>NC_058082.1:392773383-393373383 GCF_014858855.1 Bufo gargarizans | reverse complement strand
GCATAAGTTAACGGAAATAGATTTTATTTTAGTTTTTTCTCACAAAGTCTCACTTTCCGCTAACTTGGGACGAAAATTTCAATCTTTCATGGACTCAATATGCCCCTCAGCGAATACCTTGGGGTGTCTTCTTTCCAAAATGGGGTCAGTTGTGGGGTTTTTGTACTGCCCTGGCATTTGAGGGTCTCTGCAATCATTACATGTATGGCCAGCATTAGGAGTTTCTGCTATTCTCCTTATATTGAGCATACAGGTAATGAGATTTCTTTTTTCCGTTCAGCCTCCGGGCTGAAAGAAAAAAATGAACGGCACAGATTTCTTCATTCGCATCGATCAATGTGGATAAAAAAATCTCTGCCCCCAAAAAAAGGAGGCGAAAGGCGTCTGCCAGGACATAGGAGCTCCGCCCAACATCCATACCCACTTAGCTCGTATGCCCTGGCAAACCAGATTTCTCCATTTACATCAATCGATGTGGATGAATAAATCATTGCCGGGATTTTATTTTATTTTTTTATATACAAAGTGTTTGCCAAAGCATAGGAACACCTCCTCCTCGGCTCATATGCCTCGGCAAACGTATCCTTTACTGCAGAGGAGAAATCTCGTCTTGCAGCGCCGCATACACCGACTTGTGTGTAATCTGACAGCAGCGCAATGCTTCTGTCAGAATGCACATCAGTGCTGCAGCTAGTCGATCGGTTGGTCCACCTGGAAGGTAAAAAAAAAATATGAAAAAACCAGGCCACAACGCAATAATTTTATGAACTTTGGAACAGAACATATAAACTTTAACTTTGTGAACTGAACATTAACCTTTTTGCTTACTGGTGATTTATTTTTATTTTTTTACCTTTATAGGACAAACATTTCCTTCCCCATGGGACAATGTGCAAAGCGCAAATCGCCCAAAGATGTGGCGAAGTGCGTTATGCACTTTGTCTCAGTTGAAAGGAGACGTTTGCAGCAGCACTGTGTAAATGGGCCCTAATAGCCCTGTGTGCCTGTCCTGGTGAGATGTGATCCCTATGCTAGGTGTACCTGTGTGTGGTACTTCCGGAAACACTCCCCTAAGCATAGGGCAGGGTGGTCAGGGCAGTCAGGACAGAAATAGCGGGTGTCACGCCTTATTCCACTCCTGCTACAGACACGACATCTTTTTCGGGGTGACGGTTGGGTTGAGGTACCGGCAACGACATTGGGGAAATGTCGCTCGTGTAGACGGCTAACTACACTGGTGGATGGGGCCACGGAACCTTCTGGGTACAGGAGGTTCTCGATGATCTCTTCCTGAAATTTGAGGAAGGATCGTGTTCTCCCACCCTTACTGTAGAGAACAAAACTATTATACAGAGCCAATTGAATCAAATATACAGACACCTTCTTATACCAGCGTCTGGTTCTGCGGGAAACTAAATACGGAGACAACATCTGATCATTGAAGTCCACCCCTCCCATGTGAAGGTTATAGTCGTGGACTGAGAGGGGCTTTTCAATGACACGGGTTGCTCGCTCAATTTGTATTGTCGTGTCTGCGTGAATGGAGGAGAGCATGTAAACGTCACGCTTGTCTCTCCATTTCACTGCAAGCAGTTCTTCGTTACACAAGGCAGCCCTCTCCCCCCTTGCAAGACAGATGGTAACGAGCCATTGGGGGAAGCCCGCGTGACTAGTTCGCGCGGTGCCACAGCAGCCAATCTGTTCTAGAAACAAATGCCTGAAGAGGGCCACACTTGTGTAGAAATTGTCCACATAAAGATGGTATCCCTTGCTGAATAAGGGTGACACCAAGTCCCACTGCTCCCCAGGTAGTCAGGGCAACCGACCGGCTCCAGGGTCTGATCTTTTCCCTCATAGACATGAAATTTGTGGGTATAGCCTGTGGCCCTTTCACATAGCTTATACAATTTGACCCCATACCGGGCGCGCTTGCTTGGGATGTATTGTTTGAAGCCAAGGCGCCCGGTAAAATGTATTAGGGACTCGTCTACGCAGATGTTTTGCTTTGGGGTATACAAATCTGCAAATTTCTGGTTGAAATGGTCTATGAGGGGCCGAATTTTGTGGAGCCGGTCAAAAGCTGGGTGGCCTCTGGGACGGGAGGTGGTGTTGTCGCTAAAGTGCAGGAAACGCAGGATGGCCTCAAAACGTGCCCTGGACATAGCAGCAGAGAACATGGGCATGTGATGAATTGGGTTCGTGGACCAATATGACCGCAATTCATGCTTTTTAGTTAGACCCATGTTGAGGAGAAGGCCCAGAAAAATTTGAATTTCGGAAACTTGGACTGGTTTCCACCGGAAAGGCTGGGCATAATAGCTTCCCGGGTTGGCGGTTATACATTTTGTGGCATACCGGTTTGTTTCGGCCACGACTATGTCCAAGAGCTCCGCAGTCAAGAACAGCTCAAAAAATCTCAGGGCCGAACCGATCTGAGCTGTCTCAACCCGAACTCCAGACTGGGCGGTGAAAGGGGGAACTACAGGTGCGGCTGAAGTTGGGGACTGCCAATCAGGGTTTGCCAGCACCTCAGGGATTCTAGGGGGTCTACGGGCCCGTCTTTGCGGTGGCTGCAACGGGGTAACTAATGCATGTGCCACCGTACCAGCTTCAACTGCCCTTCTGGTGCTCGCCACTTCACCAGGTTGTACGGCAGTGCTGGTACTAGGTCCAGGGAGGGCTGCGCTGCTGGTGTATGCCTCACCACGTAATCCGACAGCGCCAGCCCCACTCTGCTGCCCTTGAAGCGGATCCTGCGCAACCTGTGGTCTAGCGACACGGGGCCGGGTACGCCTGGTGCTATCAGGGACCTCAACCTCCTCGTCCGAACTTTGGGTCAGAGTGCCACTGCTTTCTACAGGTTCATATTCTGACCCGCTAGATTCGTCAGATGAGGGTTCCCATTCCTCATCCGACTGGGTCAGAAGCCTGTAGGCCTCTTCAGAAGAATACCCCCTGTTTAACATTTGGGCAACTAAATTTAGGGGTATTCCCTGAGACTACCCAAGAAAAAAAGCAAGCCTGTCTTACAAATGGGAGGCTAGCGAAGTACCGGAGGCCGCTGCGGTTGATAAAAAATATCAAAACTGATTTTTTTATCGCCGCAGCGCGTGTAAAGTGAATGTGCAGTGATCAAAAAATATATATTTTTTGTCACTGCGGTGGGGCGGCTGTGGGCGAACGCACGTGTGGGCGAACGATCAGGCCTGATCGGGCAAACACTGCGTTTTGGGTGGAGGGCGAACTAAAGTGACACTAATACTATGGGACTAAGGGACTGTGGTGCGGTGGGCTGGGCGCTAACTGATCCCTAAACTACCTAACCAAGGGGCCTAAACTATCCTAAAACCTAACGGTCAATACCAGTGGAAAAAAAAAGTGACAGTTTACACTGATCCCTTTTTTCCTTTCACTAGTGATTGACAGGGGCGATCAAAGGGGTGATCAAAGGGTTAATTGGGGTGCATGGGGTGATCTGGGGCTAGTGTGTGGTGTTTGGTGTACTCACTGTGAAGCCTGCTCCTCTGCTGGATCCAACCGACCAAAAGGACCAGCAGAGGAACAGGGCAGCCATATAACAGATCATATTTACTTATAAGATCTGTTATCTGGCCTTTGATTGGATTTTTTAAAAATCATCAGCTTGCCAGCCACGATTATTGGCTGGCAAGCCGATGACGCGACCCCTCTTGAAGAAATGCTGGCCTGCATTGCGCATGCGCGGGCCGGCTAAGCGCGTCATCTCGCGGCTCGCGAGATGACGCGTATATGCGTCAGTCTGCCTGCAGCTGCCACCTCTGGACCGCGGATCTGCGTTAGGCGGTCCGGAGGCGGTTAATACTCTGGACCACTGTGGCTGACTTCATAGTTAAAGTGCATGAGGTAGGTATCAATAATAAGCCCCTGTAGTAACTATGGCAACTGTGTTTCTGATGTCATAGATGCATAAGTCTATGACATAAATAACTCACAGACTAAGGTTCCATAACAGAAGGACAAATGGCCATTTGTAGAGCCATGCTTGATGTTTCTGGAGATCTGGAGCTTCACCATCTGTAGAGGGAGGAAGGGGACGCCCGGCTAGCCAGCCAGATCAGCCCTATCGCCTAGCCAGCCAGATCAGCCCAATCCAATAGCCAGTCAGATCAGCCCTATCTGCCTAGCCAGCCAGATCATCCAAATTAGCCCTAGCCATCAATGGTTTGACAGATGCTGCAGCTAAGCCTGCCTTACATCCAGTGCCAGCTGCTGAAAATGTACGTATAAGGCCAGAAGTGGTCGAATTTGGCTATCTCCGTAAGAGGCTGGCACAGAGTGTTTAATATTGTGTAACTGCTTACTAATCTGTTTTTTTTAACTCTTTAACATGTATGACTATTTGATGTCCTTTCTGCCATATCTTTAATAAATTTCTATCATGTCTCATTGAAAATGTACACCTTATGTTAAAATATTTTGTTCCATTTTGGCATTAACCTTCTAAGCCCAAGGGAAAGGTAACTGAATAAAAATACAGTCATTTGATATTAAATAAATTCTCTTTATTTAAAGGGGTTATCCGACTTAAATATATTCATTCTAATTACTCTTATTATATTCCATTTAACGATTCTTTAAATCACTTACATTATCTATCTTTCTCCGTTTGGCCAGTTCACTTATGGGTCATCAAGCCGACTCTGCCGCTGACATCTCGTTTACTGGTTCCCTCTCTTGCTCTTCTAACACTGCCTCGGCGATGGTATGCCAACGCGCATGCACGGTACGTACCAGAGCCGATGCAATATAATCTCTGGATATGTTTCTGGCTCCTGCACTCACATGGGCTAGAGGTGCCAGTTTGTACCCGTTCCCCTCTGTGTCTGGGGATCGTTCTTACAGCCCTGTTCCCCCCCCAATAGTACACATTCCACATTTACCACCCCCATGGGAAAAAAATTATATAATTGTAAATCATAATTATTGATGTTGATATTGCTATAGCTACTGTGGGATGCGAAAGTTTGGGCAACCTTGTTAATCGTCATGATTTTCCTGTATAAATCGTTGGTTATTACGATAAAAAATGTGGTTAAATATATCATATAGGAGACACACACAGTGATATTTGAGAAGTGAAATGAAGTTTATTGGATTTACAGAAAGTGTGCTATAATTGTCTCAAAACAACTCTCAAATGACCTGAAGACAAAGATTGTTCACCATCATGGTTTAGGGGAAGGATACAGAAACCTGTCTCAGAGATTTCAGCTGTCTGTTTCCACAGTTAGGAACATATTGAGAAAATGGAAGACCACAGGCTCAGTTCAAGTCAAGGCTCGAAGTGGCAGACCAAGAAAAATCTTGAATAGACAGAAGCAACGAATGGTGAGAATAGTCAACCCACAGACCAGCACCAAAGACCTACATCATCTTGCTGCAGATGGAGTCACTGTGCATCGTTCAACCATTCGTGCACTTTACACAAGGGGATGCTGTATGCGAGAGTGATGCAGAGGAAGCCTTTTCTCCACCCACAGCACAAAAAGTGCCACTTGAGGTGGGCTAAAGCACATTTGGACAAGCCAGCTTCATTTTGGAATAAGGTGCTGTGGACTGATGAAACTAAAATTGAGTTATTTGGCCATAACAAGGGGCCTTATGCTCGGAGGAAAAAGAACACAGCATTCCAAGAAAAACACCTGCTACCTACAGTAAAATATGGTGGTGATTCCATCATGCTGTGGGGCTGTGTGGCCAGTGCAGGGACTGGGAATCTTGTCAAAGTTGAGGGACGCATGGATTCCACTCAGTATCAGCAGATTCTGGAGACCAATGTCCAGAAATCAGTGACAAAGCTGAAGCTGCGCCGGGGCTGGATCTTTCAACAAGACAACGACCCTAAACACTGCTCAAAATCCACTAAGGCATTTAAGCAGAGGAACGAGTACAACGTTCTGGAATGGCCATCTCAGTCCCCAGACCTGAATATAATTGAAAATCTGTGGTGTGACTTAAAGAGAGCTGTCCATGCTAAGAAGCCATCAAACCTGAATCAACTAAAGATGTTTTGTAAAGAGGAATGGTCCAAAATACCTTCAACCAGAATCCAAACTCTCATTGGAACCTACAGGAAGCGTTTAGAGGCTGTAATTTCTGCGAAAGGAGGAGCTAATAAATATTGATTTCATTTCTTTTTTGTGGTGCCCAAATTTATGCACCTGCCTAATTTTGTTTAAACAATTATAGCACACTTTCTGTAAATCCAATAAACTTCATTTCACTTCTCAAATATCACTTTGTGTGTCTCCTATATGATATATTTAACAGAATTTTTTTATCGTAACAACCAACGATTTATACAGGAAAATCATGACGATTAACAAGGTTGCCCAAACTATCGCATCCCACTGTATATATAATCCATATATGCTACCAATATATATATTTATCTAAGCTATATCCATATTGAATATATATTTGAATAATATAGATATTGCTTAGATACAGATGCTCTCCGTGCGGCAGCGGAGAGCAGGGGAGCGGGATGGCTGCAGGCTACTGTCTAGGGCCTGCTCCTGGTGTCTGGGGAGACTGCTGCTTTGGTACTTTCCTCTAGCCGGCCGCAGAGGACTAGGCCTCCGGCACGCTTTAGTCCAGATATGACCGAGAGAGTCCGGCGATGGTTAAGGAGCCCCTCTGTGGACCCTCCAGCATGCACCGCAGTGAGTAACAGGGCTTCCAGGCGGTCGCGTGCTGGGAGGAATCGTGTAGTGTGGCGGGGCCCTGGGAGGAGGGTGCGGGACCCCCCGTCCCCTGATGCAGGCAACGTCGGATCTGGAGCTGGTGCGGCGGGGGACCCAGGCTCTGTGTTGGCTCTTGATGAAGGAAGACGGGCGACATCTGGCGGCGGGGCTGTGGAACTGCAGGCCTCTGGAGATTCAACAGAGACGTGGGCACCATCTGGTGGTGGGACTTTAGTACTGCGGGCCTTAGTGTCTGCAAGTGCTTCAAGAGCTTCGTCAAGTGGCGTGGCTGCGGATTTGCAGACTACTGAATCGGTGGACGCAGGAAGAAGTGCAGGAGACAACAAGCATTGGTGGACGACCGGAAGGATGAACGTCGCCAGTCAAGATTCGGTGCCTCACGTTCCGGCTGGTGGATTCACAGCGTCCACGCAGCTAGGTGAGATGTGTGGGGATTCCTCTTTAGTGGTTGCTAATAGCGGGGGGCCCGGGGGGTTTGGGGGGTGTCCGTTGCAGGAGGGCTTGGGGAATTGTTATAGGGGCTTTGGGATTTGGTGGCGGGATTGACGGGTGTGGGGCCGTTAGGGGGGTCGCCATTGGCATCATGGGGGGTGCAACGCTCGGGGTTTCACGGGGACGAGTGCGGCTGGGGTTTTTGCTGGGGCGGACATTGGAGAGGTCGGTGTGGGGGCTGGGGGCATGCTTGGGGTGACACCGCAAGGGGAGGCGGATAAGGACAGGAGAGGGGAGACGGACGGTGCCAAGGATAAGGATGGGGAGGAGCCGCGTTTGGACGACGCGGAAAAAGAGGAGGTTTACGTGTGTTTTGAGGGCCCCCTGGAGGCGCACTTGAAGCACAAGGTTAGGGAAAAATTTTTGAAAGGGGAGTACGTGGATATATTTTCGCTGCTTCCCCTAGAATGTTTTAATTTAGACAGGGATAGGCGGGATGATAAGAAGAAGGAGGAGGAGCATAAGCGGCATTCATGTTTGATTCCGCGGACCTTCTCGAACTGGTTGCAGGCTTTTGTGATTCTGGCTAGTGTTATCAGGGAGAAGGCGCCGGAAAATTGTTCCCCCCTTTTCTATTATCTGGATTCCATAGGCGAGGTGTACCGCGTTTATGGGGGGCTGGGGTGGTTGACGTACGATGAACAGTTTCGGCAGCGAAAAGCGGTTCGGCTTAGTATGCGCTGGGGCCATAAGGACATTGACCTGTGGATGAGGGTTATGACGCTGGTCAGGGCCACGCAGCCCTTTCAAGGGGGCGCTGGGGTTTCTGGGCAGTCGGAGCGCTCGGCGGCCTCGGTTAAGGGACTCTGTTTTTTGTTTAATGAGGGGGGATGCACATACGGGGACAAGTGCAAGTTTAAGCATGAATGTTCCTCCTGTGGAGGAAACCACGGAGCACATTGGTGCTTCACGGGGCATAAGGGAAAGAATTGGAGAGATGCGGTGGGAAAAGGGGCAGACACCAATTCGGGTAGCCGAGATGGCGCGTTTTCTAAATAATTACCCTGATGCAGCGGGATTTTTGTTAACCGGTTTTAAGGAGGGTTTTCATATACTGTTTGTTTAGGGGGTCGTTGGGTCAGGGGGGAAGAATTTGCGTTCGGCGGCGGAACTGCCAGACGTGGTGACCGAAAAACTGCTGAAAGAGGTGGAGTTAGGACGCATGGCAGGGGTCCCGAACTCAAATTATTTTCTCGAGTTCGGCCAAACCCGTCGAACCCGAACATCCAGGTGTCCGCTCAACTCTAGTCAGGACACAATGAGCGGCCATGTCCGCTCAACTGCCAAGGTTGAAGATTATGCACTTAGCTGGAAAATTAAGCCACAGGCTTACAGTGTCAGGCACCTTGAGGACCACAGCCACCCTCACTGTCTCAGTCACCGCTCCTACCCTCTCCTTTCTCCTCACCTAGTGCCTTTTCTATGAGCCAGGGCGCTGCACATCAACTTTATCATGACACGAGTTCCTTTTTGATAAATTTGTCATCGCTGAAAAGCTTGTCATCTCTGCTCCATCCTCTTGCTGTACAGGTTTAAAAACGCATAACTGGATATCTGGCTTTGTCGCTATGCAATATTTAATGGCCGCTCACTCCCAAGCAATACCACCCAAACTAAAGATTATGAATGAAATGCACAAAACACTATTCAGTGCCTCCAATTTATTCTCAGGCCAATCGCAATGAATAGGGCACTGAACATGGCACACCGCCGACTCACAAAGAGTCACCCCCCTCCCAGCACTCAGGAGAGGAAAAACTCCTGTGGAGGAAACCTCTAGGGAACCATGACTGGAGGGTTGCCCTTCCCTTGGGCTTAGAAGGTTAATGCCAAAATGGAACAAGATATTTTATCATAAGGTGTACATTTTCAATGAGACATGATAGAAATTCATTAAATATATGGCAGAAAGGACATCAAATAGTCATACATGTTAAAGAGTTAAAGAAACAGATTAGTAAGCCGTTACACAATATTAAACACTCTGTCCCAGCCTCTTACGGAGATAGCCAAATTCGACCACTCCTGGCCTTACACGTAAATCTTCAGCAGCTGGCGCTGGATGTGAGGGAGAGCTGGCTGCAGCATCTGTCGACCCATTGATGGCTATGGCTAATTTGGGCTGGCTAGGCTAAGCGGGCGTCCCCTTCCTCCCTCTACAGATGGTGAAGCTCCAGGTCTCCAGACACATCAAGCATGGCTCTGTAAATGGCCGTTTGTCCTTCTGGTATGGAAGCTTCATCTGTGGGTTCTTTATGTCATGGACATGCATCTATGACATCAGCAGCACAATAGTTGCCATAGTTACTACAGGGGCTTATTATTGATACCTACCTCATGCACTTTAACTATGAAGTCAGCCACAGTGGTCCCAAGTATTAACCCTTTCTTGACTGACTGTAGACTCTACAATGTACTTGTCACTAGAAAGGCCCCTAATTACTATGGCATTTAAAAGCTGCCCTAACAATAGTAAGTTAGGGAGTGTAATGACAGATTTGAGGTGTAATATGCCATGCCTTCATGTCCATTTGCTACATCTGAATTTACACAGATTTCAGTGGACTTTTCTTTTGGTTCCAATAAGTAGCGATCTACCAAACTATCACATTAACAAGATATTAGTATAACCAGTTTTTTATACATTGTCTTTGAAATGACCAATACCTCATCTAAAAAAAAATCAGCATGGAAGCATCTACAAAGAGTAAACATTCAAAACTAATTAAGGGGGTCATTTATCAAACTGGTGTAAAGTAGAACTGGCTTAGTTGCCCATAGCAACCAACCAGATTGCTCATTTCATTTTCCAAAGGTGCTGTCCAAAATAAAAGATGGAATCTGATTGGTTTAATTTATGCTACAGATTTCCACTGTATATTTCACCGTTTGCAATGCGTAGAGTTAGATCTTCGGTAAATCCGCACTGAAATCCACTGTGGAATGTCAGCAAAATCTGCTGTTTCCATGTTGGGCAATCTTCCCCATGTGGCCATGCCATAGCAGCCAGAACTGGTAGTGCACGTGTATATGTCCTACCAACCCTACAACATAATGAAGGTGACATTCCAGGATCTGCTTAGAGGGTGCTGTGTCCTCTGTTATTAAAGGGCTTGTTCTATCTGGAAATTTATGGCACATCCCCAGGTTACAGTGTCTAGGTTCCTACCTCTGACACCTGCTGCTGTCTTGAGAATGGGACCCTGTCGCACAGCCAGGAAAGGGGAAAGTGGGTGACGTTGTACTGCTCTCTCCTTTCACTTTAATGGGGCTTAAGAAAATAGCCAAGTAGGTCGCGGAGTTAGAGCCAGTGCTGAATGGCTGCGTCTGGCTGAATCTCCTGCTTTCAACCTGCTGTGGGGACAGCATTTTTCAGCAAATCCTTAACAAATATGGGTCAAATATGTAGGACCTAAGCATGGGGACCCTACCAGCTCAAATAAAAGTGTCTCCAGCTGTGTCAGACATGACAAAATCCTTGAAGAAACAGAATGCAGCCGGACCGACCAAAGATCCCAAGATGCCCTCGGCTCCCTGCTGCATTGCAAGCTCCCGCGCTTCAGGCCAATCCGACTGTGAGGACGAGTCTGGAGAGACCGTTGAGTCACAAAACCTCCCGAGTCACAGAACCTCGCTGCTTCATTAAGCAGGCCTTGGAAGAGGCTCTGAACCCTATCTACTCCAAACTACAGGAGGTGGCCCAAGACGTTCAGCAAATAGGCCACAGGGTAGACTCATTAGAAGTCGCACAAGCCGCTACCTTAGACCATAGCGCGGCGGTCTCACAATCTCTCTCACTTTGCCAAGCGCATATAAATCAGCTTTATTCATCCTTGCAAGACCAGGAGAATTGTAGCAGATGAAACAACCTCCGGTTCAGAGGGACCCCTGAATCGGTCTCAGCCGCGGATATTCAAGCAGCGATTATGAAAATAGTCGCCTCCTTACTTGGGGACTTTGACCCTTCTATGCTGATTATAGAAAGGGCACACACATGTTAGCTAATAGGTTGCAGCAATTACTCCCCTCCCTGGTCCATCCAGACCAGGTAGGATTTGTTAAAGGAAGAGAAGGTAAAGATAACGTCATGAAAATATTAAATGCCCTATACTTCTCATCCCATAAGACGATCCCATTAGTCATGTTTGGCACAGATGCCGAGAAAGCCTTTGATAGAATTGACTGGTCGTATATCAGGCTCACTCTTTCAAGGTTTGGTATCCCAAATCAATTCTCCAACGCAGTTTCGGCTATGTACCATTCTTCCGCAGCGTCTGTGTGAGTGAATGACATCCTATCCCCCTGCTTCCATATAAAAAATGGCACTAGGCAAGGTTGCCCCCTTCCCCCCTTATCTTCGTACTGGTCATGGAAACATTATTGCAAGCCTTAAGGCAACAGGAAGATATTGTTGGTCTTTGTGTTGGGGATCAGGAAATTAAACTGGCAGCCTTTGCTGATGACCTAATAATCCTTACGACAAACCCCAAAAAAATCCCTCCCATCTATCTTATCCATACTAGACTTATTTGGCTCCCTCTCCAATTTTAAAGTCAATCCAGCCAATCATGGGGGGTTCTCCTTGTCGGCTCTTAGATCTCTCCAATCCCAATCTCCATTCAACTGGGCCACACAACAGCTAACATATCTAGGCGTAAAACTTTCCCCTAACGTTACAGACTTATATAAACTCAAATATCTTCCACTCCTACACTCTATGGTTGCCCAGCTGGACTCATTGGACCTCCCATACCTCTCCTGGTTTGGCACGAAGAACATGGTATCTGCACTGGTTTTACCCTGACGTACCTTATGCAATCCCTCCCAATCAAAATTCCAAAATCCTTCTTTATTACTTTCAATAGAGCAATTCGCAAGTTTATCTGGAAAGGACGACATCCTAGAATCTCCTTCGACACTCTTACTAAACCTAAACGGCTGGGAGGAATTGGCCTTCCTGACCCAGAAATGTATATGAGAGCTATACATCTAGTATACAGAGTAGTAGACTGGATCAGATCCCCTCCCCATAAAGCCTGGGTTCGCATGGAAAAAGCTTTTCCTGATATCAGGTAACCCACCACCACCACCACCACCACTACAGAAAATTCCAAATCCCATGATACAGAGCTCACTATTAGTCTGGGATTGGTTCTCCTCATATAACAAACTATTAACAACCCCCTCACCCCTCCTCACCCTTAGATACATAGTTGATCTAGCTCCTAGTGCTCTGAAAGAAAGCTGCCCCCCCCCCTCAATCAAACTTTCAACTACACCCTTACCTGACCTATTAGATAATGAAGGCTTTGTTAGACCCCTGCAGGTCCTCATTGAAGGCTTGGGGAATTCTACAACTGTCAGCTTCCTGCAAAGGTTCCTCAACTCCGAAATAATTTCCCTTCTTAAAAAGTCCCCGCCACTGCCCCTGTCTTCCTGGTTTGACATGACACTGGGTACAAAGCAACCCCCTAAGAGAATCATTTCAGCCATATATAGCCACTTGAAATCACCTGTATCCCTTATGAAGCCAGCTATAATTGGAACCTGGGAGAAAGATTTGGGACGCTTTCTATCTCCTACAGAGATTTCTACAGCACTTATGACCCCCCACAAAATATCTAGATGTATGCGCATCCAAGAAAATGGCTATAAAATCCTGGCGAGATGGTACAAGACTTCTGAATCTATCTATCTCTACTCCCCAAACTGCTCTGACTTATGTTGGAGATGCCGGACCTCTAAAGGCTCTTTTTTCCACATATGGTGGAAATGCCAAACCATTAATGACTGCTGGCGTATAATAGTTAAAAATTGCAACCATATATGCCAAACCACTCTTTCTTGCTCCCCTGACCTAACCCTCCTCAATGTAGGCCTCAAGGGTTTAAACAAATGGTGAAGATCTTTATTCCTTATGTTACTAGCTGCTGACAGACTTCTAATAGCATCCTCTTGGCTCTCCCCTGGAGTCCCTGATGTGGCTAAATGGATCCCAAAAGTAGACCAGATCTATAGCTTAGAACGACGCTCTCATTGGGAGCTTCGCTCCCGGTCCTCTTTCCTGGCTATCTGGTCTCCTTGGAAAGAATATAGAGGTTGTCATTGACCCTTCCTCATTACATTTACATAACATCCTGTCTATAACCATACACTCTTTCTTCCTGGTCGTATATGTGGCCTATACTACACTAATCATGCCCCTTTTGTTTATTATTTGTTCATTATATGTTTTTCTAATATTAAGAATAATTACAATGAGATATAACTATTACAATTAATATTTCTGTATCTCTCAACAATCTTAACTTAATAATGAAGTCTTCTATGTGATTTCAGTTTCAGCGAAAACAATCATATATTGTTATATCATTGTTCATAAGCGTTGCATACTTAACCAATGTAACTTATTGTTTACTATAATATGTCATATGACTTCAAAAAAATGATAAAAATTGTTAATAATAAAAAAAAGAAAATTTCCAAGTAGGCGATTTCCGCTCTTTTCGGATGTGACATTTTTTATATGGATATGCTGTTAATGGGCAGATATTTTACCCCGCAGCGCAGGTTTTGTCTATCAATCTGAAACAGTTGGTTTCCAACCACATATTTGCTATGTTTTGCTCTGTGCTTCTATAGGAACTCGACTTTATGGATTAAACACACAGCAGTCATAGCATCACCAAAATGTATGATGCAGCGACAAAGGAGGCTCAATCACCAACCACACAGAGACAGTTGCAACAGTCTTCCTTTATGCGTGACATGCCGGTGGACGCCAGGCTGATAGTTAAGGCAATAAGCTTTCAGGATATACAATTTTTCTCTGCAGGGATTTTATTTTAATAAATTATTTTGAAATGGATAACCGTGTCTTATATTTAGTTCTCTATGTGATAAGGAGCTCAAATAAAAGTGTTCTGCTGTTTTCCCCTATGACCACTTACACTGAAGTAAGCTATGACTTTCATTTTGAAACAGAACTGGTTAAGTGTCATCTAAGAATTTTCAGGACAGTTGGAGGACTTTGAATTCGGGTTGAGTTTATTCATCTAGTATGGAATTTTCTGACTAGTTAGGTAGAATAGGACCTGCTATAGATAGACGGCCTATCTTGTAGCGTGTATTATATATCTTATTGTGTGGGTCGTATCCCATATTGTTCTGATCCTTCTGTATTTGATAAAGCATGACTTTGGGCTCCGCTGAATCTGGGAGGCTGTGTGGTGATAGGAACATCTATTGTTTCATTCAATTCAATTATGGTAATGCCAGATGTTGGGTCAACTGGGCCCTTGTGGTATTGTTTAATAAGATAAGCACCAATCTTAACACAAGCAAATCTCTCAATCCCATGGAAATGTATGGAGGTCTAGAGATAAAGTCTCTACTGACAGCATGAGGTAGACAGGCTGTAGGACTACATAGAAATATGAGTAAATATACATATTAGGGCTCATGTACACGGTCGTGTTTTATTGTCTGTAAATGGCGGATCTGCAAAAGACGGATCCCAGCCGAGTGCATGCCACCATTTATTTTTTTAACTTCTGTAGAAATGTCCAATCCTTGTCCACAAAGTGGAAAAGAATAGGACGTGTTCTACCATTTTACAGTTATTGGAGTGACTGTAAACACATTTGTGTGATCCTCTGAGGTGGAAGCAGGTAGACACTGACCCTGTTTCATGCTTAAAGGGGTTATCCCATGACTAATGTAAAAAATTTAAATCACACATCATATAGTAAATGATAACTTCTTTCTAACAAAGCTAGAACCAGACCTGTATCTCACATGTATCCAGAAATCTCCCTATTCAATGATCTGCTAGATTTATATCAAGCTGGCATCTCAAAGGGAGCGTCTTTTCTTCTGCAGCTAAGGGTGTGTGTCTCAGCTCTCCCTATCACAGCTCAGGAGACAGTTTAAGGATGAAACCAAGCATGTGTGGCCATGTCAGTGAGCAGGTCAAAGAAATAAGAAAAGAAAAAACAGGTGGCACTACACAGATACATTTTATTGAATAAATCTGTGGCTAAGCAAACATTTTTATTACATATAAATGCAAAAGTATTCAGACGCAGGTGCTGGTTTGAAAACTGTAGAATATTTTCTGTGGGACAACCCCTTTAAATGCTGTGGTGAAAAAAAATGTTTCCCTCTGTAACAGCTCTTTTTTTCTATAAACGTAACTTTCTTTTGTAAAGTAAAACGTACACAGGACAAGTATGGATTTGCAGATGATTGCCACAATATCCTTACAGATATGACTGAAATGTGTACTAATGGTAAATTTTTCACATGTAGAGGCACATCTATCTTGAGATGATCTTCTTGTTGTGTACACGGGTTCTTCCAGCAGCAGCCCTTTCTTTGGCCCCAGTTAAATTACATTGACATTATACCCGCGGTTGCTCAATCTGATCATGATGTGTTCACATTTCCTTGCAAATGCAGACTCTTCACTAGAAACTCTTCTTGCCCTAACAAATTCAAACATGTGTGGGGTTTTGTGGGTCTACAAAAGCCTCTAATATAAACACGTCACTAGACAGGCCCTTATCAATTGGGCAATTAAAAGATGACTAGCAATCGGAAGTTGGTGAGTATTTCTACAGAATTGGAATGTAATATGTATATTAATGCCCTCAGGCCTTATTAAAGGCATAAATGAATAATAGGATAATGAGTTCTACACCTGGCCAGTCAAATACGCTGAGAGGCTGATGAAAAAGATCCTGGTTCTCTTTGGAATGATTTGGTGCAGTTAGAAAAAGCCTGCATGTTAGTCCACTTGGTATATCTGATGTGCCTGTAGAGCAAAAGCACCTGGGTGAGCACAACTGGCTGATGTAAATGTGGCATGGGGATGGGGAAAGGTGGATTGTGCAGAATGACAGATTTTATTGTCATTACTGGTGAACTTCCCGGGGTGGAGATGAAGCCCCAGGAAGGAAAATTGAGCTTCTTGGAGGAATATGAAGCCCACTGTGGGGTAACTAAGCCCACCACCGAGTCCTTGAGGGCCAGGCAGAAAGTTGGGTATCCCAGCCAATGGTCTTCAAATGAATTGACATATAATGTGTGGCGAAACCAACCTCGCCACAGTGTTTTGGAGGGGGCTGTTTGAAGGCCTCTTGCCTCAGGATTATGGCCCATACTAACTTTTAAACCCCTGAACCTATTCAAGTGAATTTTGGATAGGTTTGTCCCCAAGTTATACTGTTTAAATTGATGTAAGTTATATGTATGGACAATGTAACCTCACAAAGTCTTAACCATTTATAATAAGTGTAACTTGTCAGCTTGGGAGGAATATGTTGGGTGTGGTTCTATTGTCCCATTGTCCCATTGTGTGTTTAAATGGTGATGTCTGTCCTGTTGTCTCCACATGTGTATTGGTGACCTCCCTTTGTCCTGAGAGATAATTGGATTGCCCTCGGTTGTCTCCCAGGCAGAGAGAAGGAAACCATGATGCATTGTGGGGATGTGTTGTATCTGTTCTGTGTCGCAGTGTCCCTTCTGGTCCTCTGGGGGCGTGAACGATTGGTTGCTGTATTTACATTGTATGTGTTGTAAATTACTGATTGGTTGTATTTCAAAGCCCTGTGGGCGGACCTGTATTTGCAACAACTGTAATAAAAACCAGGCTGGGTGTGCCAGCACGTCAGAGCACTGCTTGACCCTCAACACGGAGCCTTGTCTCGTTATTGGGGGGATTCCCTGTATGCTGTCTGAGACCGATTGCCAGGAGTGTAAGCTGACTGTACGCTTTTCCTGTTCGTCTGCCGGCAGCTATTCGCGAGGTTCCAGTTTGGAGTGCTATTTTGCATCCAGTTTGGGAGGTTGGTGTTCTGCAGTAGCTGTGCCTGTCTCTCAGAAAGGGGCATATCGCCTAAACGGATTTTAACCCCTTGTCTGCTGAAACGGTCCGTTACATATAAGTTTACTATATGTTTGCAGGACCCATTTAAACACAGTTTTAAACCTCTGGCCCAGAATGTATGGCCCATGCTGGGATGGATCGGCAGTCTCCCGCCTGCTTTTTCCTTCCGCGAACTCTAAGAGCCAAGATTCAGGCATTGGTAAAACCTCAGTTTAGAACCTGAGGCTGCAAAACACTGGCCTAGACACAGCGTCTGCTGATGCTCCATGAGGGAGCAATTTAAGATTTCCTCCTCTGATAGCAAATTCAAACCTTACCTCTTTGAGCTTGCTTTAAAAATCAACATGTGCCCTGCTATAAGGAGACGGTTCCCAAGCACGTCCCCTTCCATGGTCCAATCCCCACCCGTTTGTGGTCACTGGGGGGAAAAGCGCCACTGGTTGCCGGAGACAAGGAACTCTGGTCTGGGCTCAACAACTGCTAGGGTCCCATTACATTTCCAGGAGAAGATTAAAGGGTTTGTGCAGATGGAATATATTGATGACCTATCCTCAGGACAGGTCATCAATATCTGATGGGCGGGGGTCTGACAACCTAGCTGATCAGGGGTTTGAAGAGGTGACACTCCATGCGAGAGCCTTTGCAGTGGTGGCATTCAAGTGAATAGAGCGAGTACTTGTGATTACACTTCACTTCTGAGACCACGGACAGTGGAGCACCGTCTCCTCTTCAAACAGCTCACTGGTCGGGGGTGCCTGGTTTCGGACCCCAACCGCTCATATTGATGACCTATTCTGTGGATAGCTCATCAATGTATAGCACCTACACAAACCCTTTAAGAGATGAAGCAGTCTTCTCGGCATGACTGACCTCTATTGAGTTGGAGCTAGCATCCTTTCACACCCCCAGTACCTGAGGTCCACGCAACAAGAGAATGGGAGGTCGATACCCTGGGCCATGGAACTGTGGTCAGGACACAATGAGCGGCCATGTCCGTCCAGGGTTGATCATTATGCACTTAGATGGAAAATTAAGCCACAGGCTCACAGTGTCAGGCACCTTGTGGACCACAGCCACCCTCACTGCCTCAGTCACCGCTCCTACCCTCTCCTATCTCCTCACCTGGTGCCTTTCCTATGAGCCAGGGCACTGCACATCAACTTTATCATGACAAGAATTCCTTTTTGATAAATTTGTCATCGCTGAAAAGCTTGTCATTTCTGCTCCACCTCTTGCTGCACAGGTTCAAAAACGCACCCCTGGATATCTGGCTTTGTCGCTATGCAATATTTAATGGACGCTCACTTTCAAGCAATACCACCCAAACCAAAGATTATGAAAGAAATGAACAAAACACTTAAATTGGGTGTTAAATAGAGAGAATTTATTTAACATCAATATTTTTATTCAGTGCCTCCAATTTATTTTCAGGCCAATCGCTATGAATAGGGCACTGAATATGGCACACCCCCGACTCATGAAGAGTCACCCCCCAGCACTCAGGAGAGGAAAAACCCCTGTGGAGGAAACCTTTAGGGAACCATGGCTGGAGGGTTGCCCTTCCCTTGGGCTTAGAAGGTTAATGACAAAATGGAACAAGATATTTTATTAGAAGGTGTACATTTTCAATGCGACATGATAGTCATTTATTAAAGATATGACAGAAAGGACATCAAATATTCATACATGTTAACCTGCTTAGGACATAAGGCGTACCACCCTGATTTCCCGGTCCTTAAGTACACAGGGCGTACGGCGGGCAGTGATCGGAACAAGGTGCCTGCTCCCGTGTCCCGTGCCTCCCCCCCGTGTCGGCGAGCGCCGCAAATCGCAGGTCAATTCAGACCTGCGGTTTGCGGTTTTACCTTATGTGGAGGGCGGCGATTTCATCGGGTCCCCATGCAGCTGTAGGGGGGACCCAATGGTATGGAAGGCATCTGTGCTGCCTTCTGGTGATGAGCCTGTGAGATCCAACCCTCTGGATCTCACAGGCCGAAAGCAGTATGAGCAATACACACTGTATTACTCATACAGACAATGCATTCCTATACAGAAGTATTGGAATGCATTGTAAAAGGGATTAGACCCCCAAAAGTCCCAAACTGGAAAAAAAAAAGTAAATAAAAAGTTGGGGAAAAAAGTTTTCCACCCAAAAATTTAAAGTTTCAAGTAAAAATAAACAAAAACGTCATTTTCGCCAAATAAAGTTGAGTAAAAAATAGGGAAAAAAAGTCACCGCGTCCAGAATTGACCGGCTCTATAAATATATACAACTATGGCTCAGAATATAGAGACACAAAAACATTTTTTTTTGTTTTAAAAAAGCTGTTATTGTGTAAAACTTAAGTAAATTTCAAAATGTATACATATTAGGTATAGCCGCGTCCGTAATTACCTGGTCTATAAAAATATCACATGACCTAACCCCTCAGATGAACACCGTAATTTTTTTTAAAAAAGTGTAAATAAAAGCCTTTTTTGTCACCTTACATCATAAAAAGTGTAATATCAAATGAACAAAAAGTCATACGCACCCCAAAATAGTGCCAATCAAACCATCATCTCATCCCGCAAAAATAGTACCCTACCCAAGATAATGGCCCAAGAACTGAAAAAACTATGGCTCGCAGACTTTGGAGACACTAAAACATTATTTGTTGTGTTTAAAAAAATGAAATCATTGTGTAAAACTTACATAAATAAAAAAAAGTATACATATTAGGTATTTTCGCGTCCGTAATAACCTGCTCTATAAAAATATCACATGACCTAACCCCTCAGGAAAACACCTTAAAAAAAAGAAGAAAGTGTAAAAAAAAGCCTTTTTTGTCAACTTACATCACAAAAAGTGTAATAGCAAACAATCAAAAATTCATACGTACCCCAAAATAGTGCCAATCAAACCGCCATCTCAACCCGCAAAAATCATACCCTACCCAAGTTAATCTCCCAAAAACTGAAAAAACTATGGCTCTCAGACTAAGGAGACACTAAAACATGGTTTTTTTTTGCTAAAAATAAATAAAAAATAAATAAATAAAAAAAGTATACATATTAGGTATCGCCAGGTCCGTAATAACCTGCTCTATAAAAATATCACATTAGCTAACCCCTCAGGTGAACACCGTAAAAATAAAAATAAAAAGTGTAAAAAAAAGCCTTTTTTGTCACCTTACATCACAAAAAGTGTAATAGCAAACGATCAAAAAGTCATACACACCCCAAAATAGTGCCAATCAAACCATCATCTCATCCCTCAAAAATCATAGCCTACCCGAGATAATCGCCCAAAAACTGAAAAAACTATGGCGCTCAGACTATAGTCTCTAAAACATGATTTTTTTTTGTTTCAAAAATGAAATCATGGTGTAAAACTTACATAAATAATTAAAAAGAATACATATTAGGTATCGCCGCGTCTGTAATAACCTGCTCTATAAGAATATCACATTAGCTAACCCCTCACGTGAACACCGTAAAAAAAAGGTGTAAAATAAAAGCCTTTTTTTGTTACCTTACATCACAAAAAGTGTAATAGCAAACGATCAAAAAGTTATACGCACCCTAAAATAGTGCCAATCAAACCGTCATCTCATCCCGCAAAATCATAGCCTACCCGAGATAATCGCCCAAAAACTGAAAAAACTATGGCGCTCAGACTATAGAGACACTAAAACATGATTTTTTTGTTTAAAAAATGAAATCATTGTGTAAAACTTACATAAATAAAAAAAAAGTATACATATTAGGTATCGCCAGGTCCGTAATAACCTGCTCTATAAAAATATCACATTAGCTAACCCCTCAGGTGAACACTGTAAAATAAAAACGGTGTAAAAAAAACCTTTTTTGTCACCTTACATCACAAAAAGTATAATAGCAAACGATCAAAAAGTTATACGCACCCTAAAATATTGCCAATCAAACCGTCTTCTCATCCCGCAAAAATCATAGCCTACCCGAGATAATCGCCCAAAAACTGAAAAAACTATGGCACTCAGACTATAGAGACACTAAAACATGATTATTATTTTTTTAAATGAAATCATTGTGTAAAACTTACATAAATAAAAAAAAGTATACATATTAGGTATCGCCAGGTCCATAATAACCTGCTCTATAAAAATATCACATTAGCTAACCCCTCAGGTGAACACCGTAAAAATATTAATAAAAAGTGTAAAAAAAGCCTTTTTTTGTCACCTTACATCACAAAAAGTATAATAGCAAGCGATCAAAAAGTCATACGCACCCCAAAATAGTGCCAATCAAACCGTCATCTCATCCCGCAAAAATCATAGCCTACCCAAAATAATCGCCCAAAACTGAAAAAACTATGGCGCTCAGACTATAGAGACACTAAAACATGATTTTTTGTTTGTTTAAAAAATGAAATCATTGTGTAAAACTTACTTAAATAATTAAAAAGGATACATATTAGGTATCGCCAGGTCTGTAATAACCTGCTCTATAAAAATATCACATTAGCTAACCCCCCAGGTGAACCCCCGTAAAAATAAAAATAAAAAGTGTAAAAAAAGCCTTTTTTGTCACCTTACATCACAAAAAGTATAATAGCAAGCGATCAAAAAATCATACGCACCCCAAAATAGTGCCAATCAAACCATCATCTCATCCCGCAAAAATCATAGCCTACCCAAAAACTGAAAAAAATATGGCTCTCAGACTATGGAGAACATGATTTTTTTGTTTCAAAAATGAAATCATTGTGTAAAACTTACATAAATAAAAAAAATTGTATACATATTAGGTATCACCGCGTCCGTGTTAACCTGCTCTATAAAAAACTTGTCAGATGAATGTTGTAAATAGAAAAAAAAACTGTGCCAAAACAGCTATTTCTTGCTACCTTGCCTCACAAAAAGTGTAATATAGAGCAACTAAAAATCATATGTACCCTAAACTAGTACCAAGAAAACTTCCACCCTATCCCATAGTTTGTAAAATAGGGTCAAATTTTTGGAGTTTCTACTCTAGTGGTGCATCAGGGGGGTTTCAAATGAGACATGGTGAAAAAAAATAGCAGTCCAGCAAAATCTACCTTCCAAAAACTGTATGGCATTCCTTTGTTCTGAGCCCTTCCGTGTGCCCGTACAGCAGTTTACAACCACATATGGGGTGTTTCTGTAAACTACAGAATCAGTGCCATAAATATTGAGTTTTGTTTGGCTGGTAACCCTTGTTTTATAACTGGAAAATATGGATTCAAATGGAAAATTTTAAAAAAAATGGAAATTCTGAAATTTCATCTCTATTTGGCAATAACTCTTGTGGAACACCTAAAGGGTTAACGATGTTTGTAAAATCAGTTTTGAATACCTTGAGGGTGTAGTTTCTAGAATGGGGTCACTTTTATGGAGTTTCTACTCTAGGGGTGCATCAGGGAGGCTTCAAATGGGACCTGGTGTAAAAAATAAAACAGTCCTGCAAAATCTGCCTTCAAAAAACCTTTTTGCATTACTCTCATTCTGAGCCCTGCCGTGTGCCCGTACAGCAGTTTACAACCACATATGGGGTGTTTCTGTAAACTACAGATTCAGGGCCATAAATATTGAGTTTTGTTTGGCTGTTAGCCCTTGCTTTGTAACTGTAAAAAAAAAAAATTAAAATGGAAAATCTGCCAAAAAAGTGAAATGTTTTAATTGTATCTCTATTTTCCATTATTTTCTTGTGGAACACCTATTCAGTTTTGAATACCTTTAGATGGGTAGTTTCTAGAATGGAGTCATTTTTGGGTGGTTTCTATTATGTAAGCCTCACAAAGTGACTTCAGACCTGAACTGGTCCTTAAAATGTCATTCCCAAAATGATCCTAAAATGAAATAGACATATGGGGAATGTAAAGTAATAACTATCTTTGTTGGTATTACTATGTATTATAGCAGTAGAAAAATTTAAACTTGGAAATTTGCAATTTTTTTTTAAAAAAATTGGCAAATTTAGTATTTTTTTATAAATAAAAATTATTATTTTTTTTTACTCCATTTTACCAGTGATATGAAGTACAACATGTGACGAAACAACTATCTCAGAATGTCCTGGATAAGTCAAAGCGTTTTAAAGTTATCACCACTTGAAGTGACACTGGTCAGATTTGCAAAAAATGGCCTGGTCCTTAAGGTGAAATAAGGCTGTGTCCTTAAAGAGTTAAATAAACAGATTAGTAAGCAGTTACACAATATTAAACACTCTGTGCCAGCCTCTTATGGAGATAGCCAAATTCGACCACTCCTGGCCTTACACGTAAATTTTCAGCAGCTGGCACTGGATGTGAGGGAGATCTGACTGCAGCATCTGTCGACCCATTGATGGCTAGGGCTAATTTGTATGATCTGGCTGGCTAAGCGGATAGGGCTGATCTGACTGGCTAGGTGTATTGGGCTGATCTGGCTGGCTAGGCAATAAGGCTGATCTGGCTGGCTAGACGGGCGTCCCCTTCCTCCCTCTACAGATGGTGAAGCTCCAGGTCTCCAGACACATCAAGCATGACTCTGCAAATGGCCATTTGTCCTTCTGTTATGGAACCTTCATCTGTGGGTTCTTTATGTCATAGACTTATGCATCTATGACATCAGAAGCACAGTTGCCATAGTTACTACAGGGGCTTATTATTGATACTTACCTCATGCACTATGAAGTCAGCCACAGTGGTCAGGAGTATTAACCCTTTCTTGACTGACTGGAGACTCTACAATGTACTTGTCATTAGAAAAGTCCCTAATCACCATGGCATTTAAAAGCTGCCCATACAATAGTAAGTTAGGGAGTGTAATGACAGATTTGAGGTGTAATATGCACATCCATGCCCTCAAGTCAATTTGCTACATCTGAATTTACGGATTCCAGTGAACTTTTCTTTTGGTGCCAATAAGTAGCGATCTACCAAACGTCACATTAACAAGATATTAGTATAACCAGTTTCTTATACATTGTGTTTGAAATGCTATAGATTTTCACTGTATATTTCACCGTTTGCAATGTGTAGAGTTAGATCTTTGGTAAATCCGCATAAGGCGCAGGTTTTGTCTATCAATCTGAAATTGTTGGTTTCCAACCACATATTTACTATGCTTTGTACTTCTATAGGAACTCGACTTTATGGATTAAACACACAGCAGTCATAGCATCACCAAAATGTATGATGCAGCGACCAAGCATGTTCAATCACCAACCACACGGAGACGGTAGACGCCAGGCTAATAGTTAAGGCAAGAAGCTTTCATGATACAAGCCCCAGACCAGGGTCCCAGATGGAGAAACCAAAAGTCAACAGAGATCAAAACAGTCTTCGTCTCCATGTGAACATCCAACATGGAGGTCAGATGGGCACATTTCAATATATTTCCAGCCTTCACAATAGGTAAGTAAGATATACAG
This sequence comes from Bufo gargarizans, assembly GCF_014858855.1. NCBI lineage: Eukaryota > Metazoa > Chordata > Amphibia > Anura > Bufonidae > Bufo > Bufo gargarizans. The sequence continues at coordinate 393,348,858 of NC_058082.1, read as the reverse complement.
GTAAGTAGACCCCAACCAGGTGGAATTGTCAATGGCTCTGATCCAGAGTCTTCCGACGGATAATCTTTTCTCAGGGTCAAGAAGGATTTTTTTCCCTGTGACACAAACTGGCCAAATGTGTCCAGGGTTTTGTCTTCTTTTGGATCACAATTTTCTCTGCAGGGATTTTGTTTTAATAAATGATTTTGAAATGGATAACCGTGTCTTATGTTTAGTTCTCTATGTGATAAGGAGCTCAAATAAAAGTGTCCTGCTGTTTTCCCCTATGACCATGTACACTGAAGTAAGCTATGACTTTCATTTTGAAACAGAACTGGTTAAGTGTCATCTAAGAATTTTCAGGACAGTTGGAGGACTTTGAATTCGGGTTCAGTTTATTCATCCAGTATGGAATTTTCTGACCAGTTAGGTAGAATCGGACCTGCGATAGATAGACGGCCTATCTTCTAGCATGTATTATGCATCTTATTGTGTGAGTTGTATCCCATATTGTTCTGATCCTTCTGTATTTGATAAAGGATGTCTTTCAGCTCCGCTGAATCTGTGAGGCTGTGATGGTTTCCATCCAATACAATTATGCTAATACCAGATGTTGGGTCAACTGGGCCTTGAGGTATTGTTTAATAAGATAAGCACCAATCTTCACACAAGCGAATCAGTCAATCCCATGAAAATGTATGGAGGTCTAGAGATAAAGTCTCTACTCACAGCATGAGGTGGACAGGTTGTAGGACTACATAGGAATATGAGTAAATATACATATTAGGGCTCATGTACACGGTCGTAAGTGTTTTATTGTCTGTAAATGGCGGATCTGCAAAAGACGGAGCCCAGCCGAATGTATGCTATCATTTATTTTTTAACTTCTGTAGAAATGGCCAATCCTTGACCAAAAAAAACGGGCAAGAATAGGACATGTTCTACCATTCTACAGTTATTGGAGTGACTGTAAACACATTTGTGTGATCCTCTGAAGTATAAGCAGGTAGACACTGACCCTGTTATATCCTTAAAGGGGTTATCCCATGACTAATGTAAAAAAATTAAATCAGACATCATATAGTACATGACAACCTCTTTCTAACAAAGCTAGAACGAGCCATGTACCTCACATGGATCCAGAAATCTCCCCCATTCAATGCTCTGCTAGATTTATATCAAGCTGGCAGCTCAAAGGGAGTGTCTTTTCTGCTGCAGCTAAGGGGGCATGTGCATGCTCTCCCTATCACAGCTCAGGGGCCAGTTGAAGAATGAAACCGAGCATGTGCGGCCATCTCAGTGAGCAGGTCAAAGAAATAAGAAACAAAACAAACAGCAGGTGGCGCTACACAGATACATTTTATTGAATCATTCTGTGGCTATGCAACATTTTTAATTACATATAAATACTAAATAATTCAGACCCAGGTGCTGGTTTGAAAACTGTAGAATATTTTCTGTGGGACAACCGCTTTAAATGCTGTGGGGGAAAAAAATTCCCTGTGTAACAGCTCTTTTTTATATAAACGTAACTTTCTTTTGTAAAATGAAACGTAGGTCAGCATCCTTACACAGGTATGGATTTGCAGATGATTGCCACAATATCCTTAAAGATATGGCGGAAATGTGTACTTATTGTAAATTTGTCTCATGTAGAGGCACATCTATCTTGAGATGATCTTGTTGTGTACATGGGTTCTTCAAGCAGCAGCCCTTTCTTTGGCCCCACTTAAATTATTGACATTATACCCGGGGTTGCTCAATCTGATCATGATGTGTTAACATTTCCTTTCAAAGGCAGACTCTTCACTGGAAACTCTTCTTGCCCTAACAAATTTAAACATATGTGGGTTTTTGTGGGTCTACAAAAGCCTCTAGTATGAACATGTCACTAGACAGGCCCTTATCAATTGGGCATTTAAAAGATGACTAGCAAACGGAAGTTGGTGAGTATTTCTACATAATTGGGATGTAATATGTATAATAATGCCCTCAGGCCTTATTAAAGGCATAAATGAATAATAGGATAATGATTGCTACACCTGGTCAGTCAAATACGCTGAGAGGCTGATGAAAAAGATCCTGGTTATCTTTGGATTTGGTGTAGTCGGAGAAAGCCTGCATGTCAGTCCACTTGATATATCTGATGTATCTGTAGAGCAAAAACACCTGGGTGAGCGCAACTGGCTGATGTAACTGTGGCATGGGGATGGGGAAAGGTGGATTGTGCAGAATGACAGATTTTACTGCCATTACTGGTGAACTTCCCGGGGTGGAGATGAAGCCCCATGAAGATTGAGATTCTGGGAGGAATATGAAGCCCACTGTGGGGTAACTAAGCCCACCACTGAGTCCTTGAGGGCCAGGCTGACAGTTGAGTATTCCGACCAATGGTCTTCAAATAAATTGACATAGTAAGCTTACTAAATGTTTGCAAGACCCATTTAAACATAGTTTTAAACCTCTGGCCCAGGATGTATGGCCCATGCTGGGATGGATCGGCAGTCTACCGCCTGCTTTTTCCTTCCGCAAACTCTAGGAGCCAAGATCCAGGCATTGGTAAAACCTAATTTTGGAACCCGAGGCTGCAAAACACTGGCCTAGACACAGCGTCTGCTGATGCTATATAAGGGAGCAATTTAAGATTCCCTCCTCCGATGGCAATTTCGAAACTTACCTCTTTGAGCTTGCTTTAAAAATCAACATGTGCCCTGCTATGAGGAGACGGTTCCCAAGTACCGTTCCCCTCCATGGTCCAATCCCCACCCGTTCGGGTTCACTGGGGGGAAAAACGCCACTGGTTCCCGGAGACAAGGAACTCTGGTCTGGGCTCAGTGACTGCTAGGGTCCCCCCATTACATTTCCAGGAGAAGATTAAAGGGTTTGTGCAGATGGAATATATTGATGACCTATCCTCAGGACAGGTCATCAATATCTGATGGGCGGGGGTCTGACAACCCAGCTGATCAGCGGTTTGAAGAGGTGATACTCCATGCAAGAGCTGCTTCCTCTTCATTGCACTCGGCGGCGTCTCCTTTGCAGTGGTCGCAGTCAAGTGAATAGAGCGAGTACTTGTGATTACACTTCACTTCCGAGACCACAGGCAGTGGAGCACCGTCTCCTCTTCAAACAACTAATCGGTCGGGGTGCCTGGTGTCGGATCCCCACCGCTCAGATATAGATTACCTATTCTGTGGATAACTCATCAATGTATAGCACCTATACAAACCCTTTAAGCCCCAGGGAGGAAGATGAAGCAGTCCTCTCGGCATGACTGACCTCTATTGAGTTGGAGCTAGCATCCTTTCATTCCTCCAGTACCTGAGGTCCATGCAACAAGAGAATGGGAGGTTGGTACCCTGGGCCATGGAACTGTGGTCAGGACACAATGAGTGGCCATGTCCGTTCAACTAACAGGGTTGAAGATTATGCACTTAGCTGGAAAATTAAGCCAAAGGCTCACAGTGTCAGGCACCTTGAGGACCACAGCCACCCTCACTGCCTCAGTCACCGCTCCTACTCTCTCCTCACCTGGTGCCTTTCTTATGAGCCAGGGCACTGCACATCAACTTTATCATGGCACGAGTTCCTTTTTGATAAATTTGTCATCGCTAAAAAGCTTGTCATCTCTGCTCCATCCTCTTGCTGCTCAGGTTTAAAAATGCACCACTGGATAGCTGGCTTTGTCGCTATGCAATATCTAATGGACGCTCACTCCCAAGCAATACTACCCAAACCAAAGATTATAAAAGAAATACACAATACACTAAATAGTGTTGAGTGCGAATATTCGAATATAAAAAAAATCTGCGAATATCGGTACTTCGCTAATTCGCGAATATTTCGAATATAGTGCTATAAATTCGCTATTACTAATATTCGTTTTTTTTTTTTTTTATTGTTATATTTTTTTCTTTCCCACTTCCCAAAAGTAGTTTTTACCTGTCCTTAGGATTCCTGGCTTTCTGGCTGCTCCAGTCAGTGCCTGTTGCCGCTTCTGCCAACTTCCATGCTCATGTAGCGTCCCCATCACCATGGGAACGTCTCCATACTAGAATGTACTGTCGGATTTGAGAATTACTTGAAATCGCAATGCGATTAATATAACTTAAATTAATCGCATTGCGATTTCAACTTAGACTCGGTTTACTATGGTTGGCTTGGTAGAATTAGCGAATATGACGAATGTATTCGTCATATTCCTCAAAACAAAGATAACGAAGTATTCTCCATCTTCGTTTTAGCTCCATATCCATCAACTTCGCTAATTCTAGCAATCAAATAGGAAAGTTGTGTTTAATTTGCTATGCGATTATATATATTTTTTATAAATAGAATAATTTAAATAATTATCAAGTATTATAATTATTCTATTTATTTAAAAAAAGCAAAGTAATATAATCGCATAGCGAATTAAACACAGCTGTCTCTATAGTCAACTTTCCTATTTGATTGCTAGAATTTTAGCGAAGTTGACGAATAGGTAGCTAAAACGAAGATGGAGAATACTTTGTTATCTTCGTTTTGAGGAATATGACGAATACATTCGTCATATTCGCTAATTCTACCAAGCCAACCATAGTAAACTGGGTCTAAGTTGAAATCGCAATGCGATTAATTCAAGTTATATTAATCGCATTGCGATTACAACTTAGCACTGCTATATTCCATATTAGGCTAGAATTAACGAATATGGAATATAGCAGTGCTAAGTTAAAATCGCCATGCGATTACTTCGAGTTATATTAATCGCATTGCGATTTCAACTTGAGGCTGTTCTAATGGAATGGGTCAGCTTTCTAGAATTAACAAACTTAACTGATATTGAATCTAGCGGTGCTAATTTTTCATCACAATGCGATAATATTATTATTAACCACATTGCGAACTTTTATAATGCACTATTCTGACATACAGTACTATATTGCGTTATATTACGCTTTGGCCAAAATGTAAACCAATGCCTTATTCAACATCCAGCATAAAGGCAGGGCAGAGTGCTGGTTGTAGAGTGTGATTGCATTTTGTGTTTTTGCGTTTGTATCTGTATTTTGCCATAGCAATCTGCACCTGCATAGGGTTGTGCGGGCTGAATCCCCCATATTTTTTCTTTACAGTACTATATTTGTTTTATTAGTTAATTCTACCAATACCACCTATAGCAAAATCTCCAAAGCTGGAATTGCAATGCAATAAAATATTAGTTGCATTTCGAATTCAACACTATTGCTAAAATATTCATATTGCTTGTATTGTTATAGTTAACAAGTGACCACTACATCTCATGGGTTAAATGTCCACCATCGGCATTACTGACGGTCACGGACATTAGCCGTAGGAGCATGCAGCCACACTAAGTAGGTGGCCCCGCATAAGGATTAATCCATGTTAAATTATTCTGCTGGATGAAGTATAGCTACGTCATTTGGTGTGAAGCGGTAAATGATTATGGCACAAATTAAAGTGGTTAAATCACACTACAATGTATGTAACATGTATGTATGGATAGCAGACAAATATCTCTCATATGCACATAGCACCTCTATTTACGTGCTACACATTGTATATCCCACGCTATAAAACCCCCAACAACCACCCCTCCCCCCTTAAACCCTCCACCACCTAAAAAAACCCTCCATGATGTCCCCCCCACCTCCTCACTCACACACAGTTTATGAGAAGTAATGATTGACCTCCAGTATTTCAGTATTCGCTGGTTCTTTTACCATAACCCAGGGTGCACGATGTATAGGCGAACCAGCTGTACACCCCATACCGTACCGTCACCTCACTACACAGGTACACCTCTCCTCAGATGGCCATTGGCCAATACCCCATTGCTCATACCCCACACACATGTAATTTAAATACAATGTAATGTTATAACGGTAACCTAAAATCAATTTTTTTCCATTAATAGCCATAAGTTTTTTTTTTTGTTTTTTTTATGACATGATCACATTAAGTACTAATACTTATATTTTAAAAGTTTTTGATGTATGCATGTTGTACAAGGTCTATGATTGGACCTGGTCCCGTCACGCGTGCTGCCATGAGCGCCACAGTCTGCAGTATTCGGTTTAAATTGTGGCACACACATGACCACCGACACAAGAAAATAGTCATAGTGAATAAGTGGCACGACCATAAGCAGCGCCATGTCTATTACCCTGTTTCCATGTAACGGCGGTTGCTGTATGTAATGATAATGAATTATTACTTTGGCCCAGACTAAATTGTCCGTACAGTAACCCCATTGGTTACAATAAAACAAAACACAACAAATTTTAGAGAACAATAAAGTTTTATAAAAAAATCTTTAAATAAAGAACAATATTAATAACATAAATAACAGAAGCCCCAAGAAACAAATGAAAAAGATTACGGTAAATGAAACTACAAATGAGGTCTTTCAGATGGTTTACAGTTGAGTACTTTAAGAGCTAGGGTGAGGTACCGGGAGGGGGGGGATTGGCTTGCAAGGAACTGTTGCAGGGTTTTTCCAATGAGGTGGACTGTTTTGACATTGGATAAGGGTTTACATCATATATCTGTATCTCGCTATGAGTGTATGTATATATTTTAAAGGAATAATCAGCTACGTGTCACAGCATTTACTAAATCCGTGCTGGAGAACTTTTAGGCAGAAGAGAAAACCAACTTCATTATTTATTGCAAATAGCCAACGCTACCATTGTACATGAATAGCAGTATAGTCTGTCTTCCACACAATTATCATTTTGCTGTAACAGCCTGCCTTTAATATTCTGACTGTGCTGTTAATAGTGTGCCTGCGAAGCTGTATGATAGGAAATGTCTAAAGCCGATCAATACGCCTTAGACCTTTTCAAGGGTATGCGGCCCACAGAGAGGGCTCTGAGTGCCGCCTTCTAGCACCCGTTCCCAGTGGCGTCGCCAGGGGGGGGCCAGAGGGGCAGGGGAGGGAGAGGTGTGTCCCTTCCCCTTCCTCTGATAGGCTGCCGGCGCACTAGGCCGACAGCCTATCAGAGGCCGGCGCAGGTGGCGCAATGACGTCATCACGCCGCCTGAGCCTTGTTACAGGGCGGGACACAGGCCAGAAGAGGCCTGCATGACATCGCTGACACTGAGGTAAGTATGGTTTTTTTTTATTACAATACTGGCACATGATGATGATGGGGGGACTTAATACTGGCACATGATGATGGGGGGGACTTAATACTGGCACATGATGATGATGGGGGAACTTAATACTGGCACATGATGATGGGTGGGGCTTAATACTGGCACATGATGATGATGGGGAGGCTTAATACTGGCACATGATGATGATGGGGGGGCTTAATACTGGCACATGATGATGATGGGGGTAATTTAATACTGGCACATGATGATGGGGAGACTTAATACTGGCACATGATGATGATGGGGGGACTTAATACTGGCACATGATGATGATGGGGGGACTTAATACTGGTACATGATGGGGGGACTTAATACTGGTACATGATGGGGGGACTTAATACTGGCACATGATGGGAGGGACTTAATACTGGCACATGATGATGGCGGGACTTAATACTGGCACATGATGATGGGGGGGACTTAATACTAGCACATGATGGGGGGGCTTAATACTGGCACATGATGGGGGGCTCAATACTGGCACATGATGGGGGGCTTAATACTGGCACATGATGGGGGGCTTAATACTGGCACGTAATGGGGGGCTTATTTCTGGCACGTAATGGGGGGCTTATTACTGGCACGTAATGGGGGGCTTATTACTGGCACATGATGGGGGCTTATTACTGGCACGTAATGGGGGCTTATTACTGGCACGTGATGGGGGCTTATTACTGGCATGTGATGGGGGCTTATTACTGGCACGCGATGGGGGCTTATTACTGGCACGCGATGGGGGCTTATTACTGGCACGTGATCGGGGGCTTATTACTGGCACATGATGGGGGCTCTTGTTACTGGCAGTGGCACGTTATTGAGGGCACTTATTACTGGCACATTATTGTTGGGCACTATAGGGGCATCTACTGAGGCCACAAAGAAGGGGTGTTTTATATGGGGGGGCTCTGTACAGTAGCATTTTATACTGGGACACATTATGGTGGCTACTATGGGGAAGGGGGGAGAGGAGTACTATGGAGTCATCTACGGGGGCACTAAGAAGGGGTATTTTATACTTGCAAATTATGGGGGACACTGAGGGCATCTACTGGGGGACGATATATGGGGCATTTTATACTGGTACATTATGGGGGGCACTAGCAGGAAGGGGGGAGAGAAGCACTATGGAGGCATTCACTGGGGGCACTATATAGGGGTATTTTATACTGGCACATTATGGGGGACATTAGCTCAACTGGGGGCATAAGGGGGTATTTTTTGCACTGTCACATTATAAGGAGAAATATTTCTACTGGGGGGGCATTATGGTGGGCTTTATTACTCCCCCATGGTATGACCCTAGTAGCAGCACCAGCCTCTCCCTGCTCTGCTATCCCTCTGCCCCTTCTCCAAATCCTTATTATGAAATCTTTCTCATTAGGATAAAACACATCAGCTCCGCCGAGCCCCCCAGCCAAGTGTTGAAGTGGTGTCCGAGATCCCCAAGGGCCAAGCCAAGTAACTGTAAGTGTTCATGTGAAATATGTTTGTTATATATGTACGCTCCTGTGTGAGGCGGGGAGGGAGATCTGTGGATGACTCTGTTATAATGAAGGAGATCTGTGGATGACAATGTTATAAGGAGGGAGATCTGTGGATGACACTGTTATAGGGAGGGAGAAATGGGGATGACACTGTTATAGGGAGGGAGATCTGTGGATGACACTGTTATAGGGAGGGAGATCTGTGGATGACACTGTTATGGAGGGGGAAATGGGGATGACACTGTCATGGGGTGGATCTGTTGATGACACATATAGCATAAGATGCTATACACGGTATGTGGCATCCACAGATCCCCCCCGTAGCAGTGTCATCCACAGATCCCCCTCTCTATAAAAGTGTCATCCACAGACAGCTGGACTTTTCTTCCCTGTTGCGGTTTTAGGTATTGGGTAAAGTATCGCAGCATTTCTAAGCGTACTTGTGTAAATGTATCGTTGTTATAGCTGCCCCCCCCCTAATTTTGTCCTGGCCCCCAGTGTGCCCCCCCAAAATTTGAAAACTAGAGACGCCACTGCCTGTTCCATCGGTTCAACACCACTGAACTAAGTATTCAGTTGTAAAGGGTTAGAAATACTTATTTGCATAACTGAACACATAAATAACAATAGGTGGGTGATAGAAAATTAATGTAAGCATCGTACCTGGACAATTTTTGTCTGTGACCTCTTTGATGAGATCCATCCGATGCCGTTTTAGGTCAGGCCATTTCTTTAGATATGCATCCTTGGAATGCCTCTTTCTATTCTTCTGCTACAGAGTGTAGCCTATTCTCTGTACTATGCCCTGTTTCTCTGTACGAGAACCTAGATCATCATAATGTTTTTCCAACAGGTATGAGAGTAATAAAAGACTGCAGCATCGTGTCCGGTATAGAGGAACCCCCCAAGAAGGAGTTAAAGACCTTAACCATGTGAGGAAGCATAATATCTATATACGTCTTATAATAAAGATATGATATACCATCCGGTCCAAGGGACTTACGATTTGGCAAATTATTAATCACTTCAGTTAATTCTTCCTCTGTAATTTGAGTATTAAGGGTAGCTGCTAAATCACTAGACAGTTTAGGTAGCTTACATTTTTGTAAAAAAGTAGAGAACTGGTCACGTTGCTGTACAGGATCCCTCGCTACCTGTAGGGGAAGAGAGTACAAACTTTCATAATATTTCTATAATATTTTATTTGGGTCGTAGGTAATAGTACCATCAGCCTGTCTCATGGCCGCCGGGGTGTTCACTAAAGTGGAATCCCGTAGTTGTTTCGCCAAAAGTGTGTGCGATTTATTCCCCCAGGCATAATAACACTGCCAGGTCTCTCAACTTGGCTCTCAACAGACAACCTCAACATACGCCTTAGAAGATGGCGGGAACTACGGGATCCCAATTGACTCTCCAGACTTTCCAAATCCTTTTTGATCGAGCAATATTGTAAGTTCCTGTCTCTTTTTAATTTGGAACCAATGACTATGCAGCTACCCCTAAAGACAGCTTTATGTGCCTCCCATAGAATGGCTACATTGGAAACTGATTGCTGGTTGATACAAAAATATTCCGATAGACCCTCTCGCAGCTCCTGTTTAGTTGCAGGATTAGAAAGCAAGCTTTCATTCAACCTCCAATGACAGAGCTTAGTAATCGGATGTTTAGTACTTAACTTCAAAAAAATTGGCGCATGGTCTGACCATGAAATAGAACCAATATCAGCATCTACCATTAAACACATTGTAGGAACATTACCGAAGAAATAATCAATGCGAGAATGCATACTATGAGGATGTGAGTAAAACGTGTATGTTTTAGATGTAGGGTAATTCACTCTCCATAGATCAAACAACCCAAATCGTCTCACCAGGCGCCTAAAAAGGCGCGAAAGCCTAGCTTGCTCTCTGGAGGGGGTCTCCCTGACAATGTCTGTCTAGCAAGCGTTTCAGAGAATGAGACATTAAAGTCACCTCCCACAATGAGTGCTGCCGGTAGTAAATGAGATATTTTAGTTAACACCCTGGTAATAAAGGGTATCTGCTTGGTGTTCGGAGCATAAAGGTTACATAATACTATAGGAGTGCCATGTATGGTGGCCTGCAATATTACAAAATGCCCTTGAGGATCAGAGATCTGGTTTATCACTTGGAGCGGGCAATTAGCAGATAAAAGGATCACTACCCCTGCTTTCTTCTGCCCACTAGAGGCCGAGTAGGCCCTTGGGAACAGTCCCATAGCATCTCCTGGAGGAAGACTATATCCGCTCTCTGAGCACGACATTCCGTCAAGGCAAGTCTCCGTTTTACATTGGAGTTCAGGCCTTTAACGTTCAAGGACATACATTTGATCATAACGGAAATACTGGCTGCGCCATATACTTGCTATTGAGGCAGAAGGTATCATTCCTCCAGGAGATCACATCCCGACCCTTCCAAATGAGAATCCGGAATAAATCATCATCAACATCGTTAGATACACTAAACAGATAATATGACACGTGACACACGGGGGTATAAGGGAACACAAAAGACGAGTACATATAAGAGATATGAACAGGAAATATCCAAACATTGGACTTTGACGTCCAGATGGGGGCAATCAAAGAAGGCATAAAACACATAGTATAGCCCATTCTCTTCACTCCTACTCTACAGAGAGCTGAGAGAAGGAAGAGGGCCAGCAGTAACACTCCCCCCTGTGGTAACATGGTTGGGCACATCCGACATGGAAAGCCAAACATTGTTTAAACAATATGCAAAACAACCGAGCTCCTTAAAAGCCCAACAATATGTGTTTCTTGAACAATTAGGTACCAGAAATATATGAGGAACAACAGCCGCCCATTATAGCGACGTAGATTGCAGGAAGCAAGCGTCCAATTATGACTCAGGACACAGCAAGTCAGGTCAATTCATCTCTCATAGTCAGTCCCCTGGATTCTTCTCTTGGCTGGGACCTGCGGTTCTTGATTTTCACTTGACTCCAAATTGGAAGGGGTGGCATCTGTGGATCAGGGACCTCCCAGTCGTCGATTTGAGGCTCCGAAACCCCCAAGGCAGCACAAAACGCGGGTAAATCAGCATGAGCATGCATTGGCACAGCTTTCCCATTTTTGTTAGCAATAAGTGCAAACGGATAACCCCAGCGATATGGAATTTTCTTCTGCCTCATGGACAGCAATAGGGGCTGGAGATGGCGTCTTTTTTGTAGAGTAAGCCACGATAAATCTTGATATAGTTGCACTTGCACCCCTTGAAAATCAATAACCCTTAAAGCACGGGCCTTAGCCATTATGGCTTCTTTCACCTGGAAGTCTGTGACACGGCAAATAACATCCCGGGGCTGCGCAGACATATTTTTGGGTCGCAATACCCTGTGAGCGCGGTCCATTTTGATAATATGAGTTGCCGGGGACTCTAAGATGGAGTTGAATAACCCATGCAGATTCTCCTCTGATTTTGGTTCAGGCAGGCCCCTCACCCTGATATTATGTCTGCGACCCCTATTCTCCAGGTCCTCCAAATGTCTTGTGTTATCTCGGACCACTTGGGTACATTTCTCTACAGTAGATTGGAGATGAGCAATATATTTTCGTGTAGTGTCATGCTCAATTTCTAAGGAGTCCACCCTGGCTGTAACTTGTTGAAAGTCCTGAAGTAAGGACGAGATTTCAGCCTTAAATGTGTCCCTTACTTCTACTATTAGGTTTTCAAAGTCCTCTTTAGTCGGGAGGTGCTGTAGTGACTGCCGTAAGGAAGCTGAGGCCTGCGACAATTGCGGGGCGCCATCTTCAAGGTCTTCATTTATGTCTGACTGTGAGTCCCAGGGTACATCATCCCCCATACTTTTCTCCTTGCTATGAATGTGATCATGGTCTTCAGAGGCCTCTGTCCCTTCTGCGCTGCGTTGGGGTAGCTGGGGGGTTATTGCGCTTCGGCACCATTTTAGGCGGCATGCTTGTTAGGTGATTCACCCCTTGCGGCTGTCCCCCTGCGCTTTCTAACTCCCTCTGCCCTCTCGGCTTATATGCGAATTCCTCCGCTAGTGGGGATAGAGGAGAGGCACTCACTGTTAGGGGGCCGCTACGGGCTGCGCGCTGTGTTAGGGGCTTCCTCTCGCTCTTCTAGAGGGTAACGTTTTCCCCATAGGACCCGGGCCCCGTGCTTATGAAGCTTCTATATGGTGGCTGGGCAGCGGAGCTCCTCACTCACACAGCCATCTTGCCGGACAGCCAAGCCACGCCCAGTGCCCTCCCCTTTAACAGTGACTTTGACAACGGCCTCCCCTTTAACAATGACTAGAACAGTGGCCGCCCATTTAAGAGTGACTTGAACGGTGACCTCCCCTTTAACAGTGACTTTGACAACGGCCTCCCCTTTAAAAGTGACTTTGACAAAGGCCTCCCCTTTAACAGTGACTTGAACAGTGGCTGCCCCTTTTAAGAGTGAGTTGAACAGTGCCCTCCCCTTTAACAGTGACTTTGACAACAGCCTCCCCTTTTACAATGACTAGAACGGTGGCCGCACCTTTAACAGTGACTTGAACAGTGGCTGCACCTTTAACAATGACTTTCACAGTGGCTGCACCTTTAACAGTGACTTTCACAGTGGCCGCACCTTTAACAGTCACATACTTTTTTTTTTTACTCGTTTTATTGAAAAAGACTAACAAGGCACGTTTGTGGTACATGTAAACATAATACAGTGTTATACTACAGGTCAGGTCATATAGAGTAAGGATAGTATACACTCAAGTAATTTAATGAAGAGAAAGTACGCTGTCACTGAAAATACAATAAACTGAGTTACACCAAAGCATTGCGTGAGACTTTAAATGTTTCAATTCTATCAAGAGCCAATAGAAATTGCTGACCCCATTGTAGCAGTTGAATGTGATTCGCACCACAAACCCCATACTTTCTGGAATTTATCCGGACATTTTCTATTCACAAATATCACCTTTTCAAAGGGAATTACCTGGTTGACAAGCCTCTTCCACATCCCCAATGTTGGTAGACCCTCCGCCATCCATTTGAGAGCAATAACTTTGCGGGCTAAAAATAAGGTTTCACTTAGAAATATCTTGTTATAGTGGGTCCAACCATCGTTATCCAGGATACCTAATAAACACAACTTAGGGCACAATGGGATAGGGCCTAAGCCCAGCGATGAAAGTACCCCAAGTACCGTTTGCCAATATGACTTAATGTGCGCACACTCCCACATTATATGCCAAAAGTCTGCATTATTATGAGAGCATCTCAAACAGTTGGGTTGGGGAATTCTCCCCATCCTGTGTAGCCTAGTGGGGGTTAAATAGCTGCGGTGTAACATAAATAGCTGGATTAACCTGTTGTTAATCAAGGGAGATACCCTAGTGACCGCATCCAACGCCTCTGTCCAATCCTCCGCTGAGAGATGTGGAATGTTCCCTTTCCATCTAGCCTCAGCTAATATGGTCTGTGTCGACATGTGATTCTCCAAAAGGGGAGTGTAGAGTACAGATACTATGCCTCTAGGCCCCTGCGATTTACTGACTCCAATAAGGGGATAAGAGGAGATGGCTTTATTTCCGTCCCTAAATTGTTCCCGAAGGGCATGCCTGATCTGTAAGTATTTTAATTGGGTGCGTGCTATTCGATATCGTTCTTGGATTTGAGAGAAGGCGCGTAAGACGCCTCCATCATACAAATCCCGCAGCGTTACTATCCCAGATGCTGCCCAAACGTGCGTTCCCTCTATCCCTTGTAAGTCGGGGAATAAAGGGTTATCCCATAAAGGTATGATGTCGGCCCAGTCCTGATATTGCCTCAATTTAGCGTCTCTCCAAACTTTTTATGCTAGTCTGTGTATCTGCAGAAGTTGGCTCGACAAAGACCCGGCCCTCTCAAGTACTGGCCACAAGTTGGATATGTCCAAATGCTGTTGCAAATAGTAATCCATGTTCTGCAGGGACTCCCCATTAACCCAACCAGCCAAGTACCTCATTTGTCCTGCCAAAAAGTAGAAGTGAAAATTTGGTAGTGATGCTCCACCCTGCACCTTGGACCTCTGCAATGTACTCAGAGCGAGTTTATGCCTGGCTCTACCCCAAATAAATTGAACCTTTAGGGAGTGAAGGCGGTCCAAGAAATTCTGTGGTATTGGGGTGCCAACATGTTCCAGTATATGCAACCCTTTAGGCAATAGGATCATTTTGATTAAATTGATCCTGCCCATGATGGACAGAGGAAGAGTTTTCCATACCTTGAATTTGTAAATGAATAAGGTTTCTAAGGGGGCAACATTCCTAGAGTATGAGTCTTTCGGCTCTCTGGTGATAACTATCCCCAAATATTTAAAGTGGTCTACCACTCTAAGGTTATGGTGTACCTCGGGCCAATCGGAGCGCCATAGCGGCATCAGGGCCGACTTAGCCCAATTAATGTGTAGTCCAGAGAAGTGCCCAAATGGCTCTATGATCATGATCGCTCGTGGCAAGGAAGTGTCCACATCATTCATGTACAGTATGAGATCATCTGCATATAGGCCTATTCTGTCCTCCCTTCCCCCCATCCCAACCCCTCTAAACGTCGAGTCCTGATGAATACGTAAGGCCAGATGCTCAATGGCAATAGCAAATAACAGGGGGGGAAAGAGGACAACCCTGCCTCATGCCCCTCTGCAGAGAAAAGGAGGGAGAGACCGTGCCATTAACCAGAATGCTGGCTCTTGGATTTTTATATATTATCCGAATCCATTGTAAGAACCTAGGACTGAAGCCAAACTTCTCTAGTGCTCTCATCCGGTATGGCCACTCCAGCGAATCGAAGGTCTTGGCTGTATCTAATGAAGCCATCGCCCACCGTCTCCCATGGTGGGTGCCAACTTGGGCTATGATTTGCGCTCTGCGGATGTTATTAGAGGTTGATCTTCCAGGTATGAACCCAGTTTGATCACCATGAATTATGCTAGTTATTATTTTGTTTAACCTATTGGCCAAAATCTTTGTTAGGATTTTGTAATCCAGGTTAAGTAAGGATATCGGCCGATAGGAGGCACAATCTATCGGATCCTTGTCTGGTTTAAGAATCACTACTATGGACTGTTCATATAGGGAGTCTGGGAGTTTACCTATACGCCACGCCTCCTTGAACATCTCTCTCAATTGAGGTCCAAGGATGTCAGAATACCTAGAGTATACCTCCAATGGCAACCCGTCAGGACCTGGAGACTTTCCATTCGCCAGTCAATTGCATTTTGTATCTCTTCTAGAGTTATATCTTCCTCCAGTAAGTTGCTGTCTTCCATTGAGAGTGTCGGACACGTTATCTCATCTAGATAGTTCTCAAGTTCCGTCTCCGAGTAAGACACTCGTGTGTGATATAACTCTCGACAGAAGTCAGCAAAGCTCGCTACTATATCCGGGACAGATTCTTTGACCGCTCCATCCAAGGCCCGAATACGTAAAACCGGTGGGGCAGAGTTATTTCTATGCACTATGTGAGCCAATAGTCTTCCTGCCTTATCAACTATCTAAAAGGCCTGCTGTTTGTAGAAAAATAGCTTACGGTTACTCTTTTCGTGTAAGTGGACTAAATACATTCTTCCCTGCAGTAACCAGTCCTGTCTATTTGACTCAGATGGGTCTAACACAAATCTAGCTTCAACTTCCCCAACACTATCATTAAGGGAATCTTCCTTTTTCCTGGTGTCTTTCTTAATATAAGAAATTGAAGATTTAAGGCATCCCCTTAAATATGCCTTAATCGTTTCCCATATAAGGAGAGAATTCGTGTCAGCGTCATGCACCTCAAGAAAAACCTGCAATTGGTCCGGGACTCTATCTTGTTCTTTTAATAGGGTGAGCCAAAATGGATGGATTCTCGTTTTCAAACAAGGGTTTAACCCCTGCAAGACATTGATCTGCGCAATTAGGGGTGCATGATCAGATACACTTTGAGGGCCATGCGAGACAGTGGACAGTTCCAAGTAAGCATCAGGGGACCCAAATATGTAGTCTATCCTGGATAAGGCGCCATGAGAAGGATTAAAGCAAGAGTATTCTATTACATCTGGGTGTTTCTCCCTCCAGAAATCCAACCATCCCACTTCTCCAGCCCAAGACGCCAACAAAGTAGGAGGGCTGTGAGCCGGGGGAAGCTAGGCGGGCACAAAAACGGTCCCTCCCTGAATCCATGACCATATCAATGTCCCCTACACATAGAAGTTTTGCGTGTGGGTATTGAGCTGCAAATATGGCTGCAGTTTGCAGAGTTGTCAGATCAGCAGGGGGGGGGGGCAATAGATGTTCAGGATCACAAACGGAGTACCGTTCACAAGTGCATACACAAAAACGTATCTTCCCTCTGGATCACTCTCAATCGTATGTAGCGCCCATCTGACAGAGCGGCTAATTAGCAGAGACACTCCCCTGGAATGCGAAGTACCGTACGAGTGATATGCACATTGAACCCATGACTTCTGGAGTCTACCGGCTGTATCAGTTGTTAAGTGAGTCTCCTGTAGACTGAGTATGTGAGGAGTATACCTGTGGACATGTGTAAAAACAGACATTCTTTTACCCGCGTCCCCTAACCCTCTCACATTCCAGGACATTAAAACTAAGGTGGCCATAGCATGCGTACCTCAAATCTCAATGCGAATCTACACTTCTGCTGCAATATAGAAGAGCTTCCTCCCATCAAATCACCCCACACATTCACAGTTCTGCCTGCAGTTAATGATCTACCACATAGTGCACGAACAGAGTATACAAACTTGAGGCAAAACAATAAATGCCATAAACAAATACTGCAATAAAGCGCATATTGCCTAATGTGGGAAAGTAACTTCCCCGTGGCTTCAGCTTCAGGGACCTGCATGTTGTAAGGTGGTAGAAAACCCATGCAGGTATCTGATCAGCTCCCACGTATATTGTATAGCATACTGACATCTAACTAATGACGTATATAGATAACAGTGAAACTCACTCTGAGGTGGCAGTTCGTAATCATTACAAAGTCGAAAACTGAAAATTTTCGCAAAGTGTAGGCAACTGTTCTCCACTATCAGCTAACAGTAAGTCTCGTTGATAGAGTCCCCAAGTAAGAAGAAAAACACGAGGCACCAATGCCAAACCGCTTCTCAAGATGGCACTACCCTGCGCGATTTCCTGACAACCCAATCATCCGCCTCCTTGGGGTCAGTGAAGAAGAGCGATTTTTCTCCATCCACCACCCGCAGTCTGGCGGGGTATGACATGAAATATAGTAGGTTCATGTCCAGAAGCCTTCTCTTGACAGAAACAAAGGTCGCCCTCTTCTTCTGAAGCTCGGCGGAGAAATCAGGTAACAAGGACACCTTGGCATTTCCGTGCATGATGGTCTGTGTGAGGATAAGGTCACGATCCTTCCAGTTTAACATGCGTGCTAGCAGTGGCCTAGGTGGCGGTGGACGAGCTGGAACCCTATGGGCTCTCTCCACTGCATACGCCATGGAAAAGGCTGCCTCTGGAAAGATAGATTTGAATCAGGTTTCTAGGAAAGTGGCAGGATCTGGCCCTTCTGTGCGCTTCGGTAGGCCCAAAATGCGCACATTATTCCTCCTGGCCCTGTTTTCCAAATCATCACACTTTTGCCTCCATAAGGAGACCGAATCTTCCAGGGCATGGATCTTGGCAGGTATGGGACGAGTGAGATCCTCCAATTCTGAGATCCTCTCCTCCGCTCCCTTCACACGCTCTCTGAGTTGCTGGACGTCTTGTCTAAGTTGGCCTACAGCCATACGTACCTCGTCAATCTTGATAGTGAGGGAAGTTTGACAGGCCAGGATCGCTGACAAGAGTTGTTCATGCGCCTCTTTCGGTGAGCCGCCTGGCCGCGGGTATGTTGGGCGTCCTGGCGCGCAAACTCTTTCAGGCGGTCAGCCGCCGCTTGAGCCTTGCTGGGACCCATCGTTAGGTTCTGTAAGTTCTCACAATGTCGCTTGTCTGTTTTGTTGTTAGATTGACCGTGTTAGTACTCAGGATTGAACAGGATGCCAAATGGGAGCCTGAGCTCAGATCAGATGCGGCTGCTCATGTCGGCAATTAGCCACGCCCCCCCAACAGTGACATACTTGTTAGGTAGAATTACTTACAGTGATCAAGTATTCCAGCTCTTCTGGATTGAAATAGCTTTTTTGCCATTTCCGAATAAATTTTCAAAATCTCTGTAGAATCGGTCTCTCTCCACTCTCTTTGCGATCCAAAGACAGGCACGCACGTACAGACCCACGCACGTACAGACGCATGCTCACGATTATTTAAATTACGTATTATCGAGATAACGAACCAAACATAGTAGACTGTATAGGCAGGAAAATTTCATATTGGTACCTTAAGTTGTATTCGCGTATGAATGAAACTTAATTCTATTGAGCAAAACAATAGTAAATCAGACTAAACTAAGTTGTATTTGCATACAAATGAAACTAAAAGTTGCATTCGCGTACGAATGAAACTTAATTCTATTGAGCCAACCAATAGTAAATCAGACTAATAGCTCTAATGTTCCATTCGAACGAGATTACAATTTATAGTAGGGGACTAATTGGAAAGTTGACTAATGTGTTTTAACAAATAAGAAAATAGAGCAGGATTCACTTTATTGGTTGTTAGGTTCAATCTGGACAGCTTTAAGTTAAAAGAGCAATGCGAGTAATTTAAGTTCAAATAATCGAATTGCGAAAACAATTTAGAATTGTCAGGATTAACGCAGATATCAATCCAACCTATAGGGTGAGTTCACTCAAAGTTTTAATCGCAATGCGATAATAGTCACTAGCATTATTCACATTACTAATCTAACTTCTATAATGTACTATTCATACATATAGTCATATATCCGTTATATTTGTTAACCCCTTAGGGACTGGGCTGATTTTCACCGTAAGGACCAGGCCATTTTTGGCAAATCTGACCAGTGTCATTTTAAGTGGTGATAACTTTAAAAAAAAATTGATTTATCCAGGCCATTCTGAGATTGTTTTTTCGTCACATATTGTACTTCATGACACAGTTAAAATGAAGTATAAAAAATTAATTTTTATTTATAAAATAATACCAAATTTGTAAAAAAAATTAAAAAATTAAAAATTTTACAAGTTTAAATTTCTCTACGTCTATAATACATATTAATACCTCAATAAAATTTATTACTTTACATACCCCATATGTCTACTTCATTTTTGGATGATTTTGGGAATGATATATAATTTTTTAGCGATGTTACAAGGCTTAGAATTTAGAAGTAAATCGTGAAATTTTTCATAAATTTTCACAAAACAAATTTTTAGGGACCAATTCAGGTCTGAAGTCACTTTGTGAGGCTTACATAATAGAAACCATCCAAAAATTAGCCCATTCTAGAAACTACATCCCTCAAGGTATTCAAAACTGATTTTAAAAACTTTCTTAACCCTTTAGGTGTTCCACAAGAATTAATGTAAAATAGAGATACAATATTAAAATTTCACTTTTTTGGCAGATTTATCATTTTATTAATTTATTTCCAGTTACAAAGCAAGGGTTAACAGTCAAACCAAACTCAATATTTATGGCCCTGATTCTGTAGTTTACAGAAACACCCCATATGTGGTCGTAAACTGCTGTACGGGCACACGGCAGGGCGCAGAAGGAAAGGAATTCCATACGGTTTTTAGGAAGGCACATTTTGCTGGACTGTTTTTTTTTTTTTATACCATGTCCCATTTGAAGCCCCCCTGATGCACCCCTAGAGTAGAAACTCCAAAAAGTTACCCCTCTTTACAAACTACGGGATAGAGTGGCAGTATTGTTGGCAATAGTTTAGGGTAAATATGATTTTTGGTTGCTCTATATTACACATTTTGTGAGGCAAGTTAACAAAAAATAGCTGTTTTAGCACCATTTATATTTTTTGTTATTTACAACATTCATCTGACAGGTTACATCATGTGATAATTATATAGACCAGGTTGTCACGGATGCGGCGATACCTAATATGTATACTTTTTAATTATTTATGTAAGTTTTACACAATGATTTATTTTTAGAAATAAAAAAAATCATGTTATAGTGTTTCCATAGTCTGAGAGCCATAATTTGTTAATTTTTGGGGGCGATTACCTTGGGTAGTGTATGATTTTTGCGGGATGAGATGATGGCTTTATTGGCACTATAATTGGCTCTATACCTAATATGTATACTTTTTTTCACCCTATTTTATTTTAGCTTTTTTTAACCTTATTTGGGGAAAATTATTATATATTTTTTTTTTACATGAAACTTTTAATTTTTTTGCGGGGAAAACTATAGTTTTTCAACTTTATTTTTAACTTTACTTTTTTTTTACCACTTTGGAACTTCAACTTTTGGGTGTCTAATCCCCTTTGTACTGTGTGTATTACTCATACAGTTTCCGGGGCCTGTGAGAACCAGGGGGCTGGATCTCACAGGCTCATCACCAGAAGGCAGCGCAATGCCTTCCTTAGGCATCGTGCTGCCTTCCATGCCATCTGGTCCCCCCCACAACCGCATGGGGACCCGATGGCACCGCCGATCACCGCCGCAAACTGCAAGTAAAACCGTAAACTTAAGTAACAGGACAACATGTCGTACCAGTACGTCATGTGTCTTGAAGAGGTTAAGTCTACCAATACCTCCTATACCAAATTCGCCAAAGCTGGAATGGCAATGATAGAATATTGGTCGCATTGCGAATCCAACAGTAGTGCTTAAAGTTTCCTATTGCTTGTATTGCTACAGTTAACAAGTTACCACTGCATCTTATGGGTTAAATGTCCACCATCAGTATTACTGACGGCCACGGACATCAGCCGCAGAAGTATAGCTACGTCATTGGGTGTGAAGCTGTTTGATTATGGCACAAATTAAGGTGGTTACATCACATTGCAATGTCTGTAACATTGAGATAAAATACTGGGCACTCTCTCTATAGGTGGAAACATGCGATTTATTAACATATAAAAAATACCTTAAAAACTTGGCATATAAATCTAATACATATAAATCGAAACAGAATATATCCGGTCCGGAGATCTCTGGCCTCATCTCCGGACCGGATATATTCTAACAAGTCCCCTATCTACAATGTTCATGCAAAAATTTTAAGAAAATAAAAAAATAAAAAACGTCATGAAATATATACATTAAATATTACTATACTCAAGAAATACTATGAGCTAACTTTAAGTATATATTTCACACAATGGGTGATGCTGATACACTTTTTTACATTGCAGAAGTAGATAAGTATATATATGAATATCGCAACCAGGCAACAAGGGGTCAGATTATGTTCCAATCTCACCGTGGATTAATATTATGGGTGCCATAAAGATAAGAGCACTTTGAGAGGATTAATGTACATTATACTTGACCTATTTGCCTGAACCATTTGAATGACAGGGATATGCTAAAACCTACGCTTAGATATGACAGCAGTATGGGATGCGTTTTTTCTGTGTCATTTGAATGAAGATCTAGTGTGTTAATTAAGAGAGCAACTTAGTTCCGTATAAAATATATGGATCGAAGTTTGTAAGGTTTTATAAGTGTGTGATTGTAAAGGAAAAGTAATATATGAATAATGGCGTGTTTTGATGGAATACTTTTATAAATCCACAAATAATGACCAAAAGATCCGTACCACCTTTTCAAAAATAGGAGGAGCAACACCTGAATGAGGGATTTGAATCAGCAACGATTTTATATAAAAATAATCTTTTGAGGGGGATTGACTACCACTGAGGAAGGGACAACGTTAAGCCCCGAAACACATTTGGCCCAAGACCCCCAATTTAACCACATGAATTTGTGTTGATTATATGCTGAAACTATCCCAGGCTGTTCTTGAAAAAGACCGCGAATGCCCTGAAAGCAACAAGGTCTTGGCACGCTGATTAACTAGGATCGCAGCACGAGGATACAAGGTATAGTGACTGCAGACTGAATCTAGCGTGGGAGCAGGCAGATAAAGGCTCGGAGGACACCGGCTCTTTAGCATTACGGAGCGGTGCCCAGAGCAATTCAGAGAGACAGCAGAGGCAACCTGGGAGCAAGGGTTCCAACAACACATTGGACCGCAACTTCAGCAGTTGAAAACTTCAACAGAATATCGCTGAGCAGTGAGTAATAGCGGGATGCCGCTTTAAACACTCACTGTGAACAGTTTGTTTAGAGTTTCAGCAACTTTGTTTCTAAGAGTGGATTCAGACTTACTATCCAAGTAATTATAGGGGATACATCAAGACCCCAAACAACGTTCAAACGGCTACTATAGTATTAAAGCCGCAATTGTGACCTGACTGCTACATGTTGCGGAGCTAATACCATTATTACATTGTTGCACTCACAGTTTTATTTATCCACGATTTTATGTATTTTTAACTTTTTAACTCCAATTGTATTATTTCTAAGGCTGTTAATTCGATTTATATGTATTAGATTTATATGCCAAGTTTTTAAGGTATTTTCTATATGTTAATAAATCACATGTTTCCACCTATAGAGAGAGTGCCCAGTATTTTATCTCACTGTTTTATTTAGTCAGAGGAGGGGCGAATCCTCTCTACTGTGAGCACCTCTTTCTGTGTTTTTTTTCCACTCCTGTGCGTCTCATACCCTTATTTCCATTAATGTCTGTAACATGTATGTATGGATAGCAGACAAATATCTCTCATATGCACATAGCACCTCTATTTACGTGCTACACACTGTATATCCCACGCTATAAAACCCACACCAACCCCACCTCCCCCCTTAAACCCTCGATCACCTTAAACCCCCCTCCTTCAACTCATCCCCCCCACCCCCCGCCTCCTCACTCACACACACACATACACAGTTTAGGAGAAGTAATGATCGACCTCCAGTATTTCAGTATTTGCTGGTTCATTTAGCGTTACCCAGGGTGGAGACGAACCAGCTGTACCCCCATACCGTACCGTCAATTCACTAGACAGGTACACGTCTCCTCAGATGGCCAATACACCATTCCTCATACACCACACACATACAATTTAAATTCAATGAAATATTCTAACGGCAACCTAAAATCAAACATTTTACATTAATAGAACAAATTTTTGGTTTATTTTGGTGACATGATCACATTAATTACTAATACTTGTATTTCAAATTTTTGGCATTACATGTATACGTGTTGTACAATGTCTATGATTGGACCTGGTCCCATCATGCGTGCTGCCACGAGCACCACAGTCCGCAGTATTCTGTTTGAATTGTGACACATGACCACCGTCACAAGAAAATAATCATAGTGAAGAATTGGTCCGAACATATGCTGGACCATGTCAATGGATCACGTAGATCCGAGACAAAAAAATGTCCCGGTACAATGCTGACCTAACATCGCCAACACTCAGTAATGTACATGTTCTCTTATGAAAGTCATTATTTATATTCGTCTACAAATGTTTACTTTGTACATGGTTATAAACGTAGCAAATCATTCCTTTTACATATATATATATATATATATATACAGTACAGACCAAAAGTTTGGACATCCCTTCTCATTCAAAGAGTTTTCTTTATTTTCATGACTATGAAAATTGTAGATTCACACTGAAGGCATCAAAACTATGAATTAACACATGTGGAATTATATACATAACAAAAAAGTGTGAAGCAACTGAAAATATGTCATATTCTAGGTTCTTCAAAGTAGCCACCTTTTGCTTTGATTACTGCTTTGCACACTCTTGGCATTCTCTTGATGAGCTTCAAGAGGTAAGTCACCTGAAATGGTTTTCACTTCACAGGTGTGCCCTGTCAGGTTTAATAAGTGGGATTTCTTACCTTATAAATAGGGTTGGGACCATCAGTTGCGTTGTGGAGAAGTCAGGTGGATACACAGCTGATAGTCCTACTGAACAGACTGTTAGAATTTGTATTATGGCAAGAAAAAAGCAGCTAAGTAAAGAAAAACGAGTGGCCATCATTACTTTAAGAAATGAAGGTCAGCAAGTCTGAAAAATTGGAAAAACGTTGAAAGTGTCCCCAAGTGCAGTCACAAAAACCATCAAGCGCTACAAAGAAACTGGTTCACATGCGGACCGCCCCAGTAAAGGAAGACCAAGAGTCACCTCTGCTGCGGAGGATAAGTTCATCCGAGTCACCAGCCTCAGAAATCGCAGGTTAACAGCAGCTCAGATTAGAGACCAGGTCAATGCCACACAGAGTTCTAGCAGCAGACACATCTCTAGAACAACTGTTAAGAGGAGACTGTGTGAAGCAGGCCTTCATGGTAGAATATCTGCTAGGAAACCACTGCTAAGGACAGGCAACAAGCAGAAGAACACAAGGAATGGACATTAGACCAGTGGAAATCTGTGCTTTGGTCTGATGAGTCCAAATTTGAGATCTTTGGTTTCAACCACTGTGTTTTTGTGCGACGCAGAAAAGGTGAACGGATGGACTCTACATGCCTGGTTCCCACCATGAAGCATGGAGGAGGTGTGATGGTGTGGGTGTGCTTTGCTGGTGACACTGTTGGGGATTTATTCAAAATTGAAGACATACTGAACCAGCATGGCTACCACAGCATCTTGCAGCGGCATGCTATTCCATCCGGTTTGCGTTTAGTTGGACCATCATTTATTTTTCAACAGGACAATGACCCCAAACACACCTCCAGGCTGTGTAAGAGCTATTTGATCATGAAGGAGAGTGATGGGGTGCTGCGCCAGATGACCTGGCCTCCACAGTCACCGGACCTGAACCCAATTGAGATGGTTTGGGGTGAGATTGACCGCAGAGTCAAGGCAAAAGGGCCAACAAGTGCTAAGGATCTCTGGGAACTCCTTCAAGACTGTTGGAAGACCATTTCAGGTGACTACCTCTTGAAGCTCATCAAGAGAATGCCAAGAGTGTGCAAAGCAGTAATCAAAGCAAAAGGTGGCTACTTTGAAGAACCTAGAATATGACATATTTTCAGTTGTTTCACACTTTTTTGTTATGTATATAATTCCACATGTGTTAATTCATAGTTTTGATGCCTTCAGTGTGAATCTACAATTTTCATAGTCATGAAAATAAAGAAAACTCTTTGAATGAGAAGGTGTGTTCAAACTTTTGGTCTGTACTGTATATATATATATATATATATATATATATATATATATCTCAAATGTACCGTATGTATGTATGTCCCTAAAAAACTCTAAAAAGCAACCATTGATTTCAATGAAACTTTCAACACAGATCCATTGCTAACAGGAAAGAATTAATAGGATACTGTTGATTTCATTTCACGACCCAATGAAACATGAAAAAAATATATATATACCCACACGAATCATGGTCCTTCTGCCAGAGTAAATATACCGTATTTTTCGCCCCATAAGACGCACTTTTTCCCCCAAAAAAATCGGGGGGAAATGCCCCTGCGTCTTATGGGGCGAATGCGGACAATTTAACATCGCTGGATGCGATGTAGCGTGAGCGGGGGCCGGGGGAGGGACTGGAGGAGGAGCTGGGGGCCGGGAATAGCGGCGGGGCGGTGCAATCAATGTACTGTAGCCCCGCCCCGCCGCTCCGATATACTAATATTAAATGTCTTATTCGATTAAAATATATTAGATATGCCCCCTCAATCCTAAATTGCTAATCGTACCTTAAATCCTATTCCTAGGTGCTGTAATGCAGGCCGGGCGGGCGGCAGCGTAACTCCCTGATGTCACGTGCCTGCGCCGCCTACTTTATGAATGAAGCAGGCGGCGCAGGCAAGTGACGTCAGCGAGTGACACGACGGCCGCCCGGCCTGCATTACAGAAGCTAGGAATAGGATGTAAGGTACGATTAGCAATATAGGAGTGAGGGGGCATATCTAATACATTTTAATCGAATAAGACATGTAATATTAGTATACTGGGGGCGGCAGAGGCGGGGGCGGCGGCGGGCGGGCGAGCTGATCCGTGGATGGCACAGTTAGGGGGGGGGGGGTCTGTGGATGCCACTGTTATGGGCTGGGGGGCTGTGGATGCCACTGTTTTGGGCTGGGGGGCTGTGGATGGCACTGTTATGGGGTGGGGGGTCTGTGGATGGCACATATATAACAGTGCCATCCTCAGATCCCCCCCTGTAACAGTGCCATCCACAGATCCCCCCCCCCCCTGTAACAGTGCCATCCACAGATCCCCCCCTGTAACAGTGCCATCCACAGATCCCCCCCTGTAACAGTGCCATCCACAGATCCCCCCTGTAACAGTGTGTCAGTCATCCACAGATCCCCCCCATAACAGTGTCCGTCATCCACAGATCCCCCCATAACAGTGTCCGTCATCCACAGATCCCCCCATAACAGTGTCCGTCATGCACAGATCCCCCCATAACAGTGTCCGTCATGCACAGATCCCCCCCATAACAGTGTCCGTCATCCACAGATCCCCCCCATAACAGTGTCTGTCATCCACAGATCCCCCCATAACGGTGTCCTTCACAGATCCTCAGTAATAGTGCCACCCACAGACCACCATTAGTTCCAAACCCACCAAAAGCACACCTTTTGGTTAAAAATATTTTTTTTCTTATTTTCCTCCCCAAAAACCTAGGTGCGTCTTATGGGCCGGTGCGTCTTATAGGGCGAAAAATACGGGTATATAGCTATATTTATATATACATATATTTATGGTGAAGAAAATCGGACAGCACTCCAAGTAAAAAGCAAAATGGTGTTTATTCACCCAGCCTTTCTCTTTGTATGAGCTGAAACGTTGCCTTCCACATGGGTGAATAAACACCTTTCATGGGGTAAGCAGCTATATCCCTGGACTTAGAGACTTAGCACCCACTTACTCTTATTGTCCAGTGCCGCCATCACATTTCTTTTTATATATATTTATATTTATTTATTTATTTATATTTATTTTTATATATACACTCACATCAAGTTAAAGATATATGATTTAACCTCTTATCAAATATTCTTTTTATTTTTTTATTTCTAAATTTCAATCATCCAGTACCAGCAATAGTACCTTCCAAAAAAAATCCCCTATTACCTTACTTGAGATATTAAGTTAGTCAATTTTAAACCATCTTTAACCCTTGTTTTGTAATTTGTTTTTAATCCTAAACAAGCGCAATAAAACATTGATATAATAATTATCCTATCCAGAACCCATCATATACAATTTTTTTTACCTAAAACTTTGTTATGCTTTAACATTTCTATATTTTTTAATCTGTTATTATGTAGTAATTTCTTCTTTATAAGTTCCACCTCAGGACTCCATGAAAGATGGTGTTGGAGTACAATTTCTCTGTGGAGGAGCAAAAGCAGGCGGTACCATTGGGCCATATTTCAGACTCTAGCCCACCAGATGTGGGTAAGAGGTGAAGCTGTACCCTCTCACCAACCACCTTCATTACCCTCATAGTCACTGGAGGAATTTGAGGAGTAGGATGACGACAATGTTTTTACCACCACCATCCTGGAGTCAAAATATTTGCAGTGGATTTCTTAACTTATTCTCTGTCCACACACAGGTGTTAGTTTAGTCTTCAAGATTTTCCTCAAGCCAAGACTAATAAATCAGTTGCATTCCTAACTTTGATTTCTCTGTTATACTACACATGTTTGTTAATTTTATTTAGGAGAATTTGAATTCACTCCAAGCAGGGTAACTATACAGTGGTATCTATCCACTCTTACGCTCATCATCACACACACGCTAGTCTATATCCAACTGCTACACCCATCCCTCATGTGCCTGTGTGAGCCAAGTTTCATCGGTCGGAGTCTGGAAGCATTCCGTCATGATCCGAGTGGGGCAACGCAAACTCCCTTTGGCGATGAAGCAGCGTTGTTCCAAGGCTGTTGGAAGGGTCCACATTGGGGCTTCCACCAGTGAGCAACCTGCATGATCGCCTGCGGTCCTAGGGCATAATGATCCATTTTAAGTGGATATTTTGAACAACCGGGTATTGATGTCAGGCGCAAAGAGTGCATACTTCAGCATGGCACAGCGGATCGCCAACACTGTCATCCAGCACAGTGCATTTTTCAGTCTGTTAAGAGGGGAACATGTGTTCTTCAGTTACATAGGACTGACAGTAAACTGTTTGGGCTTTATAAATCACAGTTATGGTTTTATTATATATTTTATATAATTAAAAATAATTTTTAATTTACATTCTATATCTATGTGCAATAGTACGGTCCAATAGAATGCTGATATCAGCATTCTTAGCAAATTTGATTGCTTCCATGCTGAAATGGGTGAGAAAGATATATTAATATTGCTTTATAGACAACATTTATATATTTACCTACCACATCTGATCTATTTAAGTGCTGATTTTTTTCTCCTCCTCCATACAACCACATTTTAGAAGACCGTAATAATCTAGATTTTTGCAAAATCCTCAAAGAATACTATTTTAAAAATTTTGAAAAAATGAATCTTCTTTCTCACGGGCAAGTTAAACGTGCGGGAGGAATGCGTGATGTGAACGCATAACACACGCCCTGAATCCTGAGCCATTATTTTTTATGGGTCTGTGTACATGAGCTTTTATTTTTCACGCATCAGTTGTGCGTTGCTTCAAAAATGCAGCTTGTTTTTTATCCTGCGTTTTTAAAGCAACACAGGGCCCATAGAAGTTAATAGGGCTGCGTGAAAACGCATCGCATCCTCAAGCAGGTGTGGGCATGTTGCGTTTTTCAATGATGGTTGGTAAGATATGTTGGAAATAAATCTTAATTTTTTTAACTGAGGCGTGAAAAGCGCATCAAAACGCATTGAACCACCGTGGAAAAAAAATTAATAACTTAACACAATCGCAGATAAAAGTCATTGACTTTGCTTGCAAAATCACATGATTTTACAAGCGACACATTCGGACCATATCTGCGACACCCGTGTAAAAGGAGCCAAACTGCTAATCATTATGCACAAACAGTTTACTGTCAGTTCTATGCAACTGAAGAGCATTTGTTCCCCTCTTAACTGGATGACAGTGTTGGCGATCCGTTGTGCCATGCTGAAGTATGCACCCTTTGTGCTATGCCCTAGGACCGGCAAGAGATCATGCAGGTTGCTCACTGGTGGAAGCCCCAATGTGGACCCTTCCATCAGCTTTGGAACAACGCTGCTTCAGCGCCAAAGGGAGTTTGTGTTGCCCCCGTCGGCTCATGACGGAACGCTTCCAAACGCCGGCCGATGAAACTTGGCTCATCACTGCCTTTGGTGCTCACAAAGGCACATGAGGGATGGGTGTAGCAGTTGGATGTAGATTATCGTGTGTGCGATACTGATCGTGTATGGGTGGGTGGAGCGTCGGGACACATTCCTCCTCACAGACATGAGGAGGAACGAAAGAGCCGCTGCTAAACACAGACACTTTCACAGCCCTCTGGCTTCAAGAAAACACATGATGTCGTTGTAAGCGAAAACACAGTGATCGGGAAACCTGGAGCAGACTAGTGAGGTCAGATTGTGTGCTGTGTGGCCATGCACACTAATTACTTAAAAAAATAAATTAAGAAAATAAATAATGTCTGATTATTTAAAAATGGATCAATGCTGACATTAATCAATACATAAATATTGATTAATTTGAATAATCTACATAGTAACATAGTACATAAGGCCGAAAAAAGACATTTGTCCATCCAGTTCGGCCTGTTATCCTGCAAGTTGATCCAGAGGAAGGCAAAAAAAAAAACTGTGAGGTAGAAGCCAATTTTCTCCACTTTAGGGTAATATAAACTTCCTTCCCGACTCCAATCAGGCAATCAGAATAACTCCCTGGATCAACGACCCATCTCTAGTAGCTATAGCCTGTAATATTATTAAGCTCCAGAAATACGTCCAGGCCCCTCTTGAATTCCTTTATTGTACTCACCATCACCACCTCCTCAGGCAGAGAGTTCCATAGTCTCACTGCTCTTACCGTAAAGAATCCTTTTCTATGTTTGTGTACAAACCTTCTTTCCTCCAGACGCAGAGGATGTCCCCTCGTCACAGTCACAGTCCTGGGGATAAATAGCTGATGGGATAGATCTCTGTACTGACCCCTGATATATTTATACATATTAATTAGATCTCCCCTCAGTCGTCTTTTTTCTAAAGTGAATAACCCTAATTTTGATAATCTTTCACGGTACTGTAGTTGCCCCATTCCAGTTATTACTTTGGATGCCCTCCTCTGGACCTTCTCCAGCTCTGCTATGTCTGCCTTGTTTACAGGAGCCCAGAACTGTACACAGTACTCCATGTGTGGTCTGACTAGCGATTTGTAAAGTGGTAGGACTATGTTCTTATCACGGGAATCTATGCCCCTTCTGATGCAACCCATTATCTTGTTGGCCTTGGCAGCAGCTGCCTGACACTGGTTTTTGCAGCTTAGTTTGCTGTTTATTAAAATTCCTAGATCCTTTTCCATATCAGTGTTATCGAGTGTTTTACCATTTAGTATGTACAGGTGACTTGCATTTTTCCTTCCCATGTGCATAACTTTACATTTATCAGTGTTAAACCTCATCTGCCACTTATCTGCCCAAGCCTCCAATCTATCCAGATCCCTCTGTAGTAGTATACTGTCCTCATCAGTGTAAATTACTTTACACAGTTTAGTGTCATCTGCGAAAATTGATACTTTACTATGCAAGCCTTCTAAAAGATCATTAATAAATATATTGAAGAGAATAGGGCCCAATACTGACCCCTGAGGTACCCCACTAGTGACCCAATCTGAGTGTGTACCGTTAATAACCACCCTCTGTTTTCTATCACTGAGCCAGTTACTTACCCACATACAGATGTTTTCTCCCAGTCCGAGCATTCTCATTTTATATACTAACCTTTTATGTGGTACAGTGTCAAATGCTTTGGAGAAGTCCAGATATACGACATCCATTGATTCGCCGCTGTCAAGTCTAGAACTTACCTCCTCATAGAAACTGATTAAATTAGTCTGACATGACCGATCCCTCACGAAGCCATGCTGATATGGTGTTATTTGCT
Organism: Bufo gargarizans; assembly: GCF_014858855.1. NCBI lineage: Eukaryota > Metazoa > Chordata > Amphibia > Anura > Bufonidae > Bufo > Bufo gargarizans. The sequence continues at coordinate 393,317,213 of NC_058082.1, read as the reverse complement.
TTTTTCTGTTGAGATGCTCTAATATAGCATCTCTCAGAAAACCTTCAAACAGTTTACCCACAACAGATGTTAAACTTATCGGCCTATAGTTTCCAGGCTCTGTTTTTAGCCCCTTTTTGAATATTGGCACCACATATGCCATGCGCCAATCCTGTGGGACATTCCCTGTCAGTATAGAGTCTGCAAATATCAGAAATAAGGGTCTGGCTATGACATTACTTAATTCCTTTAGGATACAGGGGTGTATGTCATCCGGTCCTGGCGATTTGTCTATTTTAATCTTTTTAAGTCGCTGATGTGCTTCTTTCTGGGTCAGACAGGACACTTTTAATGGGGAATTTATTTTTGCATTCTGCATGTCATCTGACAATTTATTTTCCTCAGTGAATACATTGGAGAAAAAAATATTTAACAGCTTTGCTTTCTACTCATCGCTCTCTGCGACTTCCCCCTCATTACTCTTTAAAGGCCGACACCTTCAGATTTATACTTTTTAACATTTATATAATTGAAGAACATTTTAGGGTTAGTTTTACTCTCTTTGGCAATTAATCTCTTGGTCTCTAGTTTGGCCGCTTTTATTTGTTTTTTACATGTTCTATTTTTTTCCTTATAGTTTTTCAGTGCTTCCGTGCTCCCCTCCTGTTTCAGTGAATGATATGCTTTCTTTTTGTCATTTATTGCTTTCTTTACAGTTCTATTTATCCACATTGGTTTCTTTTTGTTCCTTAACCTTTTATTATCATACGGTATGTACTTCTCACAATGAGATTTTAGGATGTTTTTAAAGATATCCCATTTTGTGGCTGTATTTTTATTTTTGAGGACTTTGTCCCAGTTAGTTTGGCCTATGGCCTCTCTTAGGTGGCTAAATTTAGCTTTTTTGAAGTTTGGTATTTTTGTTCCTCCCTGTAGAAACGCTCTTTTGAATGATAATTGGAAGGTTATTACTTTATGGTCACTATTTCCCAGGTGTCCCCCAACCTGCACGTCTGTTGTTCTGTCGGGCCTATTGGTTAATACTAAGTCCAGTATGGCCGTCCCTCTAGTCGGGTCCTGAACCAGTTGGGAGAGGTAATTGTTTTTGGTTATTGCCAAGAACCTGTTTCCCTTATGAGATATACAAGTTTCAGTTTCCCAGTCTATATATGGGTAGTTGAAGTCCCCCATAATAACCACCTCATTATGATTTGCCGCCTCGTCTATCTCGTTTAGTAGTAGATTTTCTGTGGACTCTGGTATATTAGGTGGTTTATAGTAAACTCCTATTAGTAATTTATTGTTGTTTTTAGCTCCATGTATCTCTACCCACACTGACTCCCCATGTTCATGTCCCTCACTTATATCTTCACGGAGTGTGGGCTTTAGACCGGACTTTACATAAAGGCAGACCCCTCCCCCTCTCCGGTTTTGACGATCCTTTCTAAACAGACTGTAACCATGTACATTAACCCCCCAGTCATAGCTATCTTCCAGCCATGTCTCAGTTATTCCCACTATGTCATAGTTCTCCTCACACATCACTAATTCCAGTTCACCAGTTTTATTAGTCAGACTTCTGGCATTAGTATACATACATTTGAGAGGTTTATGTATATTTTTTTACCCTACACCTTTCCTTCTGAACTGTTCTAGTCCCTCCTTCCATTCCTCCCCCAGTCCCATTACCTTGCCCCCGGTCTCTATCTGCGCTATCTTCCCATCCTATAATGTAATTACCCTCCCCCCAGTCCCTAGTTTAAACACTCCTCCAACCTTCTAGCCATCTTTCTCCCCAGCACAGCTGCCCCTTCCCCATTGAGGTGCAGCCCGTCCCTACGATAGAGCCTGTAGCCGATAGAAAAATCGGCCCAGTTCTCCAGGAACCCAAACCCCTCCTTCCTACACCAGTTCTTGAGCCACTTGTTAATCTCCCTAATCTCCCGTTGCCTTTCTTGTGTGGCTCGTGGTACAGGCAGTATTTCGGAAAATACTACCTTTGAGGTCCTTGCCCTCAGCTTTTGACCTAAATCCCTGAAATCATTTTTAAGGACTCTCCACCTACCTCTAACTTTGTCATTGGTTCCGATATGGACCATGACCGCTGGATCTTCTCCAGCCCCTCCCAGTAATCTGTCAACCCGATCCGCGATGTGTCGAACTCTAGCGCCAGGAAGACAGCACACTGTTCGGCGATCACGGTCTTTGTGACAGATTTCCCTATCTGTTCCCCTAATAATGGAGTTGCCCACTACCAGCACCTGTCTGGCCTGCCCTGCTCTCCTGGTTCCCTGCTTACTGGAGCTGACATTCCCCTGACTGGCAGAGGAAGTGTCCGGCTGCAGCAGTGCCGTCCCCGGACTGACATCCCCCTCATCTGCCAAACGTGCAATACATAATTTGAATAATCTACATATTATACAGTAAATACATTTAGAAATACAATATATGTGAATATAACTATAAATATATAAAAAAAATATCACAATCAATACTAATATTTATTAAAACATGATCAATACATTACAAAAAATAAAATTGTTAATCAATATGTAAATAGTAAAAATAATAATTCATACACACTATTACTGAATTAAAACATACATGATTATATTACATTTAAAAATCAAAAAACACTTAAAAAAACAATACATATATATATATAAATTTTAATTCATGATTAATTAATTAATAAATAGATAAAATATAATGTAAAATTATAAATAAATCTATTTATAATAAATAGAAAAATAAATAATTCATCAATAAATTCATAACTAAATTTATCAAAATTAAATTCATTTTAATTAATAAATAATTCAATTCATATATAAATATAAATAAATAATTGAATAAATAATTAAAAATATCAATAAATAAGTTAAAAATATTAAAAAACTACGGATGTTGGGAGGGAGAGAAAAGGAGAGTGATGGACAAGGGACCTCTCAATGGCCTGAACCAACAGCCGGGGCCAAGAAGTCACTGCCGATCCAGGACTCGTTCATCTTGATGAATGTGAGTCTGTCCACAGAGTCAGTGGACAGACGGGTCCTCTTGTCCGTGACCACCCCACCTGCCGCGTTGAAAGTCCGCTCAGACAGTACGCTGGAGGGGGGGGAAGACAGTAGCTCCAGCGCATACTGAGCGAGCTCACCTCAGGTGTCCAGCCTGGCGACCCAGTACTCCATGGGGTCGTCAGTGCTCATGCTGTCGGAAGCACCAACTGACCCCATGTAGTCAGCCACCATGCGGGCCAGCCGCTGGTTGTGACTGCTGCTGCTATTGGGTCACGCAGACTGGTAGAACTGCCTCATCTCACCCATAAGGTCACCAACTCGGCTGGTGCTGCTGGGACCAGCCGTCGGCTGGGTGAAATGGGCGGGGAGAACTGGAGCCTGAGGCCGTGGTTTAGCCTCCTCCAGCCGTTTGATGAGACAGGCCTGCAGTTTTTCCATCCGGGCCTGTCTCCGGCTGGCTGGGATGAACTGCTCCAGCTTTCCCTTGCATCTAGGGTCTTAAAGGGTGGCCAACCAGAAATCGTCACTCTGCTTCATTTTCCTGATCCAGGGGTCCCTCCTGAGGCAGCGCAGCATGTGGCAGCCATAGGGAAAAGGACAGCCCGCTGTGCCTCCTCATGGCTGCCAGGGACCATGACATTCTGGTCCTCAAGCTGCTGTTCATGATGGTCCCTGTTGCTGCGGCCCCACCCCCGGACTAACTATGCCCCCCAACACTGTCTCTCTCTCTTGACCAGGCGCAGACTCCTGGACGTCGTGAATGTCTTCCTCCTCCTCCACATCGTCCTGGGCCTGGTCCTGGTGGAGCAAGGCCGCCTCATCTTCCTCCACCAAGGCACTCTCCCCAGCCTCGAGCAGGTGATCTAGTGTCCTGTCCAGCAGGAACACTAAGGGGAGCACGTCATTGAGGCCGACATCCTCCCCGCTGACCATCTTGGTCGCCTGCTCAAATGGGGCCAACACGTGGCAGACCTGCTGTATCTGCCCCCACTCTGCATTAGTGATGTATGGGAGTGGGTTGATTGGCCCTGGAGTGCCTAGGTCAAGCAGCTATTCCCTCACCGCCCTTCTCTGCTCCCACAACCTCTCCAGCATGTGGAGGGTGAAGTTCCACCAAGTCGCGCTGTCGACAAGCAGCCTGTGAGGGGGTAGGCTGTTGTCCCGCTGCAGTCTGGACATGGATGCAGAGGCAGTTGGGGAGCGTCAGAAGTGGCTGGTAATCTGACGGACACGTTGCACAATGTCACACAACCCTGGAAATGTGTGAAGGTATTTCTGTACAACCAGGTTGAGGACATGTGCCATGCAGGGGACGTGTGTCAGACTGCCAGCATGGAGGGCGGCGAGGAGGTTGCTGCCGTTGTCACAGACAACCATACCTGCCTGGAGCCTTCTGGGTGTTAGCCACTTCTGGACCTGATCCTGTAGTGCTGATAGAACATCAGGTCCAGTGTGTCTCCATTCCCCCAAGCTAACAAGCTGGAGCACGGCCTGGCAGCGGACGTGCCCAACACATGAGTAAATACAGGGACGCTTGCTGGGGGGGCTCAGCAGCTGTGGAGACAGTGGCTTGAGGGAGGCTAGTGTTTCTACCCTGGACACCCCGTGGCGGCACCACAAAGTCTGATGCCGCTGTTCCCTTCCCGGTGCCTCGGAGGTACACCCAATGGGGTGGTAAAACTAATGTAGCGCCCCCTGCTGGTCCAGGCATCCCTGTCAGATGACAGCGTGATCCAGCGACAGGGATACATTCTGCACCACATGCTGGTGGAGGGCAGGGACGACGGTCATGGCGAAGAAATGGGGCTGGGGACACGCCATCTAGGTTGGGCCTGCTCCAACATCTGCCTGAATGGATTGCTATCCACAAGGTTGAAGGGCAGCAGATGTTGGGCAATAACCCTTGCCAGGAGCCCATTGAGAGAACGCACGCGTCTGTCCCTGGGGGTGTAGGGCGTGGTGCGTTCGAAAGCCTTAGCAATTGAGGGCTGGCGCCGGACGGCAGAGGAGGAGGACATGGAGGAGGGTGCAGTGGAGGCAGAGGTATGGCTGACGGTACCAGTACCTTTAGGAGAGGGAGCGGTGGAGTGGGACTGAATTTGAGTCTGCTGTTGCTGCTGATGCTGAAAAGTGTCAGGAGGTGCTGTCCCCTGCACACTGGTGGTGGCTCTGCTGCTATGACCACCCCGCATCTCTTCCCACTCCCGCCAGTGATTGACTCTAAGGTGCTGGGTCAGGGCAGTGGTACCCAGCTGAGCCAAACACCTCCCTTTCCTCACCCTGGCATGGCATAGCTGACAGATGCCAATTGTGACATCATCTGCTGCCAGGGTGAAATAGGCCCAAACAGGTGACTTCCGCCCAAACCTCTGGTCAGATGGGGCGGAGGATACCTGCGCCTGTTCAGGCTCGGTGCACATAGTAGGAGCTGGCAGCTGCTGCCTGCCGCTCTTACCAGTGGAGCCCCTGACACTGGGCTCCCTGGTGATCTGGCGCACCATTTGCCTTGCCTGCTTACCTTCGTCAGTGCTGCTATCACGTGACGAAGGAGGTGGCACACACCCTGGGTCACCCTCCTCCTCAGACTCAAGGCCCCCATGTGATGGACTGAGAGAACCAGCTAATGTGGAGCCCCTGCCATGGCTCTGCTGTCCCCTCACTGACATCTGAGTCTGACTAGGTGCGGGAGTAGTGTGGCTGACACCACCCACACCCGTTGGAAGGGATGTCACTGGGGTACTCACAGGAAGTACCCCCTCCTCCTCCTCTATCTTTTCCATAAGGTCCTGATGATCGGGTGGACTAAATTCAAGATCACCTTCCTGCATTAACTCCCCCAAGATGCCCTCTCACTGTCGCTAAACAGGAGAAACATAGAAACATGTTAGTTTCTATGGTAGTATCTTGGGGACTGGGGGGTGGTGAAGCAGGAGGTGGAGTTGCCCCACCGCAGCTGATGCTGCTGCTCTTGCTGTGAGCCTGGGCGGATTAATCAGTGGCACTTGATTGTGCCACATAAGCCACAATTACATCTGCCTAGTCAGAACCGATTAGGCGGCTGCCATAAAAATCTTGGATCAGGCGTGCTCCACTACTGACTGCGCCTGCCTGTCCATGACTGGCGGAGCGTCCATGTGCTGGCTGAGGTCCAGCTGTGTTCCTTCTCCTGCCCCTACTACTCTGGCTGCGTGCTTCACCTTTGTGGCTCATTTTTTCTTTTTTTGAATAGCCACAAAAAAAGAAAATATATATAAATTTATGGGATAAACTTTATTGGGGAGGTGACAATAAAAAAAAAAGTTATATTAAATAACAAAAATAATAAATTAAAAGTTATATAAACCCAAACGAAATTAAAGACAGAAGACTAATTAATTATTAATATATGTTTTTTTTATTATTATTTTGCACTACTATTGTTTTTAAACCTACCTACACAACAAAGACAAAGACAAAAAGAACACAAGCAACGCTAAAACTTTTTTTTTCTTTTCTACTACCTACAAAGACACGGACTAAGACAAAACAAACACAAGTAACACTAAAGTAACACTAAAACTTTTTTTTTTCTTTTTTTTCGCCTACCTAAAAAGACACGGACTAAGACAAAACAAACACAAGTAACACGAAAACTTTTTTAGTTTTTTTTTCCAACTAACTACAAAGACACCGACTAAGACCAAAAAAATTTTTATTGTCACCTCCCCAATAAAGTTTATCCCATAAATTTATATATGTTTTCTTTTTTTGTGGCTATTCAAAAAAAAGTAACAAGTAACACAAACAAGTAACACAAACTTTTTTTTTTTTCTCCTAACTACCTACAACGACACAAAGACAAAAAAGAACAAAAGTAACACTAAAACTTTTTTAGTGTTTTTTTTTCTCCTACCTAAAAAGACAGTAAAATAGTAAAAACCAGTAAAACTTTTTTTGTGTTTTTTTTTTATCCTACCTAAAAAGACACGGACTAAGACAAAACAAACACAAGTAACACTAAAAATTTTATTTTATTTTTTTCTACTAACTACAAAGACACAGACTAAGACAAAATGAACACAAGTAACAGTAACACTTCTTTTTTTTCTCCTAACTACCTACAACGACACAAAGACAAAACGAACACAAGTAACACTAAAACTTTTTTTTGTCTCCTACCTAAAGAGACACAGACTAAGACAAAACGAACACAAGTAACACTAAAACTTTTTTGTGGTTTTTGTTTTTTTCTACTAACTACAAAGACACAGACTAAGACAAAACGAACACAAGTAACACAAAAACTTTTTTTTTTTCTCCTAACTACCTAGAACGACACAAAGACAAAACAAACACAAGTAACACTGAAACTTTTCTCTCCTACCTACCTACCGACAAAGACGGACGGACTAGGACAAAATGAACAAACTCGGAACAGACAATGAAAGACTACAAATTTACACAGAAGGACACTAAACTAAGACCCTACACTAAGCTAATATATCGAAAGTTAACCTAAACCCTAACTATAACTGTAAATAATAAAGTTGATCCTACACTAAACCCTAAAAACTAAGCTAATTGATCCTGAGAGTACTATCTAATTCCCTATCTGTATTTCATCAATTAAAACTAACTAGTCCCTACTCTACACTGAACTTTATATAATAAAATGAGCCCTAACACAGCCTAAACTAACTTTCTGACCTACCATGCACCCTACAAACTATCTAATTATTTACTTCCCTAATCCCTATCTATCTAATAAACTGTAATTTCGATTAATGCACAATTCAATTCACAGACTGACAAATGCTCTTGCTCCTCTCACTCCAACAACTAAACCCACAAAATGACAACCTGGCGGTGTCTTTATTTATATAGTGAAGGGGCAGGCTACTAACCGATTGGTTGCTATAGATGTTGCTAAGGTGTGACAGGCCATTCCCATTGGCTATTCAAGCTAGGAGAAGGGAGGGTTCACGATTCTCCTTTGTCAGTTTGTTAATTAAAATTGTCGCATTTAATTAAAATTGCATTTCTTTTTTTATGGCCACTGCTGTGGTAAATGTCCCGCCATTTATTTTTCTAAAGACATTTTCGCTTATTTCAACCGTTGTCTAGTATACCAACTGTTTGATAAATTTTATGTGAAGCGATTTTTAGGATTAAAAGATTCAACATGCTATACTCGATATGGGACAACAAAATCACCTTACTCGATAATTACGTAGTTGTCATTATCGCGTAATGAGATTGTAACTGCAATATGGTGTTAAGCTAACTTTTGTGAAGCATTATACATAGAAAGATAAATTGCCTTACTTGATAATTACATAGTTGTCATCATCGTGTAATGCGATTGTAACTTTAATATGACGTTAAGCTAACTTTTGTGGACCATTAGACATTCACAGATAAATTGCCTTACTCGATAATTACGTAGTTGTCATTATCGCGTAATTCGATTGTAACTTTAATATGGTATTAAGCTAACTTTTGTGAAGCATTAAACATTGAAAGATAAATTGCCTTACTCGATAATTACATAGTTGTCATTATCGCGTAATGCGATTATAACTTATAATTGAGGAAGATGTTGAATATTTCGCTAACTTCTAAGTCAGTGTTTCCCAACCAGTGTGCCTCCAGCTGTTGCAAAACTACAACTCCCAGCATGCCTGGACAGCCTTTGGCTGTGCCGGCATGATGGGAGTTGTAGTTTTGCAACAGCTGGAGGTACACTAGTTGGGAAACACTGTTCTAAGTTGAAATCGCAATGCGATTAATATAACTTGAAGTAATCGCATTATGATTTCAACTTAGAGCTGGGTTTCTATTGGGCCAGCTTGCTAGAATTAACTAAGTTAACAAATATGGAGATAATTTATTTAACATCAAATGATTGTATTTTTATTCAGTGCCTCCAATTTATTCTCAGGCCAATCGATATGAATAGGGCACACCGTCGACTCAGGAAGAGTCACCCCCCAGTACTCAGGAGAGGAAAAACCCCTGTGGGGGGAACCATGGCTGGAGGGTTGCTCTTCCCTTGGGCTTAGAAGGTTAATGCCAAAATGGAACAAGATATTTTATCAGAAGGTACCTTACAGGGGGGTGATCAATGACAGGGGGGTTATCAGGGAGTTTATATAATGTGATCAGGGGTTAATAAGGGGTTAATAAGTGACAGGAGGGGTGTAGTGTATGTGTGGTGCTACTTACAGAGCTGCCTGTGTCCTCTGGTGGTCGATCCAAGCAAAAGGGACCACCAGAGGACCAGGTAGCAGGTATATCAGACGCTATTTACAAAATAGCATCTGACATACCCATTTCATTGGATCCTTTAAAAATCTACAGCCTGCCAGCCAATGATCGCTGCCGGCAGGCTGTAGTTGAACTTGTGAACTGCGCGATCCTGTGAACGCGCGCTCCTGTTAGCGCGCGTTCACAGGAAATTTTGGGTCTCACGAGATGACGCTTATTGGCGTCATCGAGACCTGAGAGAACCACCGTCTTGATGCCTATCAGCTTTAGTGTGACGGGAGGTGGTTAATCACTGGTATTGATTTGCATGTAATTTGTCCTTTCTACATATATGTTTTTAACGTCACAAACCTGCGGCGCTCAGCTGTTGTTGCGTGGGGCGTTACTTCTATAAAGCGCAACATTGCGCAATGACGACTATAGCGGCCAGAAGAAGCTCAATAGTACGCGCGAAACAGCCGTAGTCGCTAATCATCTGCAACAGGCTGTCTGCCCCTGTACCCCACTTATCATTGTCCTGGAAGAAGGAAGAATAAAGATATACATAATTTCTACTTCGGTGAGTGCCGCATGATACTTTGTTATTTCCTCTTCATGTCATATTCGATTTTGCTTGAGGTCGCTGGATCTGCCACCCGATATAGCAGCAGTGCCGCCTTATTCTGCTCTTATTTACCATTGATATGTGTGTGTGTATTTGCACACATGTCTATGTATATACACTTATGCAAGCATGACAGTATGTATGTGAGCTTATTGCTGCCCATTCATACCCCCGGTTTTGGACAGTATGTATGTGTATGTGTTTATAGATGTGCCCCAAGCATCTGTGGATATATATGTATATGTGTAGAGGGAAGTGGTATAATTGTGCATATGTGTATATATATATATATATATATATATATATACCGTACAGACCAAAAGTTTGGACACACCTTCTCATTCAAAGAGTTTTCTTTATTTTCATGAGTATGCAAATTGTAGATTCACATTGAAGGCATCAAAACTATGAATTAACACATGTGGAATTATATACATAACAGAAAAGTGTGAAACAACTGAAAATATGTCATATACTAGGTTCTTCAAAGTAGCCACCTTTTGCTTTGATTACTGCTTTGCACTCTCTTGGCATTCTCTTGATGAGCTTCAAGAGGTAGTCACCTGAAATGGTTTTCACTTCACAGGTGTGCCCTGTCAGATTTAATGAGTGGGATTTATTGCCTTATAAATGTGGTTGGGACCACCAGTTGCATTGTGGAGAAGTCAGGTGGATACACAGCTGATAGTCCTACTGAATAGACTGTTAGAATTTGTATTATGGCAAGAAAAAAGCAACTAAGTAAAGAAAAACGAGTGGCCATCATTACTTTAAGAAATGAAGGTCAGTCAGTCTGAAAAATTGGAAAAACTTTGAAAGTGTCCCCAAGTGCAGTCACAAAAACCATTGAGCGCTACAAAGAAACTGGCTCAAATGTGGACCGCCCCAGTAAAGGAAGACCAAGAGTCACCTCTGCTGCAGAGGATAAGTTCATCCGAGTCACCAGCCTCAGAAATCGCAGGTTAACAGCAGCTCAGATTAGAGACCAGGTCAATGCCACACAGAGTTCTAGCAGAAGACACATCTCTAGAACAACTGTTAAGAGGAGACTGTGTGAATCAGGCCTTCATGGTAGAATATCTGCTAGGAAACCACTGCTAAGGACAGGCAACAAGCAGAAGAGACTTGTTTGGGCTAAAGAACACAAGGAATGGACATTAGACCAGTGGAAATCTGTGCTTTGGTCTGATAAGTCCAAATTTGAGATCTTTGGTTCCAACCACCGTGTCTTTGTGCGACGCAGAAAAGGTGAACGGATGGACTCTACATGCCTGGTTCCCACTGTGAAGCATGGAGGAGGAGGTGTGATGGTGTGGGGGTGCTTTGCTGGTGACACTGTTGGGGATTTATTCAAAATTGAAGGCATACTGAACCAGCATGGCTACCACAGCATCTTGCAGCGGCATGCTATTCTATCCGGTTTGCGTTTAGTTGGACCATCATTTATTTTTCAACAGGACAATGACCCCAAACACACCTCCAGGCTGTGTAAGGGCTATTTGACCATGAAGGAGAGTGATGGGGTGCTGCGCCAGACGACCTGGCCTCCACAGTCACCGGACCTGAACCCAATCGAGATGGTTTGGGGTGAGCTGGACCGCAGAGTGAAGGCAAAAGGGCCAACAAGTGCTAAGCATCTCTGGGAACTCCTTCAAGACTGTTGGAAGACCATTTCGTGTGACTACCTCTTGAAGCTCATCAAGAGAATGCCAAGAGTGTGCAAAGCAGTAATCAAAGCAAAAGGTGGCTACTTTGAAGAACCTAGAATATGACATATTTTCAGTTGTTTCACACTTTTTTGTTATGTATATAATTCCACATGTGTTAATTCATAGTTTTGATGCCTTCAGTGTGAATCTACAATTTTCATAATCATGAAAATAAAGAAAACTCTTTGAATGAGAAGGTGTGTCCAAACTTTTGGTCTGTACTGTATATATATATATATATCTATATTGGCCCTTTATGGCCAGAGGGTGGAAGGTTATAGTGTTATGTGTGTATATGTGGATATGTCTGTATTCTGTATTTACAAACATTTCCATATATACTTACATTAGAGTTGGGTATATGTACTTATACATGTGGCCAGTTATGACCCCCAGTCACGCCCCCCCCCCCCCCCCGCCTCCTCCTGCATACCTGCGGGTGATAGCACCAGATGGCTAGATTGTCCAGCTTCTGGTCACTTCAGAAGATCAATAGATCCTTTTGAAACATCCCCAGCAGAGCTCCCCCACCTTCTGTTTAGGGACTGTTTATGACATGGTTGTGTGTGTGGTGCCATGGTATCTTTGGCTGTACAGATTCTGAGCCTCAGGGGGCCAGTCAGTTATCTGCTGCAGTCTAAGTGCATGCATTACGTCACACGCACACAATGATGTCATTTCCCTGCACCTTGGATGGGGGAGGGGGGGAGTGAGAGTGACTAATATATGAGTCCAAGACAAAGGGAAGGTCTCTTGGAACTGGACTACAAACAGAGACACATGGGAGAGAGCAGCTCCATCACGTGCCCGTGGAGAAGGCCTAGTAACACTGGAAGGGCTAAGTATACCCCTGCTGTATAACCCCTGACACTAACCATCCCCTAACCCTGGCTGCTGAACTCCTGCAGTTACCCCTGCTGCTGACCTCCTGCAGCATTAACCTCAGGCCTGTCTGCCTCTGCTCATATCCTTAACTCCTGCATTCCCTGTGTGCAGCCCCAACATACCCTTGCTGGCCTGTAATATGCTGGTCCCCTGCAATAGCCCCAATACCCCTGACCCAGGTGACCCTGGGTTTACCCCTTTATGTCCATCATCCACTGCACTGTGATTCCCTACTTGCAGTGATTGTGTGGTTAACAGCCCTGATTTAACCCTTGCATTGCTGGGCTGTATTAACCATGTATTCCCTAAACCTGTACCCCTGCCTGTATTTACCCTTACAAACCTGTGTCTCTGGCCTGCATTCACCCCTGCAGTGCCACCGTTCCCTGTAGGGATAGATTTTAGTCCAGGATGGGCTGCTAATGTATGTGTGTGTGTACAGTATAGTTAGTTTGTGGGTGGAACTTGGGATTGAATAGTGTATTTAGTGCTGTATTTATGGTACTGTATTGTGTGTATTGTGTACTGTAGGTTGATAATAAATATCTTGAATTATTTGTATTATACTTACTGTGTAATCTGGGGTTATTAGCAGTAGCTAGCTCAGTTAGGTGCTTGCAGCTAGTTTAGTGATTAGCGTAAGGCAAAGTGAAAGTGTTATTAATATAAAGGTATAAATAGGCGGAGTCATCGGTAGACGGTTCCTCCTATTTATGAATATTAATTATTGATATTTGCATAAATATTAATATCCCCCCTTTTCAGGATTCCTGGAGCAGGTAGAGCAATTGCAGAGGTGCTAAGTACATTCAATAATAGCACAGAACTTTGATTGGACAACAGGCGCATTCTCATTCTGCCGGCTACAAAAATCCATGAAAGGTATGGTATCTCATTATAGGTGGTGAGTTGCAGACGATAAACTGATCTTCACCTGCATTGCAGTGGCCTAACAGCAAAAAACAGAAAAGGCATAGCTCCGTCGGTGGCCGATTCCTTCCCCCAAGTTGCGACATTGGGTAAAGAGGGGTACTCTTCGAGTTTATATGGCCATACTGTCAGAAACAGATAAGAAGGCTTTTGTGTTCTGGGCCTGCTAATAGACTCTGGACAGTATTCCATTTTGCACAGAAGCGCCAATTTTTCCTCAAACAAATATTTCCATAAACTGACACCTTTGTTTGACACACACAAAAATACACCCTTACCTGTTGATGTGCATGGATCCACACCTGACTGAAGAATGAAGATCATGGCTGCTGCCAGGAAGGAAAACAGCAAGGGTCCATTGTGACATGCTTTGAAATTTTCATGGAGGCTGCCATATTGATTTTCTGGAGGCAGCAATTTTGTTTTGCAGTTAAACAGAGCTCTCATTTCAATGGACAAGAAATGCTGGGAAGGGTTAGGATTGCAGCCACTGAAGTCAGCATGGACAATTACTAGTCTCTGAGCGCTATTGTTTATAGCTACAATGAAATTCTGGGTTAGAACCTGCTTTTGGATTCCTGGAGCAGGTAGAGCAATTGCAGAGGTGCTAAGTACATTCAATAATAGCACAGAACTTTGATTGGACAACAGTTACATTCTCATTCTGGCAGCCACAAAAATCCATAAAAGGTATGGTATCTCATGATAGGTTGTGAGTTGCAGACAATAAACTGATCTGCACCTGCATTGCAGTGGCCAAAAAGCAAAAAACAGAAAAGGCATAGTTCTATCGGTGGCCGCTTCCTTCCTCCAAGTTGTGCATTCTTGGAGTTTATATAGCTATACCGTCAGAAACAGATAAGAAGGCTTTTGTGTTCTGGGCCTGCTAATAGAGATGTCCCGGGTCCCCATGCGGGTCCCCATGCGGCTGTGGGAGGGACCCGATGGCAGGGAAGGCAGCGCGATGTCTAAGGAAGGCATCGCGCTGCCTTCCGGTGACGAGCCAGTGAGATCCAGCCCCCTGGATCTCACAGGCCCCGGAATCTGTATGAGCAATACACAGTATTAGTCATACAGCCAATGCATTCCAATACAGTATTGGAATGCATTGCAACGGATTAGACCCCCAAAAGTTCAAGTCCCAAAGTGGGACAAAAAATAAAGTGAAAAATAAAGTTTTCCCCCCAAAAAATTAAAAGTTTCAAGTAAAAATAAACAAAAACATCATTTTGCCCAATTAAAAAATTGGTAAAAAATAGGGGGGGAAGTATACATATTAGGTATTGCCGCGTTCGTATCGACCGGATCTATAACATATCACATGACCTAACCCCTCAGATGAACACCGTAAAAAATAAAAACTGTGCTAAAGAAATAATTTTTTTCTCACCTTACATCACAAAAAGTACAACAGAAAGCTATCAAAAAGGAGTTTGCCCACCAAATTAGTGCCAATCTAACCATCACCTCATCCCGCAAAAAATGAGCCCCTACCTGAGACAATCGCCCAAAAAATAAAAAAAACTATGGCTCAGAATATGCAGTTTTGTTTCCCGTAGTTTCTAAAATGGGGTCACTTTTTTGGGGTTTCTACTTTAGGGGTGCATCACCGGGGCTTCAAATTGGACATGGTGTAAAAAAAAAACAGTCCAGCAAATTCTGCCTTCCAAAAACCGTATGGCTTTCTTTTCCTTCTGCGCCCTGCCGTGTGCCCATACAGCAGTTTACGACCACATATGGGGTGTTTCTGCAAACTACAGAATCAGGGCCATAAATAATTTGTTTGGTTTGGCTGTTAACCCTTGGTTTGTAAAAGTAAAACAAATATTAAAATGGAAAATCTGCCCAAAAAGTGAAATTTTCAAATTGTATCTCTATTTTCCATTAAAGGGTTAACGACATTTGTAAAATCAGTTTTGAATACCTTGAGGGGTGTAGTTTCTTATATGGGGTCACTTTTATGGAGTTTCTACTCTAGGGGTTCATCAGGGGGGCTTCAAATGGGACATGGTGTCAAAAAAAAACAGTCCAGCAAAATCTGCCTTCCAGAAACCGTATGGCATTGCTTTCCTTTTGCTCCCTGCCGCGTGCTCGTACAGCAGTTTACCACCACATATGGGGTGTTTATGTAAACTACAGAATCAGGGCCATAAATATTGACTTTTGTTTGGCTGTTAACCCTTGCTTTATAACTGGAAAAAAATTATAAAAATGGAAAATCTGCCAAAAAAGTGACATTTTCAAATTGTATCTCTATTTCCCAATAATTCTTGTGGAACACCTAGGGTTAACAACGTTTGTAAAATCAGTTTTGAATACCTTGAGGTGTGTAGTTTCTTAGATGGGGTCACTTTTATGGAGTTTCTACTCTAGGGGTGCATCAGGGGGCTTCAAATGGGACATGGTGTCAAAAAAAACTGTCCAGCAAAACCTGCCTTCCAGAAACCATATGGCATTGCTTTCCTCTGCGCCCTGCCGTGTGCCCGTATAGCAGTTTACTACCACATATGGGGTGTTTTTGTAAACTAAAGAATCAGGGACATAAATATTGAGTCTGGTTTGGCTGTTAACCCTTACTTTGTAACTGAAAAAAAATGATAAAAATGGAAAATCTGCCAAAAAAGTCAAATTGCCCCCTAAAGGGTTAACAAAGTTTTTAAAATCAGTTTTGAATACCTTGAGGGGTGTAGTTTCTAGAATGCGGTCATTTTTGGGTGGTTTCTATTATAAAAGCCTCACAAAGTGACTTCAGACCTGAACTGGTCCCTAAAAATTGGGTTTTTGAAAATTTCTGAAAAATTTCAAGATTTGCTTTCAAACTTCTAAGCCTTGTAACATCCCCAAAATATAAAATATCATTCCCAAAATGGTGCAAACATGAAGTAGACATATGGGGAATGTAAAGTAATAACTATGTTTGGAGGTATTACTATGTATTATAGAAGTAGAGAAAGGGAAAATTAGCAATTTATTTCAATTTTGGGTAAAATATTTTTTTTTTATAAATAAAAAATATTTTTTTTTTAACTTCATTTTACCATTGTCATGAAGTACAATATGTGACGAAAAAACTATCTCATAACGGCCTGGATAAGTCAAAGCGTTTTAAAGAGATCAGCACTTAAAGTGACACTGGTCAGATTTGCAAAAAATGGCCTGGTCCTTAAGGTGAAATAAGGCTGTGTCCCTAAGGGGTTAAGGCCCAGCTGCAAGTCCATAGTGTCACTTCAGCGCCACTCATATCTGGTGTCACATTCGATTATATAAAAAAAAAAAAATACAATTTGGACTGTGAATAACTAGCAGTCAGTTGCACACACGTGTTTGTGTGTTTAAGGACTAGCTGCAAGTCCATAGTGTCACTTCAGCGCCATTCATATCTGGTGTCACATTCGATTACATTTAGGCCTCTTTCACACGGCCGTTGCGGAAACATGTGCGGGTGCATTGCGGGAACACCCGCGATTTTTCAGCACGAGTGCAAAATATTGTCATGCGTTTTTCACGCGCGTTAGAAAAATCACGCATGATTGGTACCCAAACCCGAACTTCTTCACAGAAGTTCGGGCTTGGGATCGGTGTTCTGTAGATTGTATTATTTTCCCTTATAAGATGGTTATAAGGGAAAATAATAGCATTCTGAATACCGAATGCATAGTATAATAGTGCTGGAGGGGTTAAAAAAAATAAAAAATAATTTAACTCACCTTAGTCCACTTGCTCGCGTAGCCGGCATCTCCTTCTGTCTTTATCTTAGCTTTGTGTAGCAACAGGACCTGTTGTGACGTCACTCCGGTTATCACATGATCCGTCACCATGGTAAAAGATCATGTGATGGATCATGTGATGACTGTGATGTCACCAAAGGTCCTTGTTGCTACACAGAGCTAAAATCAAGACAGAAGGAGATGCCGGGCTGCGCGAGCAAGTGGATTAAGGTGAGTTAAATTATTTTTTATTTTATTTTTAACCCCGGGTGCAATGCGTTCAACTCACGCATCGCATCCGCGCGGAATACTCGCCCGTGTGAAAAGGGCCTAAAGAAAAATAATAATTTTGACTGTGAATAACTAGCAGTCAGTTGCACACACGTGTTTGTGTGTTTAAGGCCCAGCTGCAAGTCCATAGTGTCACTTTAGCGCCACTCATATCTGGTGTCACATTCGATTACATTTAAAGAAAAACAACAATTTTGACTGTGAATAACTAGCAGTCAGTTGCACACACGTGTTTGTGTGTTTAAAGGGAACCTGTCACCAGTTTTATGGTGTCCTAACTAAGGGCAACATAAATAAGTGACTGATTCGCTTAGCAAAATGCTGGGTCACTTTCTTTAATTGACCCAGTCAATCTGCCACCATTTTGTATTGAAAAGCTCCAGCTGATAATGATGAGTCATGAATATTCATGAGCTCCTGACTCTCCCCGCCTACCTGCTGCTGAATGACAGTTTGTTTCCATATGAATCAGCAGCAGGTGGGCAGGGGAGTGGCTATAGCTCTGAATTAAATATACGCTGGACTCAATGACATCACGCTGGACTCCAATCAGCTCATTAGCATGTGGCATCTTTGTGTGTATATTATGAGGTAACCCATCTGTCACACCAGTAAGTGAATACATCTAAGGCACTTTTTAGTAGTTAATGATTGTATATAATTAGTTAGATTATAATCAAATATCCACATGACAGGTTCCCTTTAAGGCCCAGCTGCAAGTCCATAGTGTCACTTCAGCGCCATTCATCGATTACATTTAAAGAAAAACAACAATTTTGTCATTGTGAATAACTAGCAGTCAGTTGCACACACGTGTGTGTTTAAGGCCCAGCTGCAAGTCCATAGTGTCATTTCAGCGCAACTCATATCTGGTGTCACAGTAGCTTGCACGCATAGTACAACTTAACTAATCTAAAAAAAATGACAGGCAGAGGCAGGCCATCCCACAGGGGCCGTCCTGGTCGTGGTGCTGTGATTCCCTTTGGCCCTAAAATAATGCCCAGTGTTCAGTGGCCACGTACCCTAAACACCATCCTTCTCCAGCTCAGCTTTGGGCACCTCTCAAGCTACCACTCCCCCGCCTGCCGCCACCACCAACACTAGCACCACAGCCGCTTCACTTGATCTGTCAGAGGAGTTATTTACACATCAGTTGAAAGAAATTAGTGATGCGCAATCATTATTGCCAGAGGATGTAGATAACAGGGATAGGTCTCAGTCAGGCAGCATTACACACATGGTCGAAAGGTTTGATGATGATGTTGTTGTACCCGCTGCTGCTTCCTTTGCTGAGTTGTCAGATACAAGTGAAGCGGTTGATGATGACGATATACGTCACATGGATATCACGTGGGTGCCCGCTTGAAGGAAGAAGAACAGGTGGAAAGTTCTGATGGGGAGACAGAGAGGAGGAGGAGACGAGCTGGAAGGAGGAGACAGGTCGTCGCAAGGAGCTAGTGGCACAGTCAGACAACATGCATCGGCACCCGGGGACAGCCAGACAGAACGCCAATCAACGCATGCTGTTGCCACCACCAGAATGCCGTCATTGCAGAGCTCAGCAGTGTGGCATTTTTTGTGAGTGTCTGCCTCTGACAACAGCGATGCCATTTGCAACCTGTGCCAAAAGAAACTGAGTCATGGGAAGTCCAACACCCATCTAGGTACTTGAGAAAGAATATCCAGCATCTCGATTTTTCGTGCTTAAACAATGTTTATTCCATAAACCAAGTGTACAGCGGTAAAATTCTCAGAGTACAAGCCCCAATACGGTCTACGCGTTTCGAACCCAGTGGTTCTTAATCATGATCTTCACAATAAATTTCTGAGGAAGCATATATATAGGAGTGAACACAAAAAAATAAATAAAAATCCCTCCCCCCTTAAATCAGCTGGGTGGTGCAAACCATCCCAGGTGTTACAATCAAAGTGCTGGCAGAAATTTAAATGCACAGAACAAATTTAAAATCTAACATGAGCCACTATGAACAGACATTTTATGACATTAAACCCCGCAAAAGAACGAGCAGTAACAGAACAGAGTAGCAAAAAAATAAAAAATAAATTCTTCATCTGAACACTGTTTATTCAGGCTATACAATGATTTTTTTTATTATTTTTTAGTGTTGCAACATGCAATCAAAGAAAATAGGGGCACATCCGAAAATCAAAAGAAAGAGTGCCGGCCCTCGGTATATAAACCACAATATAGCAAAAGAGAAAAAAGAATACCGAAACAGGAGCCGCACATCTACAAAATGTACAAGTTTATTTAGGTAACAGACACAGCATAAAAAAGTTTAAAATCGTTGTATACAACAAATCCGGGCCATGTAAGCCGTGTATCGGCGCATGCCCATCTGAATCACCACAATTTCATATATGAACCCCCACATCCATCAGCATATCATAATATAAAGTGCATGAAATCCATCAACAATGAATAAGAGTTAATAAATACTTATCATGGTATTGGCATGATGGGGGGTGTCTGTGGCGGTCAGAGAGAAAGCCCCACGCGTATCGCCAGGCTTGCTGGCTTCCTCAGGAGTGCCTGGTTCCCAATAGCAATCATCAAATATATATGTATCAAGTAATCAAGTAATGCCTTGTACCTGTGCAGAGATGCCAGATGGAAAAAGGGGGCGGTAACCACCTCACTATCGTGGAGCGACATGGAGGCGAATGGGGAAGTCTCCCAAAATACAGGTGTGGGTCCGTTGTGGGAAGCGAACGGCGTCCGGATGTGCCGTTCGCGCATGCGCCCATCCAAGCCGGCCCGCGCTGCGTTCCAAAGACCGGAAGTAGCAGCGCGCGCCGGCTCACAGGGTTCCCACTGCGTGTCAATAGTCGGAAGTGACGTAGATCCCGGCGTGTGACGGCGACGAGGGGAACTGCAGATGTGCATGGAGGAAAGAGGGCAACAAGAGCAGGCCTTTTGCACTAGACTTGGCACATAAATTATAAAAAAACTGTGAATCAGAGTCAGGGAAAGACCAAGAATTGAAATAGAGGATAAGGAACAAGTGTTGCTCCAAAAATGAAAGGCATAAGAAGAATGCCAGAAAAGGGATAGACTAATTTCAAGGACACACCAAAAGAAGTGTCAAAATAATGATAATTAATATGTTCAAAATCCCAAATTTTTATTTTATTTTTATGTTTCTAAAACAATTTTTCATGTGTTATTGTTTGTAATTATTGTACTTATTTATTACTTATTTTGAATCTATTTTTTATATTTTATTGTTTTTGCCTGTTTTTTTATTATTGTTTTTTATTTATTTTTTTATTTATTTTTTATGATTTTTATTATATTTTATATTTTTTTGAATATATTATTTTTTATTTTTTATTTGCATATTTTTGAATATTATTTTTTATTCTTTTTAATATTATTTATATTTTATATACTTTGAATTTTTTGAAGTTATCAATTAGTTGGTGCACTAAGAAACAATGTATGTGCCCAAAAGTAAAATCCAGAGTAAATGTTTATAATTAAATCATGTGCAGAATTAGCTACCTGTCAAATGAATGACCTGGTCTCTCAATTCGGCCACATGGTGTCACACCAAAACGTGTCTGAATAAACATTTTTTCTCTTTAATTTTAATTACTAGTTATGAATTAATTGCAAAAAAAAAAAAAAAGAGGAGGGGAAAAGAAAAGGAAGAGAAAAATAAAATAAAAAAAATAAATAAAAAAATTGTAAAGCTCCATGCCAAGATCTGCAGCACCCCACATCGAGGTCACAGGATCAAGAAGGTCACTATAAGAAGTAATGACCATACCCGGGGTTGCAGCGTCCAAAGGTTATCCAGTTCAAATAATGTAAAAACACACATAAATTGCAGTGGACTGGTCATCACAGGTCCAGACAAATGAGAAAGTCCTTGAGGAAAAAGACATGATAGTCCAATAGAATTCAGTGTCGTGAACGATGATCAAAAGATTCCCCAACCGAAGAACCGAAGTGCAGAAGAAAATGATCCAGTCCCGAAATAGAGGACCACGTGATCACATGTATCATTCTTATTCACATGTATCATTCTTTTCCCCTCCTCTTTTTTTTTGCAATTAATTCATAACTAGTAATTAAAATTAAAGAGAAAAAATGTTTATTCAGACACGTTTGGGTGTGACACCATGTGGCCGAATTGAGAGACCAGGTCATTCATTTGACAGGTAGCTAATTCTGCACATGATTTAATTATAAACATTTACTCTGGATTTTACTTTTGGGCACATACATTGTTTCTTAGTGCACCAACTAATTGATAACTTCAAAAAATTCAAAGTATATAAAATATAAATAATATAAAAAAGAATAAAAAATAATATTCAAAAATATGCAAATAAAAAATAAAAAATAATATATTCTAAAAAATATAAAATATAATAAAAATCATAAAAAATTAATAAAAAATTAATAAAAAACAATAATAAAAAAACAGGCAAAAAAAATAATAAAAAATAGATTCAAAATAAGTAATAAATAAGTACAATAATTACAAACAATAACATATGAAAAATTGTTTTAGAAACATAAAAATTTTTGGGGGATTTTGAGCATATTAATTATCATTATTTTGACACTTCTTTTGGTGTGTCCTTGAAATTAGTCTATCCCTTTTCTGGCATTCTTCTTATGCCTTTCATTTTTGGAGCAACACTTGTTCCTTATCCTCTATTTCAATTCTTGGTCTTTCCCTGACTCTGATTCACTGTTTTTTATAATTTATGTGCCAAGTCTAGTGCAAAAGGCCTGCTCTTGTTGCCCTCTTTCCTCCATGCACATCTGCAGTTCCCCTCGTCGCCGTCACACGCCGGGATCTACGTCACTTCCGACTATTGACACGCAGTGGGAACCCTGTGAGCCGGCGCGCGCTGCTACTTCCGGTCTTTGGAACGCAGCGCGGGCCGGCTTGGATGGGCGCATGCGCGAACGGCACATCCGGACGCCGTTCGCTTCCCACAACGGACCCACACCTGTATTTTGGGAGACTTCCCCATTCGCCTCCATGTCGCTCCACGATAGTGAGGTGGTTACCGCCCCCTTTTTCCATCTGGCATCTCTGCACAGGTACAAGGCATTACTTGATTACTTGATACATATATATTTGATGATTGCTATTGGGAACCAGGCACTCCTGAGGAAGCCAGCAAGCCTGGCGATACGCGTGGGGCTTTCTTTCTGACCGCCACAGACACCCCCCATCATGCCAATACCATGATAAGTATTTATTAACTCTTATTCATTGTTGATGGATTTCATGCACTTTATATTATGATATGCTGATGGATGTGGGGGTTCATATATGAAATTGTGGTGATTCAGATGGGCATGCGCCGATACACGGCTTACATGGCCCGGATTTGTTGTATACAACGATTTTAAACTTTTTTATGCTGTGTCTGTTACCTAAATAAACTTGTACATTTTGTAGATGTGCGGCTCCTGTTTCGGTATTCTTTTTTCTCTTTTGCTATTAGTGTTGCAACATGGTATAGTTATTTAATGACTATTAATAGATATACATGAGTTCTTTTTTCAAATTTAGTCCTGCAGGACTTCTGGAATTCAGTTTTAGAATCCAGAAGGCTTCTCTTTGGTTTACAAGTTTTTTTAAGTCTCCACCTCTTGTGGGCAAAAACACTTATTCTATGGCATAAGCTGTGAATGATGACAAGCTTCTATTATGAGCCATGATAAAGTGTTTTGCTGCACTTGAGATGTTTACATATGCAGGGTTTATTATATAGTTGATATGTTCCAATAGCCTTACTTTAAATTTTCTGGTTGAGCATCCTACATATATTAACTGACAAGCTTTGCATTCAATGATATAGACAATTCCCGATGTATTACAATTGATGTAAGTTTTGATCGGATATTTATTGGTACTATCAGAATCTTGAAAATATTTCTTTGGTGTTACATAATTGCAAGCTTTACATGGGGAGTTACCGCATCGTGTAAAACCTGTATATCGCAACCAACAGGTCCACGATTGTCCCACCGATTCTTGGCTGAAAAGTGAGGGAGACAGAGAGGCAGCCAGTCACATAGGTCTCCTTGATACCACCCTGTGCCCTCCTCTCAGTATTTTATATAACTGTGGATCCTCATATAGGATAGGGATACATCTGGAAACTGCTTTCTCTATCAATGGAAACTGATTGCTAAAGGTGAGCACAAGTGTTGGAATGTTAGAGGATTTATCTTTGTAACTTGGTTTGGTCTCATTGTCTTTTGCCTGCCTTTTTTCAATATATTTTTTCTTATCTATTTCTTTTATATTAGATTTTTTATGGTTTAGGGGGGTTCCAAACAATAAGTCCTGTCGTTTTTTTCTTTCCGCTATATTTTTAGCTCTTAAAGTCATCCATAGTGGATATCCTCTCTCCTTTAATCTGTCAGTGATTACTCGTATTTCTTCACAGAAATCAGAGTCTCTACTGCAATTGCGTCCTAGCTCTGATCATCTCACCTACTGGAATAGCCTTTATTGTGTGAAGTGGATGGTGACTATTGGCTCTTAGTACTGTATTTCCCGATATGGGTTTGCGGTAAGTCCGAGTACATATTACCTGACCTGGAATACCAGTCAAAGTCACATCCAGGAAATTCATTTTATAAGCATCATGGGCTCCAACAAATCGCAGTCCATATGAGTTACTATTTAGATAGTTTAGAAAGGAGGGTTGGCAGATACATCGGCAGACCAAATGAACAACAGGTCATCGATGTATCTGCCATACCACTCTATACATCCATACCACTCTATACACCTAGGTACAACTGCTTTGTGAAGTCACATGATCGCATATCACAAACACCTATGGGATCAACACATGAGTACAAACAGCACACAAACTCAAAGCCGCCATCCTCTTCCTGCTCCAGCATCTTCAGCCACGTCAACCCCTGCTGTCCTCCTTGCCCCCTCTCAACCATCCACCACTCCGTCTCTCACCTTGAGCAGTTTCTGCTCATATGCCCACAGTCAGGTGTCTGTCAAGGACATGTTTGTTTGAGCGTAAGAAGCCAATGTCACAAAGTCACCCCCTTGCCCGACGTCTGACAGCTGGCTTGTCTGAACTCTTAGCCCGCCAGCTTTTACCATACAAGCTGGTGGAGTCTGAGGCCTTCCAAAAATCTGTAGCTATTGGGACACCGCAGTGGAAGGTACCCAGACGAAATTTATTTGCACAAAAGGCAATCCCCAACCTGTACTCGATTGTGCAAAAGGAAGTCATGGCATGTCTGGCACACAGTGTTGGGGCAAGGGTCCCTCTGACCACTGATACCTGGTTTGCAAAGCACGGTCAGGGCAGGTATATCATCTACACTGCGCATTGGGTAAACCTGCTCACGGCTGCCAAGCATGGAATGCGTGGCTCTGCAGAGGAGTTGGTGACACCGCCACGACTTGCAGGCAGGCCTGCTGCCACCTCTTCTACTCCTCCTACTCCATCCTCTTCCATAACCTCCTCAGCTGAGTCATCTTCTGCTGCTGCGTCTTGCTCCACATCAACGGCACCCCCCCAGCTCCCGAGGGGCTATTCCACATTTCAGATACGACAGTGTCACGCCGTCTTGGGGTTGACTTGCCTGAAAGCAGAGAGTCACACCGGACCAGCACTCCTATCCTCCCTGAACACACAGGTGGATCAGTGGCTGACTCCGCACCAACTGGAGATCGGCAAAGTGATTTGTGACAATGGAAGCAATTTGTTGGCGGCATTGAATTTGGGCAAATTGACACATGTGCCGTGCATGGCACATGTGTGTAATCTGATCGTACAACGCTTTGTGAATAAGTACCCAGGCTTACAGGACATCCTCAAGCAGGCCAGGAAGGACAGGAAGGACAGGAAGGTGTGTGGCCATTTCAGGCGTTCCTACACGGCCATGGCACACTTTTCAGACATTCAGCGCCAAAACAACATGTGTAACAGGGTGCCGAAGGCACACTCGGTCTCCCATCAGCCGCAGACCTGCTGCTTAGCTTTGGGAGCAAGGATCTGTGTTTGACCTCGTTCCCAGGGTGGACTACTGAATATTACCTGATCCTGTTCCCTGACGATCCTTTGCCTGCTCCTCCTGTACTGCGCATCTCTCCTGGTATCCTGACCCCGGCTTCCACCTGACTAATATTTGCGGACTCCTGTTGTACTTAGTTTCTATCCTGGTATTTGACCTGACTATTCTCTGCTCATTCCTTAGTACTGCGTAGCTCTCTAGGTATTGACCCGGTCTGTTCATGTTCCGTTATTTGTCTTGTCTGTCTTACCAGCACGTATCCTAAGTTAGGGACTGCCGTCTAGTTGTCCCCTGTCATTAGGATTTGCGAGGCAAGTAGGCAGGGCCAGGGGTGAGGGTGGAGCGCAGTGGTCACTATCCTCCCCCCTTTGTGTAGTGTACGTGACCGTAACAACATGCCAGTGAGGCACTTGATTTGCGACAGCCCGACACATTGGAATTCAACACTCCTAATGCTCGACCGCCTGCTCCAACAGGAAAAAAAAATTCCACGTTACTGGACGCTCATGCGCAATGCCTGTAGGCGCATGCGTCCTTTTGAGGAGGTGACAAACCTAGTCATTCGCACCGTAGGCACCATCAGCGACATCATCCTATTTGTTTTCTTCCTGGAGCGTGCCCTGCGAAGAGTGCTGGATCAGGCCATAGATGAGCGTGAAGAGGAAGAGTTGTGGTCACCTTTACCACCAGAAACAGCCTTATCAGCATCTCTTGCTGGACCTGTGGAAACGCTGGAAGAGGAGTGTGAGGAAGAGGAGTCAGAGGAAGAATGTGGCTTTGAGGTGGAGGAGGAAGACCAACCACAACAGGCATCCCAGGGTGCTCTTTGTCACCTTTCTGGTACTCGTGGTGTTGTTCGTGGTTGGGGGGGAAGAACATACCTTCAGTGAGATCACTGAGGACGAGGAACGGGACATGAGTAGCTCGGCATCCAACCTTGTGCAAATTAGTCTTTCATGCTGTCGTGCCTGTTGAGGGACCCTCGTATAAAAAGGCTGAAGGAGAACGACCTGTACTGGGTGTCCACGCTACTAGACCCCCGACATAAGCGGAAAGTGCCTGAAATGTTACCGAATTACCGGAAGTCTGAAAGGATGCAGCAGTTCCAAAATAAATTAAAAAGTATGCTTTACACAGTGTATAAGGGTGATGTCACAGCACAATGGGAATCTAACAGGGGAAGAGGTGAAAGTAATCCTCCTCCACCCATGACCACGCCGGCAAGGACAGGACGCTTTACAGACGTGTTGTTGATGGAGGACATGCAGAGCTTTTTAAGTTTTACGCATCGCCACAGCCCTTCGGGGTCCACCATCAGAGTACGACTCGACCAACAGGTAGCAGACTACCTCGCCTTAACTGCAGATATCGACACTCTGAGGAGCGATGAACCCCTTGACTACTGGGTGTGCAGGCTTAACCTGTGGCCTGAGCTATCCCAATTTACGATAGAACTTCTGGCCTGCCCCGCTTCAAGTGTCCTGTCAGAAAGGACCTTCAGTGCAGCAGGAGGTATTGTCACTGAGAACAGAAGTCGCATAGGTCAAAAAAGTCGAGATTACCCCACCTTTATTAAGATGAATGAGGGATGGATCTCGAACGGACTGACAGTGGGCGATACATTCGACTAAAAAAGGCCTGATGGGATGAGCTGCCTTGGGCTAAAAATGGTCCACACGCTGCTGTATTTTATCTCTGAATGCCGGATGACTTGCGTGACTTATCCACCACCAACTAGGGTTCAAGCAGCAATGTTTTAGGGCACTATCTGCCTGGGAAACATAAATTTTTCTGGCCGCTGCTAGAGGTACATGCCTAATTTTTCTGGCCTCTGGTTTCTGGCCTCTGGTGCTGCACTGTGGCTTCAAAAACCAAACAAAAAAAAGGCACATACATGTGTCAATTCCCCTTCGTGATCGTTACCTTGTTGTGGTGAAGGGGCTTGCGTATCATAATGAAGCGACCACCTCTATAAGTGTGTTGGCAATGGCAATGTTGGCACACCCCAGATGATAAGGTTGTTGCTTCATTGTGAGCAGACCAAAAGCGACCGGCTGGATAATTTTGCATAGAAAAAAACATTAATTTTCTTTGTGATCATCTAAGGTGATAATTAAAGCCTACTAGGCCAACAATGGACCCACACTGCAGAATCATTGTTTTTTGGGTCACTTAACTGTCACTGAACTACCTCAGCACGACCCTAGGCTTTGAAAAAACCCCATCGCCTGCAATCTCCCAAACGTGCGCACGAGCACAGTCATCACTACACCAAGATTGATGCATAGAGGTATAAAATTTAGTTAATGTGTGTGTCAACTATTGACAACTCTTTGTGGTTGTCTAAAATTTATTCCATATGCGTCCCCTGATAGGGGACGTAACAGGGATTAAACTGATAGGAATAGTACTACTTAACACACCTTATAATAATAATAATAATACTAGTGAACGTAACAGGAATTAAACTGTTTTTTCCATCTCCCGGTTCCTAAAATCGATGCCATATACACGTCCCCTGATAGGGGACGTAACAGGGATTAAACTGATAGGAATAGTACTACTTAACACACCACTCATATCTGGTGGCACATTAGATTGCACGCACAGTGCTCCAAATTGGAAGTAGGAGGACCGACCAAGCATCTTTTTCCATCTCCCGGTTCCTAAAATCTATTCCATATACATGTCCACTGATAGGGGACGTAACAGGGATTAAACTGATAGGAATAGTACTACTCAACACACCTTATAATAACGCAGAGAGAGGCAACGCAGAGAGAGGAGTGTGAAGAAGAGGAGTCAGAGGAGGAAGGTGGCTTTGAGGAGGTGGAAGACCAAACACAGCAGGCGTCCCAGGGGTCTTGTTGTCACCTTTCGGGGACCCTTGGTGTTGTTGTACGTGGCTGGGTGGAGGAAGAGACCTTCAATGACATCAGTGAGGACA
The DNA here is from genome assembly GCF_014858855.1 of Bufo gargarizans. NCBI lineage: Eukaryota > Metazoa > Chordata > Amphibia > Anura > Bufonidae > Bufo > Bufo gargarizans. Next base: position 393,288,845 of record NC_058082.1, on the reverse strand, counting down.
AGGAACGGGACATGGTTAGCTTGGTATCCAACCTTGTGCAAATGGGGAGTTTGCGGTTGTGCAAATGGACTGTTTGCGGTGCGTTAAACAGGGAGTTTAGTCTGTCATAGTTTGGTCTGTCACTGTGAAGCGGGCGTAACCGTTACACTACCTGATCGATACATCATACCTGATGTTTTAAAGCACGTTATTCCAAACAATCTGGGAATGTTAGGTGATTTATGCCCTTTATGGATTAAAACCCGACTCTGCGTCAACTACGTAATTTTCCATGGGAGTTTTGCCATGGATCCCCCTCCGGCATGCCACAGTCCAGGTGTTAGTCCCCTTGAAACAAACTTTCCATCACTATTGTGGCCAGAAAGAGTCCCTGTGGGTTTTAAAATTCGCCTGCCTATTGAAGTCTATGGCGGTTCGCCCGGTTCGCCCGTTCGCGAACACCTACGGAAATTCACATTCGCCGTTCGCGAACGGAAAATTTTATGTTCGCGACATCTCTACCTGCTAATAGACGCTGGACAGTATTCCATTTTGCACACAAGCGCCATTTTTTCCTCAAACAAATCTTTCCATAAACTGACACCTTTGTTTGACACACACACAAAACGCACACTTACCTGTTTTTTTTTTTATATATAAATCTTTATAGTTTTTTTTTCCCATCATACAAAGTTATTATTACAAACATTTAATATCATACATTATATAACCCCCCACCCCCAATTTCCTTATTTCCTTATTCGCTGTCTGCTCTCAAAAAAATTATAAATAACATTCCCTTATGTCTTACCAGCAGCACAGATGGGGTTAACTGCCCCTGTGGACTGGTAGGACCGGCGGAATTTTTAATGAGCCCAAGAACCAATAAGCGATCTTCAGCTCCCAGAAAGGGAGGAGATCGCCCCCCAGCCCACCGTGTTTTTTTCTGTCCTTTGGACAGGTGGACTGGCGTGAGGCTCCCCTTTCTGGGAGCTGAAGTGTTTTTTGAAAGGGGCTCTCTTGTTACTAGGAGATTGCCCTTTTTCCTGTTTTTTGCCTTATTGGCTTGTCTTTGTTTGCTTCTAGAAGCTTATTGCGCTGTATTTACTGGTGTACCTCGGGGGGGGGGGGGGGTGACCTCCCCTCTTCCTCCGACCCGGTTTTCGGAGGCTCAGCAGTACTCCGGTTGCCAAAGACGCCGTCTGGCGTCGGCGCGGTGGGCGCTGCCATCTTCCAGAAGTGACGCGCAGGTGCGCAACGTCACTTCCGGTTTTCTCATATCCCGAGCAGTGTTTTTTTTTCTAAATCTGACCGCTCGGTCCTTCTTCTTGTACAAGGATCCTGCTCCCTCTCGAGCAGATAAGGGAGTTACCTTCTTATAGCTGAGTCTATAATAAAAGCTCCATTAGAGATCTGGGCTTATCTCTTTGAGGCCCCGCCCGGGGGCGGAGCTTCCCCTTTTTTAAACGCCCAGAGCCTGTCATTCAGTCTCTGGTTGCGTCGCTTTGCACAAGCTAGCTCCAGAGTTCCTGTGCTTGGCATATATTATTGATATTGGATATTTTCTTCCAGCTCTATTTTTCTTCAAGTGCTGGTGGGCATCCCAGATGGTGTTTTTCCACCTCACTATGTGTTTGCTAGGTGTTATGACCTGTCTCTTTTTTTGTTACAGTGATGGCTTCCCCTAGGGAATCGGATCAACAGCGGAAGTCCGGGGCCAAAAGAAAGCACTTGGCCTGTTACGATTGTAACACTCCTTTGGACGACAACTGTCCTTATTCAAGGTGCGAGAGTTGTTGCCCACAGGCTTCCACGGAACCCACGATGCAGGAGATGTTCCAGTGGACGAAAACCTACGTGGATGATTCCATAAAGGGAGTTGTGCGCCTTCTTAATGAGAGGCTACCAGGATCCTCCCAGATTCCTATGGAAGTGACTGCACCAGTCGAGAGACCCACTCCCTGTTCCGTGGGGTCATCTTCTGAGGAAGAAGAACTAACTTCTTGTTTTTTTCCTCCAGAGAAAACACAGAAGTTGCTGAAGTCCATCAGGTTGGGGGACCATGATGTTGACATGGGGGAGTCCTCCGATCCCGCCGGACGGACACAGCGTGTCTTTAGGGCGGATGAGACCCTTCTCTCTGTGTTGCGCACAGAGTGGAGTAAGCCTGAAAAAGGTCCAGTCCTCACCAGGAAGTTCAAGCTTATGTACCCGATGGCTAAACCCTTGGTGGAATCGTGGGGTTCCGTTCCCAAGGTGGACATGGCAATAGCCAAGTTGTCCAGGCGCACTCTGGTCCCTGCAGACGATGGGTCTAGTCTGCAGGACCCTCTAGATCGGAGGGCAGAGTGCACCCTTAGAAGGGGTTACGCGGCAGGCCACTGCCTCCGCATCGACATCTATTGCGGCCACTGAGGTAGCCTCCTTCTTACGCTCCAGGCTGAATCAAATCCAGACAGACGTGGATCAGAGCGTTTCCAGAGATGACATCCTGACCGCCTTCAAGTCAGTCAATCTGGCTATGGATTTTTTGTGTGATTCCACCCAAATGCAGTTAAAACTGGCAGACAAAACGATGGCTCTGGTCTCAGCTGCCCGTAGGCCACTATGGCTGAAGCCGTGGAATGCGGACAACGCGTCCAAATTTAATTTATGTGGGCTCCCCTTCGAGCCGGATAGGCTCTTCGGGTCCGAATTGTACAAAATTATGGAGGGTCTCTCCGACAAGAAGGGGAAGATTCTCCCCCAGCAGCCCTTTCGGGGACGCCCCAGACAGGATCAAAGAGGTGGAGGCCGTTCAGGGCAGCAGGCTAGGCGCAGAGATGGGGGGGGGCCGTCTCGTAGATCCTCGAGACGCCCCCGCAAACCCACCAAGGAGGCGAAGCCTTCCCGACTATGGGCCTCTCTGAGGCTCTTGGATAAGCCCTAATGCCCCTGCCATATCTCTAGATTTTCCCGTACCCCTCCCCCAAATTCCCGTGGGGGGCCGTCTCTCCCATTTCAGACACATTTGGGCCCAGCAAATTGCAGACCCCTGGGTTCAGGGTATAGTTTCTGCCGGTTACCGGGTAGATCTCATCTCCCTCCTCCCAGAGAGATTTATCGCCACGCAAAACTTCGGGTGGGCCAAACAAAAGATCCTAGAATCCTACATTCAGGACTACATCTCCAAGGGAGCTCTGGAGGAGGTGCCGGCAGGGGAGAGAGGCCTAGGGATTTATTCTCCAGTTTTTCTGGTTCCCAAGAAGACGGGAGATCTCCGGATGATCATCGACTTGAGATTCCTCAATCGATTTTTAAGGAAAACCAGGTTTCAGATGGAAACCATAAGGTCAGTCAGCCACATCCTCAAACCTGGGGACGTCATGGCTACTCTGGACCTCAGGGATGCTTACCTTCACATCCCGATCCATTCCACCTCCCGGAAGTTCCTCAGGATCGCGGTCCAGATCTCAGGGGTCCGCAGGCACTTTCAGTTCGCCGCTCTTCCCTTCGGAATCTCTTCTGCCCCTCTCATCTTCACCAAGGTGGTGGTGTCGGTGGTGGCAGCTTTGAGACTTTAAGGACTGACTATTATTCCTTATCTGGACGATTGGCTTTTCATAGCCTCTTCAGTTCCGATCCTTACCCACCATCTTCAGATCGCAATCTCCTTTCTCCTCCGCCTTGGCTGGATTATCAACTGGTAGAAGTCGAATGTGAGCCCATCAACTTCAATCCATTATTTAGGATTCGTGGTCGACTCTGTGGAGATGTCCCTTCAGTTGACTCTAGAAAGGAGAGCACGGATTCAGGATCTGGCAAGGGTCCTTTACGTCCCTCGTCGAGTCTCCATCCGGACTCTCATGAAGATGCTGGGGCTCATGTCAGCGGCTGCGGACGCAGTCCCTTGGGCTCTATGGCACCTCCGTCCCCTTCAGTCGGAGGTCTTACACTTATGGAACGGCAGCCCTGCGGGGCTAGATTCCCTGTGCTCCCTGTCCGGTCAAACCCGGAATTCCCTCAGATGGTGGTTCCAGCTGCCAGCAGGGAAGTCTATGACCCAACCAGATTGGCTCATCTTGACTACAGATGCGTCCCTCGTAGGCTGGGGCGCTCACCTGGACGGATCCCCAGTACAGGGATCTTGGTCTCCTCTGGAGCAGCGTCTCTCTTCCAATCTTCGCGAGATGCAAGCTATCCGGCTAGCCCTCCTTCACTTCGCCCTTCAGATCCGGGGCAAAGTAGTGAAAGTCCAGTCAGACAATATAACTGCGGTCCTTTACATAAACAAGCAGGGAGGCACAAGATCATTGCCCCTTCTGTCAGAGATCAGGGTAATTCTTCGGTGGGCAGAGTCAAACCTTTCCCATCTATCTGCCACTCATATTCGAGGCTCCCTCAATATGATAGCGGACCGCTTAGGTCGAGGATTACCGACCATGGAGTGGTCTCTGCATCCGGAGATCTTCAGGTAGTTAGTTAACAGATGGGGTATGCCAGAGGTGGATCTCATGGCGACCAGGTTCAACGCCAAGGTGCTTAAGTTCTGTTTCCTGTACAGGGAAGACAACCTCCTGGCGATAGATGCTCTGACGATACCGTGGAGGTTCAGGCTGGCTTACATCTTCCCTCCGTTTTCCATGATACCGAGGGTATTGACGAAAATCCGTCAGGATCAGGCCTCGGTAATAGCCATCATACCGTTCTGGCCCAGGAGATCCTGGTTTACCCAGCTCATTCAGATGAGTCGGGGACAATACTGGAGACTCCCCCCGGAGCAGACCCTGGTGTTGTGGGACACTCATCTCTGCCCAGATCTGCACAGGTTCAACCTGACAGCCTGGAGGTTGATCAGTCCCTTCCCAATATAGAAGGGCTTTCCGAGTCGGTCCTGAGAACTCTGTCGCATTCCAGAGCAGAGTCTACGAAGAAGGCTTATTCCAGAATTATGAGAATCTTCATGTCATGGTGTGATTCCAAACAGGTGGTGTCTGCAGATCCGCCCCTTCCTGCGATACTACAATTTCTTCAAGATGGACTCGACAAAGGTCTCTCTCCAGCTACCTTGAGAGTTCAGATTTGTGCCATCTCGGCCTGCCTTAACAGGCCGCATTCTCGGGACCCACTCATCAAATTCTTCCTGAAGGGAGCTGAAAGACTGAAGCCTACTATACTGAAACCTATTCCCCAGTGGGATCTTTCAGTAGTGCTCAGGGGGTTAGCATCTCCCCCCTTTGAGACATTGGAGAAGGTGGAATTAAGATTTTTGACCCTGAAACTGTTTTTTCTTCTGGCTGTAGCTTCAGCCAAGAGGATTTCTGAACTACAAGCTTTTTCTGCAATTCACCCTTACATTATTTTCTTGTAAGACAGGGTACTCCTGAAGTTTTTACCCTACTTCAGACCTAAGGTTCCAAACTTCCAAAATATTAACCAGGTAATCTCTTTACCAGTTTTGTTTTCAGCCTCCTCCTCTGATACTCCAGCCAGAAATCCGCTGGATATTTCGAGGTGCCTCCAGGTCTATGTGGATAGATCTAGAGAGTTCAGGATAGATATGAATCTCCTCATCCTTTTTGCCAGTAAGTCTAAAGGCCGTAAAGAGTCTAAAGCTACCATTAGTCGCTGGATCAAGGAAGCCATCAGGGAGTCTTTTGTCTCCCAATCTCTAGATCCTCCGGAGTTTGTGAGGGCCCATTCTACTAGGGCTGTCTCCACCTCTGTTGCGGAGAGAAGACTTCTCCCCTTAGAGTTGATCTGTAAGGCGGCTTCCTGGAGCTCTGAGTCAACCTTCATCTCCCATTATAGGATAGATGCTAGGGTTGCAGAGTTTTCGGCCTTTGGGCAGACAGTTATTAGTTATGCCAGGCATGAGGACCCTCCCTAGGGGATTCTTCTTGCTATCTCCCCATCTGTGCTGCTGGTAGGATGTAAGGGAATCATTAATTTCTAACGATAATTTGTTTTCCCTTAGTCCTAACAGCAGCACACAAATATCCCACCCTAGGTACATGATGCTTGTTAAAGACACGGTGGGCTGGGGGGCGATCTCCTCCCTTTCTGGGAGCTGAAGATCGCTTATTGGTTCTTGGGCTCATTAAAATTTCCGCCGGTCCTACCAGTCCACAGGGGCAGTTAACCCCATCTGTGCTGCTGTTAGGACTAAGGGAAAACAAATTATCGTTAGAAATTAACGAATCCCTGCTCTCTCTCTCCCTCCCACCCCACACGGTCCCAAACCACACTACCCAAGTAAAAAAAAAAAAAAGAAAAACAAAGATCGCTATGTTAGCCATCTCTGCCATATATTAATAAATCAAATTTTTTTTCTTAGTATTTGTCAGATGGTAATTTTCTCTGGCAAGTGAAGTTCTAGTAAACCTCTCCCATTCCCTAATCGTGGGAACCGCACTACCTTCCCAATGTCCTATAATACATTTCCTTGCATGATAAAGGAGCTTGGATGCTATTTCTTGATTTTGAGAGGTTTATAATACTTCATTAGTATCTTAGGTTAATAGTAGAGACGGTATATTATATTAAATTGGGTAATCCTATAGGAAAAGTTCTTTAAAACCCTGTTTTTTCCCTGTATTGCCAATTCCCAAAACTCTTCTTGTTGGGGCTCTATAACATCTTGCCATTTCTGCTTTAAGCTATTAGTTGCTCTTTTCTTAGTCTTTTGATATAACAAGGGTTTGTATATTTTAGAGACTAGTTTTCCCCCTGCTGTTTGTTTAGAAATGTTATATAGCTGCTGCAGAAGGTCAACAATTTGTGTACCTTTACCTAACGTCGTTCGTAACGCATACTTTAATTGTAGGTAAAAGAACCTCAATCCTATATTGCCTGATCCATACTCCCTATCAAGGTCTTCATATATTATTATATCCCCCTGTCTCCATACCTGGCCCAATCTGTAAACTCCATGTTTCCACCAAATTTTCTGTTCAATTAAATGCCATTCTGTGAGGTGAGTATTCCCCCACAGTATGGTGTCAGCAAGGAGTCCAGTTTGGTTCCACAGTTCTCTTGCTTGCTTCCAAACTGTATCCATCAACTGAAAAAGCAGAACGTTCCTGCTACCCTGATGTGACAAAATTCCAGCTTCTGTTAATTGGAAAATAGTGCAATTATTTAACCTTTCATTTATCCCTGCAATCATAGATCTATATCTTTACTTGTTACTGCACATTATCATGTTTTTTATATGGCCGGAAATAAAGTACAGTTCCACATCTGGGACTGATAGTCCGCCCTCCCTCTCATGGACACACAATATTTGTGTTTTTCCTCGCCATATCAGGTCCATTAAGAGGCTAGTTATTATTTTAAATATTTTTTGGGGGATTGTTATCGGTGAGTTCCACAACACATAATTAAGAGATGGTAGCAAGCACATTTTCACCAACGAGATACAACCTGCCATCGAGACATGTAATCTTTTCCATACATCAAATTTTTTTTCCTAATTTGCTGTATTTTAGGGATCAAATTTAAATGGACATAATCCTTAGTGTTTGGGGTTATTTGGATACCCAGATATTTCACAGGTTCATTGATCTTCTTAATTTCCAATGCTCCCGGGATGAAATTGTTCAGAGGATCATTTGGGACACAGGCCGATTTGGACCAATTTATCTTAACACTTGCCATATTGGTCAAAAACTTGAAAAATCTTGACCAATGACCTATGTAAACCCACAAACAGCATAACATCATCTGCATACAGAGCGATTTTTTTCTCATGCCCTCCAAACCTGAACCCCTCAATTTCTTCATCTTGCCTAATCATATTGGCTAACGGCTCCATAGCTAATGCAAAGAGCAGGGGGGAAAGGGTGCATCCCTGTCTAACGCCCCTATGAATATGTATATTGTCAGAGTATTCCCCATTTACTATCACCTTTGCTGAAATTGCGGTATATAACAGATTTATCCATGATATAAAATTATCACCAAATCCCATCTTATTCAACGTTGCTATTAGAAATGGCCATTCTATAGTATCAAACGCCTTTGAAGCATCTTTGGTTACAATCAATCGTTCACCACAATTTTCGGGTTCAAGCTGGGTGTTCACAAAATAGCGCATGATGTTATCAATTGTAGTCTTACCTGACATGAATCCTGCCTGATCCTCATGAACAAGCCCCGAGATCACACTTCTAAGTCTAGTTGCCAGAATCTTAGCCAATATTTTATTATCCGCATTTATTAACGAAATGGGACGGTATGAGTTTACAAGGGTTGGGTCTTTTCCCGGTTTTAGTATCAATGTAATTAGAGCTTCTCTCAATGAATCTGGCAGTTTCCCTACCCTTCTCGATAGAGATGTCGCGAACATAAAATTTTCCGTTCGCAAATGTTCACGAACGGACGTACCGCGCGAACCGCCATAGACTTCAATAGGCAGGCGAATTTTAAAACCCACAGGGACTCTTTCTGGCCACAATAGTGATGGAAAAGTTGTTTCAAGGGGACTAACACCTGGACTGTGGCATGCCAGAGGGGGATCCATGGCGAAACTCCCATGGAAAATTACGTAGTTGACGCAGAGTCGGGTTTTAATCCATAAAGGGCATAAATCACCTAACATTCCTAAATTGTTTGGAATAACGTGCTTTAAAACATCAGGTATGAGATTGTATCGATCAGGTAGTGTAAGGGTTACGCCCGCTTCACACTGACATACCAAACTATGACAGACCAAACTCCCCGTTTAAAGCACCGCAAACAACCGCAAACAGTCCATTTGCACAACCGCAAACTCATCATTTGCACAAGGTTGGACACCAAGCTAGCCATGTCCCGTTCCTTGTCCTCACTGACATCATTGAAGATCTCTTCCTCCACCCAGTCACGTACAACACCAAGGTTCCCCGAAAGGTGACAACAAGCCCCCTGGGACGCCTGCTGTGGTTGGTCTTCCACCTTCTCAAAGCCACCTTCCTCCTCTGACTCCTGTTCTTCAGACTCCTCTCTCTGCGTTGCCGCAGGTCCAGCAATCGACGACGACAAGGCTGCTTCTGGTGGTGATGATGACCACAACTCTTCCTCTTCATGCTCATCTACGGCCTGATCCAGCACTCTTCGCAGGGCGCACTCCAGAAAAAACGCATGTGGGATGAGGTTGATGATGTTGCCTTGGGTTTGACTGACCAGGGTTGTCACCTCCGCAAAAGGACGCATGAGCCTACAGCCATTGTGCATGAGCGTTCAGTAACGCGGCCAAAAAATACCCAGCTCCACAGAGGCTGTCCTCTTTTTTTTAAATTAAAAAAATCTATTCTTACCAGTTTAATCTCTGTTTTGTCCCCTATCAGGGGCCGGTGTATGGAATAGATTTTAGGAATCGGGAGATGGAAAAAGATGGTTAGTCGGTCCTATTACTTCCAATTTGGGGCACTGCGCGTGCGCCGTTCAATGTACTGTACCACCCTATATGAGTGGTGTGTTAAGTAGTACTATTCCTATCAGTTGAATCCCTGTTACATCACCTATCAGAGGCCGGTCTATGGAGCAGATTTTAGGAACCGGGAGATGGAAAAAGATGCTTGGTTGGTCCTCCTACTTCCAATTTGGGGCACTGCGCGTGCGCCATGCAGTGTAGTGTGCCACCCTATATGAGTGGTGTGTTAAGTAGTACTATTCTTATCAGTTTAATCCCTGATAGGGGACGTGTATCGAATAGTTTTTAGACAACCGCAAAAAGTTGTCAATAGTTGACACACTCATGACATAAATTTTATTCCTCTATGCGTCAATCTTGGTGTAGTGATGACTGTGCTCGTGCGCACGTTTGGGAGATTGCAGGCAATGGCAGTTTTTCAAAGCCTATGGTCGTGCTGAGGTAGTTCAGTGACAGTTAAGTGACCCAGAAAACAATGATTCTGCAGTGTGGGCCCATTGTTGGCCTAGTAGGCTTTAATTATCAACTTAGATGATCACAAAGAAAATGTATGTTTTTTCTATGCAAAATTATTTAGCTGATCGCTTTTGGTCTGTTCACAATGAAGCAACGACCTTATCATCTGGGGTGTGCCAACATTGCCATTGCCAACACACTCATAGAGGTGATCGCTTCATTGGGATATGCAAGCCCCTTCACCAGAACAAGGTAGCGATCACAAAGGGGAATTGACACATGTATGTGCCTTTTTTTGTTGTTTTGTTTTTGCAGCCACAGTGCAGCACCAGAGGCCAGTAAAATTAGGCATGTACACATGCCTGAAAAACCAGGTATTGTAGCAGCAGCCGGAAAAATTTATGTTTTCCAGGCAAAAAGTGCACTAAAACATTGCGGCTTGAACCCTAGTTGGTGGCGGAGAAGTCACGCAAGTCATCCAGTATGCAGAGATTAAATACGTGTGGACCATTTTTAGCCCACTGTCAGTCCCTTTGGGATCCATGCCTCATTCATCTTAATAAAGGTGAGATAATCTAGACTTTCTTGATCTAGACGACTTCTCTTCTCAGTGACAATACCTCCTGCTGCGCTGAAGGTCCTTTCTGACAGGACACTTGAAGCGGGGCAGGCCAGAAGTTCTATCGCAAATTGGGATAGCTCAGGCCACAGGTCAAGCCTGCACACCCAGTAGTTAAGGGGTTCATCGCTCCTCAGAGTGTCGATATCTGCAGTTAAGGCGAGGTAGTCTGCTACCTGTTGGTCGAGTCGTTCTCTGAGGGTGGACCCTGAAGGGCTGTGGTGATGCGTAGGACTTAAAAAGCTCTGCATGTCCTCCATCAACAACACGTCTGTAAAGCGTCCTGTCCTTGCCGGCGTGGTCGTGGTAGGAGGAGGATTACTTTTCCCCTGTTAGATTCCTGTTGTACTGTGACATCACACTTATACACTGTGTTAAGCATACTCTTTAACTTATTTTGGAACTGCTGCATCCTTTCCGACTTCCGGTAATTCTGTAACATTTCAGCCACTTTCTGCTTATACCGGGGGTCTAGTAGCATGGCCACCCAGTACAGGTCGTTCTCCTTCAGCCTTTTCATACGAGGGTCCCTCAACAGGCATGACAGCATGAAAGACCCCATTTGCACAAGGTTGGATGCCGAGCTACTCATGTCCCGTTCCTCGTCCTCACTGATCTCATTGAAGGTCTGTTCTTCCCCCCCAGCCATACAGCATCACGAGTACCAGATAGGTGACAACGAGCACCCTGGTATGCCTGCTGTGGTTGGTCTTCCTCCTCCTCAAAACCACATTCCTCCTCTGACTCCTCTCCCTCAGACTCCTTTTCCAGCGTTGCTGCAGGTCCAGCAAGCGATGCTGATAAGGCTGTTTCTGGTGGTGATGGTGACCACAACTCTTCCTCTACCTCTTCACACTCATCTACGGCCTTATCCAGCTCTCTTCGCAGGGCACGCTCCAGAATGCGAACAAATGGGATGATGTCGCTGATGGTGCATTCGGTGCGACTGACTAGGTTTGTCACCTCCTCAAAAAGACGCATGAGCCTATAGGCATTGCGCATGAGTGTCCAGTAACGTGGCAAAAAATACCCAGCTCTGCAGAGGCTGTCCTAGCACCCCGGTCATACAAATACTCGTTGACGACTTTTTCTTGTTGGAGCAGGCGGTCGAACATTAGGAGTGTTGAATTCCAACGTGTCGGGCTGTCGCAAATCAAGCGCCTCACTGGCATGTTGTTTCGCCGCTGAATATCTGAAAAGTGTGCCATGGCCGTGTAGGAACGCCTGAAATGGCCACACACTTTCCTGGCATGCTTGAGGACGTCCTGCAAGCCTGGGTACTTATGCACAAAGCGTTGTACAATCAGATTCAACACATATGCCGTGCACGGTACATGTGTCAAGGTACATGTGTCAACTTGCACAAATTCAATGCCACCAACAAATTGCTTCCGTTGTCACACACCACTTTGCCGATCTCCAGTTGGTGCGGAGTCAGCCACTGATCCACCAGGGCGGACAGGAGTGCTGGTCCGGTGTGACTCTCTGCTTTCAGGCAAGTCAACCCCAAGACGGCGTGACACTGTCGTATCCGGGATGTGGATTAGCCCCTGGGGATCTGGGAGGGTGCAGTTGATGTGGAGCAAGACGCAGCAGCAGAAGAGGACTCAGCCGCGGAGTTTAGCAAAGAGGATGGAGTAGGAGGAATAGAGGAAGTGACAGCAGGCCTGGCTGCAAGTCGTGGCGGTGTCCTCTGCAGAGCCACGCTTTCCATGCTTGGCAGCCATCAACAGGTTTACGCAATGCGCAGTGTACATGATATTCCTGTTGTACTGTGACATCACACTTATACACTGTGTTAAGCATACTCTTTAACTTATTTTGGAACTGCTGCATCCTTTCCGACTTCCGGTAATTCTGTAACATTTCAGCCACTTTCTGCTTATACCAGGGGTCTAGTAGCATGGCCACCCAGTACAGGTCGTTCTCCTTCAGCCTTTTTATACGAGGGTCCCTCAACAGGCATGACAGCATGAAAGACCCCATTTGCACAAGGTTGGATGCCGAGCTACTCATGTCCCGTTCCTCGTCCTCACTGATCTCATTGAAGGTCTGTTCTCCCCCCCCAGCCATACAGCATCACGAGTACCAGATAGGTGACTCTCCGCTTTCAGTCAAGTCAACCCCAAGACGGCGTGACACTGTCGTATCCGGGATGTGGATTAGCCCCTGGGGATCTGGGGGGGTGCAGTTGATGTGGAGCAAGACGCAGCAGCAGAAGAGGACTCAGCCGCGGAGTTTAGCAAAGAGGATGGAGTAGGAGGAATAGAGGAAGTGACAGCAGGCCTGGCTGCAAGTCGTGGCGGTGTCCTCTGCAGAGCCACACTTTCAATGCTTGGCAGCCATCAACAGGTTTACGCAATGCATAGTGTATATGATATACCTGCCCTGACCTGCCCTGACCGTGCTTTTCAGACCAGGTATCAGTGGTCAGATGGACCCTTGCCCCAACACTGTGTGCCAGACATGCCATGACTTCCTTTTCCACAAAGGGTTGGTGATTGCCTTTTGTGAAAAAAATTTTTGTCCGGGTACCTTCCACTGCGGTGTCCCTATAGCTACAAATTTTTGGAAGGTCTCAGACTCCACCAGCTTGTTTGGGAAAAGCTGGTGGGCTAAGAGTTCCGACAAGCCATCTGTCAGATGCCAGGGAAGGGGGTGACTCCTCAAACATTTCCTTGACAGACACCTGACTGTGGGCAGATGAGCAGGAACTGCTGAAGGTGAGAGGCGGAGTGGCGAGTGGTTGAGAGGGGGCAAGGAGGGCAGCAGTGCTTGATGTGGCTGAAAATGCTGGACCAGGAGGAGGATGGGGGCTTTGAGTTTGTGTGCTGCTTGTACTCGTCATCATGTGTTGATCCCATAGGCGTTTGTAATGTGAGATCATGTGCCTTCGCAAAGCAGTTGTACCTAGGTGGGTGTTGGACTTCCCACGACTCAGTTTCTTTTGGCACAGGTTGCAAATGGCATCACTGCTATCAGAGGCAGACACACACAAAAAATGCCACACAGCTGAGCATTGCAATGACGGCATTCTGATAGTGGCAACAGCATGCGTTGATTGGCGTGCTGTCTGGCTGACCCCGGGTGCCGATACATGCTGTCTGACTGTGCCACTAGCTCCTTGCGATGACCTCCCCCTGCTTCCAACTCATCTCCTCCTCCTCCTCTCTATCTCCCCATCTGAAGTTTCCCCTTTTTCTTCTTGATGTTGCCGTGTGCTCCTTTGTCTCGTTCTCACAACCGAAAACGACCGCCAGAAGTACAATCGGGAAATCCCTGGTGTAGTGTGCGTCGATGTGTGCGCAATTCCTCCAAAATACCATCACAGAGACTTCTCAAGTAGGTTCCAATAATGTGCCTCCCTCCCAGCGGCTAGGCGTGGTTTATTTATATCATAAGATGGGAGGCGGTCTTACAATCATGACCAATGAGGAGACAGGTTATGGTATGAAGTGATTGGCTGGAAGGCGGTCTTACAATCATGACCAATGTGGAGACAGGTTATGGTATGAAGTGATTGGCTGGCGAAGATGTGAATGACTGCACAAACTTATGTTCGTGCGTTCACACACATATTCGCTGCCTTTCCGTTGCCGCGCTTATCCTCGTGGATGAAGAAACCCCCGCTCGATGGTACCCATCCCTCCCTCCTCAGCCGGCGCCATGACACTGGTATCCTGCAGTAATACCAGGCCGGGCACAAATCAGCTACAGGTCGGGACGACCGGACCATCGTGCAAAAGTCTCTGTGCAGATGCGAACGCCAACGAATCTGCGCATCTCCATAGGATAGATGGTGACCATACGGCGAACAATAATTTTTTACACAACAGTCCCCCCTTTTTCACCATATGTTGTCATTTCAGCAGCTTCCTAACACTACAATCTCTCAAACCAGACCTCTAATGGGAATAAACATATAAAAGGGGGACATGCTACACTACAGATGAACTAACAAGAGGAACCTGGTCTATCATTCTTGGGCCTCTTCAGTTGCTTGACCACAACGTCCGGTAAGGGTGGTGACAGTGAAAAGTCTCTAAAGTGTCTCTAATAAAGAAATGACTTCAAAAGGAAGGGTGATTCTCCATGACGGTTCCTTAAAATGCGGTGGTTCTTCTTGGGTTGGTCCTCCTGGAGTAAGAGTCCGGTTGCTTTAGGCGATGGTTCTCACAGATCATAACGTAGTCCTCTGAAAAGCTCCTTGCGACTCGATTCATCAAGCAGCAGGTCATTCTCACCGCCACATAGAATCCTCCCCGATGAATTCACAGAAACCCCCCTTTTCAGCTAAAAGATAGTCGAGAGCCATCTTCTCCTGGAGGAGAAGAGTTTTTAACTTTCGCTGTTCAGAGGAGACTTCTCTCATGGCTTCGACTGTCTCGTTGAACATCTCATCCACTATGGTAGAAAATTTATTCAGCCGCTTCATTAGTTCTATACCCCATCCGGTCCATGCCGGAAACCATGCCCAAGCACAGTCCCCTGCAGAGAACAGCTCCCTCCTAGTCCTTCTTCCCATACTCACCCTCCTCTGCATTATCAGATCCTCATGGCCATCAGCAATGTAGGAGGCGGGGCCTAACCTGACTAAGGAGCATGACCCTCTAGCATTCGTGGAAATGACTCTGTAAGCCTGCCCACACAAGAAGTAATAGGGCCCAGTTAGAGAGACAAAAAAGGTCAATAGGGTTCCGGTTACGGGAGTTGAGCAACAGCTGGATGGATAAAGGGATTGCTGCACTGTTCTGAATGTCACACCCTCCCCCCCAGCAGATATAGTCGTGTCTGGTGGTTAGGTTGTTACGATCAGGGATTCTATGGTCGATATGGACAGTGATCCCAGATGGGCACTCGGTCCGACCCATGGACTTAGCTCCAAATCCAGAGCTGATATTAAAACAAATCTGGGGTCCCCCTAATTGACCAGATACCCACACAGGTCTACTAAGCCTACTACAAGTCTCAGGGCTGAAATCAAGACCATAAGTGATGTTACTATCTAAGAATGTATGGTTAAACTCTACGGATAGGTGACGCTCCATAGATTTACCTAAAGGGTTTATTTTTCTCATGCCCACCCTGATGTCATAAAGGGCATGAACTGCCGCCATGGCCGGGAGGCTCTGATCCGGAGGTGGTTTGGAGCACACCCAGCAGTTCAATCTATTTTCAATCTTTGCTAACTGCAAATGCATTCTGAATAACAAATTTGGATGTGAATCCTCATAACATTTTCCAAAGTGCATTAGACAGAAAGAATAAAGGAATACGAGGTACCTGATCATTGCGCTTTGTGGTCCAGTAGTTTCTTGCAATGGCTGGCGTGGATCCATCCGTCACGTTCCTCGACCTTGAGGGAGGTTGGTGTTGTAAGTAGAACCTGGTACGGCCCGGTATATCTCGCCTCCAGTCCCTGGCGCTGATGTTTTTTAAGGACCACCCAATCGCTTGGTTGTATGGCATGCAAACCAATTATAGATTCTGGATCAGGAATAGATTCATAAACTCTCTGGTATATCTTTTGGAGTTCCCATTGAAGAGACTGCACATACCCCGTCAGCTGAGAGTGTAAAGATGACAGCTGCTGGGGAAAGTACAACTCTGTCTTTGGTCTACTCCAAACAGAATCTCATATGGGGACAGCCCATGAGGCCGTCTTGGTGCATTGCACACAGAGTAGAGAGCAATGGACAAACACTCGGGCCATGGTTTACCCATGTCAGCAGAGATCTTAGAGATCTTGTTCTTGATAGTACCATTTAGTCTCTCCACCTTGCCACTGCTTTGGGGATAGTAAGAAGTATGGAGACCCTGATTGATGTGGAGAGCCTCACATATCTCCTTGAAAACTTGTCCCGTAAAGTGAGTCCCCTGGTCGGATTCAATGGTTTCGGGTCAGCCCCATCGACAGACAACCTCAGAAAGGATCTTTTTGGCGGTCGTTGTAGCATTAGCCTTTTTAACGGGCCAAGCCTCCGGCCATCCAGAAAACATGTCTACACAGACCAAAGCATACTCGTGGGGCCCACTCTTAGGCATGTTGATGTAGGTTTGGGGAATGTTTTTGGTTATAGCCGGTCGTCCAGGATTGTGTAAAGCACAGACCAGGCAAGCAGTAGAAAATTTGGTGGCTGTGGTGGAGAATCCTGGAGCTATCCAGTACTCTTCCACTTGAGCACACATGACAGTTTTGGACTGGTGACTGGGGTAGTGAGCTAAATGGGCCATCATTGGATACAATACTCTTGGCAAGCACCACTTACCACCGAGACCCCAGATTTTATCAGCCCCCTCCGTTGCCCCCAATGCTGCTGTCACAGACGGTGTACAGGAAACAAGACAAAGCAACATGCATATATGACTTACTGGATCCAAAGCTAAGGAACCAAAAGGGAGACCCCTGCACAAGACCTAGCACTTTCCCTGGCTGCTCAGCCTATGCAAAGATCCCAAAGGTGGATGGTTGCATATCCACGTACCTCTGAACACCCTACAATAGTGAGGGGACTCGACCACCAGCTCCCTACACCAGACACGGAGGGAGTCAGGGTCACCTGGGATCCAGCAAACAGAAAATAACAGATAAATGTACAGCACTTAACTTTGTAGCAGACTGGGAAACAGGATCAGCAGGCACACACACTCCAGGAAGAAGTATAAGCCGCCCAGTAATGCATTATGGGGAGGAATTTAAAAGGAAGCAATCAGTCCAACTACATGACAGCTGAGAGAGGCTAACGAGATGAGGAACTGAACAGCACAACAAAGAAAACTCAAGGAGGAGGTTCTGAAAGGCTTCTGTCAGAGCTTATCAGCTTTCTGGTTGTGACAGTACCCCTCCCTCTACGAGTGGACTCTGGACACTCAGAGCCCACCTTCTCAGGATGGGACCTTTGGAAAGCCCTGATGAGACGAGAGGCCTTAATGTCCGTCACTGGGACCCACATCCTCTCCTCAGGACCATAACCCTCCCAATGAACAAGGTACTGAAGAGAACCGCGGACAAGACGAGAATCCACAATCCTAGAGACCTGAAATTCAAGATTCCCATCAACCATAATCGGAGGAGGAGGCAAAGGTGAGGGTACAATGGTTTGAACATAAGATTTCAATAAGGACTTATGAAAAACATTATGGATCTTCCAAGTCTGAGGAAGATCAAGACGGTAGGCAACAGGATTGATGACAGACAGGATTTTGTAAGGCCCAATAAACCTAGGACCCAACTTCCAGGAAGGAACCTTCAATTTGATATTCTTGGTAGACAACCACACCAGATCACCAACATTCAGGTCCGGACCAGGCACACGTCTCTTATCTGCCACACGCTTATATCTCTCACTCATGCTCTTTAGATTATCCTGAATCTTTTGCCAAATAGATGACAAAGACGAGGAGAATCTGTCCTCATCAGGTAAACCAGAAGACCCCTCTCCCGAGAAAGTCCCAAACTGCGGATGAAACCCATATGCACCAAAAAATGGTGACTTATCGGAGAACTCCTGACGACGGTTATTTAAAGCAAACTCAGCAAGGGACAAAAAAGAACACCAATCCTCTTGATTCTCCGCCACAAAACAGTGCAGATATGTCTCCAGATTCTGATTGACGCGCTCTGTCTGGCCATTCGACTGCGGGTGGAAAGCAGAAGAGAATGACAACCGAACCCCCAAGCGAGAACAGAAAGCCTTCCAGAATCTGGAAACAAACTGCGTGCCCCTATCAGAGACTATGTCTGAAGGAATACCTTGCAATTTGACAATGTGATCAATAAGTGCCTGCGCCAGCATCTTAGCATTGGGCAAACCAGGAAAAGGGATGAAATGCACCATTTTGCTAAAACGGTCCACCACCACCAGAATCACAGTCTTCCCAGAGGAACGAGGCAGGTCCGTTATAAAGTCCATGGACAGATGTGTCCAAGGACGGGAAGGAATGGGTAAGGGAAGGAGAAGACCTGATGGCCGTGAATGAGGGACTTTGGCACGAGGGCAAGTCTCGCAGGCTGCCACAAAACCCTCAACCGACTTACGAAGCGCAGGCCACCAGAATCTCCGAGCGATGAGATCCAGTGTGGCTCTTGCCCCCGGGTGCCCAGCAAGGACCATATCGTGGTGTTCCTTAA
Organism: Bufo gargarizans; assembly: GCF_014858855.1. Taxonomy (NCBI): domain Eukaryota; kingdom Metazoa; phylum Chordata; class Amphibia; order Anura; family Bufonidae; genus Bufo; species Bufo gargarizans. The sequence goes on along the minus strand of NC_058082.1, from coordinate 393,270,266 downwards.
AAATCTTGTGTCTTAAAGCGAGAGGCACAAACAACCTCCCAGGAGGTCAAAGATCAGGAGCCTCTGACTGGGCTGCCTGCACCTCTGCCTCCAATTCAGAAAAAAGAGCAGAGACCACCACACCTTCAGCCAAAATGGGACCCGGGTCTTCAAAATTCCCGCCTCCCGGAAAACAACGTGACAGGGCATCTGCCTTCACATTCTTAACTCCAGGGCGGAACATGACAACAAAATTAAACCTAGAAAAGAACAAAGACCATCTGGTCTGTCTCGGGTTCAGACGCTTGGCTGACTCCAAGTAGGCCAGATTTTTATGGTCAGTAAACACGGTAATAGGGTGTCTGGCTCCCTCTAGCCAATGGCGCCATTCCTCAAAAGCCAACTTAATGGCCAACAATTCCCTATCTCCCACATCGTAATTTCTCTCTGCGGAGGAGAGTTTTTTTTTAGAAAAAGGCACACGGTCGCCATTTGGCAGGAGAGGAACCCTGAGACAAGACCGCCCCCCACACCCACCTCAGAAACATCAACCTCAACTATGAAGGTAAAAGAAATATCAGGTTGCACCAAGATGGGAGCGGAAGCAAAACTCTCCTTGATATTAGAAAAAGCCTTACGCGCCTCTACTGACCAAGAAGAAAAATCTACCCCCTTTCTGGTCATATCAGTGAGTGGTTTAACAATAGAGGAATAATTTAAAATAAACTTCCTGTAATAATTGGCAAAGCCCAAAAAACGCATCAGCGCCTTCTGATTCTCAGGAAGCTCCCACTCAAGCACAGCGCGGACCTTCTTGGGGTCCATGCGAAAACCAGAGAGAAGAAACCCCAGAAATTGAATTTCTGGAACCGCAAACACACATTTTTCCAGTTTTGCATATAATTTATTCTCCCGCAGGATGAGCAAGACCTGACGTAAATGTTCCTTATGAGTTTTGAAATCAGGAGAAAAAATCTAATTGTCATCCAAATACACTAATACAAATTTTCCCATCAAATGATAAAAAATGCTGTTCACGAAATGCTGAAAAACGGCTGGGGCATTCATCAAACCAAAAGGCATAACCAAATTCTCAAAATGGCCCTCAGGGGTATTGAAGGCCGTCTTCCATTCGTCTCCTTCTCTGACCCTGACCAGGTTGTATGCCCCTCTTAGATCTAATTTGGAAAAGACTTTAGCCCCAGCAACCTGGTTAAACAGGTCCGGGATAAGAGGAAGCGGATAAGGGTCACGAATAGTGATACTGTTCAGCTCCCTGAAATCCAGACAAGGTCTTAAAGAACCATCTTTTTTCTTAACAAAGAAAAAAACAGCGGCAACAGGTGACTTTGAGGGTCTTATGTGTCCTTTTCTCAGACTCTCAGAGATATAAGCATGCATAGCGATCCTCTCAGGTTGGGAAAGATTGTATAAATGAGATTTAGGCAGTTTGGCGCCTGGGATGAGATTAATAGGGCAATCGTACTCCCTGTGCGGGCGCAAATCCTGTACTCCACTCTCAGAGAAGACATCCGAAAATTCAGAGAGAAAAGATGGTACAGTCTTAGTAGCAACCTCAGAAACAGATGTCGTGAGTAGAGTTGAGCAAACACCTGGATGTTCGGGTTCGAGAAGTTCGGCCGAACTTCCCGGAAATGTTCGGGTTCGGGATCCGAACCCGATCCGAACTTCGTCCCGAACCCGAACCCCATTGAAGTCAATGGGGACCCGAACTTTTCGGTACTAAAAAGGCTGTAAAACAGCCCAGGAAAGGGCTAGAGGGATGCAAAAGGCAGCAACATGTAGGTAAATCCCCTGCAAACAAATGTGGATAGGGAAATGAATTAAAAGAAAAATTAAATAAATAAAAATTAACCAAAATCAATTGGAGAGAGGTCCCATAGCAGAGAATCAGGCTTCACGTCACCCACCACTGGAACAGTCCATTCTCAGATATTTAGGCCCCGGCACCCAGGCAGAGGAGAGAGGTCCCATAACAGAGAATCTGTCTTCATGTCAGCAGAGAATCAGTCTGCATGTCATAGCAGAGAATCAGGCTTCACGTCAGCCACCACTGCAACAGTCCATTGTCATAAATTTAGGCCCAGCACCCAGGCAGAGGAGAGAGGTCCCGTAACAGACAATCTGGCTTCATGTCAGCAGAGAATCAGTCTTCATGTCATAGCAGAGAATCAGGCTTCACGTCACCCACCACTGTAACAGTCCATTTTCATAAATTTAGGCCCAGCACCCAGGCAGAGGAGAGAGGTCCCGTAACAGAGAATCTGGCTTCATGTCAGCAGAGAATCAGTCTGCATGTCATAGCAGAGAATCAGGCTTCACGTCAGCCACCACTGCAACAGTCCATTTTCATAAATTTAGGCCAGCACCCAGGCAGAGGAGAGAGGTCCCGTAACAGACAATCTGGCTTCATGTCAGCAGAGAATCAGTCTTCATATCATAGCAGAGAATCAGGCTTCACGTCAGCCACCAATGCAACAGTCCATTGTAAGATATTTAGGCCCAGCACCCAGGCAGAGGAGAGAGGTCCCGTAACAGACAATCAGGCTTCACGTCAGCCACCAGTGCAACAGTCCATTGGCATATATTTAGGCCCAGCACCCAGGCAGAGGAGAGAGGTCCCGTAACAGACAATCAGGCTTCACGTCAGCCACCAGTGCAACAGTCCATTGGCACATATTTAGGCCCCGGCACCCAGACAAAGGAGAGGTTCATTCAAATTTGGGTAGCCTCGCAATATAATGGTAAAATGAAAATAAAAATAAGTGCCCTGGAGTACGATAATATATGGTTAAGGGGAGGTAGTTAATGTCTAATCTGGACAAGGGACGGACAGGTCCTGTGGGATCCATGCCTGGTTCATTTTTATGAATGTCAGCTTGTCCACATTGGCTGTAGACAGGCGGCTGCGTTTGTCTGTAATGACACCCCCTGCCGCGCTGAATACACGTTCAGACAAAACGCTGGCCGCCGGGCAGGCCAGCACCTCCAAGGCATAAAAGGCTAGCTCTGGCCACGTGGACAATTTAGAGACCCAGTAGTTGAATGGGGCCGAACCATCAGTCAGTACGTGGAGGGGTGTGCACACGTACTGTTCCACCATGTTAGTGAAATGTTGCCTCCTGCTAACACGTTGCGTATCAGGTGGTGGTGCAGTTAGCTGTGGCGTGTTGACAAAACTTTTCCACATCTCTGCCATGCTAACCCTGCCCTCAGAGGAGCTGGCCGTGACACAGCTGCCTTGGCGACCTCTGCCTTGGCCTTGGGCTTCCACTTGTTCCCCTGTGACATTTGGGAATTCTCTCAGTAGCGCGTCTACCAACGTGCGCTTATACTCGCGCATCTTCCTATCACGCTCCAGTGCAGGAAGTAAGGTGGGCACATTGTCTTTGTAGCGTGGATCCAGCAGGGTGGCAACCCAGTAGTCCGCACACGTTAAAATGTGGGCAACTCTGCTGTCGTTGCGCAGGCACTGCAGCATGTAGTCGCTCATGTGTGCCAGGCTGCCCAGGGGTAAGGACAAGCTGTCCTCTGTGGGAGGCGTATCGTCATCGTCCTGCCTTTCCCCCCAGCCACGCACCAGTGATGGACCCGAGCTGGTAAGGGAAGGAGAAGACCTGATGGCCGTGAATGAGGGACTTTGGCACGAGGGCAAGTCTCGCAGGCTGCCACAAAACCCTCAACCGACTTACGAAGCGCAGGCCACCAGAATCTCCGAGCGATGAGATCCAGTGTGGCTCTTGCCCCCGGGTGCCCAGCAAGGACCATATCGTGGTGTTCCTTAAAAATCTTGTGTCTTAAAGCGAGAGGCACAAACAACCTCCCAGGAGGTCAAAGATCAGGAGCCTCTAACTGGGCTGCCTGCACCTCTGCCTCCAATTCAGAAAAAAGAGCAGAGACCACCACACCTTCAGCCAAAATGGGACCCGGGTCTTCAAAATTCCCGCCTCCCGGAAAACAACGTGACAGGGCATCTGCCTTCACATTCTTAACTCCAGGGCGGGACATGACAACAAAATTAAACCTAGAAAAGAACAAAGACCATCTGGTCTGTCTGGGGCCGAACCATCAGTCAGTACGTGGAGGGGTGTGCACACGTACTGTTCCACCATGTTAGTGAAATGTTGCCTCCTGCTAACACGTTGCGTATCAGGTGGTGGTGCAGTTAGCTGTGGCGTGTTGACAAAACTTTTCCACATCTCTGCCATGCTAACCCTGCCCTCAGAGGAGCTGGCCGTGACACAGCTGCCTTGGCGACCTCTTGCTCCTCCTCTGCCTTGGCCTTGGGCTTCCACTTGTTCCCCTGTGACATTTGGGAATTCTCTCAGTAGCGCGTCTACCAACGTGCGCTTATACTCGCGCATCTTCCTATCACGCTCCAGTGCAGGAAGTAAGGTGGGCACATTGTCTTTGTAGCGTGGATCCAGCAGGGTGGCAACCCAGTAGTCCGCACACGTTAAAATGTGGGCAACTCTGCTGTCGTTGCGCAGGCACTGCAGCATGTAGTCGCTCATGTGTGCCAGGCTGCCCAGGGGTAAGGACAAGCTGTCCTCTGTGGGAGGCGTATCGTCATCGTCCTGCCTTTCCCCCCAGCCACGCACCAGTGATGGACCCGAGCTGCGTTGGGTGCCACCCCGCTGTGACCATGCTTCATCCTCATCCTCCTCCACCTCCTCCTCATCCTCGTCCTCCTCGTCCTCCAGTAGTGGGCCCTGGCTGGCCACATTTGTACCTGACCTCTGCTGTTGCCAAAAACCTCCCTCTGAGTCACTTCGAAGAGACTGGCCTGAAAGTGCTAAAAATGACCCCTCTTCCTCCTCCTCCTCCTGGGCCACCTCCTCTTCCATCATCGCCCTAAGTGTTTTCTCAAGGAGACATAGAAGTGGTATTGTAACGCTGATAACGGCGTCATCGCCACTGGCCATGTTGGTGGAGTACTCGAAACAGCGCAACAGGGCACACAGGTCTCGCATGGAGGCCCAGTCATTGGTGGTGAAGTGGTGCTGTTCTGTAGTGCGACTGACCCGTGCGTGCTGCAGCTGAAACTCCACTATGGCCTGCTGCTGCTCGCACAGTCTGTCCAGCATGTGCAAGGTGGAGTTCCACCTGGTGGGCACGTCGCATATGAGGCGGTGAGCGGGAAGGCCGAAGTTACGCTGTAGCGCAGACAGGCGAGCAGCAGCAGGATGTGAACGCCGGAAGCGCAAACAGACGGCCCGCACTTTATGCAGCAGCTCTGACATGTCGGGGTAGTTGTGAATGAACTTCTGCACCACCAAATTCAGCACATGCGCCAAGCAAGAGATGTGTGTCAAACTGGCTAGTCCCAGAGCTGCAACGAGATTTCGCCCATTATCACACACCACCAGGCCGGGCTTGAGGCTCACCGGCAGCAACCACTCGTCGGTCTGTTGTTCTATACCCTGCCACAACTCCTGTGCGGTGTGGGGCCTGTCCCCCAAACATATGAGTTTCAGAATGGCCTTCTGACGTTTACCCCAGGCTGTGCTGAAGTTGGTGGTGAAGGTGTGTGGCTGACTAGATGAGCAGGTGGAAGAAGAGGAGGAGGAAGTCGAGTAGGAGGAGGTGGCAACAGGAGGCAAAGAATGTTGCCCTGCGATCCTTGGCGGCGGAAGGACGTGCGCCAAACAGCTCTCCGCCTGGGGCCCAGCTGCCACTACATTTACCCAGTGTGCAGTTAGGGAGCTATAGCGTCCCTGGCCGTGCTCACTGGTCCACGTATCTGTGGTTAGGTGGACCTTGCCACAGATGGCGTTGCGCAGTGCACACTTGATTTTATCGGATACTTGGTTGTGCAGGGAAGGCACGGCTCTCTTGGAGAAGTAGTGGCGGCTGGGAACAACATACTGTGGGACAGCAAGCAACATGAGCTGTTTGAAGCTGTCTGTGTCCACCAGCCTAAATGACAGCATTTCATAGGCCAGTAGTTTAGAAATGCTGGCATTCAGGGCCAGGGATCGAGGGTGGCTAGGTGGGAATTTATGCTTTCTCTCAAATGTTTGCGAGATGGAGAGCTGAACGCTGCCGTGTGACATGGTTGAGATGCTTGGTGACGGAGGTGGTGGTGGTGTTGGTGGTACATCCCCTGTTTGCTGGGCGGTAGGTGCCAACGTTCCTCCAGAGACGGAGGAAGAGGCCGAGGCGGCAGCAGCAGAAGAGGTAGCAGGGGGAGCCTGAGTGACTTCCTTGGTTTTAAGGTGTTTACTCCACTGCAGTTCATGCTTTGCATGCAGGTGCCTGGTCATGCAGGTTGTGCTAAGGTTCAGAACGTTAATGCCTCGCTTCAGGCTCTGATGGCACAGCGTGCAAACCACTCGGGTCTTGTCGTCAGCACATTGTTTGAAGAAGTGCCATGCCAGGGAACTCCTTGAAGCTGCCTTTGGGGTGCTCGGTCCCAGATGGCGGCGGTCAGTAGCAGACGGAGTCTCTTGGCGGCGGGTGTTCTGCTTTTGCCCACTGCTCCCTCTTTTGCTACGCTGTTGGCTCGGTCTCACCACTGCCTCTTCCTCCGAACTGTGAAAGTCAGTGGCACGACCTTCATTCCATGTGGGGTCTAGGACCTCATCGTCCCCTGCATCGTCTTCCACCCAGTCTTGATCCCTGACCTCCTGTTCAGTCTGCACACTGCAGAAAGACGCAGCAGTTGGCACCTGTGTTTCGTCATCATCAGAGACATGCTGAGGTGGTATTCCCATGTCCTCATCATCAGGAAACATAAGTGGTTGTGCGTCAGTGCATTCTATGTCTTTCACCTCTGGGGAAGGGCTAGGTGGATGCCCTTGGGAAACCCTGCCAGCGGAGTCTTCAAACAGCATAAGAGACTGCTGCATAACTTGAGGCTCAGACAGTTTCCCTGGTATGCATGGGGGTGATGTGACAGACTGATGGGGTTGGTTTTCAGGCGCCATCTGTGCGCTTTCTGCAGAAGACTGGGTGGGAGATAATGTGAACGTGCTGGATCCACTGAAGGCCACCCAATTGACTAATGCCTGTACCTGCTCAGGCCTTACCATCCTTAGAACGGCATTGGGCCCCACCATATATCGCTGTAAATTCTGGCGGCTACTGGGACCTGAGGTAGTTGGTACATTAGGACGTGTGGATGTGGCAGAACGGCCACGTCCTCTCCCAGCACCAGAGGGTCCACTAACACCACCATGACCATGTCCACGTCCGCGTCCCTTACTAGATGTTTTCCTCATTGTTATCGTTCACCACAACAACAAAAATATTATTTGGCCCAATGTATTGTATTCAAATTCAGCTGAATATAAATTTGAGGCCTAGTATTTAGGCGCTGGGTGACCGGTATAGATTTACTGACAGAATTAGACTTGGAAATGCACAGTAGCGTGTGTGTGAAGTTATTCTGAATGACCCTATGTGCACCTTGAATATTATATACCCTTTTAGGGATAGATTTCAAATAGCTCTGATACAGCAGAAACCACTAAATTATGAAATTGCTAAATTGGGAATTGTATTTCAACCCAGAACAAAAAATGTGCTTTGACGGACACTAAATAACTTGCCCAGCCAGAACAGTACAGCGGTAACGACAGATTTAGCAGGATATAAATTTGAGGCCTAGTATTTAGGCGCTGAGTGACCGGTATGGATTTACTGACAGAATTAGACTTGGAAATGCACAGTAGCGTGTGTGTGAAGTTATTCTGAATGACCCTATATGTGCACCTTGAATATTATATACCCTTTTAGGGATAGATTTCAAATAGCTCTGATACAGCAGAAACCACTAAATTAGGAAATTGCTAAATTGGGAATTGTTTTTCAACCCAGAACAAAAAATGTGCTTTGACGGACACTAAATAACTTGCCCAGCCAGAACAGTACAGCGGTAACGACAAATTTAGCGGGATATAAATTTGAGGCCTAGTATTTAGGCACTGGGTGACCGGTATGGATTTACTGACAGAATTAGACTTGGAAATGCACAGTAGCGTGTGTGTGAAGTTATTCTGAATGACCCTATGTGCACCTTGAATATTATAGACCCTTTTAGGGATAGATTTCAAATAGCTCTGATACAGCAGAAACCACTAAATTAGGAAATTGCTAAATTGGGAATTGTTTTTCAACCCAGAACAAAAAATGTGCTTTGACGGACACTAAATAACTTGCCCAGCCAGAACAGTACAGCGGTAATGACAGATTTAGCGGGATATAAATTTGAGGCCTAGTATTTAGGTGCTGGGTGACCGGTATGGATTTACTGACAGAATTAGACTTGGAAATGCACAGTAGCGTGTGTGTGAAGTTATTCTGAATGACCCTACCTTGAATATTATATACCCTTTTAGGGATAGATTTCAAATAGCTCTGATATAGCATAAACCACGAAATTATGAAATTGCTAAATTGGGAATTGTATTTCAACCCAGAACAAAAAATGTGCTTTGACGGACACTAAATAACTTGCCCAGCCAGAACAGTACAGCGGTAACGACAGATTTAGCGGGATATACTGTAAATTTGAGGCCTAGTATTTAGGCGCTGGGTGACCGGTATGGATTTAATGACAGAATTAGACTGGGATATGGCCAAAAAATAACCACACTATTGCTGGTTAAATGCACTTGGTGTGACAGCTTGACCAACCACACTATTGAGGGTTAAATGCACTTGGTGACAGGCGCAGCTTGCCCCTGATGTAGTATATGGCCAAAAAATGAACAGACTATTGCTGGTTAAATGCACTTGGTGTGACAGCTTGACCAACCACACTACTGAGGGTTAAATGCACTTGGTGACGGGCGCAGCTTGCCCCTGATGTAGTATATGGCCAAAAAATGAACAGACTATTGCTGGTTAAATGCACTTGGTGTGACAGCTTGACCAACCACACTACTGAGGGTTAAATGCACTTGGTGACGGGCGCAGCTTGCCCCTGATGTAGTATATGGCCAAAAAATGAACAGACTATTGCTGGTTAAATGCACTTGGTGTGACAGCTTGACCAACCACACTACTGAGGGTTAAATGCACTTGGTGACGAGCGCAGCTTGCCCCTGATGTAGTATATGGCCAAAAAATGAACAGACTATTGCTGATTAAATGCACTTGGTGTGACAGCTTGACCAACCACACTACTGAGGGTTAAATGCACTTGGTGACGGGCGCAGCTTGCCCCTGATGTAGTATATGGCCAAAAAATAAACAGACTATTGCTGGTTAAATGCACTTGGTGTGACAGCTTCACCCTGATGTAGGCTTTAGCCAAAAAACAACCACACCATTGAGGGTTAAATGCACTTGGTGACAGGCGTAGCTTGCCCCTGATGTAGTATATGGCCAAAAAATGAACAGACTATTGCTGGTTAAATGCACTTGGTGTGACAGCTTGACCAACCACACTACTGAGGGTTAAATGCACTTGGTGACGGGCGCAGCTTGCCCCTGATGTAGTATATGGCCAAAAAATAAACAGACTATTGCTGGTTAAATGCACTTGGTGTGACAGCTTCACCCTGATGTAGGCTTTAGCCAAAAAACAACCACACCATTGATGGTTAAATGCACTTGGTGACAGGCGCAGCTTGCCCCTGATGTAGTATATGGCCAAAAAATAAACAGACTATTGCTGGTTAAATGCACTTGGTGTGACAGCTTCACCCTGATGTAGGCTTTAGCCAAAAAACAACCACACCATTGAGGGTTAAATGCACTTGGTCGCAGCTTGTGCTGGCGCACCACAAGACACAAAATGGCCGCCGATCACCCCAGAAAAAAGTGACTGACAAACGGTCTGGGCAGCCTAAAAACAGTGAGCAATTGAGTATCAGCAGCTCAATGATCCACAGCTGCAGATCGATCAATTAATCAAGTCCTTTGGAGGAGTTAATCTGCCTAATATCGCCCTACTGTCGCAGCCGCAACCTCTCCCTATGCTGATCAGAGCAGAGTGACGGGCGGCGCTATGTGACTCCAGCTTAAATAGAGGCTGGGTCACATGGTGCTCTGGCCAATCACAGCCATGCCAATAGTAGGCATGGCTGTGACGGCCTCTTGGGGCAAGTAGTATGACGCTTGTTGATTGGCTGCTTTGCAGCCTTTCAAAAAGCGCCAAGAAAGCGACGAACACCGATCCCGAACCCGGACTTTTACGAAAATGTCCGGGTTCGGGTCCGTGTCACGGACACCCCAAAATTCGGTACGAACCCGAACTATACAGTTCGAGTTCGCTCATCCCTAGTCGTGAGGCAATTCTCTCTGCAAAAGTCACTCCAACCATTTATTTGCCTTGCTTGCCAATCAATAGTGGGGTTATGTTTAGTGAGCCAGGGTAGCCACAACACTAGAGGAGTAGGCAAACCGCTAAGGATGAAACATGACACATCCTCAACATGAGCATCACTCACAATTAAACGGATATTGTGAACTATGCCCTTTAATGATTTCTGAGAAAGTGGAGCGGAATCAATAGCAAAAACAGGAATATCCTTTCCCAAAGTGCGCACCTGGAAACCATGATTTATTGCAAATTGATTATCAATGAGATTGACAGCTGCTCCACTATCCACAAAAATCTCACAAAAAATGCTCTTGCTCTCTAGCGCCACCCTAGCAGGCAGGACAAAACGGGAACTACAAGCAAACGGAAAACCTTCAATTTCCGCCTCAACCCTGCCAATAGTAACAGACGGAACATTTTTAAAAGATTTTTTCCTGTTTGTTTCTTTATTACTCCCAGAAAACTGCCTGAATCTTCTAGAGGGACAAACATTTGCCAAATGATTTATACCTCCACAACAAAAACAAACCCTCCCATGCGAGCTGAATCTTCTATTGTCAGAAGCAATCAACCCCAGCTGCATGGGCTCCTGCTCAGAAGGGGCTGACAGCGACCGAGACCCCTGCGCACAGAATGAGACCGCTGCACTGTCCTGGGACTGAGTATGACAGGAAGGAGACATCTCTCCTCTCTCTCTCTAAGACACCTGTCAATACGAACGGCCTGAGACATAGCAGAGTCCAAAGAAATAGGCCTCTCATGAAAGGCAAATGCATCTTTCAATCCCTCTGAAAGACCATGGCAAAATTGACTTCGGAGTGCAGCATCATTCCAACCAGTAACAGCTGCCCATCTCCAAAATTCTGAGCAGCATATCTCTGCAGATTGTTTACCCTGGCATAATAGACGTAGTCTAGACTCAGCCAGAGCAATACGATCCGGATCATCATATATCTGACCCAGGGCTAAAAAGAATTCATCCACTGAACGGAGAGGCCGTGCCCCCTCCGGCAGCGAAAAGGCCCAAGACTGAGCGTTACCCCTGAGCAGCGATATAATGATCCCCACCCTCCGTTCCTCATCACCAGAGGAATGGGGAAGAAGGCGAAAATGGAGTTTGCAAGCCTCTCTAAAACGCACAAAATTCTCACTACCCCCGGAGAACGTATCCGGGAGCGAGATCTTAGGCTCAGAACAAACTCCATGAACGCAAGCTGAACCGGTCACTTGAAGCTGAGAAAAAGTCTTACGGAGATCAGCTACCTCCAATGAAAGACCCTGGAAGCGTTCAGCCAAAAGTGAAACCGGATCCATGCTTGAGACGGTTTTGGCGGCTTATAATGTCACGGACGGTGTACAGGAAACAAGACAAAGCAACATGCATATATGACTTACTGGATCCAAAGCTAAGGAACCAAAAGGGAGACCCCTGCACAAGACTTAGCACTTTCCCTGGCTGCTCAGCCTATGCAAAGATCCCAAAGGTGCATATCCACGTACCTCGACTATATAACCCCTGAACACCCTACAATAGTGAGGGGACACGCCCACCGGCTCCCTACACCAGACACGGAGGTAGTCAGGGTCACCTGGGATCCAGCAAACAGAAAATAACAGATAAATGTACAGCACTTAACTTTGTAGCAGACTGGGAAACAGGATCAGCATGCACACACACTCCAGGAAGAAGTATAAGCCGCCCAGTAATGCATTATGGGGAGGAATTTAAAGGGAAGCAATCAGTCCAACTACATGACAGCTGAGAGAGGCTAACGAGATGAGGAACTGAACAGCACAAGAAAGAAAACTCAAGGAGGAGGTTCTGAAAGGCTTCTGTCAGAGCTTTTCAGCTGTCTGGTTGTGACAGCTGCCCATTTCCGCTTCTCTGAGTTCTCTGTCTGAGCCTGCAACTTCTTGAACTCATCCAGCGACACATCAGCGGGTTTAGCCAGCATTAGTGTCAGGGGAGGGGGGTCTTGTGGCTCCTTCTTTAGCAGCCAGATCTGCCATTGCATTGCCCCTAGCTTCCATGGTGGTCTCTGTGGTATGAGCCTTGCCCTTTAAGATAGCCACTTCTAATGGGAGTGTAAACGCTACGAACAATCTATTGATTAGTTCGGCGTGCTTCACAGGTTTCCCCGAGCTAGTGAGGAATCCTCTGGCCTTCCAAATTGGACCGAAATCATGGGCTATTCTGAAAGCGTACCTTGAATCTGTGTATACATTGATCTTTAATCCTTCATGTTTCTCACAGGCTCTGGCCAATGCGTGTAATTCGGCCTTTTGGCCCGACATGTGGCTGCTGAGTGAGCCTTTTTCTAGCGTAGCGAAGCCCGTGTGAGGTTAACCATCTGATGTGTAATACCTGGAGCCATCTACAAAAAGATTTATTGCTTCCCGAAGGGGAGCTCCCTTGATAGGGCTAACTGCTTCTGTCTCAAGCTCCATGAGCTCCAGACAGTTGTGAACTTCTGAGTTTTCAGTCATAGTCGTGTTAGCGTCGGTCGCAATCCTTTCGTCCTCCCTCTCTTCTTCCGAGTCTGATTGGGTCAGGAGATGAGATGCAGGATTGAGGATGGTACATCGTCTTAGTGTAAGATTAGTAGGGGTGAGGAGAGCCACTTCATATTTGGTCAAATGGGCGGCCGAAAGATGTTTGGTTTGGACCTGGTTAAGGATCTCTTGGACAGAGTGTGGGGTGAAAAGGGTCAAAGGGGAATCTAAAACGATATCACCTACTTTGTCCAATAGTACAGCACAGACGGCTACAGCTCGGACGCACCCAGGTGAGCCTTTGATGACCGTCTCCAGTTCAGTTGAAATGTACATGATGGGTCTATACCTGGATCCGTGCAATTGGGTCAGTACCCCAGTGGCATGCCCTTTACTTTCGTGACAGAAAAGGGAAAAGGGTAGGTTGTAGTTGGGTAGAGCTGGGGCTCTAGAAAGTTCCTGGATCAGATCCTGGAGGGTTGACCAGTTTTCATCAGTTAATTGAAATGGTGTTTGTGGAGGAAGAGTATAGAGAGGACACAGTTTGGATGAGATGTTAGGGATCCAATCTCTGCTATAATTGATTAGACCTAGAAGGGCTCTCAACTGTCGGGCATTATGAGGTCGAGTAAAGTCTCTGATAGTCTGTATCCGTTGCATTGTCAAATGTCGGGTTCCTTTTGAGATACAGTGGCCTAGAAAAGTAACCTTCTCCATACAAAACTGCAATTTCTCCTTGCTAGCCTTATTCCTAGTGGATGCCAGATGGTTAAGCAACGAGATGGTATGCCTATAGCATGACTCCTTATGCGGGCAACAAACCAACACATTTTCCACATATTGCAACAGGGCGACCTCCGTATCCTCTGGCACCCACTGATCTAATACCATTAGCTTACAACTGTATTCCGACGGGCTATTCATGGACCCTTGTGGTAACCGGGTCCATGTGAGTTGTTTGCCCTGGAATGAAAAAGCAAAGAGATATCGACACTGGGGATCCAGTGGTACAGAGAAAAAGGCATTGGACAAGTCGATGACACTAAAGTACGAAGCCTTAGGAGGGATGGAAGCAAGTAATGTGTGAGGATTGGGCACTAACGGGGCATCACTGACAATGATTTTGTTAATGGCTCTGAGATCATGGACCAGTCGGTAAGAGACTTCCTGGCCCTTGGCTGATTTATTTGCCACCGGAAATAGAGGAGTGTTACATGGGGATTGAGTTGGGGTCAAGACCCCGATTTGTAGATACCTGTTGATCTGGATGAGGCTGTCCATCTGCGCTATGCTCAGCGGGTACTGCGGTAATCTTGGTAATATGCAACTGGGGGCAATCCGTATAGTGGCTGGAGATACTGGCAGCAGGCCGACGTCATACTTGTCAACCGCCCAAAGTTTAGGATCTACCTTGGCCAGCACGTCCAGGGGCACAAAGTTGCCAGGTTCTCCAGTATACGGAACTGCCACCACTGCACACAGCAGCTCGTCTGTGAGTGCACTAGTAACCACAACACCCTCCGGGGTATAGGAGAGTTTGGCCTGAATTTATGACAGAATGTTAATAGGGACATCATCTGAGATCAACAAAGATCTAATTGCCTCTGTGTGCTGGCCTAACTTACAGTGCAATGGTTTAGTCTCTCTGAGAGTCACTGATTGACCTGTAAGTCCAACGGTGGGGGTAGTCTTGCCAGAAAGTGGAATCCTGCCTCTGAGGTCTTGGGTTTTTATGACAGTTCTGGCTGCGCTGGTGTCAATGAGGCAGGATAGAGGGTATGGCAATTCCTCAAGAAACAGATTGACATGAGCTGACACCGGTTTGCCGTTTCCTTAGCGGGCTGAGCTGTTGGACTGTGTAACAGCTCTGATGTTTTGGGTATGTACGGGATCTGGGATGAAATGGTAGATTCCCGGAGGGCCATCTGTATTGCGGTACGATTTCCCTGGGTTTGGTTTATGTGCATAGGACCGGTAAGGGGTGGTCTTATGAGGTTTGGGAGAATCCTGGTCCTCCTCATCCTCATACTCTGGACAGTGGCGTGCTACATGACCTCTATGACGGAAAAAGGAAACCGACAGGACTAGGATATTTATTCCCTTTGTTTCTCCTTTGCCTAGGATGGTTACTCTGGGCAATTAACTCAAACGCTGTCATGATTTTGGCCGACTTGGTCTCCTTCCTTGCATGCAAGTCCAGCTCTAGGGCCTGGATTGTTGCCATGAGGGATTGGAAGTCCATGGAGTGAGCTTCGGGCCGTGCCATCATTAACCTATCCCTCAATTTAGGCACTAATCCAGCCAGGAATTTGGCCTTCAACATCAGGTGGATTGGAGATATGGGTTGTGAATTATCGGGGACATCTGGACCTGCCTCGAACCCTGCATCCGATACCCCTTGTTTTAATCTCCGCCATTAGACTGAGGCATCCTCATCTGGACCTTGGATTGCTGTCATGAACTGGAAGGGGGACACAACACTGTACAAGGTAGGCATTTTGTCTGTCAAGTGTTTGCAAAATTCCTTCCCCCCCGTCGTGAGTTGTTCATGTGTGGTTATACCACACCTGGAAATGATGTCATCTGCAACATCTTCACCTACAGCGGCTCTGAGGATGCGTACACAATCTGCTCCACTCATCCCATAGCTCAGCTGATTGACATTCATTTTCTTGGCAAACCCACGCGGATTAGTCCTGTGATCCGGGAGGTCATGCAAGATTAGAGATGTCGCGAACATAAAATTTTCCGTTCGCGAACGGTGAACGCAAATTTCTGCATATGTTCGCGAACGGGCGAACCGCCATTGACTTCAATAGGCAGGAGAATTTTAAAACCCACAGGGACTCTTTCTAGCCACAATAGTGATGGAAAAGTTGTTTCAAGGGGACTAACACCTGGACTGTAGCATGCCGGAGGGGGATCCATGGCAAAACTCCCATGGAAAATTACTTAGTTGACGCAGAGTTGGATTTTAATCCATAAAGGGCATAAATCACCTAACAGTCCACATTTTTTTTAAACAGCGTGGTTTAAAACATCCAGTGTGTGTATACGATCAGGTATGATGTTGTATCGATCAGATAGTATAAGGGTTACGCCCGCTTCACAGACATTGACAGACCAAACTACCCTTTTAATGCACTGCAAACAGTCCATTTGCCCAACCGCAAACTTCCCATTTGCACAAGGTGCACTACCAAGCTAGCCATGTCCCGTTGATGTCATTGAAGGTTTCTTCCTGCACCCAGCCATGTACAACACCAAGGGTCCCCGAAAGGTGACTTGAATAGATTTTTCGAACAGGGAGATGGTTAAAAAAACGCTGGCTCCCTCCCCTTTGTTTGAATCCACGCCACGGTCACTGCGTCTGCGCCATGCAATCTACTGTCACACCCGATATGAGTGGTATTTACTGTAGTACTATTCTCATCAGTTTAATCGCTGTTAAGTCCCATATCAGGGATTGTCTTTTGTGAAAAAAAATTTAGGCTGGGTACCTTCGACTGCCTTCACAGTGACAGACCAAACTCTGATACACCAAACTGAATTGATTTTAGGAATCGGGAGATGGAAAAAGCAGCTTGGTCGGTCCTCTTACTCCCAAGTTGGGGCACTGCGCGTGCACGGAGCAATGTGCTGTGACACCCTATATGAGTGGTGTCTTAACTAGTACTATTCCTATCAGTTTAATCCCTGTTACGTCCCCTATCCAAACACGTGTGTCGTATTGATTAATCATTGTCGAATAATCGATATCCTGAAATAATTTTGTTCTGAGCTCTTTACTTGCTTTGTATTGGAATTGATGGGTATTTTTTAAATTGTCAGCATTATTTCTAATAAACTATTAAGAGACTTTATTATGATTTTTTTATTTTATGTATTAAAAACCTATACAACTTAAAAAAAATAAAAAAAAAAATGTTTTTTCTATGAAAAATTATCCAGCCGATCGCTTTTAGTCTGATCATAATGAAGCAAAGGCCTTATCTGGGGTGTGGCAACATTGCCAACACAGTCATATAGGTGATGATTAGAGTTGAGCGGACACCTGGATGTTCGGGTTCGAGAAGTTCGGCCGAACTTCCCGGAAATGTTCGGGTTCGGGATCCAAACCCGATCCGAACTTCGTCCCGAACCCGAACCCCAATGAAGTCGATGGGGACCCGAACTTTTTGGCACTAAAAAGGCTGTCCTTGTCCTCCAGTAGTGGGCCCTGGCTGGCCACATTTGTACCTGGCTGTTGCAAAAAACCTCCCTCTGAGTCACTTCGAAGAGACTGGCCTGAAAGTGCTAAAAATGACCCCTCTTCCTCCTCCTCCTCCTCCTCCTGGGCCACCTCCTCTTCCATCATCGCCCTAAGTGTTTTCTCAAGGAGACATAGAAGTGGTGGAGTACTCGAAACAGCGCAACAGGGCACACAGGTCTCGCATGGAGGCCCAGTCATTGGTGGTAAAGTGGTGCTGTTCCGCAGTGCGACTGACCCGTGCGTGCTGCAGCTGAAACTCCACTATGGCCTGCTGCTGCTCGCACAGTCTGTCCAGCATGTGCAAGGTGGAGTTCCACCTGGTGGGCACGTCGCATATGAGGCAGTGAGCGGGAAGGCCGAAGTTACGCTGTAGCGCAGACAGGCGAGCAGCGGCAGGATGTGAACGCCGGAAGCGCGAACAGACGGCCCGTACTTTATGCAGCAGCTCTGACATGTCGGGGTAGTTGTGAATGAACTTCTGCACCACCAAATTCAGCACATGCGCCAGGCAAGGGATGTGCGTCAAACCGGCTAGTCCCAGAGCTGCAACGAGATTTCGCCCATTATCGCACACCACCAGGCCGGGCTTGAGGCTCACCGGCAGCAACCACTCGTCGGTCTGTTGTTCTATACCACGCCACAACTCCTGTGCGGTGTGGGGCCTGTCCCCCAAACATATGAGTTTCAGAATGGCCTGCTGACGTTTACCCCGGGCTGTGCTGAAGTTGGTGGTGAAGGTGTGTGGCTGACTGGATGAGCAGGTGGAAGAAGAGGAGGAGGAAGCTGAGTAGGAGGAGGTGGCAACAGGAGGCAAAGAATGTTGCCCTGCGATTAGAGATGAGCGAACTTCTGTTTTAAGTTCGGCGTCTAAAGTTCGGGTTTGGATTAGCGGAGAATCCCGATCTGGAACCGGATATGGATTCCGACTTCCGTTGTGGTCCGTGGTAGCGGAATCAATAATCGGCCATTATTGATTCCGCTACCATGGACCACAACGGAAGTCGGAATCCATATCCGGTTCCAGATCGGGATTCTCCGCTAATCCAAACCCGAACTTTAGACGCCGAACTTAAAACAGAAGTTCGCTCATCTCTACCTGCGATCCTTGGCGGCGGAAGGACGTGCGCCAAACAGCTCTCCGCCTGGGGCCCAGCTGCCACTACATTTACCCAGTGTGCAGTTAGGGAGATATAGCGTCCCTGGCCGTGCTTACTGGTCCACGTATCTGTGGTTAGGTGGACCTTGCTACAGATGGCGTTGCGCAGTGCACACTTGATTTTATCAGATACTTGGTTGTGCAGGGAAGGCACGGCTCTCTTGGAGAAATAGTGGCGGCTGGGAACAACATACTGTGGGACAGCAAGCGACATGAGCTGTTTGAAGCTGTCTGTGTCCACCAGCCTAAATGACAGCATTTCATAGGCCATTAGTTTAGAAATGCTGGCATTTAGGGCCAGGGATCGAGGGTGGCTAGGTGGGAATTTACGCTTTCTCTCAAATGTTTGTGAGATGGAGAGCTGAACGCTGCCGTGTGACATGGATGAGATGCTTGGTGACGGAGGTGGTGGTGGTGTTGGTGGTACCAACGTTTGCTGGGCGGCAGGTGCCAACGTTCCTCCAGAGACGGAGGAAGAGGCCGAGGTGGCAGCAGCAGAAGAGGCAGAGGCGGCAGCAGCAGAAGAGGCCGAGGCGGCAGCAGCAGAAGAGGTAGCAGGGGGAGCCTGAGTGACTTCCTTGGTTTTAAGGTGTTTACTCCACTGCAGTTCATGCTTTGCATGCAGGTGCCTGGTCATGCAGGTTGTGCTAAGGTTCAGAACGTTAATGCCTCGCTTCAGGCTCTGATGGCACAGCGTGCAAACCACTCGGGTCTTGTCGTCAGCACATTGTTTGAAGAAGTGCCATGCCAGGGAACTCCTTGAAGCTGCCTTTGGGGTGCTCGGTCCCAGATGGCGGCGGTCAGTAGCAGGCGGAGTCTCTTGGCGGCGGGTGTTCTGCTTTTGCCCACTGCTCCCTCTTTTGCTACGCTGTTGGCTCGGTCTCACCACTGCCTCTTCCTCCGAACTGTGAAAGTCAGTGGCACGACCTTCATTCCATGTGGGGTCTAGGACCTCATCGTCCCCTGCATCGTCTTCCACCCAGTCTTGATCCCTGACCTCCTGTTCAGTCTGCACATTGCAGAAAGACGCAGCAGTTGGCACCTGTGTTTCGTCATCATCAGAGACATGCTGAGGTGGTATTCCCATGTCCTCATCATCAGGAAACATAAGTGGTTGTGCGTCAGTGCATTCTATGTCTTTCACCGCTGGGGAAGGGCTAGGTGGATGCCCTTGGGAAACCCTGCCAGCGGAGTCTTCAAACAGCATAAGAGACTGCTGCATAACTTGAGGCTCAGACAGTTTCCCTGGTATGCATGGGGGTGATGTGACAGACTGATGGGGTTGGTTTTCAGGCGCCATCTGTGCACTTTCTGCAGAAGACTGGGTGGGAGATAATGTGAATGTGCTGGATCCACTGTCGGCCACCCAATTGACTAATGCCTGTACCTGCTCAGGCCTTACCATCCTTAGAACGGCATTGGGCCTCAACATATATCGCTGTAAATTCTGGCGGCTACTGGGACCTGAGGTAGTTGGTACACTAGGACGTGTGGATGTGGCAGAACGGCCACGTCCTCTCCCAGCACCAGAGGGTCCACTAACACCACCACGACCATGTCCACGTCCGCGTCCCTTAATAGATGTTTTCCTCATTGTTATCGTTCACCACAACAACAAAAATATTATTTGGCCCAATGTATTGTATTCAAATTCAGCTGAATATAAATTTGAGGCCTAGTATTTAGGCGCTGGGTGACAGGTATAGGTTTACTGACAGAATTAGACTTGGAAATGCACAGTAGCGGGTGTGTGAAGTTATTCTGAATGACCCTATGTGCACCTTGAATATGATATACCCTTTTAGGGATAGATTTCAAATAGCTCTGATACAGCAGAAACCACTAAATTATGAAATTGCTAAATTGGGAATTGTATTTCAACCCAGAACAAAAACTGTGCTTGGATGGACACTAAATAACTTGCCCAGCCACAGCAATTTAGCTGGATATAAATTTGAGGCCTAGTATTTAGGTGCTGGGTGACAGGTATAGGTTTACTGACAGAATTAGACTTGGAAATGCACAGTAGCGTGTGTGTGAAGTTATTCTGAATGACCCTATGTGCACCTTGAATATGATATACCCTTTTAGGGATAGATTTCAAATAGCTCTGATACAGCAGAAACCACTGAATTATGAAATTGCTAAATTGGGAATTGTATTTCAACCCAGAACAAAAACTGTGCTTGGACGGACACTAAATAACTTGCCCAGCCACAGCAATTTAGCGGGATATAAATTTGAGGCCTAGTATTTAGGCACTGGGTGACAGGTATAGGTTTACTGACAGAATTAGACTTGGAAATGCACAGTACCGGGTGTGTGAAGTTATTCTGAATGACCCTATGTGCACCTTTAATATGATATACCCTTTTAGGCATAGTATTTAGGCGCTGGGTGACAGGTATACGTTTACTGACAGAATTAGACTGGGATATGGCCAAAAAATAACCACACTATTGATGGTTAAATGCACTTGGTGTGACAGCTTGACCAACCACACTACTGAGGGTTAAATGCACTTGGTGACAGGCGCAGCTTGCCCCTGATGTAGTATATGGCCAAAAAATAAACAGACTATTGCTGGTTAAATGCACTTGGTGTGACAGCTTGACCAACCACACTACTGAGGGTTAAATGCACTTGGTGACAGGCGCAGCTTGCCCCTGATGTAGTATATGGGCAAAAAAATAAACAGACTATTGCTGGTTAAATGCACTTGGTGTGACAGCTTCACCCTGATGTAGGCTTTAGCCAAAAAACAACCACACCATTGAGGGTTAAATGCACTTGGTGACAGGCGCAGCTTGCCCCTGATGTAGTATATGGCCAAAAAATAAACAGACTATTGCTGGTTAAATGCACTTGGTGTGACAGCTTCACCCTGATGTAAGCTTTAGCCAAAAAACAACCACACCATTGAGGGTTAAATGCACTTGGTCGCAGCTTGTGCTGGCGCACCACAAGACACAAAATGGCCGCCGATCACCCCAGAAAAAAGTGACTGACAAATGGTCTGGGCAGCCTAAAAACAGTGAGCAATTGAGTATCAGCAGCTCAATGATCCACAGCTGCAGATCGATCAATTAATCAAGTCCTTTGGAGGAGTTAATCTGCCTAATCTCGCCCTACTGTCGCAGCCGCAACCTCTCCCTATGCTGATCAGAGCAGAGTGACGGGCGGCGCTATGTGACTCCAGCTTAAATAGAGGCTGGGTCACATGGTGCTCTGGCCAATCACAGCCATGCCAAAAGTAGGCATGGCTGTGACGGCCTCTTGGGGCAAGTAGTATGACGCTTGTTGATTGGCTGCTTTGCAGCCTTTCAAAAAGTGCCAAGAAAGCGACGAACACCGAACCTGAACCCGGACTTTTACGAAAATGCCCGGGTTCGGGTCCGTGTCACGGACACCCCAAAATTCGGTACGAACCCGAACTATACAGTTCGGGTTCGCTCATCCCTAGTGCTTTTCGCTTAATTGTAATATGCAAGCCCCTTCACCTCAACAAGGTACCTATCAAGAAGGGGAATTGACACAGAAAAATGTATGTTTTCAAGGCAAAAAGGTGACTAAAACATTGTGGCTTGAACCCTAGTTGGTGGCGGAGAATTCACGAAAGTCATCCGGTATGCAGACATTAAATACAGCAGCGTGGGGGCCATTTTGAGGCCAAGGCATGTCATCAGGCCTTTTGTTAGTCAAATGTATCCCCCAATGTCAGTCCCTTCGGGATCCATGCCTCATTCATCTTAATGAAGGTGAGGTAATCAACACTTTTTTTGACCGAGGCGACTTCTTTTGTCAGTGACAATGCCTCCTGCTGCACTGAAGGTCCTTTCTGACAGGACACTTGAAGCGGGGCAGGCCAGAAGTTCTATCGCAAACTGGGATAGCTCAGGCCACAGGTGAAGCCTGCAAACCCAGCAGTAAAGGGGGTCGTCGCTCCTCAGAGTGTCGATATCTGCAGTTAAGGCGAGGAAGTCTGCTACCTGTCGGTCGAGTCGTTCTCGAAGGCTGGATCCCGAAGGGCTGTGTCGATGTGTAGGACTGAAAAAGCTCTGCATTTCCTTCATCAACAACACATCTTTAAAGCGTCCTGTCCTTGCCACCGTGGTCATGGTAGGAGGAGGATTACTTCCTCAGCTGTGTAAAGCATATTTTTTTTGTTTGGTTTTGAACTGCTGCATCCTTTCTGACTTTTGGTAATTTGGTAACATTTCCACCACTTTCTGCTTATACCAGGGGTCTAGTAGCGTGGCCACCCAGTACAGGTCATTCTCCTTCATCCTTTTTATACGAGGGTCCCTCAACAGACATGACAGCATAAAAGACCCCATTTGCACAAGGTTGGATGCCGAGCTACTCATTTCCTGTTCCCCATCCTCACTGATGTCATTGACGGTCCGTTCTACCCCCCAGCCATGTACAACACCACGGGTCCCAGATAGGTGACAACAACGAGCACCCTGGGATGTCTGCTGTGGTTGGTCTTCCTCCTCCTCAAAGCCACATTCCTCCTCTGACTCCTCTTCCAGCGTTGCTGCAGGTCTGGCAAGCGATGATGACAAGGCTGTTTCTGGTGGTGATGGTGACCACAACTCTTCCTCTTCACGCTCATCTACAGCCTGATCCAGCACTCTTCGCAGGGCATGCTCCAGGAAGAAAACAAATGGGACGAGGTCGCTGATGTTGCCTTTGGTGCTGCTGACTAGGTTTGTCACCTCCTCAAAAGGACGCATGAGCCTACAGGCATTGCGAATTGAGCGTCCAGTAACGTGGCAAAAAAATACCCAGCTCCGCAGAGGCTGTCCTAGCACCCCGGTCATACAAATACTCGTTGACGACTTTTTCTTGTTGGAGCAGGCGGTCGAACATTAGGAGTGTTGAATTCCAACGTGTCGGGCTGACGCTAATCAAGCGCCTCACTGGCATGTTGTTTCGGCGCTGAATGTCTGAAAAGTGCGCCATGGCCGTGTAGGAACGCCTGAAATGGCCACACACCTTCCTGGCTTGCTTGAGGACATCCTGTAAGCCTGGGTACTTAGACACAAAGCGTTGTACGATGAGATTCAACACATGTGACATGCACGGCACATGTGACAACTTGCCCAAATTCAATGCCGCCAACAAATTGCTTCCATTGTCACACACCACTTTGCCGATCTCCAGTTGGTGCGGGGTCAGCCACTGATCCACCTGTGCGTTCAGGGCGGACAGGAGTGCTGGTCCGGTGTGGCTCTCTGCTTTCAGGCAAGTCAACCCCAAGACAGCGTGACACTGTCGTATCCGGGATGTGGAATAGCCCCTGGGGAGCTGGGGGGATTGAGTTGATGTGCAGCCAGATGCCGCAGCAGAAGATGACTCAGCCGAAAAGGTTATGGAAGAGGATGGAGTAGGAGGAGTAGAGGAGGTGGCAGTAGGCCTGCCTGCAAGTCGTGGCAGTGTCACCAACTCCATGCTTGGCAGCCATCAGCAGGTTGACCCAATGCGACACCACAGTGGAAGGTACCCAGACAGGTGATATACCTGCCCTGACCGTGCTTTGCAGACCAGGTACCAGTGGTCAGGTGGACCCTTGCCCCAACACTGTATGCCAGAGATGCTATGACTTCCTTTTCAATCACTGAGTAGAGGTTTGTGATTGCTTTTTTTGAAAAAAAAAAATTGTCTGGGTACCTTCCACTGTGGTGTCCCAATAGCGACAATTTTTTTGAAGGCCTCAGACTCCACCAGCTGGTATGGTAAAAGCTGGCGGGCTAAGAGTTCTGTCAAGCCAGCTGTCAGACGCCGGGCAAGGGGGTGACTCTGTGACATTGGCTTCTTACGCTCCAACATTTCCTTAACAGACACCTTACTGTGGGCAGATGAGATGGAACTGCTGAAGGTGAGAGGCGGAGAGGCGGGTGGTTGAGAGGGGGCAAGGAGCACTTGTACCTAGGTGGATGTTAGAAACATAGAAACATAGAATGTGTCGGCAGATAAGAACCATTTGGCCCATCTAGTCTGCCCAATATATCTGAATCCTATGAATAGCCCCGGCCCTATCTTATATGAAGGATGGCCTTATGCCTATCCCATGCATGCTTAAACTCCTTCACTGTATTTGCAGCTACCACTTCTGCAGGAAGGCTATTCCATGCATCCACTACCCTCTCAGTAAAGTAATACTTCCTTATATTACTTTTAAACCTTTGCCCCTCTAATTTAAAACTGTGTCCTCTTGTGGTAGTTTTTCTTCTTTTAAATATGCTCTCCTCCTTTACCGAGTTGATTCCCTTTATGTATTTAAAAGTTTCTATCATATCCCCTCGGTCTCTTCTTTCTTCCAAGCTATACATATTAAGGTCTTTTAACCTTTCCTGGTAAGTTTTATCCTGCAATCCATGGACCAGTTTAGTAGCTCTTCTCTGAACTCTCTCTAGAGTATCTATATCCTTCTGGAGATATGGCCTCCAGTACTGCGCACAATACTCCAAGTGAGGTCTCACCAGTGTTCTGTACAGCGGCATAAGCACTTCACTCTTTCTACTGCTTATACCTCTCCCTATACATCCAAGCATTCTGCTTGCATTTCGTGCTGCTTTATTACATTGTCTTCCCACCTTTAAGTCTTCTGAAATAATTACTCCTAAATCCCTTTCCTCAGATACTGAGGTCAGGACTGTGTCGAATATTCTATATTCTGCCCTTGGGTTTTTACGCCCCAGGTGCATTATCTTGCACTTATCCACATTAAATTTCAGTTGCCAGAGTTCTGACCATTCTTCTAGTTTTCCTAAGTCCTTTTCCATTTGGCGTTTCCCTCCAGGAACATCAACCCTGTTACATATCTTTGTGTCATCAGCAAAAAGACAAACCTTACCATCGAGGCCTTTTGCAATATCACTTATGAAGATATTAAACAAAATTGGTCCCAGTACAGATCCCTGTGGAACCCCACTGGTAACATGACCTTGTTTTGAATGTTCTCCATTGACTACAACCCTCTGTTGCCTGTCACTCAGCCACTGCCTAATCCACTCAACAATATGGGAGTCCATGCTCAATGACTGCAGTTTATTGATAAGTCTTCTATGTGGGACAGTGTCAAAAGCCTTACTAAAATCTAGATATGCGATGTCTACTGCACCTCCACCGTCTATTATTTTAGTCACCCAGTCAAAAAAATCTATAAGATTTGTTTGACATGATCTCCCTGAAGTAAACCCATGCTGTTTTTCATCTTGCAATCCATGGGATTTTAGATGTTCCACAATCCTATCCTTTAATAGGGTTTCCATTAATTTGCCTACTATTGATGTCAGACTCACTGGTCTATAGTTGCTCGATTCCTCCCTACTACCTTTCTTGTGAATGGGCACGACATTTGCCATTTTCCAATCTTCCGGGATGACTCCTGTTACTAATGATTGGTTAAATAAATCTGTTAACGGTTTTGCCAGCTCACCACTAAGCTCTTTTAATAATTTTGGGTGTATCTCATCAGGCCCCTGTGATTTATTTGTCTTCACTTTAGACAGCAAACTTAGAACATCTTCCTCTGTAAAGACACATGCATCAAACGATTTATTAGTCATCCTTTCTAGTGGAGGTCCTTCTCCTTCTTTTTCTTTTGTAAAAACTGAACAGAAGTATTCATTAAGGCAGTCGGCTAGCCCTTTATTCTCTTCTACATACCTTTCGTCCTTTGTTTTTAATTTAGTTATTCCTTGTTTTAATTTCCTTTTTTCATTTATATATCTGAAGAATGTCTTATCCCCTTTTTTCATAGACTGAGCTAGTTTTTCTTCTGCCTGCGCTTTAGAAGTTCTTATAACTTGCTTGGCCTCTTTCTGCCTAATCTTGTAGATTTCCTTATCTTCATTGCTCTGGGTTTTTTTATAATTACAAAATGCTAGCTTTTTATTTTTAATGATTTGGGCCACTTCTGCCGAGTACCACAGTGGTCTCTTCCTTTTTTTGCTTTTACTGACAAGTCTAATTGAATTTTCTGTTGCCTTCAATAATGCACCTTTTAAGTAGTCCCATTTCTCCTGGACTCCATGTAATCCGTTCCAGTCTGATAAGGACTCATTTATGACTAATTTCATTTTTGAAAAGTCTGTTTTTCTAAAATCTAAAACTTTTGTTTTTGTGTGGTGGGACTCTTTCACAGTTCTTATATTAAACCACACTGACTGGTGATCACTAGATCCCAAGGTTTCGCCTACAATGACATCATATACCGAATCCCCATTTGTGAATATCAAATCCAAAATGGCCTCCCTCCGGGTTGGCTCCTCAACCATTTGTTGTAGGGATAACCCCAGTAGGGAATTTAGAATATCTGTACTCCTGGTAGAACTTGCTATTTTGGTTTTCCAGTTTATATCTGGAAGATTGAAATCTCCCATAATGATAACTTCTCCTTTCATTGTCATTTTAGCTATTTCTTCAACTAGTAGATCATCTAGTTCTTTAACTTGATCAGGTGGTCTATATATCACACCTACACGAGTTACTGCATGATTAGCAAACTGCAACGTAACCCAAACTGACTCTATGTTGGCCTCACCAACTTGTATTAGGTTAGATTTAATGCTATCTTTCACATACAGGGCCACTCCTCCTCCTTTCTTGCCTTCTCTGTCTCTTCTGTATAAAGAGTACCCTGGTATGGTTATGTCCCAGTCATTTCTTTCATTAAACCATGTCTCCGTAACAGCCACTAAATCTACATTCTCAGATGCCATTATTGACCCAAGTTCATTGATTTTTTTACCTAAACTGCGAGCATTTGTAGAGAGGACTCTGAGCTTTTTGGATTTCTCACGACTCAGTTTCTTTTGGCACAGGTTGCAAATGGCATCTGTAAAGGGGGAATATTAATCACCAATATTATGCGAATATTGATAATTAATATTCATAAATAGGAGGCACCGTCTAGTGATGACTCCGCCTATTTATGCCTTTATATAATAATTACAATACCTTTGCTATGCTTTACACTGATCGCTACACTAGCTGCATGCGCCTTACTCACTACCGCTAACAAGTACACACTACACAAAGGGTACAAATATAACAGTATTTATTACTTACAATACACTACGCACGCAATACACTGACAATACACAGCACTACACATATACAATCCTAAACTACACTACACGTTCCCAAATTCCACCCATAAACTATCTATACAATTCACACATACAAGTATATAACAACCCACCCCCCTGACTACTTTCTGTCCCTATGGTACGACAAGGGTTAACGGTGGCACTGCAGGAGTGTATGCAGGCCACCAACACAAATACAGCTACACAGTAGTAACCAGGGGTTATCCAGGGGCTCAGGGGTTAACCAGGGGGATGCAGGGGGTTAACCAGGGGGTTAACCAGGGGTTCTTAGGGGTTCTGTGCTGCAGGGCAGCAGGACATAGGGGGGATACAGTGGGAAGGCATACGTTGGTGGGATAGGGTTATCAGAGTAACCAGGGGTTATCCAGGGGATCAGGGGTTAACCAGGGGGATTCAGGGGGTTAACCAGGAGAATGCAGTTTTTTTTTTGCTGCAGGGCAGCAGGACATAGGGGGGGGGTAGAGTGGGAAGGATAGGGTTATCAGCACAGCAGGGGTTACTTAGGGGTATGAAAGGGGTAAGGGGTTAAGGCGTTGGTGGGATAGTGGGGGGGGGGGTGCTACGGGGGTGATACTTATGGATTGCTCGTTCGTCCAGGGGACCGCTCGTTCGTCCAGGGGGGGTCTGGTCCGGTAGGGCTTCTATTCCAGGGCGCAGGACGCGTTCTCCTGGGTCCGGTCGGGGGTCCTTCAGGAGGGGGCGGCAAGACACTTCTGTTGAGCGCCGATCCCGCTCTCCTCCTAAGGTGGGGGCCCTGACCCTTCCTCCTGAGTGCCGGGGCCGCCGGATATGTATCCCCGGCGGCCCGCACTCTCGCGCCGCCCGCCAGGGGGCGCGTGCGCCCCCCTCATCCACGTGGGCCGGCGCAGTGATATGACGTCACTGCGCCGGCCAGCACATCGGGGACGCGCTGCAGACAGGCGGGAGACGCCTTAGATCTCCCGCCTGCAGCACCTAGCATTCCGGACAGTGCGATAGTAATCGCACTGTCGGAATGCGCATAATAGGAGGAGTATCATGCGCAAATATCTCCAGCGGCGCTGAAGATAATTACAACAAAGGGCTCAGATTCTGTTGAATCTGAGCTCTTTGTATCCATCAGGATGACCGGACCCTTGTCTGGTCATTCTGATGCAATTAGCCAGATTGCATCGGTGCGAATGCTTGGGGCACATTCACACCGATGCACCTGGTTTCAGGTGTAGGAGGGGGGAATATATATAATATACATGTGTATGGATGCTTGGGGCACATCCATACACATGTATACATTAATATTAGGAACATGGGGATATATATCTAAAGGGGGCACATATGATAATATAAGGGGGCACAAGCCCCTACATTATAAGGAGGCACAAGCCCCTACATTATAAAAGGGGCACAGCACATATATCCCACAGGGGCCACTATGAGCCCCTGGGGATCACCATGGGCAGACGTGCGCATATGTTGGGCACATCTGCGCACATAATCCCATGATGCGGTGGTTAATGTATGCATATATACCGTACATGCCTGCACGTGTTTGCAGGCATGGATGGATATATATGCATACGTCTCAACCCTTCCTCAACAGCATCGCTGTTGTCAGAGGCAGACACACCAAAAAAATGCCACACTGCTGAGCTTTGTAATGACGGCATTCTGGTTGTGGCAACAGCATGCGTTGATTGGCGTGCTGTCTGACTTACCCCGGGTGCCGATAAATACTGTCTGACTGTGCCACTAGCTTATTGTATCTGACACCTCAGCAAAGGAAGCAGCAGCGGGTACAACATCATCATCATCATTACACTGTACGTCCATGTGTGTAATGCTGCCTGACTGAGACATATCCCTGTTATCTACATCCTCTGGCAATATTGGTTGCGCATCACTAATTTAATCCAACTGATGTTTAAATAACTCCTCTGAGGGATCAAGTAAGGCGGCTTTGGTGGCTTTGGTGGTAGTGGTGGTGACGGCGGGCGGGAGAGTGGTAACTTGAGAGCAGGTGACCAAAGCTGAGCTGGAGGAGAATGGTGCGTCAAGGTTCTTAGCGGAAGCTGTTGAAGATTGGGTGTCCTGTGTAAGCCAGTAACTATTTTCTCAAATTTTTTGGGGTTCAGGGTACGTGGCCTCTGAATACTGGGAATTATTCCAGGGCCAGTGGAAATCACAGTACCACGACCACAACGGCCCCTTCGGGGTGGCCTGCCTCTGCCTGTCATTTTTTTTTAGATAAGTGGTACTATGCATGCAAGGTACTTTGCCACCCTATATAAGTGGTGGGCAGGGGGCACAGTACAGTCTGTGTGGGCCTGACACACATGGGCTTGCAAATGTGATTATATCACAGAAAATGTTTATATATAATTTTTTTTATCTGCAAGGTATTTGAGTGAATGACACCCTGTAACGGTATGAGTGGAGGCCTAGCCAGTGGCCACAGTACAGTCTGTGTGGGCCTGACACACACGGGCTTGCAAATGTGATTATATCACAGAAACATTTTAAATATAATTTATTTATCTGCAAGGTATTTGAGTGAATGACACCCTGTAACGGTATGAGTGGAGGCCTAGCCACTAGCCAGTGGCCACAGTACAGTCTGTGTGGGCCTGATACACACAGGCTTGCAAATGTGATTATATCACAGACAAATTTTAAATTTTTTTTTTTTATCTGCAAGGTATTTGAGTGAATGACACCCTGTAACAGTATGAGTGGAGGCCTAGCCAGTGGTCACAGTACAGTCTGTGTGGGCCTGACACACACGGCTTGGAAATGTGATTATATCACAGAAAAATGTTAAATATATTTTTTTTATCTGCAAGGTATTTGAGTGAAAGACACCCTGTAACAGTATGAGTGGAGGCCTAGCCAGTGGCCACAGTACAGTCTGTGTGGGCCTGACACACACGGGCTTGCAAATGTGATTATATCACAGAAAATGTTTAAATATATATTTTTTTATCTGCAAGGCATTTGAGTGAATGACACCCTGTAATGGTATGAGTGGAGGCCTAGCCAGTGGCCACAGTACAGTCTGTGTGGGCCTGACACACACGGGCTTACAAATGTGATTATATCACAGAAAAATTTTAAATATAATTTTTTTATCTGCAAAGTGTTTGAGTGAATGACACCCTGTAACGGTATGAGTGGAGGCCTAGTCAGTGGCCACAGTACAGTCTGTGTGGGCCTGACACACACGGGCTTGCAAATGTGATTATATCACAGAAAAAGTTTAAATATAATTTTTTTTTATCTGCAAGGTATTTTCTGTCACACCCTGTATGAATGGTGTGCACGTGCTGTCTGTGACTGAGCCTGCAGTCTCTCACACACGGGCAGCCAGGCAACTGCAATATATACATATAAATATATATTAAAAAAAGCACACTGATGTACCAGCCCTGAAAAGAGCTTTTTGGGGTGCTGTCAGGGCGCTGTCCTTACAGCAGATGAGTCTGTGGACACAGACCAATGCCCCAGCTAACGCTTTCCCTATTGAATCAGCAGCAGCAGCAGCACTGTTCCTCCTCTAACTGAGAATGCATCTAAAATGGATGCTGTCCAGGAGGTGGGAGGGTCTGGGAGGGAAGGTCTATTGCTGATTGGCTGGAATATGTCTGCTGACTGTGAGGTACAGGGTCAAAGTTTACTCAATGATGATGTATAGGGGGCGGACCTAACATCGCATATGTTCGCCCGCTGCGGTGAACGCGAACAAGCTTTGTTCGCCCGGAACTGTTCGCCGGGGAATAGTTCGGGACATCACTATTCAAGATCTCCCTGATCTCCCCTGCGGTAAAACGTACATGCCAGGTGATACGGCTCGTAGTGTTTTGTCTGGGGGTCCCTCACATTCTTGTACCCGGACTGGAAACACCCGGGAGGTGGACCAGCCTCAGCGGGAGGCCTATTAGAAGGTGGTAAGTCGCTGGAAGGGGGTTGGAGAGGCTCTGCCACAGTCACTGTTTCCCCCAGATTGGCCAAAGACAGATACAAAGGCTCTATTTTTCGAGGACTAGCTGTTGGCTTAGAGTCCGGGGCTCTAGGAGTCGGTTCAACTGGAGGTGTTTGCCTGTTCAGGCTTGCATCTAATTGCCACAATTTGGTAATGAGTAGTCTCCGACTACCATCAAACGTGACTCCATAAACCTCCCTGAGTCTCGCCCTAAACTGTTCCTCTCGGTAAATTATCCCTTTCTAAAGCCGCTATGCACTCTGGTTTGGGTTTATTGATTATGGAGATGCCTCTGGCTTCACATAGTGTGACTAAATCGGATTTCCCAAGGTGTCGGTAATCGATTGCCGGTCCCTGAGTTGGTGGTGGAGATGGAGACAGAGCGGCTGCTGGTATGGCCTGTGTAGCCAGTAGGTTTAAGCCTGCCTGCAGCTCGGTCTGCTGGTTTCATTGGACTCTGTAGTTTTAGTTGGACGGGAGTATGTGACAGTGTTAGTTCGCACTGTCTGGGACTTTTGAATGCCCTGTTGCTGGAGCTCGATGGATTCGCGCAGCCACAGTTCTGCCTTCTGGAGGGAACCATGGCTTTGGAGTCTAGTGGGGAATTCACGGACAAACTTTTCCCAAATCCAGACCTCAAAGGTCCCTTCTTTGGGGATGGTCCACTCTGAACCTACAGTCCATTGGTGCCAATCTTTGAGGGGCTTAACAACTCCTCCTCCATAGATGGATTTAATGTGCTGCTTGGCTGTCCTATAGTCAGAAGTGGTACCCTTCTGTTCCCTAGATCTCCCTAAACCCATGCTCGAGCCTTCTAAAAGTAGGTTCGTCCACCTCCAGTGTCCTGCGACAAACGCCTGGACGGCTGCTACTCCCCTTCGTTCGCCTCTGAGTTGCCCTAAGGTTTCTGGCACCGACACACGGATCCGTTCACCCTAGTTAGACCTCAGGCAAAGGAGTAATCAGTGTGAGGAAAAGGGCTCTTGCCGACACACGACGGCCCTCAGAGTCTCCTAATGAGATATACCAGCCTCGGTTTTGGGTCTGAAAAGTGACCTGACCACAGGATAGAGTATCTTCTGTGGGGAAAAAGGGGTGCACAGGAAACAAACACACAGTACTCCTGTGGGGAAAGGGGTTACTCACAGCTATTGGTATGCCCGGGTGATATATATATCACCTTGTCTCCAAAAAAAAAAAAAAGCTCATCAACTCACTTTCCTTTGCCTATATTATTCTATATAGTCAAGCTGAACAGCACATGAAGCCCTTTTTGCAGTGACTGATCAAAAACCTCTCGCTCAGCAGCAATCCTTGAATTCAGACAGTAGTTCCCACACAATATCATGAGACCCCCAGTAACTAAAGAAAGGTCTCCCAACCAAATCATATATATATACAGTACAGACCAAAAGTTTGGACACACCTTCTCATTCAAAGAGTTTTCTTTATTTTCATGACTATGAAAATTGTAGATTCACATTGAAGGCATCACAACTATGAATTAACACATGTGGAACTATATACATAACAAACAAGTGTGAAACAACTGAAAATATGTCATATTCTAGGTTCTTCAATGTAGCCACCTTTTGCTTTGATTACTGCTTTGCACGCTCTTGGCATTCTCTTGATGAGCTTCAAAAGGTAGTCACCTGAAATGGTTTTCACTTCATAGGTGTGCCCTGTCAGGTTTAATAAGTGGGATTTCTTGCCTTATAAATGGGGTTCAGACCATCAGTTGCATTGAGGAGAAGTCAGGTGGATACACAGCTGATAGTTCTACTGAATAGACTGTTAGAATTTGTATTATGGCAAGAAAAAAGCAGCTAAGTAAAGAAAAACGAGTGGCCATCATTACTTTAAGAAATGAAGGTCAGTCAGTCAGTCGAAAAATTGGGAAAACTTTGAAAGTAAGGGCTATTTGACCATGAAGGAGAGTGATGGGCTGTTGCGCCAGATGACCTGGCCTCCACAGTCACCGGACCTGAACCCAATCGAGATGGTTCGGGGTGAGCTGGACCGCAGAGTGAAGGCAAAAGGGCCAACAAGTGCTAAACATCTCTGGGAACTCCTTCAAGACTGTTGCAAGACCATTTCAGGGTACTACCTCTTGAAGCTCATCAAGAGAATGCCAAGAGTGTGCAAAGCAGTAATCAAAGCAAAAGGTGGCTTTGAAGAACATAGAATATGACATATTTTCAGTTGTTTCACACTTTTTTTATGTATATAATTCCACATGTGTTAATTCATAGTTTTGATGCCTTCATAGTCATGAAAATAAAGAAAACTCTTTGAATGAGAAGGTGTGTCCAAACTTTTGGTTGTCTGTACTAATATATATATATATATATATATAGAGAGAGAGAGAGAGAGAGAGATATAGAGAGAGATATAGAGAGAGATATAGAGAGAGATATATAAAGAGATACTGTATATTCCGAAACAGTTTCTAACAATATAACAGTTAGGGCACAACCAAACTAATCAAGATGTCTGCCAAACCCACAGTCTTCACACACACACAATAGAAAATAAAATGTCCGACAAGCACACATGGCTTTCACACACACAATGGAAAATAAAATGGCCGACAAACTCACATTAAGATAAAAGTTAAAAAGTTACAACAAAAACACTATACTCTGTACTGCTCAGCAAACACATCATAATCTCACAATACAATCTCTGTACAATCAACTCAGATCCACCAAAGACTACACAATGGAAAAGCACGTACCTCAGCAAACCCCCTGTTTAGATACTGATGGCAATATCTGCCTGCTGTGCTGTTTAACTATAAACAGCCGACCTTACACACAAAGCCCTCTGTTGGATCTCTCACCATAGATCCTTTGTCCCAACAGAGCACCGACCAGCCCTTTACAGTTGAGAAACCCCCACAGCAGTTATGCAAACATGCAACAACAAGTATCTGGCCAGCTATTATTGGAAAAACATGAAGCAGGCATTGGCTATTCGTTCAGTCCTATAAGCCTACCCATCCCATAACCTCCACCCCTCACCCTACCCCATATAAATAAACACACCACACCACTGCTTGGATTTAATCGGCCACAGCAGCCGTTTATTAAATAAATACAACATAAATATAACATGAGTTAACCCCTGACGAGGGAGGTCCTAGAAGCCCCAATAACTTTATAAACACTGGAACACCTGCGTCTCCATCTTGCCCCCAGCCGTTGAACCGAGCTCGGAGGCAGCAACTGATGGACGCATACTTAGTTCCTATCAGCTCCTCAATGAGAGTCCAGCCCCTCCCGCGGGGCCCTCCCATCCTCAAGTACCACCATATTTCACCACTTCAAGGACCTCCCCCGCCTCCACGACTGCCGCGACATATAACAACCCCAACCTCACAACCACCTCTTCCAACAGGGTCGGGCGGGTGGGCGATTCCGTCTCCTGGCCAGACTGCTCACACTTCCGCCTCGTTCCTCCTTCTCTCCGCTGGCCACGCCCCCCGTCGCCCAAGCAACTCGCGCCTCACCACCGCTCCCGCCCCCACTCCCCACTAACCCTTTCCTCACCAGTCCTGCCCAGCCAAGCCTCTTCATGGACGTCCTCCCCCACCGCTGCGCTCCTCGTCCGGACTGACTTGAAGCAGGCATTGGCTATTCGTTCAGTCCAATAAGCCTACCCATCCCATAACCTCCACCCCTCACCCTACCCCATATAAATAAACACACCACACCACTGCTTGGATTTAATCGGCCACAGCAGCCGTTTATTAAATAAATACAACATAAATATAACATGAGTTAACCCCTGACGAGGGAGGTCCTAGAAGCCCCAATAACTTTATAAACACTGGAACACCTGCGTCTCCATCTTGCCCCCAGCCGTTGAACCGAGCTCGGAGGCAGCAACTGATGGACGCGTACTTAGTTCCTATCAGCTCCTCAATGAGAGTCGAGCCCCTCCCGCGGGGCCCTCCCATTCTCAAGTACCACCATATTTCACCACTTTAAGGACCTCCCCCGCCTCCAAGAACGCGCAGCTTGACTACCTCAACCCTGCGCGTCCCTCCACATCCGCAAAGCTATCTCCACTCCACTCTGGAGCCCCAGAGCCCACAAATCCGTACCCACCGCATTCAGGTGCACCCCATCTGCCCTCCAAAACGCACCCTCACCCTTCTCCAATACCTCATGCCGCACCACCACACCACCATTCCTCGCCATAAAACGGCCCACCGCTCTGTTCACCTTTATCCTAGCCTTATTCAGGCTCTCTACCGACCTCGCACCTCTCCACACCTTCCGCGGCACAATATCAGACCAGACAATGATAACCCCCGGAAACAACGCCCAAATCCTGAGTAAGTCAAACTTGACATCCCGAACCAATTCCCTAAACGGACGCTTCCCTAAATCATTCCCCCCCACGTGCAACGCCAACACATCAGGAGGCCGATCTAAACGAACGAAACGATGCACCTCCCTCAACACTCCGCCCCACAACATACCTCTGACGCCTAACCACCGGACCGTAGCCAACTCCGGACTCACCCCCAACTGCCGCCCACTCGGCCTCACATCCGCTCTAATCGCACCCCAGAACACATAGGAGTGCCCCAAAATCCACACCAACGCCGCCATCATCCGACCTGTGAACACAAAAGGGACAAAATCAACATCACCTCCCACCTCCTTACTCTACAACAATGCAGGCCGCACATACGATTTAAAGCGAACCGACTCCCAACGCCCAATCCGCCTAATCACCTCCTCACTGGCGCCCACCCTGGCTGCCTCGGTTGCCGCACCAATTCTGAATGAATGCCCAGAATAATCCTTGACCGGCACCCCCAAACCCGTCAAACATTTTCTAAAGACCGCCAGAAACTGAAACCGAGACAAAAAGGAACCATCTTCATGCCTTTAGAAATGGGACCTCGTCCCTCCCCAGCCTCGCGCCATACGATTCCGCACACCTCACCGGGCACATACTACACCCCGGCACTGCAAACAACGTAAAACGCAGCCCCCTACCCTCCTGATCCGTTTTTGACCTGCGAATCCGAATATGCAACCTATCCCCCACCCGCTCAACATCCTCGCTCCTAAGGCCCCCTGCTCTCCTGACACTCCCACACACCAACTCCCCCAAGCGAAAAGCCCCAAAGAACGCCAAAGCAAATGCCACCTTAAACAGCCCTAGCTCCCACCCCGAACTACAAACACCACTAAACCTGTCCCCCATTTGCACCAACAACTCAAAAGACACCGGCCTCCGACAATCCGGCACCCTGCCCGCACCCCTACGCCAACCCTTCAAAACCTGTCGCACCAAAAAACTCTTAGTCAAATCAGGCAGCCCCCGCCACTTAAAACCAAACGCTATACCTGAAACAAGATGATTCACCTTGGACACCGACCACCCCTCACTCTTCAACTGCCCCAACAACATCAACAACCGCACCTCACCGTCCACTCCGCCAGCTCCCCACGTCCCATTCCACGCCTCCCAGGTCGTCCACGCCTTACCATACTCCCTCCAAGTACCCGGACTCAACGAATCCCTCAACAACCCCATCACTTCTCCTCCAGGATCGCCCACAGCCACGCCGGACACTCCAGACCCTCCGCCTCCGCTTCTGGCGCAAGAAGCCGGAACCGCTCCCACTGCAAACGAGAAAGAGAATCCGCCACTGAATTAGCCACTCCAGCCACATTCCGCCACCAACCACACGTTAAGCGACAAACACCGCAATACCAAAAACTGTAACAGCCTAACCACCGACGGGGAAGATGCGTACAAACTGTTGATAGCCTGAACCACCCCCAAATTGTCACAATGAAAGCGCACCTTCCTGTTTTCCAATTTCTCGCCCCACAACACCACCGCCATCACAATGGGAAAAAGTTCCAACAAGGCCATGTTTCTTACCCACCCACGACTTACCCACGACTCTGGCCACGTACCCGCACACCATTGCCCCTGGCAATAGGCACCAAAACCCACCCCCCCGGACGCGTCTGTATATAACTCACAATCCACGCTATCACACAACTCCGCCATCACCAAAGACCTACCATTGTACTGACCCAAAAACTCCGCCCACACCCTCAGATCCCCTTTTAACTCCTTACGTAACCTGATAAAATGATACGGCACCGACACCCCCGCCGTAGCCGCGGCCAACCTTCTACAAAAAATTCTACCCATAGGCATAATTTGACAAGCAAAATTCAATTTACCTAACAATGACTGCAACTCCCGCAACCTAATCTTCTCCCTCCCAATGGCCCTATCAATCTCCTGACGCAAATCCACCAACTTATCCTGGGGAAGCCTACACTCCATCCGTTCCGTATCTATCACAATCACCAAAAAACACAATTCCGTCACCGGACCCAACGTCTTCTCCTGCGCCAACGGAACCCCAAAGCGCGCAAAAACCGACTGCACTGTATGCAACAACAAAGAACAAACCCGTGAATTTGCCGGCCCTAAACATAAAAAATCGTCTAAATAATGGATAACGGAGGAACAACCGGAAACTTCCACCACTACCCATTCCAAAAAGGTGCTAAAGGTCTCAAAATATGCACACGAAAGAGAGCAGCCCATCGGCAAGCACCGATCCACAAAATATTCCCCATCCCAAAAACAACCCAATAATCCCATGCTCTCCACGTGTACTGGAAGCAGGCGAAAAGCCGCCTCCACATCAACCTTAGCCATCAACGCCCCCCGCCCCAACCTCCTCACCCACTTCACAGCCGCATCAAATGAGGTGTAAACCACCGAACAAAGATCAGGATCTATACCATCATTGACCGACGCACCTTTCGGGTAAAACAAATGATGAATGAGCCGAAACTTGTTCGGCTCTTTCTTTGGCACTACCCCCAGCGGAGACACCCTCAACCCCCCAATCGGCGGCTCTTTAAACGGACCCGCCATCCCCCCAACTCCACTTCCTTCCTCAACTTCTCCATCACCACATCCACATGAACAAGCGCAGACCTGAGATTCTTATGAACCACAGGCCCCGCCGTAACAACCGATGGAATCCGAAAACCAAACCTAAAACCATCCCCCAACAAACCAGCCGCAACCCGATCCGGGTACCTATCTAGGAACCCCTGCATCTCTTCCACCCGCACCGGCGTCCATCCCTTTTCCAGAACCATCCCCCCCTTATTCCGTCCCCCTTTGAAACAACGGTTAGCTCCATGCGCTCCCCCACACCCCGTGCACTCGTGCTTAAACTTGCACTTGGCCCCAAATCTGCAATTTCCTTCGTTGAAAAGGAAACACAACCCTTTAGCCGATGCTGCTGCCAACGCCCCCGGGGAAGATCCCCCGGACTCCCCCCGAAAGGACTGCCCAGCCCTAGGAGGCGCCGTCACCCTCAACCACAACCCAATATCCTTATGATCCCACCGGATATCAGGCCTCACCGCCTTACGCTGCCGGAACTGCTCATCGTACCTGAGCCAGCCCACCCCCCCCATAAACTCTATACGCCCCCCAATAGCGTCCTGGTAGCAAAAAAGCGCCGAACAACATTCCGGAGCCCTTTCCCCAATGACACTTGCTAATATGGCAAATGCCTGAAGCCAATTAGCAAAAGTACGTGGGATCAAACGGTGCCGCCGCTTCTCCTCCTCCTCCTTTTTTCCTTCGTCCTTCTTACCTCTATCCAAATTAAACCTTTCTAACGGAAGCAGCGAGAATATCTCCACGTACTCGCCCTTCCAAATCTTTTCCCTCACCTCCTGCTTCAAATGAGCCCCCAGCGGCCCCTCAAAGCACACATACACCTCACCACGAGCCCTATCATCCAACCTCTGCCCCTCCCCTTCTCCACCCGCCTGCGTCTCCACCGACACCAACCCCGCCGCAACCCCCCGCGCACCAACCCCCGACCCTGGCCCCACTCCCCACCCAGGCGCCGGAGACCCCCCACCAGCTCCCATCCCCGACAACCATCCCGCCAATCCCCCCAACAACTGCCCCAAACCCTTACCAAACTCCCCCATGGTCCCCCCCCCACCCACCGGGAGACCCTGCCCTAACATGGAGCCCCAAGCAATCTCACCAGGCACCACGGGCGCTGTGACTCCCGCTGCCGAAGGTCCTGACTCCTGCCGCACGGACACTGCTCCATCATAGCTCCTGGACGTCGACGGCTGCTCCTCCTGGACCACTTGCACGACCCTCTGCACCACACTGGCCGGACACCGAGACGAGACCGCGGCCTCCGCCACTGCAAGGGGACCTTCCTCCACACTGCTCAAATCTTCTCTGGACCTGCGCCGGTATTCGTCCTCCACCATCGCAGTCCGAGGGACCCGATCCTCATCAAACAGCCGAGTGGACCGCCCGCTAAAGGAGGGACTGGGCCGGTCCACCGTTCCCGGTCCCGAATCCTGCTGCACGGCCGCAGGGAGCGGGGGAAGGTCCTCACAGGGCCCCGCCGCGTATCGGGATTCCTCCCACGGCGGGAGCGGCTCGCTGAAGCCCTAGCGGCCGCTCCCCGCCGCCGAGGGTCCACAGAGGGGCTCCCTACTTGGCGCCGGGCCCGGGGGGTGACTTCAGGGCTTAGGCGCGCCGGCGGAATACCACGCCGCGGCCGGGCAGCCCGAACATTAGGGGAAGCCACAGGAGCAGGTGAAACTATGCAGGCACCAACCTGCTCCTGCAGCCAGCCAGGCCCCCTCACCTCCGCTTCTCTCCTCAACCTCTCCAACATCTCCTCAACTGACAGTCCAGGCGCCAACATGCTGCCGTCCGTTCGATTCCGTCTCCTGGCCAGACTGCTCACACTTCCGCCTCGTTCCTCCTTCTCTCCGCTGGCCACGCCCCCCGTCGCCCAAGCAACTCGCGCCTCACCACCGCTCCCGCCCCCACTCCCCACTAACCCTTTCCTCACCAGTCCTGCCCAGCCAAGCCTCTTCATGGACGTCCTCCCCCACCGCTGCGCTCCTCGTCCGGACTGACTTCAACCACATACACCAAAAGGTTCTTTAAGAAGATTTCTTTCCTGATATCAGCACATTGGAGTACACAGATTTCAATTCACAAAAAACAAAACTTTCTCAAAAATAAGAGTGAGGAAAAGGATTTTCTTACCTAATGCCGGCGTTTTTTGCTTCTAAAAATTAAGCTGTGTCTCCTTTAAGCTCTGCTGATAACGGGGGGAAAAATTAGCTCCCTAACTGTGCTCGCCAACTGATGTCGCCGTTTGCTTCTTTGTCTCGTTCTCACAACCGAAAACGACCTCCAGAAGTACAATCTGGAAATCCCTGGTGTAGTGTGCGTCGATGTGTGCGCAATTCCTCCAAAATAACATCACAGAAGATGGGAGGCGGTCTTACAATCATGACCAATGAGGAGACAGGTTATGGTATGAAGTGATTGGCTGGCGAAGATGTGAATGACTGCGTGAACTTATGTTCGAGCGTTCACACACATATTTGCGGCCTTTCCGTTGCCACGCTTATCCTCGTGGATGAAGAAACCCCCGCTCAACGCTCCCCATCCCTCCCTCCTCAGCCGGCGCCATGACACTGGTATCCTGCAGTAATACCAGGCCGGGCACAAATCAGCTACAGGTCGGGACGACCGGACCATCGTGCGAAAGTCTCTGCGCAGATGCGAACGCAAGCGAATCTGCGCATCTCCATAGGATAGATGGCGACCATACGGCGAACAATAATTTTTCCACAACATTCTTCTCTTCGAGCGGGCACCCACGTGACATCCACGGACACATCGTCATCATCAACCGCTTCACTTGTATCTGACAAATCAGCAAAGGAAGCAGCAGCGGGTACAACATCATCATCATCACACCGTACGTCCATGTGTGTAATGCTGCCTGACTGAGACATATCCCTGTTGTCTACATCCTCTGGCAATAATGGTTGCCCATCACTCATTTCTTCCAACTGATGTGTAAATAACTCCTCTGACAGATCAAGTGAAGTGGCTGTGGTGCTAGTGTTGGTGGTGGCGGCAGGCGGGCGAGTGGTAACTTGAGAGGTGCCTGAAGCTGAGCTGTAGGAGGATGGTGCGTCAAGGTTACGAGCGGAAGCTGTAGAAGATTGGGTGTCCTGTGTTAGCCAGTCAACTATGTCCTCAGAACTTTTCGAGTTCAGGGTACGTGGCCTCTGAACACTGGGCATTATTCTAGGGCCAAAGGAAATCACAGCACCACGACCAGGACGGCCGCTGCGGGGTGGCCTGCCTCTGCCTGTCATTTTTTTTTAGATTAGTGGTACTATGTGTGCAAGGTACTGTGCCACCCGATATGAGTGGTGGGCACTGGCAGTGAGCACAGTACACTCTGTGGGCCTAACACACGCTGGCAGGCAACTGCAATTATATTGCAGAGAAAAAATAGTTTTACTGTTTTAAATGCAAGCTACTGCGCCACCAGATATGCGTGGTGGGCACTGGCAGTGGGCACAGTACACTCTGTGG
The DNA here is from genome assembly GCF_014858855.1 of Bufo gargarizans. Lineage (NCBI taxonomy): Eukaryota > Metazoa > Chordata > Amphibia > Anura > Bufonidae > Bufo > Bufo gargarizans. The sequence continues at coordinate 393,228,551 of NC_058082.1, read as the reverse complement.
GACTGACACATGCTGGCAGGCAATGGCAATTATATTACAGAGAACAAAAAAAAGCATACTGATGTACTAGCCCTAAAAAGGGCTTTTTGGGGGGCTGTCAGGATGCTGTCCTTACAGCAGATCAGATGAGTCTTTGAGGAATGGAGTGAACACAGAACACTGGCCTAGCTAACGATTTCCCTATTAAATCAGCAGCAGCAGCACTCTCCCTGCTCTCACTAACACTGCAGCTTCAGAATGAATCTAAGATGGATGCTGTCCTTGGTTTTTGATAGGAGGTGGGAGGGTCTGGGAGGGAGGGTATGCTGCTGATTGGCTGGAATGTGTCTGCTGACTGTCAGGTACAGGGTCAAAGTTTGCTCAATGATGACAAATAGGGGGCGGACCAAACATAGCATATGTTTGCCCGCCACGGTGAACGCGAACAAGCGATGTTCGCCGGCAAATAGTTCGGGACATCTCTACTTCTCGAATCGTCCCACATTGTCAACAACCTCGGAATTAGTATTTCTTTATATTAAGCATAAAGTTCAAACGGGATACCGTCTATTTCTGGGGTCTTATTCTTTGTGACTCCAGATAGTATTTTATCCACTTCCAGGGCATTCAAGGGAGCTTCCAGCATTTTGTTTTGATCTATTGTTAGCATAGGGATAGTTGTTTTCTCCAAAAACTGTTGTATTTGCGCTAGATCTTTATTTATCTTGCTATTGTATATATCTTCAAAATATTCTTTGAATAGTTCTATTTTAGCCACTTGTTCAGTAATATTATGTCCTGATTTATCTACTAAGCAGTGAATATAGTTATAATATTTTTTTTATCTGGTTCGCTACCAAAACCGCTAACTTTTTTCCCGGTATATGAGCGTAAATATAATTGTCTCTTACATGGTTTTCTTTTTGTTGTTCCGCGATTAGGAGCCGCTCATCTTCCAATTTGGAAACTTTCTCTATCCACTCATCATATTTTTTTTCTGTAGGGTTTTCAATATATTTTTCCTCATGTTTATCTGCCTCCTGCTGTAAATCCATAATTTTTTTTCTTGTCCCTTTCTTATATATTGCAGTGTATTTTATAAAAATCCCTCTTATATAGGCCTTTGTGGCCTCCCATACTATATTTATTGCTGCTGAATCTTCATTAATATCAAAGTATTCCACAATCTCTTTTAAAATCCTATCATGTATCACCATTATGTTTATCCACCCTATATTTATGTGCGTCCCTCTTGTTTTATTTTTGTGTTTTTATATTTATTATGATTGGATTGTGATCCGAGATCCCGCAATGTCCATATTTAACACCTTCTATACCCAATGACCCTTTATTGTTTGTAAATACTAAATCAATCTGTGATAAGTTCCTATGCGTCTTTGAAAAACAAGAATATATTTTTAGTTTAGGGTGCATTATTCTCCAAATATCTACCCAACCCATTTCCATATTGTTTTATTTAGATTTTGAGTACTACCTACCCTACATCTATCTATTTTACTATCCATGATATTATTAAAATCACCCATAACTAAAAGTGATTTATCCCCTACCTTTAACACAAAATCGTGAATTTTTAATAGGACATCTATTTTAAAGGGTGGCGGAATATAAACATTTGCTATTATCCATGGTTTTCCTTCCAATAGACAGTCGGTCAAAACGTATCGACCCTCTTCGTCTATAACAGTTTTCCCTATTTTGATCTATGTCATAGTGTATTAAAATGATCACACCTCTAGCATATGATGAATAGACTGAGTGAAAGGAATGCTGTATCTACAGTCTAAACAGTCCATCTATCGTTTCGCTTGTCAAATGTGTCTCTTGTAAGCAAACTATGGCGGGTAAAGATCTGTGTATTGCATCAAAAAATGCCACCCTCTTTACTCCCCAACTCAGACCCCTAATATTCCAAGAGATTATTCTCATAAAGCCCAATTATTTATTTCCTCATTCCTTAAGCATAGCCGAGAACCCCTGAGGGGGAGGGAGGGGATGAGAGAACGGCAAAGAGGAAAAAAAAAAAGTAGAAACAGCACAGCGAAATAACTACCCTACCCGCCCCCACTCCTTTCTGAATGAGCCAGGTTAACTTCAGTCCTGGTTCTCTCTCTTAGCATTTCCCCCTCCCCGCACCAACCCCAACCCGAGTACCCCTCAACGCCTTATATTTTCTTTAATCCATGATTGTGCCGCTTCCACTTTATCAAATACCCAAATCTTACTTTCCCATTCGAGCCTCAATTTAGCCGGGAACAACATTGAATATTTCACATTATTTGAGTGCAAGATTTTTTTCACTTCTATAAAACAACTTCTTTCCTTTATCTTTTCTTTTGCATAATCCGAAAATAGCATTGCTGTTGCGCCCAAATATTCTAGTTTCCCTTTCTTCCTTGACCTGCGCAATATTTACTCCTTGTCCCTGATCGATACCAAACCAAAGTATTGTTCTCGGTCTCGTTCCGGGTGGAGGCAGCTTTGACAGGAACCTATAAGCCCGTTCCACAAAATTTTTATAATCCGAGATGTCCAGTAGTTCCATCAGCCAATTTTGTATGAAAGCGCAGAGGTCTTGCCCCTCCACACCCTCTGGGATCCCCAGACATCTCAGATTATTCCTTCTGGCTCTATTTTCTAACTCCAATATCCTATTTTTCAAATCCATATTTTCCTCTTTTAAGGAGTTTTTTTTCTTTAATCATTATCTGCAAAAGGTCCTTAGAGTTAGAAGTTCTTTTCTCTATTTCTATCAACCTTTTTTAATATTTTTGCACATCCGCTCTGAGGAACCACACCGACTCCCTAATATTTCCAGTCTGGAGAGAGAGATCCTGTATTGCTAAATTACATTTTTTTATTTCATGAAATATATCTTGCAGGCTGGGAACCTGCTTCCTCCTTTGTTGAGGCATTTTCCTCCCTCAAGTTTATTGGCACTCTGCCCAGACTGGAAACTCACCTCAGATACTCTCAATCCAGAAGTCACCTCTATGATAGACTCTCCCTCATGTCCTAACTCCACATCCTCTTTTTTTTTTTTTTTTGGGAGGGCTTAGGCTACTTTCACACCTGCGTTCGATCGGATCCGTTCTGAACGGATCCGCTCATATTAATGCAGACGGTGGCTCCGTTCAGAACGGATCCGTCTGCATTATAACTTAGAAAAATTTTGCAAGTGTGCAAGTAGCCTGAGCGGATCCGTTCAGACTTTACATTGAAAGTCAATGGGGGACGGATCCGCTTGAAGATTGAGCCATATGGTGTCATCTTCAAGCGGATCCGTCCCCATTGACTTACATTGTAAGTCGGAACGGATCCGCTCGCCTCCGCACGGCCAGGCGGACACCCGAACGCTGCTTGCAGTGTTCAGGTGTCCGCTCACTGAGCGGAGCGGAGGCTGAGCGCTGACAGGCGGATGCATTCTCAGTGGATCCGCCTCCACTGAGAATGCATTAAGGCCAAACAGCTGCGTTCAGGGCCGCTCGTGAGCCCCTTCAAACGGAGCTCACGAGCGGACACCTGAACGCAGGTGTGAAAGGAGCCTTATCTGTCCGCGCATATTGGTTAAGAGTAATTGCTTCGATCTTTCAGTTTTTTTTTACCATTGGGGAAATTGAGGTATTAAGCTCCACTTGCGCCTTGCTCTTTTTTCCCACCCCCTGTTTAGCCATCTCTAATGTTTTTACTCCCCGCACTTTATACCCTACCTCCACCCACCTCTCCTTAAGCCCCTCACAATGTCCACCAATGTACCTTCAAAAGAGTAGAATTAACATACAGACCAAAAAAAAAAAAAAAAAAAAAATAGCAATACATCAGCAATGTTCATATAATTAATTCACTACTTCCACTACTTCATATGTCCAGAGGTCCGCTGTTTTTCCCTCTCCTTCTTGATGAAGTGCGGTTAATACCATTGAAGTCCGTGGCAAACAATTAATTAACTTGCTGTATTAGTTGGTTAGTTCATAAGCTCCATAGCAGCCTGTAGTTAGTTGATTAAATTAGTTAGGTCAGTTCATCACATAAAATCCATTCCTCCTTCCACCTTTTATGAAAATTTGGATAAGCATTAGCAGGAGTCCCAGCTGTTTCCACTTGTATACCTTTCCCAATTGTCCCGTTTTTTTTTCCAGGTTTTTTTCTCTTTTTTTCCCTTCCCCCCCTCTCTTTCTTTCCCCTCTTCCTTCTTTTTTTTTCTTTTTCTTCCCTCCCTTTTCTACTTTACCCTTATATTCTCCTCCTTTTCTTTCTCTCTTTCTTGCCCAAGGTATCGGTTTATAATATAGGTCATACGCCTCAATCCCCTTTCATTAGAGCCATCTCTGGCTCACCCCCACAACCCCAGTCCAAACCAGCATCGAATAGGTCCGGTTCTTACAGGCTCACCACTTATGGGAAATGCTCTCCTTTGCCTCAATTATTAGCATTGATCTTTATTAGTCACTTTACACTTTATACTTCGCACAAGCTTTTCAGTGGGAGGGGTGCCAACCCCGGTTCCAGATATATACACTTAGAGCCAGCTCTCATGGCACACTTTCATCTCCCCTCAGCCTGTGCCTCCTCGCCGTAGTTGTCAGCACCCTTCAACAACCGCTCTCCACAACAGAGGCATCGATGCGTCTCACCTTATCTTTGGGGGGGTGGGGTGGGGGGAGAAGACAGAAACCTGAGCACAGCACCCGGTCATCGAAGCGATGAAGCAAGCTCCTATCTCAGCCTGTGGCTGACTCCGGATCAGGTTGCCGTGGTCACAGGAAAACAGCACAGCGGGGAGGTAGGTAGACGGCGGTTCGACAGTATGGCAGCGCAGCTTACATTATATCCAAGCTGCAGCTACAGGCAGGGAAAGGATTCATACAGCAGCAAAAACTGCATGACCTGGGCATGATCTCATCGGGCTGGAGGCTCAATGACGGGGAGGCAGGTGCGTGCGTCACCTACGTACACCCGCCTCCATGCTACCTGTCCCCATTAGCACACTTACCTGTTGATTGGCACCCATACCTGTTGATGTGCATGGATCCACACCTGACTGAAGAATGAAGGATCATGGCTGCTGCCAGGAAGGAAAACAGCAAGTGTCCATTGTGATGTCACCCATGGATGCTGAAGGGTTCCATTGTGACACGCTCAGTGTTCCATCTATTGAAATTTTCATGAAGGCTGCCATATTGATTTTCTGGAGGCAGCCATTTTGTTTTGCAGTTAAACAGAGCTGTCATTTCAATGGATAAGAAATGCTGGGAAGGGTTAGGATTAGAGTTGAGCGGACACCTGGATGTTCAGGTTCGAAGAGTTTGGCCGAACTTGAAATAAAAAGTTCTGGTTCGGGACCCGAACTTGAACCGAACTTGACCCGAACCCGAACCCCAACCCCATTCAAGTCAATGGGGACCCGAACTTTTGGGCACTAAAATGGCTCTAAAATAGTCCTGGAAAGGACTAGAGGGCTGCAAAAGGCATCAAAATGTGCTTAAGAGCATGGCAACTGTTCTGCAAACAAATGTGGATAGGGAAATTACTTAAAATAACAAAATACAGAAAAATGAAAAATAACATTCTGGATCTAGGAGTAGGAGGTTGAGGAGGCGGTGGATGGGTGGATGTGGCGGTGTAGGTTGACGTGGCGGTGTAGGTTGAATCGGCAGTGAAGGAGGAAAAGGTAGCCAACACTGATTTGTGCTATTTTTTACTTTAAATTGGGGTATTCCCCAAAATATTGGGACATATAACAAAATAAAACAAAGACTAAGTGCACTTAAGTACAAGAATGAATGGTTGAGGCTGGTATAAATGTCTATTCTGCACAAGGTGCGAACAAGTCCTGTGGGATCCATGCCTGGTTCATTTTAATAAACGTAAGCTTGTCCATATTGGCTGCGGCCTGTGATAATGCTATCTGCTGTGCTAAACACACGTCCACACTATACACTGGCTGCAGGGCAGGTCAGCACCTCCAAGGCTGACAAAGCTTTTCCACATTTTGGTCATGCTAACCCTGCCTTCTCAGGTGCTGTTGGTGCCCCAGCTGCGTTAGCAACCTCTTCCTCCTCCTCTGCCTTCGCCTTGTGCTTCCACTGTGCCCCGGCTGTCAGGTGGGAATGCAGCGTCCCACTCAGTACACGTGGGAACTGCAAAATAGCTTTAACACTGTATTTTCATCTTGCATGTTATTTTATATTACAACACCTGCAATATTCCTGTACATAGGCTGGTCTGGTGTAATTTATAGATCCCACCACTAGATGGGGATAGCACTTAGGTCATATAAATACCTAGGTCAGGCCTCGTGAGAGAGGTTCAGTGGTTGTTGATTAGTAGTCAGTCTGCTGAGTTTGAGAGAGTGCAGATCTAGCACTTCTACTCAGATGAAAGTTTACTCCAGGAAGGGACAAAAGAAAGAAAAGATTAACAGCCAAAGGATAAAAGCCACAATCCAGGCATAAAATACCTTTGGGTATCTAGGTGAAGGATACTATAGACACCAGCAATTACACTGATATAGAACCTTCAGGCTAAGCTATACCCAGCCAAACCTATTAACAGTGGATCAGCAGGATTCCTTTAAGTTGCAAAAGACTGTATTCGACTTGATGTACATGCTGCAACTGGAACCATCATCAGTAAAGGCTGTGAGTTGTATCCTACCACTGTCTACTTTATTCTTACCATTGATTGTACCACCAGGTACTGGCGTCACGACAAATATCATCAAGAGACTCAGCCGCAACAAGCACCCTAAGCACCCCTAACATCAACGGCACCTCAACCTCCATCTTGGCTGATGCTTCCCTACCACAAACCTTTCCCCCTGAGGATTTCGTGCTGTCCACCTCAACACTGTGCTGCCAGGCCAGGGAGGCTTTCTGCTAACCGTGAGTAAACCGATGAACTGTATGTTATTGTTTGGCCCCTCATCGGCCCACCGTGCACCTCATGTGTTGCCCCTGCGGTACTGGCTGGCTGCATATCTTTTCTTTGCATCACAAACAGGATATTAACCTTTGCGCCATATTTGAGAGACTGTCGCATGTGAATAAGCCCCTTTGCTTTTTTGAGAGGGTTTTGCTTATTGTGCACTGTATTGGGCTACAGAACTGTTTAAACTGTTCTGAAATTACATGGAGGTGCTATACTAGTCCCCAGCATAAAAGTGTTAAAAGTGAGAAAAACAGACATTTGTGTGTCACTAAAAACGGCTTGCTGTCATTGAATAGACTGTTTCTATACACTTAAGATGGCTGCTTCTGGTGGTGATGGTGAACACAACTCTTCATCTTCATGCTCATCTACGGCCTGATCCAGCACTCTTCGCAGGGCGCACTCCAGAAAAAACTCATATGGGATGAGGTCGATGATGTTGCCTTGGGTTTGATTGACCAGGTTTGTCACCTCCGCAAAAGGACGCATGAGCCTACAGCCATTGTGCATGAGCGTTCAGTAACGCGGCCAAAAAATACCCAGCTCCGCAGAGGCTGTCCTCTTTTTTTAAATGAAAAAAATCTGTTCTTACCAGTTTAATCTCTGTTTTGTCCCCTATCAAGGGCCGGTCTATGGAATAGATTTTAGGAACCGGGAGATGGAAAAAGATGCTTGGTCGGTCCTCTTACTTCCAATTTGGTGCACTGCACGTGCGCCGTGCAATGTACTGTGCTACCCAATCTGAGTGGTGTATTAAGTAGTACTATTCCTATCAGTTTAATCCCTGTAACGTCCCCTATCAGGGGCCAGTGTATGGAATAGATTTTAGGAACCGGGAGATGGAAAAAGATGCTTGGTCGGTTCTCTTACTTCCAATTTGGGTCACTGCCCGTGTTCCGTGCAATATACTGTGCCACTTTATATGAGTGGTGTGTTAAGTAGTACTATTCCTATCAGTTTAATCCCTGTTACGTCCCCTATCAGGGGCCGGTCTATGGAATAGATTTTAGGAACCGGGAGATGGAAAAAGATGCTTGGTCGGTCCTCTTACTTCCAATTTGGGGCACTGCGCGTGCGCCGTGCAATGTACTGTGCTACCCTATCTGAGTGCTGTGTTAAGTAGTACTATTCTTATCAGTTTAATCCCTGTTACGTCCCCCATCATGGGACGTGTATCTAATAGATTTTAGACAACCGCAAAGAGTTGTCAATAGTTGACACACTCATGACATAAATTATATTCTTCTATGCGTCAATCTTGGTGTAGTGATGACTGTGCTTGTGCGCACGTTTGGGAGATTGCAGGCGATGGCGGTTTTTCAAAGCCTATGGTCATGCTGAGGTAGTTCAGTCACAGTTACGTGACCCAGAAAACAATGATTCTGCAGTGTGGGCCCATTGTTGGCCTAGTTGGCTTTAATGATCACCTTAGATGATCACAAAGAAAATTAATGTTTTTTCTATGCAAAATTATCCAGCCGATTGCTTTTGTCTGTTCACAATGAAGCAACGACCTTATCATCTGGGGTGTGCCAACATTGCCATTACCAACACACTCATAGAGGTGATCGCTTCATTGTAATACGCAAGCCCCTTCACCACAACAAGGTAGCGATCACAAAGGGGAATTGACACATGTATGTGCCTTTTTTGGTTTTGTTTTTGCAGCCACAGTGCAGCACTAGAGGCCAGAAAAATTTGGCATGTACACATGCCTGAAAAATCAGGTATTGTTGCAGCTGCTGCTGTAGCAGCGGCTGGAAAAATTGATGTTTTCCAGGCAGAAAGTGCACTAAAACATTGCAGCTTGAACCCTAGTTGGTGGCGGAAAAGTCACGCGAGTCATCCAGCATGCAGAGATTAAATACAGCAGCGTGTGGACCATTTTTAGCCCAAGGCATCTCATCAGGCCTTTTTTAGTCAAATGTATCGCCCACTGTCAGTCCCTTCGGGATCCATGCCTCATTCATCTTAATAAAGGTGAGGTAATCTAGACTTTTTTGACCTAGGCGACTTCTCTTCTCTGTGATAACACCTCCTGCTGCGCTGAAGGCCCTTTCTGACAGGACACTTGAAGCGGGGCAGGCCAGAAGTTCTATCACAAATTGGGATAGCTCAGGCCACAGGTCAAGCCTGCACACCCACTAGTCAAGGGGTTCATCGCTCCTCAGAGTGTCGATATCTGCAGTTAAGGCGAGGTAGTCTGCTACCTGTCGGTCGAGTTGTTCTCTGAGGGTGGACCCCGAAGGGCTGTGGCGATGCGTAGGACTTAAAAAGCTCTGCATGTCCTCCATCAACAACACATCTGTAAAGCGTCTGTAGTGTCCCACTAGGTAAATGTGGGCACTACACAAGGGTCAATATGACCACGTTATTCTCCACCTCGTGTGGAACATGATCATTGTATTTTATATGATGTTTTTATGTGATTTTCCTGTTATCTCCTGTATCAGGCCTGTTAGGGGTAGTTCCTCCTCCTAGACAGTAGAGGGAGATAGGGAACCCCTAGTATATATAGTTAGGCCCAGACAGGAAAGAGGCAGTGCAGTATAGTCCAGGAGGCTAGTCAGTGCAGTCTAGCCTGCCTGAGTGTCCTGAGCAAAGAGGCTCAGAAGATGCCATCCAGGGGAAGAGTTTGCCTCCTGAGAAACCAAGTTCCCTTAAAGGTGCAGTGAAGAGCCAAGTTTTATTCCAGCCAAAAAGAGAGCTGAAGGGCAGAAGGATATTCTACAGCAAGGACATATAACAGAGGAAGTTTTCCCTACCAAGGATAAAGCCAGCTATAGGGCCTTGGAGAAAGACAGACAGGATTCGGAGGAAAAGTGCAGCCTGATCTGTAAGTGTTATTCCCTCTGAGTATCTTGCAAGGACATTGCCTGCCGTTTTATATAAAGCCTGCCTGTTACAACCTGTTTACATGTGGAACTGACCAAAGACTGTAAATAGTTGAACTGTTTCAGTAAAAGGAAGTGTTGGTTCACTGCAACTTGTGTTCCTCAATTACTCCTACAACAAATCGGTGTGCCACCGTTACCGGCACTGGCATCACAAACTTAAAGGGATCTTGCCACCGGCACATTAAACCTGCAACACCAAGGACACCTCACCTACCGCCCGGCCTGGTCCCTATACACAGAGAGTGCCCCAGAGGATCTATGTGCCAGCCTCTCCCTCACTGCTGTACACCTGCCCAGGGTATATGAAAACTGAGTACCAAAAACACCCTTGGTTATTAACTATCCCTGTGACCTCACCATTCGCCTCACCCTGCAGGGCTGCGTACTGCATATTTTGGCATCACGAAGAGGATACGAATATTCCTACGCCATTGTGGAATCTGAACTGTGTGCCATTATTGCCTATAAAGTGATAAATGCCCTATCCGTTTATTAGAAAATTGTTGGGCCAAAGAACTGTGAAATTGCAGTGTGAAAACTGTATATTGTGGACTGTTTGCTGCTTTCTGAAGTCACCTCTTGCTGTTAGTGAATCTACAGCCTTATGCTTAAAGCTGGCTGCTTAAGCTGACTGGAATAATCGTTGCACCATCGCTGTGTCCCTCTGGCGCGAAAAACAAGGAAAGGTACCGCCCTGTCTGTAAAGAAGATACCGCCTACATTGAATCCCGGAGCTCAGAGAGGCCGCGCCTATCTCCTGACGCTGCGCGTGGGACCCCCGCATAACGTAGTCTCGTACCACGCGAGACCTGGACTGCGCATCACCGGAGTGAGTAAACTTTCGGTGCTAACCGATTACTTTATATTCGAGCACCGGGAGGATTCTGATCCTTGCTGGGAGACTGGGGGGAGGTCCCTCGTTAGTAATAAGAGACTTAACCCAGGGGAAAAACACATCTTATTCGGATTTTGGCCTGCTCCTCCTCTCCTTAAAGGGCCATACACTCTCTGTGGTCACTGTTAGCAACGGCCTAAGAAAGTGAAGTCCAGTGTGGGTCTGCATATAGAACTTGCCTCCATAGACCACGCCATGACCGAACCTGAGGGAACGGAGCAGGTGGCCCCCAATGAGCCTTCTGTAATTCACCCAGATGAGAACAGGGTGCCCACCACTGCGGAAGCATCCAGTCTGATGCCGCTGACCATGCCATATTATTTTGGGGCCCCCTGGTTCCCGTGATAGTCCGGGGAAGCCCACAAACTGAAGGACTTTAAAGACCAGATCCTGGCCTTATTCCAGCTCTACCCTATCTCCACTGAGCAACAAATGGAGATCCTCTTAGCACAGCTAGAAGGGGCCGTCCGCAGGGAAGTCATGTCATGGCCCAGCTCTGAAAAGAATAGCCTGGAACAGATCTTTGAACGCCTCGGCACCACGTTTGAGGCCAGAACGGTGTCAGAAATTAAGATGCGATTTTTCAGCAGGAAGCAACAGCCTGGTGAATCACTCCGTGATTTTGCTTTGTCCCTGCAAGAGACCTTGAGGGCTGTGGTCCAGATGGACCCCCGAGAGGCTGAGGAACAAGACCGGACTCTAAGAGAGCAGTTCATTGCGGGTGTAAACACTGAGCACTTAAAGGGCCAGCTGAGGATGCTGTCAGCCCAACACCCCAATTGTGCGTTTTTGGACTTTAAAGAGCTGGCCATCAGTATCCTAGGTCAAAACCCGCCTACGGGGCCAGCGGCCTCCCTTAAACCTCAGGCCTGCCAGTCGAAAACTATTAATCTGAAACCGTCCGGAGCCAGTCAAGCTACCCAGGCTCCAGTAACAGATGTGGTGGCAGCGTTAATGGAGCAAGTTAACCATCTCACTAAGAGCCTGGAGAAGGTGTGCAGGAAAATAGAGGAATGGGAAAGATCATTGTTATTGGAAGACGAAAGCCCCCTTCCTCAAAGGCTCCTCCCGCCTGCATATAAAGACGACTACCCCAAAGAACCCGATGGGCGACTGAGTTACCGGTCTAAGAATCGCCAGCAGCCTGTCTGCCACTATTGTAAAAAATATGGACATATTGAATCAACGTGTTGGCAGTTAAACGGGCCACCCCCGAGGCCGAGGACCGCCCCTTGGGAGGTAGAACAGTAGGATCCAAGTTGGATGCTAAGATACGTAGGGTCTCGTCCAAAAATTAACATATGCATCAACGGGATACCTCTTGAAGCCCTGCTGGATACTGGGTCTCAGGTCACCACCATTCAACGACCCACCTTTGATAAATTCTGAGATTCAAGTCTCCTCACCCAGCCACTAGAATCCTGGCTGGATATCATTGCTAGCAACGGCAAGCCGGTGAAAGTCCATGGGTACTGGGAACCTTACCACAGCAAAAAATTACCTTACCACAGCAAGGTGTGATTGTGGTGCAAGACGGAGATAAAGGGGGACACCCCGTGATCCTAGGGACTAATGTCTTTAAAAATTGTTACTCCGAGGTGCTTGAGGCATTAAACCAATCCATACCTTCAGCTTCACCTGCTTCTAAAAGAGTCATTCAAAAGACTATCAGTGTGCTGTGTGCTCAGCAAAAATTTGCAAATGGAAAAGGAGAAATCTGAACTGCCCGGATCCGGGATAACCGGCCGGTAATCCTACCACCGAATTCCCAGATCATCCTGTGGTGCCGTACTGTGCTAGGGATCCAGGGCCAAGACTATCAAGCCCTAGTGGAGCCTATCCAAATTGAGAATCATCCCTTCGTGCGAGCAGCCAAGAGCCTGGTGACTGTATCTCAAGGTAAAGTGCCTGTCCGTTTGATTAATTTCAGTGATCACCCTGTTACTCTCTCTAAGCACTGCCCTGTTGCTCAGCTTTTCCAGGTATCCTTCCAGGATGTTATCCGTCTGCCTGCCACGGAGACGTTCCAAACCGCACAGAGCAGCAGCGCCCCTGCCAGCGCCTGTTCAGTATCCTGGTGGGGGGAACTTCATGTGGGGAACGAATCCACCCCAAAGGAGCAAACAGAGGGAGTCCTGAATCTGGTGAAAGAGCACCACAAGGCTTTTAGCAAGCACTCCACAGACTACGGAGAGGTCAGTGTAATCAAACACACCATACCCACTGGCTCTCATCCTCCTATCAAGAAAGAGATACAGACATATACCACCTACTACCTATCAGTCCATAAAAGAGATGATACAGGAAATAAAGGACTCTAATATAATCCGGGACAGTCATAGTTCCTGGGCTGCGCCCCTAGTTCTTGTTCGTAACAAAGATGGCAGTATTAGGTTTTGCGTGGACTATAGAAAAATCAATCAAATCACCCACAAAGACGCTTATCCGTTGCCATGCATTGAAGAGTCTTTGACTGCCCTGGGGTCATCAGCCTACTTATCAACTCTGGACTTAACCAGTGGATACTGGCAGGTACCTATGGTCCCGGAAGACCATTACATGCCTGTAATTAAATTCAAACAGCTCCAGGGACGTTCCAGTGGTTGATGGAGCATTGTTTAGGCCATAAGAACTTTGAGACTGTACTGCTATACTTGGATGATGTCATTATATACTCCAAGACATATGAGGATCATTTAAAACATCTGGCTGAAGTGTTTCAAGTCCTCGTTAAATATGGCCTTAAAATCAAGCCGTCCAAGTGCCATCTGCTGAAACCAGCAGTTAAGTACCTAGGGAACGTTGTTAGTGCAGAAGGAGTCCAGCCTGATCCTGATAAACTTGCTGCTGTTCGTAATTGGCCTACTCCTACCAGCATGAAGGAGGTGAGAAGTTTCCTCAGCTTTGCAGGATATTACAGACGCTTCATCCCGCATTTTGCACAGATTGCGGATCCGATCCCAGAACTCCTAAGGGGGCATCCCAAAAAGAGTCCAAAGACTCCTATCCCTGTTGAATGGATGAAGAACGGGAAATTGCCTTCCAGCTCCTAAAGAAGAAGCTGACTGAGCCCCCTGTCCTGGGTTACCCGGATTATCAGAAGCCGTTCCATCTCTATATGGATGCCAGTAAAAGAGGTCTGGGAGCCGTGTTGGCTCAGGTGCAAGACAACAAAGAGAGGGTGATTGCCTATGCCAGCAGATCCCTGAGGGGAGCTGAGAAAAATGATCAGAATTATAGTTCCTTCAAGCTGGAGTTCCTTGCTTTAGGGTGGGCTGTGACTGAAAAGTTCAAGGACTACCTTGCTGCCACTCCATTTGTCGCCTGTCGGACAACAATCCCCTGGCACATCTAAATACAGCCAAGTTAGGGGCTCTGGAGCAAAGATGGGCCTCCCGCTTTTCCAACTATGACTTTACTCTGAAATACGAGGCAGGCCGCTCAAATAATAATGCTGATGCCCTGTCTCGGCTTCCCACTACAAAAGCACCAGATGAACCAAAGGATGCCTGGGAAAAAGTGGAGATGCTGGCGTTTTACAACAAATTTGCTCAGCTGCTGATCCCTCTCCACCGAATAATCCTGAATCCAGAGGCGAACAAAAAAGGTGGATTAAGCTCCAGTCAGAAAGTAGAATCCTCGGTGAACTGCTCAATTTCCTTACCAGCGGAAGAACTCCTGAAAGAGTCCTCAGGAAGAGTGCAGACCCAGAACTATTGAAATTGTGGAGGCATCGCCACCAACTCTTCCTTCAAAAAGGCCTGTTGCTAAGAAGGAGCCTGGATCCAGTGTCCTGCGATAGGGTGTACCGGAGCCTCATACCCCGTCGAGATGCCAGTCTGGTGTTAGAGATGTATCATAACCATTCCGGACACTTCGGCGTGCAGAAAACTGAGGCCACCATTCGTAGAAGGTTCTATTGGATTGGGATGAGAGAAGACATTGAAAAATAGTGCCAGGAATGTACTGCCTGTGCCGTCGGGAGAAGTGAACGCCATGACCAGAGAGCGCCTCTCCATCCTATCGTGAGTAAAACTCCTCTGGAGCTTGTTGCCATTGATCATGTGACGTTGGAGCCAAGTCGCTCAGGTTATACTTATGCCATGACCATTATTGATCACTTCACTAAGTTTGTTTTAGCAGTGCCTGTGAAGGACCTGACAGCCAAGACTGCGGCAGAAGCATTCCCTCCTGCCCTACGGCTGCCCAAAGAAAATCCTCACCGACCAGGGGTCTGCGTTTGAATCACAGTTGTTCCAGGAGATGTGCCTGCTACATAATTGCCAGAAGGTCCGGACTACAGCCTATAATCCGCAAGGTAACGGGCTCTGTGAAAAGATGAATCAAACTCTCATTGAAATGCTGAGAGCAGTACCCCCTGAGACAAGGGGTAATAGGCCTACTCTGCTGCCACAACTTATGTATACATATAACAATACAATTCACTGTTCCACCGGGTTCACGCCCTTCTATTTGATGTTCGGCCGTCAAGGGAGGCTGCCTGCCGACCATTCCCTGGATGTACAAGTGCATGATGTCATCAACCCACTACCAAAGACTGATTGGGTGGTGGAGCATCAAAGACATCTCCTTAATGTCAAGGAGATTGTTCAGGAGCACATGGAAAGTACCCGAGAGAGACAGCAGAGAGACTATGACCTGGCTGCTCATGCAGAACCTCTAGCTTTAGGAGACATGGTGTGGCTGAAGAATAACCACCGAACCAGTAAACTGGACAGTAAGTGAGAAAGGACTCCCTACATCATAACTGCTATTCCTAATGCTGAGGCCCACATTTATCAAATTTCCAGGGAAGGTAAAGGCTCCCAGATTGTACACAGGAATCGTTTAAAACCCTGCATAGAAGAAGAAACTGCAGCAGGGGACCTCGAGCCCGAGTCTCCCAAGCCTGAGTTGCCAGCCCAACCTGTTGATCCTATGCAGGCTGTTGAAAACCTGTTACATGACAAGGAGCCACTTCATTGGTTCCTCACACCCTGGTTGAACTTGGTGGTACCGGCTCCAGTTCCTGCTAGTCCTCAACCCCTGGATGACCATTCCCAGAGAGCACTTGAAAGGGCTCCAGAGCCTGTGGATTCCTCTGTCCCCCTTGAACCAAGGCAGGAAGAGCCTCTGCCAGTAAGAAGGTCCACGTGGCCTATTAAGGGGCACCCACCTGTGAGATTCGGAGACTACATTGTGGGCCAGAGTAGCCCCTCCCGGGAAACCCCTGTTTAACTATCTACAAGACCCGGTGTACTGACTCATTTTGTTCTTTTGAGCCTCCAGGAACTTAAATTATTGTTACAATTTTCATTATTATGCACTATCCTGGTTATTCTCGATACGCTGTACCAGGTCAGCACCCCTGTTCCCTGTTCTATCCTGTATGAAGAAAACAACGCCCTTTTCACCGCACTTGTTCCTTTGCCAGCAGATATATTTATGTTACGGTTACTCCCCGGCTAGCTGGGAGCTGGACCGCTTGGATAGTCTGGATCTCTGTTTAGGGAGAGAGAGAGGAGCCGCTTCGTCTCGGTATCCAGAAGGATCCTGTAAAATGTAGAACAATCCCGGTAATGATCTTTCAGCTAGGATAATCTTTCCCCCCTCCACAAACGAGTCGAGGCTGCGATTTGAAGGTTAAGCAAGACTGATGTTTATTGACCCGGGGCCTCCTTTTATGCCATCCTGCCCTGGGAAGGGCTACATTTACATGATTACCACAATACACAATTACATGTCTGGGACAGCCCCCACGTCTCCTCCCCTCAGATAAGCCTTTAACATAATCAACCCACACACAATGTTACCCAAGTTCTGGATGTACCCCAAAACCAGGGGGTACATCTTTACATTCGGTATCCTCAGACAGTCCTGGTGTAGGGGAACAACATATCCAAAATCCGGCTCCGTCGGTCCAAGGGTTCGGGAGTTACGGGTCCCTGAAGTCCTGACCGACCGCACACAGTGTAATTAACAGTTTTGTAACAGTGTAACTAACAGTTTTGTAACAGTGCTCCCTTTTTGTGGAACACTCTGGCAGACACTGTCTGACCCCTTTTCGGGGCAGACTAAGGCTGTCCAGACCGCTGGTTATGCTGGGCTGAGGTCTGTTTGTCTGGACAACCCGTCAGCGTTGCCATTCTGTTTCCCAGGTCTGTAGGTAATGGTGAAGTTGAAGGGTTGTAATGACAGACTCCAACGTAAAAGTCTGCCGTTATCCCCCGAGACCCGGTTTAGCCACACCAACGGGTTATGGTCTGTAACCAGAGTGAACTCTTGTCCATACAAATAGGGAGTCAATTTCTTTAGTGCCCACACCAAAGCCAAACACTCTTTTTCTACCGCTGCATAGCTGACTTCACGTGGCAGGAGCTTACGGCTGATGTAGACAACTGGGTGCTCCCCTCCGTCTTCGCCTACTTGGCTGAGGACAGCTCCCAGCCCGAACATGGAAGCGTCTGTATGGACGATAAAACGTTTGTTAAGGGCTGGGGCCGCCAAGACGGGAGCGTTGACAAGAGCAAGTTTGAGAGCTTGGAAAGCCGTTTCACAGTGGGGAGACCACAGGACCTGTCGAGGTAAGTTTTTCTTGGTCAGGTCAGTCAGGGGTTTGGCAAGTGTGCTGTAGTCTGGTACAAACCGTCTGTAGTACCCTGCTGTGCCCAGGAATGCTAGGACCTGAGTCTTAGTGGTGGGGGTGGGCCAATTGGCAACAGCTTCTATCTTGGCCGGCTCTGGTCGCTGTTTCCCACACCCCACCCGGTGACCCAGGTACTGTACCTCGGCCATCCCAAAGTGGCATTTTTCTGGCTTCAGAGTCAGGCCCGCAGTCCGGATCTGATCCAGAACCATTGCTACGTGAGCTAAGTGGTCCCCCCAGGACTCACTGTAGATCGCTATGTCGTCCAGGTATGCGCAAGCAAAACTCTGGAAGCCATCCAGGAGCCTATCAACCAAGCGCTGGAATGTAGCTGGGGCATTCTTCACCCCAAACGGCATTACCTTAAAATGATATAAGCCGAACGGGGTGACGAATGCTGACTTGGGGACAGCCTCCTGGGCCAGGGGAATCTGCCAGTAACCCTTGCAGAGGTCGATGGTGGTCAGATAATTTCCCCTGGCTATACGATCGAGTAGCTCGTCTACCCTGGGCATAGGGTAAGCGTCCGTCACTGTCTTTTCATTGAGCCTCCGATAGTCTACGCAAAACCGGGTTGTACCATCTTTCTTGGGCACCAGGACCACTGGAGAAGCCCAGGGACTATCGGAGGGCTCAATTACCTTGAGTTGGAGCATCTCATCGATCTCCTTCTTCATCTCTGCCCTAACTGCCTCGGGGATTCGGTAAGAAGCCTGGCGTAAAGGAGCTTGTCCTGGGGTATCTACCTGGTGGGTGGTTAAGGTAGTGTACCCTGGCTTCTGGGAGAAAGTGGGGCTTTTGGACTGCAGGAGTTGGTTAAGCTGCTCCCTTTCAGTGGGGCTAAGTCGGTCCCCTATCTTGACCTGAGCTACTATATCTGCGTGGGGACTTTTTTCTAACAGATCTGGAATGGGTAGACTGTCGGGGTCTTCCTGAGGGGGACAGCATATGGCCGTCACGTTCTCCGGCCGCTCAAGATATTCCTTGAGCATGTTCACATGGAATGTCTTTCTAAGATTGCTGTCATGGCAGCTAGCTATTACATAGGTGGTGTCTCCCCTTTTCTCCACTATCTGATAGGGGCCCTGCCAGGACGCCTGTAATTTGTCTGTCTTAACTGGCTTAAGCACTAACACCTTTTGTCCTAGGATAAAGATTCTCTTTCGGGCCCCCCGATCGTACCACACCTTCTGTCTTCTCTGGGCCGACTGGAGGTTAGCCTGCACTGATTTAGCTAATTGCTCCATTCGGTCCCTGAGTTCCAGCACGTACGGCACAATGGGGACACCGTCAGTCTCCATCTCTCCCTCCCAGTGCTCCCGGATCAGGTTTAGGGGTCCCCGCACTTTTCTTCCGTAGAGCAACTCGAAGGACGAAAACCCGGTCGTTTCCTGGGGCACCTCCCGATAAGCAAATAGGAGGTGTGGCAGAAAACGCTCCCAGTCTCGGTATTCCTGAGTAAATGTTTTGAGCATTTGTTTGAGGGTCCCGTTGAACCTCTCACAAAGTCCGTTTGTCTGGGGGTGGTATGGAGAGCTCAGGAGGGACTTAATTTTGCAAACCTGCCAGAGTTGCTGAGTCAATTCGGCCGTAAATTGGGTGCCTCGGTCGGACAGGATTTCTTTCGGAAATCCTACCCGGGAAAACACCTGCACCAGCGCATTCGCTA
The DNA here is from genome assembly GCF_014858855.1 of Bufo gargarizans. Lineage (NCBI taxonomy): Eukaryota > Metazoa > Chordata > Amphibia > Anura > Bufonidae > Bufo > Bufo gargarizans. The sequence continues at coordinate 393,209,514 of NC_058082.1, read as the reverse complement.
CCGTATCCGCTTGGATGTTGGATAGGGCGACAGCTTCCGGGTACCTGGTAGCGTAGTCCACTACGGTAAGAATGTAGCGCTTACCGGAGGGACTAGGGGTAGCCAGCGGTCCCACTAGGTCAATAGCAACCCTGCTGAAGGGTTCCTCCACAATGGGCATATTTACTAAATGAGCTTTAGGGTGATCGCCTCTCCTCCCTACTCGTTGGCACACATCGCAGGTCTTACAATAAGTCCTAACATCAGCGTGTACCCCTGGCCAAAAGAATGTGTGAGTAATGCGGTGTAGTGTGCGGGTTACAGCTAGGTGGCCTGCCAAGGGAATGTCGTGTCCTATCTTGAGTATTTCTCGACGGTATTTGTGGGGCACTACCAGCTGTCGCCTCTGCTGCTCCCTTTTCTCCGTCAAGCGATACAGCTTTCCCTTTTCCCATAAAAAGGTTTCGTTATCTGACCCGCTCCCTCCGGTCTCTGCTCGTTCCCGGTACTTTTGTAATGTCGGGTCAGTCTTAGACTCTGTCTCGAAAGCATCTGGGGTGTCCCAGGGTATGGGACCTAACGGGTCAGTCGAGGTCGGGGTAGGTCTTACCTGTGTCTCCCGCACCAGTGATAGTTCTTGCTCCATTCGGGCTTGGGCTCTGGTAGTCACTGGGTTTGCCTCGTTGTTGTCCACTGGAGCATAGGCAGAAGTCATGGGGCCCAAATCGTTGCCCAGTAGTACTTCGACAGGTAAATTATCCATTATGCCCACGTTTACGGACCCCTTTCCCACTCCCCAATCAAGATGTACTTTAGCGGTCGGAATTTTGTACACATCCCCTCCCGCCAATCTAACGGCCACAGTCTGCCCTGATCGCTTGTGCTCCGGCACCAAATGGCTCTGGACTAGTGTAATGGTAGCCCCCGTGTCTCTTAACCCCTCGGTAGATCGCCCCTCGAGCCATACCTTCTGCCGATGGTGCTGGCGGTTATCCGAAGCAGCATATACCGGATCTGCTTCGTGAAGTGGTCCCAAATATTCCTCCATAGGGGCTTCTTGGTTAACACAGAGCGCCCGGGCAGGACGAGATGACCCAGGGGGGTAATTATAATTCCGGGGGGTCTGGTGTGCATTAAGGGGGCAGCTAGCCATGAGGTGCCCTGGTTGCTTGCATCGGTAGCAGGTCGGTCTGGGGCGATCAGAGTTGTTACTCGGTGGTCCTGAGTACCGTGCGGGGCCCGCGGGCACCGAGGCTCGGAATTCAGTACGTGGTGGCGTGCGGTAAACATCTTTGTGTTCGACCCGTGCTGGGGCTCGGTAGTTCGTGGGTTCGTGTAGACGGGAGTCGTAATGTTCATCGGCCAATTTGGCTGCTTCTTCTAAGGTAGAGGGTCGTCTGTCTCGCAGCCATTCCTTCCCCTGCTGCTCCATGCCGTTATAAAAATGTTCTAAGAGAAATAATTGTAAAATTTCTTCACCAGTCACAGCTTTACTTCCGCTCATCCAGTGATTTGCCGCTCTCCGCATTCGGTGCGCCCATTCCATATGTGTGTCGTTAGGCTTCTTTCTCGTGCTGCGAAATTGTCGGCGATACGTGTCAGGAGTTACAGCGTACCGCCGCAACAGTGTCTCTTTGACCAGCGCATACTGTGTCACTTCCTCAGCGCCCAGAGTCCGAAATGCTTCCAGAGCTCGCCCGGATAGTTTTCCAGACAATATCGTGGGCCACTCTCTGTTGGGAATCTGGTGCAGGGCACATTGCCTCTCGAAGTCCGCTAAATATTCATCGATTCCTGTCTCGCTCTCTAGGAAGGGTCTAAAAGCCGCATAGGGTATCTTTGGCCTCCCTGCGTTTCCGACAGGAACGATTACCTGCGGTGCTTCGGCATTGCGGTGTGCGGTCACTAGGCTGAGTTCGTGGGCTCGAGCCTTCCGTATATCCTCGTCCGCTTCTGCCATCAACTGCTGTACCAGTTCCATAGGTGGGTTCGGCCCGTATAGAGAGAGCCTCTCCCGAACAATCCTGGTCTTTTCGTCACTACTCGTGGTTGGGGTTTCTGCCATCGTGAAGCCCTGATCCAGTTCGGTTAGTTCTGCGATCAGTTCCCTTCTCGGACGGTTGCTGGCGTTCCCCCCTCTGCTTTCGAGTAAATCCTTCAAGGTCGCACGTTTCAATTTTTCGTAAGCGCTCTCCATCCGTTCAGTACCTCTCCTAGGAAATCCAGGACAATCCCACCGCTGCCATCCAAATGTTACGGTTACTCCCCGGCTAGCTGGGAGCTGGACCGCTTGGATAGTCTGGATCTCTGTTTAGGGAGAGAGAGAGGAGCCGCTTCGTCTCGGTATCCAGAAGGATCCTGTAAAATGTAGAACAATCCCGGTAATGATCTTTCAGCTAGGATAATCTTTCCCCCCTCCACAAACGAGTCGAGGCTGCGATTTGAAGGTTAAGCAAGACTGATGTTTATTGACCCGGGGCCTCCTTTTATGCCATCCTGCCCTGGGAAGGGCTACATTTACATGATTACCACAATACACAATTACATGTCTGGGACAGCCCCCACGTCTCCTCCCCTCAGATAAGCCTTTAACATAATCAACCCACACACAATGTTACCCAAGTTCTGGATGTACCCCAAAACCAGGGGGTAAATCTTTACATTCGGTATCCTCAGACAGTCCTGGTGTAGGGGAACAACATATCCAAAATCCGGCTCCGTCGGTCCAAGGGTTCGGGAGTTACGGGTCCCTGAAGTCCTGACCGACCGCACACAGTGTAATTAACAGTTTTGTAACAGTGTAACTAACAGTTTTGTAACAATTTATACTGCAAAAGTAGTGATTATTGTATTTGCCTGCTTTTTATTTTTGTCTTTCAGGTTTCAGTTTTCATCCGGGCGGACCCCCTATGTTGTGCCAAGGACGGGCAACCTCAAAGCAGCGGGCTATGTAGTGTCCCACTAGGTAAACGTCGGCACTACACAAGGGTCAATATGACCACGTTATTCTCCACCTCCTGTGGAACATGATCATTGTATTTTATATGATGTTTTTATGTAATTTTCCTGTTATCTTCTGTATCAGGCCTGTTAGGGGTAGTTCCTCCTCCTAGACAGTAGAGGGAGCTAGGGAACCCCTAGTATATATAGTTAGGCCCAGACAGGAAAGAGGCAGTGCAGTATAGTCCAGGAGGCTAGTCAGTGCAGTCTAGCCTGCCTGAGTGTCCTGAGCAAAGAGGCTCAGAAGCTGCTATCCAGGGGAAGAGTTTGCCTCCTGAGAAACCAAGTTCCCTTAAAGGTGCAGTGCAGAGCCAAGTTTTATTCTAGCCAAACAGAGAGCTGAAGGGCAGAAGGATATTCTACAGCAAGGACATATAACAGAGGATTTTTTCCCTACCCAAGGATAAAGCCAGCTATAGGGCATACAGGCCTTGGAGAAAGACAGACAGGATTCTGAGGAAAAGTGCAGCCTGATCTGTAAGTGTTATTCCCTCTGAGTATCTTGCAAGGACATTGCCTGCCGTTTTATATAAAGCCTGCCTGTTACAACCTGTTTACATGTGGAACTGACCAGACATTAAATAGTTGAACTGTTTCAGTAAAAGGAAGTTTTTGTTCACTGCAACTTGTGTTCCTCAATTATTCCTACAATAAATCGGTGTGCCACCGTTACCGGCACTGGCGTCACAAACATAAAGGGATCTTGCCACCGGCACATTAAGCCTGCAACACCAAGGGCACCTCACCTACCACCAGGCCTGGTCCCTATACACAGAGAGTGCCCCAGAGGATCTATGTGCCAGACTCTCCATCACTGCTGTACGCCTGCCCAGGGTATATAAAAACTGTGAGTACCAAAAACACCCTCGGTTAGTAACTATCCCTGTGACCTCACCATTCGCCTCACCCTGCAGGGCTGCGTAATGCACGTCCTGTCCTTGCTGGCGTGATCGTGGTAGGAGGATTACTTTCACCTCTTCCCCTGTGAGATTCCCGTTTTGCTGTGACATCACACTTATATGCTGTGTAAAGCATACTTTTTAACTTGTTTTGGAACTGCTGCATCCTTTCCGACTTCCGGGAATTCGGTAACATTTCAGCCACTTTCTGCTTATACCGGGGGTCTAGTAGTGTGGCCACCCAGTACAGGTCGTTCTCCTTCAGCCTTTTTATACGAGGGTCCCTCAACAGGCATGACAGCATGAAAGACCCAATTTGCACAAGGTTGGATGCCGAGCTACTCATGTCCCATTCCTCGTCCTCACTGATCTCATTAAAGGTCTGTTCTTCCCCCCAGCCACGTACAACACCACGGGTACCAGATAGGTGACAATGAGCACCCTGGGATGCCTGCTGTGGTTGGTCTTCCTCCTCCTCAAAGCCACATTCCTCCTCTGACTCGTCTTCCTCAGACTCCTCTTCAAGCGTTGCCGCAGGTCCAGCAAGCGATGCTGATAGGGCTGTTTCTGGTTGTGATGGTGACCACAACTCTCCCTCTTCACGCTCATCTACGGCCTGATCCAGCACTCTTCGTAGGGCACGCTCCAGGAAGAAAACAAATGGGATGATGTCACTGATGGTGCCTTTGGTGCGACTGACTAAGTTTGTCACCTCCTCAAAAGGAAGCATGAGCCTACAGGCATTGCGCATGAGCGTCCAGTAACGTGGCATAAAAATACCCAGCTCTGCAGAGGCTGTCCTAGCACCCTGGTCATACAAATACTTGTTGATGGCTTTTTCTTGTTGGAGATATAGGAATACAAAAAAAAGAGGATTACGGTACAATTGGAACTCTCCGGTCCTAGGGATGGACCAGGAATCACGTGAAAGGTACCTGGAGTAGAGGTTATCAGAGGCGCCAAGGGGTGGAGGTGAGTTCTGTAGAGAACTATATATATATATATATATATATATATATATATATATATATATATATAGGAGTTATGCTCGTCCACAGCTATGGATCAGGGTAGGCAGCTCAAGTGTTTTGGTGGGTCAAGGATTGCCCTTGCCCTCCTTTGGAGAGATAAAAGCGGTGCGGAGAAAAAGAAAAAAAATATAGAGGAGCCCTTCGTACCCGTTAAAAAGAAAGAAGAAACACGTGCTAGGCGCCAAATCACTCGGTAATTAGTCGTACTGAGGATATATTTAGTTCTTACTTGTATATAGAGAAATAAAAAGACCTTCCTTCACCTGGGTCTCGTGAGAAAGCCAAGGGTTTAGATAGGGGACCACAACCCTATAGTGGTGATATTGACAAATACAGATTTTAAAAAGAAAATAATAAAATCAAATGCACTCACTTCACAGGGGGGCAGTCACCAGGATAAACTCAAGACACCTGGGACTATCTATCCCCCCGGCCAGGATCGCATGTAGAAGTATAAATAATTGAACGCCGCCTACACACGTGGCTTCTGGTCAATCATTTTAATAATAATATATGGCTCAACGCGTTTCGAGGGTCTAATGCCCTCTTATTCAGGAGAAATAAAGGAATTTGGTTACAACAGAGAAGTGTTGAATACATAAATAAATTAAAAAATAGCATAAAATACATATATACAGTACAGACCAAAAGTTTGGACACACCTTCTCATTCAAAGAGTTTTCTTTATTTTCATGACTATGAAAATTGTAGATTCACACTGAAGGCATCAAAACTATGAATTAACACATGTGGAATTATATACATAACAAAAAAGTGTGAAACAACTGAAAATATGTCATATTCTAGGTTCTTCAAAGTAGCCACCTTTTGCTTTGATTACTGCTTTGCACACTCTTGGCATTCTTTTGATGAGCTTCAAGAGGTAGTCACCTGAAATGGTCTTCCAACAGTCTCAAAGGAGTTCCCAGAGATGCTTAGCACTTGTTGGCCCTTTTGCCTTCACTCTGCGGTCCAGCTCACCCCAAACCATCTCGATTGGGTTCAGGTCCAGTGACTGTGGTGGCCAGGTCATCTGGCGCAGCACCCTATCACTCTCCTTCATGGTCAAATAGCCCTTACACAGCCTGGAGGTGTGTTTGGGGTCATTGTCCTGTTGAAAAATAAATGATGGTCCAACTAAACGCAAACCGGATGGAATAGCATGCCGCTGCAAGATGCTGTGGTAGCCATGCTGGTTCATTATGCCTTCAATTTTGAATAAATCCCCAACAGTGTCACCAGCAAAGCACCCCCACACATCACACCTCCTCCTCAATGCTTCACGGTGGGAACCAGGCATGTAGAGTCCATCCGTTCACCTTTTCTGCGTCACACATAGACACGGTGTTTGGAACCAAAGATCTCAAATTTGGACTCATCAGACCAAAGCAGATTTCCACTGGTATAATGTCCATTCCTTGTGTTCTTTAGCCCAAACAAATCTCTTCTACTTGTTGCCTGTCCTTTGCAGTGGCTTCCTAGCAGATATTCTACCATGAAGGCCTGATTCACACAGTCTCCTCTTAACAGTTGTTCTAGAGATGTGTCTGCTGCTAGAACTCTGTGTGGCATTGACCTGGTCTCTAATCTGAGCTGCTGTTAACCTGCGATTTCTGAGGCTGGTGACTCGGATGAACTTATCCTCCGCAGCAGAGTTGACTCTTGGTCTTCCTTTCCTGGGGCGGTCCGCATGTGAGCCAGTTTCTTTGTAGCACTTGATGGATTTTGTGACTGCACTGGGGGACACTTTCAAAGTTTTCCCAATTTTTCGGACTGACTGACTGACCTTAATTTCTTAAAGTAATGATGGCCACTCGTTTTTCTTTACTTCGCTGCTTTTTTCTTGCCATAATACAAATTCTAACAGTCTATTCAGCAGGACTATCAGCTGTGTATCCACCTGAATTCTCCACAACGCAACTGATGGTCCCAACCCCATTTATAAAGCAAGAAATCCCACTTATTAAACCTGACAGGGCACACCTGTGAAGTGAAAACCATTTCAGGTGACTACCTCTTGAAGCTCATTGAGAGAATGCCAAGAGTGTGCAAAGCAGTAATCAAAGCAAAAGGTGGCTACTTTGAAGAACCTAGAATATGACATTTTTTCAGTTGTTTCACACTTTTTTATTTTATGTATATAATTCCATATGTGTTAATTCATAGTTTTGATGCCTTCAGTGTGAATCTACAATTCACTCTTTGAATGAGAAGGTGTGTCCAAACTTTTGGTCTGTACTGTATATATATATACATATATACACATATATACACATACGCACGTGTAAGGGTATACAGATACACACATCTATACGACTCCCGAATGGGGAAGACTATTATTATTACTTTGCCCCAAATGATTCATCGGGCATAAAAGATAGATCATAAAAATATATATGTATAAAGGAGATTGAAGCCCTGGAGTCCCTTAGATCCGACCCCACCATAACCCTCAAACCAGCTGACAAGGGGGGTGCGGTCGTAGTAATGGACACCACAAAATACATACAAGAAATCATGCGACAATTATGTGACCCTCAGGTATACAGGATTTTGGATTCTGATCCCAAATTCATGATAGCGGATATCATCCGCCGGTGTCTCAGGGAGGCTAAGGCCGCGGGTATCATCGATGGGGGTCTTAGTGACTTTCTTGAGGTAGCGCATCCTGTCACTCCGGTGTTGTATGTGCTGCCCAAGATTCACAAGACCCTCATCGATCCCCCGGGTCGCCCCATTGTCTCGGGCTCAGATTCCATCTTCAGCGGCATAGCCGTTTTCCTGGATAAAGTACTGCGGGAATTTTCCATAGGGGGATCATCCTACATACAGGACACATCTGATTTCTTGACTAAACTGCAAAGTGTTGATTTAACCCAGGTGTCTTCGGTGTTACTCGCATCATTTGATGTTACCTCACTGTACACGTCAATTGCCCATGACAAGGGTCTCAGAGCTGTGGAGAAAATGCTGGGGACCTCGGCCTTTTCTCCTCAAGCCTCTGAATTCATCATTGAATTGCTCAAGATTGTGTTACAGTACAACTACTTTCTCTTCAGGGACGTTTTTTACTTGCAAGAACGTGGGGTGGCCATGGGGTCTCACGTGGCCCCCACGTATGCAAATATATTCATGCGGTGCTATGAGGAGGATGTCGTCTATCTGTCCCACCACTTCAGCCAGGTGCTGAGGTGGTGGCGATACATTGACGACATCTTCCTCATATGGACCGGCACCGAGACTGACCTGGCACAGTTCCATAGTTTTTTGAATAGCCAGGATCCTGACTTACAGTTCACCCTTGTCTATTCTCGAACTGAGATCCAGTTCTTGGATACACGAGTCACACTCAATGAGGGTGAACTTGATACTGAGTTGTACACAAAACCTACTGACACCAATACGTTTTTGTGTTACAATAGCTCACACCCTCGGAGAATGATCCGGTCGTTGCCGTTCTCTCAGTTTCTCCGCGTCAAGCGTGTTGTGTCGGATGAGAATAAACTTGATGCGACTCTAGATTCCATGGCAGCTAAGTTTCGTGACAGGGGTTATCCCAAGCGACTGCTGGACGAACATGTGAATAGAGCACGAACGCTTGATAGAACGGAGTTACTGACGAAACGGAACACTGTCCAGAACAAGGCCAGGATTCCGTTCGTTTCAGTATACACTGAGCTGAGCCCGTCAGTCAACAAGATTTTAAATAAACATTGGGGTCTATTGGGTACATGCTTCAAGGATATCCCCGAGTTCTCACGTCCACCATTGTCATCATATCGCCGTTCCCGCAACCTACGTGATCAGCTGGTTAAGGCTGACATAGGCCCCGGGGTATCTTTGAAACAAACTAAATTGACTCAGTCTGGCTTAGGCTGTTTTCCTTGTTTAAACTGCGTCAACTGTAGGTACATTCGCAAGGGAAGATTCTTTGTACATCCCAATACTGGGGTGTCCTATAATATTCCATTTCATTTGACTTGCGATTCCAACCATGTCATCTATGTGTTGTCTTGCCCATGTAATTTGCTTTATGTTGGCGAGACAACAACTGAATTGAAGACACGCCTTAACAACCATCGCCTCAGTATACGTAAAAAACGTATGGATTTACCACTATCCAAACATTTTTCTGAGGCCGCACACAAAGAAGGCGACTTGAGATGCTGGATCCTGGATCATATACCCCAACCACGACGTGGTGGAGATAGATCCAGGACACTTAAACGCAGAGAGCTTAGCTGGATCCACAAATTGGACAGCTTGAAGCCAAAGGGCTTAAATGTTGACTACAACTTTGGGGAAGTTCTGTGAGGGTTGTTTGCCCCTAGTGCTTTGCCGGATATTGTTTTGCTAATTGTGTACACACTAAGAGAGTTATATAACTCCTTTTATTCCTATTTTAATTCTCTTTTTCTTCTTTTTTCAGATCACTCACTACTTGCATTTTGGGGTATGGATCATACGATTGGAGTGCACGCAACATACTACGGAAGGAGTCCATTTTTTTATTATACTTTATATATTATGTCTGTTTCAGTTCTGTTATCGTCAGGCGTGATAGACACCTGGTGTTGATATTTATCGACACCTTATATATATTCCTCTGTTGTCACATATTTTATTCTTCGATACTGTGAGCTAAACCTTACACACTATGCAGCATCTGTGCACCACTGGAGGAGATCCCTCACGGGCAGTATGGGACGACAGAATCCCTGACGTTATTCCTGCAAATGCCGCGGTTTTCCGTGGCTATTGGGGGGTTTTTCCGTCTGGGGGCACATTGGTACCCTATTTATGGGATTCCCTGTGCCTTTCTCTGTCCCCCTATGTTCGTTTTGTTTGTGGTTGGATGCGATTGCATAGTAAGTATGTATGGGCAGCTCTCCAGTTATTAAGATGGCACCTGCAGCTCGTTTTTCTACTGAGCATGCGCCCAGGACAACATACTGTGTCCGACGTTGTGACGGAGGTGGATCGGCCCATTGAGATGACGCGCAGCGCCAGTGTGATGATGCGCAGCGTGTCCGGCATGCCGAGAATCTATTATTGGTGCGCTGCCACGCCTGCGCAGACGGACATCCGGAACGCCGAGTTTACGGCCAGGAATGAGCCTCCTTACCTGCTAAGTATGTTACGTGTAACACTTCAATGCTCCTCCCCCTCTCCTCTTTTTTCATATGTATGCACACTGACCGTTGGTATACTATACCATCAGGTTTATGAAGTTCACTTGCAGACATGCCTTATATTTGTGATTTCACTATTGATGATGACCACCATATGCATATATATGTACTGTACACTGTAGATATTATGTTGATTTAATGCATAGTATTGTTCTATCTTTATGATCTGTTAAACACACCCACTGGGGTGTTGTCACATGATTTGTACTTCCTATATAACCACAGTCATTTGAGTTATGTCTTTGCTTGAGGAAGGCTCGCGATCAGAGCCGAAACGTTGCACCACTGGTGTGAATAAAGGATTCACTACTTTATTACTTGGAGTGCCGCTCATTTTTCTTATTATATAAAATATAGTATATATCAGGCTTGCTCATAATATATAATATATAAAAAATCAATAAGTTAATGTAATAAAAATCCAATAAGACACTTAGTAAAAGATAAATATCCATATGTGCAGAGATATGAAAACAAATACTGTATAGCCAAAACAAATATAAATAGATTGTGAAAATACACATAAAATATTCATAAGAAAAAAACATATATGAACAGACCTAGACAGATTTCTAATTTATATATTCAAAGAAAAAAAGGGGGATAAATGGATCTGTACCTTCAGGAGTGCCTTAATAGATTCCTAGACCAGTATGGAGTCCTTGGGATGGGTTGTTTTGGTGGAATATTTATAAGTGGCTTACTGATTTGCACGTGTGTTTCAACTAAAACCTATAGAACCTCCTACTTCCTGTTTGTATGAATCACATTGAATCGTTTTATTGGGATTATTTAACTTAGATTTCATTTATGACCTTTCATTCTATATAGCTTATGTGATGGGAAGATCCTACATACTATTATTTTTGATTGGAGGGCATCGTTTGGAAGGGTACTATACACTTCTGGACGCGATGCGTTCCACTGTGGAACGCATCGCCATTCACTTCCGGTTGTTTGGTAAATGCCAGGGGACGTAACCTAAAGAAGTGATGTGTGTAAAGATAAATTCTAATTCTGGGGGTAAGGGAAAGGGGAGGGAGGAACTAGATGTGCTCCAAGTCCATGGCTCCGTTCTCCCATGCACTTAGTGTGCCGGACAGTCAAGATCCCGATGCGTTCCACTTCGTTCCAACGCCAACCACTTCCGGTTCCAGGAGGAAGTGGATTAAAAGCAGACGGCCGTGATGTGGGAGGGTGCAGGTGTGATGCGTTCGACCCTGGAACGCAACCGATTGGCTGTATATGGTAGCAAGGGGGTGGATATGTGCGTTCCACCTTGAGTTACACAGTTTCTACAAAGCTCTTTGGGGTTTTCATGAAAGATGTTTTAGTTTATAATAATGGGTTTATGGCCCTAAAAAAAAGAAAAGAAAAAGAAAGAGAAGAAAAACTTTAGTACATAAGTAAATGAGTAATTATTGGGTAGGGGAATACGTCTTAATTGAGTAATTAACGGTGTCCTTCACAGATCCCCAGTAATAGTGCCACCCACAGACCACCATTAGTTCCAAACCCACCAAAAGCACACCTTTTGGTTAAAAATAATTTTTTTCTTATTTTCCTCCCCAAAAACCTAGGTGCGTCTTATGGGCCGGTGCGTCCTATAGGGCGAAAAATACGGTAAGTGGAAAAATATTAATTGGTGATTTATAGGCCATACTATAAAAGGTTATACATAGGAAATAAATCTAAGTAGGAATATGATCAGTTCAAGGGGGGAGAGGGGTAGGTAGCAGTACCACTAATATCAATGCATATAGATATGTTAATACCAATATACATAGACAAATATATAGATACATTTATAAATATATATCTATATATACACCGTATATATCCACATACAAAACAGTGGACATGTAAACTCTAAGTCCCGTAGGGAGTTGTGCTCCATATAGGATAAATGGAACTGGCTATTTGTTTTATTCTGAAATTAAGATAAAATCTTCAGTAATTTATATATTCAAGTGACTCATTTAAACCGAATGGTGTTAAGGTGTTAAGGCGAAAAATCCAGTACATCTCCCTGCAGCATAGAGATTGATAGGATTTCATGTCTTTTTCTAATAGTGTAACTGTTAGACCTGATGGATCTCCCTCATGGCACATCGCAAAGTGCCTGGATACACTGTGATTAGTGACCTTCCTCGCAATATTCGACCGGTGTTCATTCATCCTTTCCCGTGCAGATTGAGTGGTACGTCCTACATAGAGGAGGTTGCAAGGACAGCGTAGGAGATAAATGACGTCAGTTGTCCCACAGTCTAACCTCTGTTTAATATTAAAGACTTCCTTGCTAGAGGGGATGATTATTTCTTTTGTACCATTTGTTAGCATATTGCAGCATTTGCATCTCATGTTGTTACATTTGAAATTTCCAGAAGGTTTTTGGGTTTTTTTTGGATAGTTTTTATGCAATGGGAGGAGCTTCTCTCTATTTTTGGACACGAGGGGGCCAACAGGTTCTTCAGGGTTTTAGCCCTTCTGAATATCAATATAGGTGTCGGGGGGATCAATTTTTCCAGTATCGGGTCCTTTAGTAGGATTGGCCAATTTTTTACTAGGGTCTGCCGGATGAGGGAGTGTTGGGAATTATAGCGAGTAATCAAACTTGAACCCTAAAACTTATCATTATTTTTTACTTTTTCCAATGCGGAGAGTTTGGGTTTGGGTTTCAAACTCTCCTTTTGTGAGATTTGGTATACTCTTTTGCTTGACTCCATTAAAAGTTTCTTTGGATAGCCTTTTTCTTTAAGCCTTTCCTTTAGTTCCCTCACCTGAGTCTTCATAGTTTGATCATCTGTGCAATTTCTCCTGATCCTTTTCATTTGGCTGTAGGGGACGTTACGTTTCCATTTGGGATGGTGGCAGCTCCTATAGTCGAGGAAGCTATTCACATCCACATTTTTAAAGTGGGTTTTACTAATGATTTTATTATTTTTAATGCTTAAATGTAGATCAAGGAACACCACCTCCACTGGATTGTGTTCCATAGTGAATGTGAGATTCCAATGGTTGGAATTAATAAGCTCAATAAATTGGACTAGGTCCTTGCTGTCTCCTTGCCATATGAAGATAATGTCGTCTATAAATCGACAATAGAACCTAATTTGTGGATGTGTCAGCAAGCCAAATCTCTGTTCGAAAACCCCCATAAAAAGATTGGCATAGGATGGGGCAAACTTTGTGCCCATCGCTGTTCCCTGTGTTTGGATATAGAATTTATAATTAAATGTAAAATAGTTATGTTACAGTATAAATTCTATTCATTTAAGAAGGAATTCTTTCTGATGATCTGGCATATGGGGATCCTGAAGTAAGGTCTGAGAAATAGCAGCAGTACCTAGAGCATGTTGGATGTTGCTATACAGAGCTGAAACATCAAGGGTAACCCAGGTATAATTTTCCTCCCAATGAAAGGATTCTAGGGAATCTATGAGATGTGATGTATCTCTTATATATGAAGGGAGTAGAGGAACATACTTCTGTAGATAACTATCTACATAGGCAGAGAGATTGGCAGTTAAACAGCTCACTCCTGAAATGATAGGTCTTCCGGGTGGGTTTTGGAGATTTTTGTGGATTTTGGGTAGAAAGTAAAACCTAGATATTGACGGATGTGCAGTTTTTAGAAAGGATCTCAGTTTTTTGTCTATGATTCCCTAAGTCTATTAGATCAAATAAGGATTTTTTGAAGGGTTTTGTTGAATCTTCTTTTAATGGTCTGTAGTAGTCAGAGTCTGACAGAATTCTTAGGGATTCTGCCAGGTAGTACTCCGAATGCATGACTACTACCCCTACTCCTTTGTCTGCACTCTTTATAACAATTTCTTTATTAGCCTTAAGGCTTTCTGGGGTCTTTTTAGGTAAGGGACAGAGGGGCCTTTTTTGCTGTCTCCTTTTTGTTCACTGAGTGCAGTCTTTAGATCTTCCAGCACTATATTATAGAAGCATTCTATATGGGCTCCTCTGCTCTCCAAGGGGTAAAAAGAGGATTTACCCTTAAGATCACATTGAATGGGTGGACAACTCTGGGTGGAGGGTTTTATTTTGTCTTCCACTCTAGTTTGTGCATGGATCTTACCGGCAAAATGCCTTTTGAGAGTGAGTTTTCTCATAAATTGATTTAGATCATCAAAAAATTCAAATGGATCTATTGTATCCGTGGGGCAGAAGGAGAGACCTCTACTCAGTAGTGCTATCTCGTTATGTTGTAAAATGTACTTGGATAAATTAAATATGCCTTTAGACCTTTCTAGATGACTTGGGGATGATGACTGGATTATGTGGGACTGCTCTCCATGTTCCGGGCTCTTGACTTCTTTTTTACTGGTGTTTCTGCATTTTCCTCCTCTGCAGCCTCTGGGCCGGAAATGGGTCTTTTTCGGGTGGATATCACAGGGGAGTAGAATTGTGTGATCTTCATTGACCGAAGATTCTGATGAGTATTTATCATATTCAAACTGGTATGTGTTAATAATGGACTTAGGAGCTGTGCTGCTTCCCAGGTTTTTCGTAAAGGGATTATGGGACTCTGGACTCTTGTTGCTGTTGGCGAGATCCGATCTAAAAAAGGACTTTCCCCATGACTAGGCGGTAGTGCCCAAAAATTATCAGGACTGCTGATGGATACCGAGTGCGTGGAAATATCAATGGATGTAGACAGATGTAGGGACTGGGGCGTAGATGGAAGGATGGGATGTATTTCTTCCATCTGTGGTATTGTACCTGGGGATCTTACTGGTAAGGACGGCGAATATTGTTTACATGATCTGAAATTTCCCACTGGGGTGCCATAGATTGATCTATTAGGGTCACCTGGTGTGGTATTGGCTATAGGTTTTGGTTCTTTAAGTATTGTGGTGGAAACCTTAAGGGGTGATTCTGAAGGATATATATCAGGGGGGGTCTCGGAGGTACATTTTCCGATGATAAGTGGTGGGTTTTTTGCCACAATCCCTGCATACGTGGTGGCCCTAGGTTGACTCCCTGAAGTGCAAGGAAGGGGGGGGGAGATGGGCAATGGATAGTTTTTTCCTTTTAATAAGGGGTTCCAGTTGTTTTGAGAGTTGGAATGGGGGACGATTATTCCTGCTATTGTAGAAGGTTCTCCCCCTATTCGGTTTATCAGGAACCGTCTCGATATTGGACAAAGGATTGTCAACTCTTTTATTATTGAGTGTCTGTGATGGACCCATTGTTTGGATAGGGAGTCTATGTTTTCTATCCCAGGTCCTTACCTCTTGTCTACTGTAATCTAGTAGGTCTCTGTGAAGTTTTGAACACTTGCTTACAACTTCATTGTATTCAAATGTTCTAAACATTCTAAGTTTTTTGTTCATTGAGAGACCCAACTGTTTGTTATTCTTAAATGAGAATGCATACCCCTGTAATTTCATAGCCAGGTCTGAACAGACCTGTCTGCATTTATATATCAGAGCTTTCATATAGTCCCTGGAGCAATTATCACTGATAGATAGCCAGTGGTTTTTAAATACAGGCTCTTCTGGGAAAGTCGGTTTAAGCTGAAGACGCAGACCTCGTGGTATGATCTCCAGAGATAAATAAATAGAAAGGAAATACCAGTCTAATTCGTTGTGTACGTAGTCCTTAATCAAAGTGGTAATGTTCGCATCAATTCCATGAATGGGGTCAAAGGTCCTATCCGGAGTTGTTGTATTCCAGGAACCCGTTAATGTTTCTTTGGGGAACGTTTTTCCCATACTTGTTAATAGTTGATCCAATTCACGTTTTAGTCTATTCTGAAGGTCAGGAATATCATCTTCCAAATAACGCCATCCTGAGTCAGCCATCTTTCCTCTGATCGCTGGGGTTTTTTGTTGGACCCCTCGTCGATCCGTGAAGCAGATATAGGAATACAAAAAAAAGAGGATTACGGTACAATTGGAACTCTCCGGTCCTAGGAATGGACCAGGAATCACGGGAAAGGTACCTGGAGTAGAGGTTATCAGAGGCGCCAAGGGGTGGAGGTGAGTTCTGTAGAGAACAATATGTATTAAGGCATTTGCCTGGATTTGTGGGAGGGGCTGAGGTCCGCCTCCAGCCTATTTAGGGCACCCCCCTTACCTGGCTCCTGCACCGTCTGAGGTCTGAGCTTTGTGGGAGGAAGTCGCTTGTGGAGTTTCTGGAGAGTTACCTGCGAGCCGCTGAATTTCTGAGAGTTTTTCGTCGCCGTCTGTTTCTGGATCTGGAGCATTTCTGTTCTGTTTCCCAGCTTCACTCTGTTCACTGTGGGTCGCGTTGCCCGTTAAACTGTGAGTCTTTCATACGGTACAGCCGGGGCCTCACGGTTGCCCCTGTACCGGTTCATTTCATTTGATCACACGCGCACCAATGTCACAGATTTTTCATACAAGTCACCAGTATTCATTTCTTTTTCAAATTCTTTTTATTAATTTTCAATAAAAGAATGACATACAAATGCCTAAACAGACTGCCAAACTACCAGTATTCATTTCTGTCACGCCTTATTCATGCACATTTTGTTCACAACCGTACCACCATCCCGGTCAACAGCTCCGCAGCAGGCGGCATGGTTCCTGGGCTAATCCCCCATTTCTGTTCGTTTCATCTCACACACGCTGCACTTATGTCACGGGTCTCGCATTATCACCAGCATCTCATTTCTCTCATGTCTTATTCTGGCGTCTTCCCACAATACCAACACTCCGGTCAGCACCCCGGTGGTTCCGGGCTCATTCCCCTTTCTGGGTTA
The DNA here is from genome assembly GCF_014858855.1 of Bufo gargarizans. NCBI lineage: Eukaryota > Metazoa > Chordata > Amphibia > Anura > Bufonidae > Bufo > Bufo gargarizans. Next base: position 393,192,674 of record NC_058082.1, on the reverse strand, counting down.
GTTCATATCACCCCACATCATCCACATTCATGGCTCCCCCCCCCCTCATGTTCATGTGCACGGCTACAGGTGCCAGATGCGGTACACCCGGTACACCGGGTACACCCCCCCTCCATGTCCACCTTCACTGGGCATACCACTGCCACAGCATCCCCTCCCCACCGCCTCCGGCCTGTTCCGCCGCTCCTCCTGCCGCGCGGCCGATGGCGCCCGGCCGCGTCTTGGTGCCTGGTCTGCGCATGCGCGGCAATTCGTCGGCGCATGCGCGGTGTCCCGGCGGCCGTTCGCGCCGCATCTGATGCGGGGGGCCGCCGTCGGGCAGTCCGGCTCGGCTGGTCGGCGGAGCTCCAGGGGCGCCGGTCCAACAGCAGGCCCCTCCTGCGCAGGTTGCAGGGGGGGCTTCCAGCACGCCCCAAAAAAAAAAAAAAAAGGACACAAACCAACACATACCATTGGTGGATTCAAACCGCACGTTTCAACTTTGTGCACAGGCATGCGGCCACCCCCTGGTCTCTTTTCACACATGCGCAAACTGTCATTTCATCAACAACCGTCATGATCTCCCGGGTCATGCCATATGTACCAAATGGATTTCACATTTCATAACACAATTTTATGTCTACCCTCCCCCTTTTTCAGGCGGCCAACCTATATTATATTTTGCACTACCGTGTATCCGGAGAATTTTTCTTACTACCAGGTACGTTCACCTGCTCATTTACAAAGGTCTTCCGTACATTTCGGATGGTCCCGCTAGGGTCAGCGTGCTGGCTTTAGGGGCATTATCATCCCACTAGGTTACCCCCTTCTTGGCTTCGCCATCAGTTAGTGGTCCCGCGAGGCCAACACCCCGCCTCAATCGTTCAGAGGCAACCGCACATCGCGCCACTCGTTAGTAAGCCGCTTCGCGTGTTGCATAGAGAGGGCCTCACCTGTCACTCCCTTCCCCTAGTCCTGTCTTACAGTCACCGAGAGGCCAACGCTCCTGCCACTTCAACAAGTGGCCTCATTAACCCCTCGCGCCAACTCATAGATAGAGCCTCTCAAGCCACTTGGCAAATTAGCAGGGCCTCATCTGTCACCACGCAAGTATAATTTTTTCGCCATCCGGCCTAGCTAGCTTGCCAGCACGATCCTGTGTTTCCTCAAGCCAATCACCTGTTTTATTTTAGTATGTCTCTGGATGGGTTAGAAAACTTCTCCCTGCCTGGCACCCCTGCTAGCCCCGTCACTGCTACCCCGGGAGACGATCTAGCCAGTCCAGCATCCATCCGGTCCTGGACAGTTCCGCGCATCACGGCGGAGTTAAGGAAGCGGCATGTTCCCTTCCCCGCCACGGCAAGGAAAGCGGAGCTGTTCCGGCTGCTGCGCGCATCAACTTATAATAGGGATGCAGGGGAAGGACCCAGCCGATCCGGCACCGGGGACATCCATGCCATGCTGGCCTCCCTGATGACATCCATGTCGACAGTCAACGCCAGGTTGGAGAAGCTAGAATCGGTCACCACGACCCTTTCCTTGGCAGGTCCACCACCAGCGGCGTCACCGACACCGGCCAGATTACCGGTGATCACGCCGGCCGTTAGCCTGGAGGACCGGGAAGTCAACCAGGCGCACATGATACCAGAGCACTTGAAAAGTGATATCCTGGAAGGTAAGGATGTAAACCTGGCCTCCCTTCTGATTGCCTCCTAGGATGTGGTCGAGAACACGACTTATGCCTACGACGAGGTTTCAGTTGTGGTCAAGTCCAGGGATGCCCGTCTCAATAGGAAGCTGACCATTCCCGAATTCGTTTTGGCTTTCGGTATCTATAGAGAGGTCATCTGTGCGGTCTACCCCAACAGAAGGGAGGAACTCGACCTCTACATGCACAAACTGGTGGACTTTCTCGGCGAAAGTGGCGGGGGCTTTCTCCCAGTACGGAGTCCGCTCCAACTGGGCAAGGATCGACACGGTCATATTCTGTCGCCACTTCGCAGGCCTTAGGACCCCAGCCTGTGCACACTGCTCCTCCACGGCCCACACCACCAATTTCTGCCCAAACATGTCGACCAGACAGGCCCTCTCACAGGCAGCCGGCCCCTCCGGGGTCCCGGAAAGGTCAGCCCGGGACAAGCTGGGTCGGCCGATCAAGTTTCTGGGCAAATCCCAGATTTGCAATAATTTCAATGAGGGGTCCTGCAACTATAGCGGGTGCAATGTTTCCGGGCGCATGCCAAGTCCATGTGCCCAAATAAAATGTTTGCAAAACCGTATCTAACAACCATCAACATGCCAGTTTTTACCGCGTTCATGTCACAACACCCATCCAGGCATCTCTCAGATTTCCTCGTTTCAGGGTTGACAGAAGGCTTCCACACAGGCATCCTGTACATGCCAACTGGCACCCTGGAATGTCCCAATCTTTTATCCGCTCTACACAACCCCACCGCCATTGACGCCCTCATAGCCCAAGAAGTAACGGAGGGCTTTGTGCTAGGTCCTTTCAAAACTCCCCCATTCGCCACATGGCGCACCAACCCCATTGGCATCGTCACTGGAAAAACTTCCCAGAAACAGAGGCTCATCATCGACCTATCGGCGCCTCACGGGTCAGGCAACCCCAGTCTCAACTCCCTCATTCCCTCGGAGGAATTCTCTCTGCAATACACCACCATAGATCACGCCATCACAGCCATCATACAAGCAGGGGTGGGGGCATGGCTCAGCAAAACCGACATCACCAACGCCTTCAAATTGCTACCGATTCACCCTACACTGTGGCACCTGCACGGCATCAAGTGGTCAGGGGATCATTATTTTTTCTCTCGGTTGACCTTCGGGTCCAAAAGTAGCTCCGCCATCTTCGACATATTTGCAGAAGCATTATGCTGGTTGCTTTTGAATATAGCAAGGTGCCCGTTGGTATTACATTACCTTGATGATTTCCTATTGGTGGAAGAAAACACTCCCCCCCCTCCAGCCTCAGAGCCACCATCGAGCTGTTCAAGGAACTGGGGGTACCCCTCTCCACCAACAGACAGAGGGGCCGGACACGATCATCACCTTCCTGGGTATCCAGTTGGATTCAGCCTCAATGCAAGCCAGTTTGCCATCCGGGAAGATCCAGGATATTCTCACCCACATAGACGGCTATCTTCAACTCGGCACCTGCAACCGCAAAGAACTACAGTCCCTGCTGGGCTCCCTGAACTTTGTCATGCGCATCATACCCCAGGGTCGCTTATTCATATGACGGCTTCTGCACCTCTTCCCCTTGTTCCTACACGACTCGCACAGATTGTCCCTGGATGCCCACGCTGCGGCGGATCTGGGCATGTGGAGGAGATTTCTGTCCACCTGGAATGGCAGGAGCTTGTTTCTCCCTCAGCTGTCAGACTCTTCCCCCTCTATCTGGTCAGATGCGGCATCTACCACAGGCTTTGCGGCCATATTTGGGAACGATTGGCTGTGGGGCAGCTGGCCTCCTGCGGTCCGGGGTCTGGAAGGATTCTCCACTACCTCAGCACTTTTTGAGATCTATCCCATCGTAGCGGCTGCCGTGGCGTGGGGTCATCTATGGGCAAACATGTCGGTCCGGTGCTACTCAGACAACCAAGCAACCTGCCAGATCATCAACAAAGGTCGTTCTAAATCCCTCACAATAATGAGGTTCATGCGAAGACTTACTTGGCTGGCCGCCTGCAATAATTTCTTCTTGCATTGTTTCCATGTCCCGAGGGTGTGCAATTCGGCAGCTGACAATTTGTCTCGCTTCAAATTTCAGGCATTTCATCAGGCTCTCCCATCAGCATCACCCACGGCCTCCAGCACCCCGTCATTTCAACAACTCATTCTGGACTAGAGGTCATCATGCGGCATAGCCAGTCTTTGTCCCACTTAGCGCTGTCAGTCAATACACATAGAACGTACAACAGAGCATTCACACTATTCAACAGGTTCCTGTTGGAACACAGCATCACGCACCCTTTCGTCATGACGTCTCTTTTGGGGTTTGCTTCTTTCTGCCACCTCAAACTCAAAATGTCATACAACACAATCAAACTATATCTTACTGGCATTCAACATCATATGCTAATCTTGCATCCCAACAACATCAGCTTCATGGCCTCACACCAAATCAAAACAATACTCAGAGGCATTCAGAAGACGGAACCCGCACGTCCAGCCCAGAGGCTGCCCATCAACAGTCATGTCTTCAAAGCATTATCCGACTTGCTGGACGCCACGCCTTTTGATACAGATACCAACGCCGTCATCAAAGCTGCAATTTACTTAGCCTTCTACGGGTTCCTGAGGCCCGGTGAATTCACTACAACCTCCACGTCCCAAACCTCACCTTGTCTTCTTGTCTCCCACTTGTCGAAACACCTGGATCACTACATCCTGACCATACCTCACTCCAAGAGTAGTCAGCATTCACCCGTCAACATCTCATATTACCCCACGCACAACAAATGGTGTCCAGTAAGGGTTCTGGACGCCTACAGTCAGCTTCACAAGTTTCTACCCTCTCAACCGCTACTTCAACTTCATGGGTCAGTACTCACCACCACCACCTTCATGATCCATGTCAGGTCATTTCTCACCCAACTGGGCCTCAACGCAGCCAACTACTCAGGGCACTCCTTTGGCATCGGAGCTGCATCCACGGCCTCCAGCGCCAACATCCCTACTCATGTCATCAAGAAATTGGGGCGCTGGAAGTCATCTGCTTACGCACGATAGATTCCCAATCCAGCGCGAGAGTTGAGAGGGGCTTTCCAAAGCATGACGGGTTGAGCTATTCATGTATTAATTGGCACAAATAAACTGGTTTATTTCCATTTTTGCCCTCTTCTTTCTTAGGCCTACCTCATCCTTGGTTTTGGCACACCACAACCGACTGCATTTCTTCCCCTGCTTTCCAGGGCTCTTCACTGTACTACCGTAAGCACCTAACACAAGTATTAAGGCAATTGCCTGGATTTGTGGGAGGGGCTGAGGTCCGCCTCCAGCCTATTTAGGGTACCCCCCTTACCTGGCTCCTGCACCGTCTGAGGTCTGAGCTTTGTCCCTCCCACCACTCCACTCATTTACAACTCATTTCTTTTATGTCTTTTCCTTGGGTGGGCCCTCTTCTTTCTTAGGCCTACCTCATCCTCGGTTTCGGCACACCACAACCGACTGCTTTTCTTCCCCTGCTTTCCAGGGCTCTTCACTGTACTACCGTAAGCACCTAACACAAATATATATATATATATATATATATATATATGCTCCTCCACAGCTATGGATCAGGATAGGCTGCTGAAGTATTTCGGTGGGTCAAGGATTGCCCTTGCCCTCCTTTGGAGAGATAAAAGCGGTGCGGAGAAAAAGAAAAAAATATAGAGGAGCACTTCGCACCCGTTAAAAAGAAAGAAGAAACACGTGCTAGGCGCCAAATCACTTGGTCATTAGTCGTACTGAGGATATATTTAGTTCTTACTTGTATATAGAGAAATAAAAAGACCTTCACCTGGGTCTCGTGAGAAAGCCAAGGGTTTAGATAGGGGACCACAAACCTATAGTGGTGCGAAGGGCTCCTCTATATTTTTTTCATTTTCTCCACACCGCTTTTATCTCTTTTTCTTGTTGGAGCAGGTGGTCGAACATTAGGAGTGTTGAATTCCAACGTGTCGGGCTGTCGCAAATCAAGCGCCTCACTGGCATGATGTTTCATCGCTGAATATATGAAAAGTGCGCCATGGTCGTGTAGGAATGCCTGAAATGGCCACACACCTTCCTGGCCTGCTTGAGGACATCTTGTAAGCCTGGGTACTTATGCGCAAAGCGTTGTACGATCACATTACACACATGTGCCATGCACGGCACATGTGTCAACTTGCCCAAATTCAATGCCACCAACAAATTGCTTCCGTTGTCACACACCACTTTGCCAATCTCCAGTTGGTGCGGAGTCAGCCACTGATCCACCTGTGCGTTTAGGGTGGACAGGAGTGCTGGTCCATTGTGACTCTCTTCTTTCAGGCAAGTCAACCCCAAGACGGGCGTGACACTGTCGTATCCCGGATGTGGAATAGCCCCTGGGGATCTGGGGGGGGTGCAGTTGATGTGGAGCAAAATACAGCAGTAGAAGAGGACTCAGCCGAGGAGGTTAGCGAAGAGGATGGAGTCGGAGGAGTAGAGGAGGTGGCAGCAGGCCTGCCTGCAAGTCGTGGCGGTGTCACCAACTCCTCTGCAGAGCCATGCATTCCATGTTTCGCAGCATTCAGCAGGTTTACCCAATGCGCAGTGTACGTGATATACCTGCCCCGACCGTGCTTTGCAGACCAGGTATCAGTGGTCAGATGGACCCTTGCCCCAACACTGTGTGCCTGACATGCCATGACTTCCTTTTCCACAATAGAGTACAGGTTGGGGATTGCCTTTTGTGGAAAAATAATTCGGCCGGGTACCTTCCACTGTGGTGTCCCTATAGCTACAAATTTTTTGAAGGCCTCAGACTCTACCAGCTTGTATGGTAAAAGCTGGTGGGCTAAGAGTTCCGACAAGCCAGATGTCAGACACCTGACCGTGGGCAGATGAGCAGGAACTGCTTAAGGTGAGAGGCGTATTGGCGGGTGGTTGAAAGGGGGCAAGGAGGACAGCAGTGGTTGACGTGGCTAAAGATGCTGGACCAGGAGGAGGATGGTGGCTTTGAGTTTGTGTGTTGTTTGTACTCGTCATCATGTGTTGATCCCATAGGCGTTTGTGACGTGAGATCATGTGCTTTTGCAAAGCAGTTGTACCTAGGTGGGTGTTGGACTTCCCATGACTCAGTTTCTTTTGGCACAGGTTGCATCCCTGTTCATAGGCTGGTCTGGTGTAATTTATACATCCCACCACTACATGGGGATAGCACTTAGGTCATATAAATACCTAGGTCAGGCCTAGTGAGAGAGGTTCAGTGGTTGTTAATTAGTAGTCAGTTTGCTGAGTTTGAGAGAGTGCATATCTAGCACTTTTACTCAGATAAAAGTTTAGTCCAGGAAGGGACAAAAGAAAGAAAAGATTAACAGCCAAAGGATAAAGTCACAAACCAGGCATAAAAGACCTTTGGGTATCCAGGTGAAGGATACTATAGCCACCGGCAACCTCACCAAATTACACTGATACAGAACCTTCAGGCTAAGCTAAACCCAGCCAAACCTATTAACAGTGGATCAGCAGGACAACAAATATCATCAAGGGACTCAGCTGCACCAAGCACCCTAAGCACCCCTAACATCAAGGGCACCGCAAACCTCCATCTTGGCTGATGCTTCCAGGGGAGCACCCAGGAATTTTGTCTAGGGGGGGTCCGAAAGGCAAAAAAATGTGGCATGTGTAGTGCGCTGTGCTATTTCAATTTTTCAAAGCCCCCTTTATATTTAAAACTGCAAGGACGGGGGTGTAGCGTGTTGCGCTGATTCTTTTACTTGGCGATTTTTTGGCCCCGCCCATTATTAAAAGCCCCTCCTACATATAATAGGCCACTCCCAACAAACACTGTACAGCTGACATTCTATAGCTGCGGCCTGTCTCTACACATCATACAGGGAGTGCAGAATTATTAGGCAAATGAGTATTTTGACCACATCATCCTCTTTATGCATGTTGTCTTACTCCAAGCTGTATAGGCTCGAAAGCTTACTACCAATTAAGCATATTAGGTGATGTGCATCTCTGTAATGAGAAGGGGTGTGGTCTAATGACATCAACACCCTATATCAGGTGTGCATAATTATTAGGCAACTTCCTTTCCTTTGGCAAAATGGGTCAAAAGAAGGACTTGACAGGCTCATAAAAGTAAAAAATAGTGAGATATCTTGGAGAGGGATGCAGCACTCTTAAAATTGCAAAGCTTCTGAAGCATGATCATCGAACAATTAAGGGTTTCATTCAAAATAGTCAACAGGGTCGCAAGAAGCGTGTGGAAAAACCAAGGCGCAAAATAACTGCCCATGAACTGAGAAAAGTCAAGCGTGCAGCTGCCAAGATGCCACTTGCCACCAGTTTGGCCATATTTCAGAGCTGCAACATCACTGGAGTGCCCAAAAGCACAAGGTGTGCAATACTCAGAGACATGGCCAAGGTAAGAAAGGCTGAAAGACGACCACCACTGAACAAGACACACAAGCTGAAACGTCAAGACTGGGCCAAGAAATATCTCAAGACTGATTTTTCTAAGGTTTTATGGACTGATGAAATGAGAGTGAGTCTTGATGGGCCAGATGGATGGGCCCGTGGCTGGATTGGTAAAGGGCAGAGAGCTCCAGTCCGACTCAGACGCCAGCAAGGTGGAGGTGGAGTACTGATTTCGGCTGGTATCATCAATGATGAGCTTGTGGGGCCTTTTCGGGTTGAGGATGGAGTCAAGCTCAACTCCCAGTCCTACTGCCAGTTTCTGGAAGACACCTTCTTCAAGCAGTGGTACAGGAAGAAGTCTGCATCCTTCAAGAAAAACATGATTTTCATGCAGGACAATGCTCCATCACACGCGTCCAAGTACTCCACAGCGTGGCTGGCAAGAAAGGGTATAAAAGAAGAAAATATAATGACATGGCCTCCTTGTTCACCTGATCTGAACCCCATTGAGAACCTGTGGTCCATCATCAAATGTGAGATTTACAAGGAGGGAAAACAGTACACCTCTCTAAACAGTGTCTGGGAGGCTGTGGTTGCTGCTGCACGCAATGTTGATGGTGAACAGATCAAAACACTGACAGAATCCATGGATGGCAGGCTTTTGAGTGTCCTTGCAAAGAAAGGTGGCTATATTGGTCACTGATTTGTTTTTGTTTTGTTTTTGAATTTCAGATATGTATATTTGTGAATGTTGAGATGTTATATTGGTTTCACTGGTAATAAATAATTGAAATGAGTATATATTTGTTTTTTGTTAAGTTGCCTAATAATTATGCACAGTAATAGTCACCTGCACACATAGATATCCCCCTAAAATAGCTAAAACTAAAAACAAACTAAAAACTACTTCCAAAAATATTCAGCTTTGATATTGATAAATATCATTAAAATAATGAGTTTTTTGGGTTCATTGAGAACATGGTTGTTGTTCAATAATAAAATTAATCCTCAAAAATACAACTTGCCTAATAATTCGGCACTCCCTGTACAGAGAGAGGGGGAGGTCTGTCCTGGCTGCAGTGCCTGCTTCACATCATACAATAGACAGTCGGCTACAGCCAGGAAGCTCCTCCGCTCTCCTCCCTCCCCAGATCCTGCTCAAGGCCTGTGGTTCACCCCACCATCTGCCTGCTGCCCCCTTTGGCTGTCCTCACCCAGCTCTGAATCCTCCTTCTGCAAATGGCAGGGAAGGAGCCGGAGCATCTCCTCTCCTACATAGCGCCCCATACCTCTTACATCCAGTGATGTCACCTTTGTTGTATTTTCAGCCATCTCCCGTCTCTGCAGAGATTAACAAACAGACATTAGTTTCCCACATTTTCATCATCTTCACATCTTCTGAACACCCTTTCCTGCCTCCCCCAATACTGTGCTCCCCAATACTATACTGCAGAAACAGTCCGCCTGGAAATACTACTACCACACAGATAGTGCCCCAATACTGTCCCCGGTGTTCCCCCAATACTATACTGCAGGAACAGTCCCCCTGGAAATACTACTACCACACAGATAGTGCCCCAATACTGTGCCCGCTGTATTTTTTTACTGGTTGTTCTAGGGGGGGTCCAGACCCGCTGGACCCCCCCTGTAGGTGCGCCACTATCATGCTTCCCTACCACAGAGCATGCCCCAGAGGATTTCATGCTGTCCACCTCAACACTGTACTGCCAGCCCAGGGAGGCTTTCTGCTAACAGTAAACCGATGAACTGTGTGTTATTGTTTGGCCCCTCATCGTGTTGCCCATGTGGTACTGGCTGGCTGCAGGAATGCCATCATCAGCGTGCGATTGTAGTCGCGCATCTTCCGATCAGTAACAGATGTTTTCACTAAATTTAGTTCTCTATCAGCAATGCAGAGCAGGGGTTCATTCATGGCAAAAGTGGGTTCATGTCACCCAGCAATAGAACAGAGGATTTTGAGAGAACGAGGCCCATGTCACCTAGGCACAGCAGGGGTTTATTCACGGCAAAAGGGGGATCTTGTCACCCAGCAATAGAACAGAGGATTTTGAGAGATTTAGACCCCTGTCACCCAGGCACAGCAGGGGTTCATTCATAGCAAAAGGGGGTTTATGTCACCCATCAATAGAACAGAGGATTTTGAGAGATTTAGGCCCATGTCACCCAGGCACAGCAGGGATTTGTATACGCCAAAAATTGTAAAATGTCACCCGACAATTGAAAATAAGATTTTTTTTTATTTAGGGCACTAAAATTGGCACCTTTGTGCATTAAATGGCTCTAAAATAGTTCTTGAGGGATGTAAAAGGCAGTAAAATGTGCTTAAGAGCATGGCAACTGCTCTGCAAACAAATGTGGATAGGGAAATAACTTAAAATAAAATAACAAAAAATTGCAAATTATTAACCTGCAACTCAGAGAAGGAGGTGGATATGGAGTTGGAGGTTGAGGAGGCGGTGAATGTGGTGTTGTAGGTGGAGGCAGCAATGGAAGAGGAGGAGGTAGCCAACAATGTTTTTTTTTATTTTTTATTGGGGTAAGTAGCCCCCAAAATATTGGGACAAATAAAAAAAAAACAAAAAAAACAATGAATCATTGCACTTGACTTGAGTACAAGAATGCATGTTTGATGGTGGTATAAATGTCTATTCTGCACAAGGTACAGACAAGTCTTGTGGGATCCAAGCCTGGTTCATTTTAATGAACGTGAGCTTGTCCACGTTGGCTGTGGACAGGCGGCTGCGCTTGTCTGTGATGATGCCTCCTGCCGTGCTAAACACACGTTCAGATAATACACTGGCTGCAGGGCAGGCCAGCACCTCCAAGGCGTAAAGGGAAAGCTCAGGCCATGAGCCCAATTTGGAGACCCAGAAGTTGAGGGGGGCAGAGCCGTCATTCAGTACGTGTAGGCGTGTGCACACATACTGCTCCACCATGCTGCCTCCTGCTAAGACGTTCCATATAGGCTGGTGGTGCTGGTTGTTGTGGCATGCTGACAAAGCTTTTCCACATTTCGGCCATGCTAACCCTGCCTTCTGAGGTGCTAGAGGTGCCCCAGCTGCTTTGGTGACCTCTTCCTCGTCCTCTGCCTTCGCCTTGTGCTTCCACTGTGCCCCGCTGTCAGGTGGGAATGCCACCAGCAGCTCTTCTGCCAGCGTGCGCTTGTACTCGCGCATCTTATGATCACGCTCCAGTGACGGAATTAAGGATGGTAAGTTGTCCTTGTAACGGGGATCCAGCAGCGTGGCCACCCAGTAATCAGCACAAGTTAGAATGTGGGCAACTCGGCGGTTGTTGTGGAGACACTGCAGCATGTAATCACTCATGTGTGCCAGGCTGCCCAGAGGCAACAAAAAACTGTCCTCTGTGGGAGGTGTATCGTTTGTGTACCCTGTATCCTCCCATCCACGCACCAGTGATGGCCATGAGCTGGTCTAGGTGCCACCCTGCTGTGAACATGGTTCCTCCTCCTGCATCTCCTCCTCCTCATCCTCCACCTCCTCATCCTCCAGAACTGTGCCCTAGCTGGACAATTATGTACCTGTGGGTGCAGGAACACACCCTCGGAGCCACTTGGGAATGACTGGCCGGAAACCCTACAAAATGAGCGTTTTTTCAAGGAGGCATAGAAGTGGGATAGTAACGCTGAGAACGGCGTTATCGGCACTGGCCATGTTGGTGGAGTACTCGAAACAGCGCAACAAGGTCTTGCATGGAGGCCCAGTCATTGGTGGTCAAGTGGTGCTGTGCCGCCGAGCGACTCACCCGTGCATGCTGCAGCTGAAACTCCACTATCGCCTGCTGCTGCTCGCACAGTCTGGCCAGCATGTGCAAGGTGGAGTTCCACCTTGTGGGCACGTTGCATATGAAGGCCGAAGTTACGCTGCAGTGCTGACAGGCGAGCAGCAGCAGGGTGAGAACGCCTAAAGCGAGCACTTTATGCAGCAGCTCTGACATGTCGGGGTAATTTTTAAGGAATCTCTGCACCACCAAATTCAGCACATGCGCCAGGCAAGGGATTTGCGTAAAACCGGCTAGTCCCAGAGCTGCTACGAGATTTCGCCCATTATCGCACACCACCAGGCCAGGCTTGAGGCTGACTGGCACAAACCACTCATCGGTCTGTTGTTCAAGGCCCGTCCAAAGCTCCTGCGCGGTGTGGGTTTTTTCCCCCAAACAGATAAGTTTTAAAACTGCCTGCTGTCATTTACCCCTGGCTGTGCTGAAGTTGGTGGGGAAAATGTTACGCTGGCCAGATGAGGAGTTGGTAGAGGATGAGGAAGCAGAGTAGGAGGAGGAAGCAACAGGAGGCAAACTGAAGCACCCTGCAATCCTCGTGCTGGAAGGACTTGTTTGTGAAGGGAAGAGATGAGCCTTGAAAAGTAGTGGCGGATGGGCACGACGTACTGTGGGACAGCCACCGCCATAAGTCCTTTAAAACTAAAGGACTTAAGACGGACTGACAGCATTTCAAAGGCAAGTAATTTAGAAATGCTGGCATTCAGGGCTAGAACGCTTCCGTGGGACATTGTGAAGATGCTTGGTGACCCAAGTGTTGGTGTTGCTGGCAGATCCTCTGTTTGCGGGGTGCCAGGTGGCACTGTCACTCCAGAGGTGGATAGAGAGGCCACGACTGCAGCTGAAGAGGAAGCAGGAGGAGCCAGATACCTTTCTTGGTTTTTGAGGTGTCTACTCCACTGCAGCTCGTGCTTTGCACTTAAATGCCTGGTCATGCAGGTTGTGCTCCGGTTGAGAACGTTTATGCCTCGCTTCAGGCTCTGATTGCACAGCATGCAAACCACTCGTGTCTTGTCGTCAGCACATTGTCTGAAGAACTGCAATGCCAGGGAACTCCTTGGAGCTGGCTTTGATGTGCTCTGTCCCTTGCTGTGGTGGGCAGTAGGAGGTGTACTGTCTAGAGGTCGGCTGCTCGCTTTTGCACCCTGCTCCCTCTTATGCTGTGCTGGTGGCTCTGTGCAACCACCGCCTCTTCCTCCGAACTACATCGGTCACTCGCATGACCTTGATTCCATGTGGGGTCAAGGACCTCATCATCCTCCACATCATCTTCCACCCAGTCATCACCCCTCACTTCTTTGTCGGTCTGCACACTTTCGAAAGCCCCAGCAGTTGGCACCTTTGTTTCGTCATCATCTGCGATAGTCCTCCCATGTACTCATCTTGAAAAATAAGTGGTTGGGCATTGGTACACTCAATCTCCTCAACTTCTGGGGCAGGGCTAGGTGGATGGCCCTGGGAAACCCTGCTAACAGAGTAATCAAAAAGCAGAAGAGATTGCTGCATGACTTGGGGCTCAGACTGCTTGGCTGATTTGCAAGGGGGTGAGGTGAAAGACTGATGGACATCGACTGCAGGTGCCAACTGTGTTCTTTCAGCATGAGACTGGGTGGGAGAAAATGTGAAAGAACTGGATCCACTGTCAGCAACCCAATCTACTATCGCCTGTACTTGTTCAGGCCTCACCATTCGTAGAGGAGCATTAGGCCCGACCAAATACCGCTGCAGGTTTTGCACCAGAGGTAGGGGTTTCACTTGTGCATATAGCTGGCACAGATGGACCACATCCTCTCCCTGCAACAGGAGCTTTACCAGCAGCACCACGACCTGGGCCACGTCTCTTATTTGACCCTCTCCTAATATTTTTTAAATTTAGGATCTTGCCCTAAATGGGTGTTTAATTAATAGTAGAATAGAACGACAGTATGTAAAGGGTGTATCTCACACAGCCTGAACCAGACTAGGCCTTAATAAAAGATTTTTTGGGCCAAAATGGCTGTATTTCAAATGCCTAATTCAAACCTGAGCCTGAACCTCTGTAGGCCTGCAGTAAATATATTTTTGCACAAAAAGGCTGTATTTCAAATGGCTGTATTTCAAATGCCTAATTCAAACCCCTGTATGTATAGGGGGAATCACACACGCCCTGAACTAGTGTAGGACTGAAGTAAATATATCTTTGCACAAAAAGGCTGTATTTCAAATGGCTCTATTTCAAATGCCTAATTCAAACCCCTGTATGTATAGGGGGTATCACACACGTCCGGTACCAGTGTAGGCCTGAAGTAAATATATCTTTGCACAAAATGGCTGTATTTCAAATGCCTAATTCAAACCCCTGTATGTAGAGGGGGTATCTTACAGGGCCTAAACCAGTGTAGGCCTGAATTAAATATTGGTGCACCAAATGGTGGTATTTAAAATCTCTGAAAGTAACCCAGATGTATTAAGGGTGTATCTCACAATGACATCTGCATCAAAGGCTGGCAACAAAAAATGTTGTACCCAAATGAGTGTTTGTTTAAAAACTGATGTAACACCCCATATATTTTGTGCAATGATGATGTTTAATGCTAAACCTTTTCTTTTCTTTCCCTCATTAGTTGCAGTGCACAGTTCTGCTCACTAGGGGTGTAACTTAGGAAAGATTGCTGCGTCACACTAGGAACCAAGTTTGGAGAGGACAGTTCCCGAAGAGGAGGGTTTGTGGGGTGTGCGATGAAGGCTGGAAAAAAACGATGCGGTGTATGCTGTTCAATATAGAGTTACTGGATTGTCTGACCAGACAGAAGATCAAGCGGTATACTGCACTGGGACCAGAGAGAGAGTGGATTGTTTCTTGGAAGGAGAAAGACTAAATGGTAGTGAGTTGCTGGCATTTTCTGCTCTCAGAGGTAACAGATCTGCACACCATATTAAAGTATTATGAACATTGCATCCAGGAGCGTGTGAGATCAACACAAACTAATACCCTGCATTCACCTCCAGCTGCATTTATACAAGCTGTTTGTCTGGAAGACACTGTGTGGACTCTCCTAGTGTATATTTCTCCTGCTGATATTTAAATCTTCACAAGACCCCGTTCTGAATCATATAACTTAGTAAAGTGCAGGAAATCATAGGTTCTGGACTTAGACACCAGTTAAGGATTTTCCTGCACAAGTGAGCTACACTGTCCACCATTGTTATAAATATTTAACCGAGAAACGGGCCCCAACGCATACAGCTGCCAACTATTTTCCCTTTTCTTTTCTGCTAATGCCGGGACTATATTTGTGTTTCCTTTGGGTATATTTAAGCGTTGGAAGCCTTCTACAGGGTTTAATATACTCAGCTGTTGTATTCTCATTTGATTAGAGTCAACATCTAACTTTTATTTTATTCTCACCATAGTTTATCTTTGCAGTGAAACTTGTTAGAGAGAGACACCCTGTGGAGAAAAGTGTAATTGATTGAGATTTTTGTGCAAGAAGCTGTTTGACCGCATATTGCATGTAATACTGCAGTAATTTTATAACTAGTAATAGTCTGTGTGAGTGTGACTGCTTACCATTATTTTGTTTAGGGTCACATTGTTGAAAATAAACAGGCCCATTGTTCATATAAACTGTGTCTGAGCATTGGGGAAGAAAAAGGGAGTTCATCAGAGCAAAGAGAGATCTGAACCTACTATTCCACTTCTAAGGCACACCCACGGGTGCGCTACACTGAATTTGACAGCAGTATATAAGCCTGTAATTTTACACGTGCTGATGCTGCAAGGCCTGAAAATAGTGTTTTTTGTCAAAAGAGTGTGTTTTTCAAACCCCAGAAAATGATGGGTGTATTTCTACCTTAAATTGCACACTGACTAATACAGATGTTGTAGATTGCCAAAAAGTCTTTTTTCTGCTAACAGAATATGAAAGCTGTATATATTAAACTTGAATTTAACACTTGCAGATCTGGAAAATACTGTTTAAAAAAAAATTAATAAAGTGTGGGTGTAAAATGATGGGTGTATTTCTACTCTAAATAGTAAGCGCCGAGGGTTTAAATGAAGGCGGCTTGGACTGATGAGAGTTAGGGAGCTTTAGGCTTTAGGGTTAAGAAACCTGGTTAGCAGCTAGGCTAGTGATTTGATCTGGTAGGGGTGGGCCGGCAGAGCAGGACAGGAAAGTTCAGGGTGGTACTGCACACTCATGTGACCACCTCCCCCTGTTCCTGATTGGAGGCTTAGATGTTAGGGGCTGGGCAGTTAAAAAAGGGACCCAGGGGACGGCTGTCCCTTCCTCTTCGGCACCTCGATTTTAGCGCCCCTCCCTCCCGCCCTGTATTGTTATGGTGTGTTGGTTTTTGACGTTTTTTCTTGATGTTAATTTATAGGTATTCTTGCCATTAAGTCACAGTAGATGTCAGTTATCTAAATCATGACGGAGAAGAAGGCGGATTTGCCCACAGAGGGAGTCTGTGGGGCATACCGCTTCTTAACCATATTTCTTTTTATTGAGATAAAAATCAAGGCCACACGCCTACACATGACATTAATACAGCGACAGTAAGATTCAAGATAGTCATCCAGCTTACATATCATGTGTAAACAATACAAGCGATTGTCGCCATCCATCAGAGATATACACCAAAAGGAAAAGGAAGGATACAGGGGGGGACATTCGGGGAGGAAGGGGTAGAAAACCAGGGAAGGGAGAATTCCTGCTCTATCATGTAAAATTCCTATGTACTTTCCACGGGGACCACAGCTTTAAGAAGCAGCGGCGTGAGTTAGTCTCCCAGTGCGCTAGCTCCTCAAAGCGGTAGATCTGGTCCACCTTATCAGTCCACATAGAAAGAGACGGAGGGGAATCAGTTTTCCATAAAAAGGGGACAAGTAATTTAGCCGCTGTAAGCAACATCGTTGGGAGATTGTTCTTGGCGGGAGTTAAGGTGCTATTAGGGCACCATAATAGGATAAGTTTTGCATCCAAGATGATCTTGGTTTTGCATACACTATTGATCAGGGACTCTATCAGCTTCCAGAACGGCTGGATCTTATGGCAGAGCCACCAGATATGTGACAAGGATCCAGTTTCTATGCCACACCTCCAGCATGCTTCGGGGATTTCTGGGTTAAGCTTGTGTAAGAATTCAGGTGTTTTATACCACCTACTAAGGAACTTAAAGGAATTCTCCTGAATCCTCACACATCAGCTGAAGCCGTGCGAGTGAGCCAGGACAAAGGCTTTCTCCGGCTCCGTTAGGGTTAAAGAAAGCTCTCGTTCCCATGAGTTCAAATATCTGAGCTCCGGTGGCAAGGAGGAAAGCATTTCCTTATACATCTGGGACAATGGTCTAAGGGGGGGCTTAGTAGCAAGGACTTTCTTCTCAAGCCAGGAAGGAGAACTACTGCCAGCAAAGGATCCAATACACAATTTAGTATCTCTTTTGAAATCTGCCAGATGGAAAAAGGGAGCAGCTTTAACCTCGGGGCGGTCCATTATTAAGTCCCATTGCAAACTACCGTCTGGGAGAAGGACATCCCGCAGAGACAGGTCAGCGAGCCTAGACCAAATCCCAGAGGGGTTTGACACAGAAAGGTGAATATAGCTTTGCAACAATTTGAGAGGCATACAGGGATTAGGAAAGCTAAACAGTTGGGCTTGGACCATTTTGGACCATTCTACCAGCATTCCCTTCCAGACCGGAGAAGAGGCATAGTGATTGGCTGAGAAGGGCCTAACACCCCACAAAGTAAGCTGGTCTTGGTTGGTGAGCAGTACAGACTCAAGACGTGAGCAAAGGGAGCTAGATTGGCGGGATAGAGTAGCCACACATCTACATAACTGAACAGCAGTGTAATATGACTTTACATCTGGCATCCCAAAGCCTCCGAACCTCCTGTCTCTCGTGAGAGTAGAATAAGCAATGCGCGGTGATTTGCCATTCCAGAGGAAGCGTGTGAACACTTGGCGGACTTCTGTGAAGTATGAGTTTGGTAGCCAAATAGGGAGGGATTGCAGCAAATATAAAAATTTGGGGAGGATAAAAGTTTTAAGGTAATTCTTTCTCCCAATCCATTTTGTAGATGGGTGCGGATGTTTTGCAAGAGCGGCACATAGTTAAGGGAGGCTAGGTCTTGGACATTAGCCAAAATATGCGTCCCCAAGAACGTAATGTCTCTAGAGGCCCAGGTAAACGGGGTGTTGCGCTTAAGATTATTGACCACAGTTTGGGGACAAGAAATGTTGAGTGCCATGGATTTCCCATAATTTATTTAAAAATTGGATACGAATCCAAAATCCTCAAATATGTTCAACAATTTGGGCAAGGCCTCTGTGGGGTTGGAGGTCATGACTAAAAGGTCATCCGCGAATGCTGCAGTAACATGAGTATAGGAGCCAACTTGGAGGCCTCTAATGACCGGGTGTTCTCTAATTTTACACAAAAGGGTCTCCATCACTAATATGAATAATGCAGGAGAGAGAGGACACCCCTGCCTCGTCCCTTTGGTGATGTGAAATGGTGGGGATAATGCTCCATTGACTTTGACCATGGCAGAGTGGGCCGAATATAAGGTATTAATGGCACCAATAAACCTTGGGGGCTTTTTCACATAAGCCCCCAAGGCAATGAGTTCCTCCCTTAGGACTACTTTGTGGGATTCCCATAATACAGGTCTTTCTAAAAAAAATTAGCATATTGTGATAAAGTTCATTATTTTCTGTAATGTACTGATAAACATTAGACTTTCATATATTTTAGATTCATTACACACCAACTGAAGTAGTTCAAGCCTTTTATTGTTTTAATATTGACGATTTTGGCATACAGCTCATGAAAACCCAAAATTCCTATCTAAAAAAAATTGCATATCATTAAAATGTTCTCTAAACGAGCTATTAACCTAATCATCTGAATCAACTAATTAACTCTAAACACCTGCAAAAGATTCCTGAGGCTTTTAAAAACTCCCAGCCTGGTTCATTACTCAAAACCGCAATCATGGGTAGGACTGCCGACCTGACTGCTGTCCAGAAGGCCATCATTGACACCCTCAAGCAAGAGGGTAAGACACAGAAAGAAATTTCTCAATGAATAGGCTGTTCCCAGAGTGCTGTATCAAGGCACCTCAGTGGGAAGTCTGTGGGAAGGAAAAATTGTGGCAGAAAACGCTGCACAACGAGAAGAGGTGACCGGACCCTGAGGAAGATTGTGGAGAAGGGCCGATTCCAGACCTTGGGGGACCTGCAGAAGCAGTGGACTGAGTCTGGAGTAGAAACATCCAGAGCCACCATCTACAGGCGTGTGCAGGAAATGGGCTACAGGTGCCGCATTCCCCAGGTCAAGCCACTTTCGAACCAGAAACAGCGGCAGAAGCGCCTGACCTGGGCTACAGAGAAGCAGCACTGGACTGTTGCTTAGTGGTCCAAAGTACTTTTTTTGGATGAAAGCAAATTTTGCATGTCATTCGGAAATCAAGGTGCCAGAGTCTGGAGGAAGATTGGGGAGAGGGAAATGCCAAAATGCCTGAAGTCCAGTGTCAAGTACCCACAGTCAGTGATGGTCTGGGGTGCCATGTCAGCTGCTGGTGTTGGTCCACTGTGTTTTATCAAGGGTAGGGTCAATGCAGCTAGCTATCAGGAGATTTTGGAGCACTTCATGCTTCCATCTGCTGAAAAGCTTTATGGAGATGAAGATTTCATTTTTCAGCACGACCTGGCACCTGCTCACAGTGCCAAAACCACTGGTAAATGGTTTACTGACCATGGTATTACTGTGCTCAATTGGCCTGCCAACTCTCCTGACCTGAACCCCATAGAGAATCTGTGGGACATTGGGAAGAGAAAGTTGAGAGACGCAAGACCCAACACTCTGGATGAGCTTAAGGCCGCTATCGAAGAATCCTGGGCCTCCATAACACCTCAGCAGTGCCACAGGCTGATTGCCTCCATGCCACTCCGCATTGAAGCAGTCATTTCTGCAAAAGGATTCCCGACCAAGTGTTGAGTGCATAACTGAACATAATTATTTGAAGGTTGACTTTTTTTGTATTAAAAACACTTTTCTTTTATTGGTCGGATGAAATATGCTAATTTTTTGAGATAGGAAATTTGGGTTTTCATGAGCTGTATGCCTTAAATCATCAATATTAAAACAATAAAAGGCTTGAACTACTTCAGTTGGTGTGTAATGAATCTAAAATATATGAAAGTCTAATGTTTATCAGTACATTACAGAAAATAATGAACTTTATCACAATATGCAATTTTTTTTAGAAGGACCTGTATGGAAGGAGAAGAACATTAGGGGAGAGAACATTAAACATGTTAAACTGACAAGTGATCAGCTCGGACAAAGTACCCATCCGAGGTGGGGTTAGTACTTTACTTATCACTAGCCAAGACAGGGTTGGACTGGCGAGGGGGCAAGTAAAGCACCTGTGGGCTATAACAAAAGAGACCAAAAATAAAAATAAAAAATACGTCCAGCACCAGTATCCGTCCGGTCTTCACCCTGCAAATGAGGAACAAGGTTCGCCGCCCTAGAGGTAGCGTCCAGTAACAACAGAGAGACGTCACAATTCTGGTTCTTTTCTCTGCCAGGTTTCCCCATAATCAAGCAAATTGTAAGCTTATATAGGGCAAATGAGCCGGAATGCTGGAGGAGCTCAAGCTCGTGCAGCCATTCAGCAGCGTGGCTAGGCTCCGCCCCGGCATACCGCTTCTTGAGACCCAGAGTTGTTACATTGGTTTGGAGATAAAAAAGAAAAGTTGGTTTATAACAAAATAATTATTAATAAAGCTGTGACCGACTCTCACCCAAAATGTATTGTGTCCTGTTGTGTTTTTCCTAGCTGCTAAGATAGCAAGGTGGGGTTATAAGGTTCTTTCTCGGCAGTCTCGCACACTGACTAATACAGATGTTGTAGATTGCCAAAAAAGTATTTTTTTGCTAACAGAATATGAAAGCTGTATATATTAAACTTTAATTTAACACTTGCAGATCTGGAAAATACAGTTTAAAAAGAAAATAATTGTGTTTTTAAAACCCCAGAAAATAATGGGTGTATTTCTACCTTAAATTGCACACTGACTAATACAGATGTATTAGTTTGACCCCAAAAAATGGTGATTTGCATTGTCCCAAAAGCTCAGATGTTGTGCTGGTGCACTGAGCATGCAAAAAATGGCCGCCGCCACCCACCTAACTAACAGAATTCTAAAAGTTAGTATTTTTTGGTCAATGACCAACGATAGTAGCCTGTGCCCTGCGCCCACACAACTATTTGTCTGTAGCTCGCTGAGTTAGATTCTCTCCTATGCTCTCCCTGAAATCACAAGTCCAGCAGCATCCTCTCCCTACACTTGTAACAGCAGAGTGACGTGCAGTGCAACGTGACTCAAGCTTATATAGAGCCTGGGTCACATACTGCTCTGGCCAATCACAGTCATACCATTAGTAGGCATGGCTGTGATGGCCTCTTGGGGCAAGTAGTATGACGCTTGTTGATTGGCTGCTGTGCAGCCTTCCAAAAAGCGCCAAGAAAGCGGCGAACACTGAACCGGAATCCAAACTTTTACAGAAATGTTCGGGTTTGGGTCTGGGGTCCCAAAATCCTAAGGTTCGGTTTTGCTCAACCCTAGTTAGGATTGCAGCCACAGGAGTCAGCATGGACGAATTCTAGGCACTGAGCACTATTGTTTATAGCTGCAATTAAATTCTGGGTTCGAACCTGCTTTTGGATTCCTGGAGCAGGTAGAGCAATTGCGGAGGCACGGAACAGAGGGCACCTCTCCAGTCCATACACACCAAAGAACTGCTGGAATTATTGATGATAGACTACCGCCTTGTGGGACAATAATCAAGAGGTCCACAGTACTGCCTGGTCATGGTTGACCACTTCTCCAAGTTTGCAGTAGTCTCCCCAACTCAGGATCAGACGGCTGTACGCTCTATCTGTCAGGATTTCATCCGGGTCTACGGGTGTCCAAAGCGGATCCACTCAGGGGTGTGCTTTCAAAGGAAAGTAATGGAGAAGCTACACCAACTGTACGGTATTGAAAAATCCAGAACGACCCCCTATCATCCCCAAGGGAATGGGGCCTGTGAGTGCTTCAATCGGACGCTTCTTCAAATGCTGAGAACGCTAGAGGAAGACAAGAGGGCACACTGGCCTGATTACCTGCTGGAACTAGTCTGGGCCTACAATAATATGTTACTGTTTGGAAGAGCTGGTAGAGAAATCGTTGACTTGAACTTGGAACACCCAGAAGCCCTAATGGAGCGATCAACCACCTCATGGGTGAAAGAACACCGTCAGCAACTCCAGACCATCCGCCGTTTGGCAGGCCAGCGGTTACAGGAGAGAACTCATACGGATGTCCTCCAGTCCAGGAGGTGCCAATGAAACCTGGAGACTGGGTCCTGGTACGAGAGAAATGCCCCAGAGGCAAATTGAATGAGCATTGGGAAGTACAGCCATACAAAGTAATCAAGAGAGTGTACCCTAATGGTCCAGTTTACAAAGTGCAGGTTGAAAATGAGGAGTTTGCTTCACGGACTTTACATAGGAATATGCTACGGCCATGCCGGTCCGCAGTTCCTACACCTATTCAGAGGACACCTTCTCCTCCTGCTCCATACCCCAAACGTGTTATCTCCGATGGAAATGAATGTGAAGACTGGTGGACCGTTCCTGACACTGCGGAAGGTCCCCAAGCCATAGGTGACGAGGCTCCTGCTACAGAACCACTACCGTCTCGCAGTGAGGAGGAACCCGTAACCACACCCAGATCTCCTGCTGTAATGGAAGAGCCCATGTTAACAACTCCCAGTGGAGAAAGTCAGGTCCTAGCACATAGTCAAGACCTCCGGAGATCCAGTAGGTCTACTGCAGGGTTCCACCAAACAGGTATGCTGATGATGATTTAATTTGGTCTGCCTGTAGGTATTGTGGACAATGTTGTACTGCCGTTTAAATGTTCCATTAACCACTTTGTTTTCCATGGACTATATAGCGAGGCCCAGGACCGTGGGGAGGCATGTAAGAGGCAGCCCTGAATCAACCAGCAGCATTTCCAGCACTTATATCTATGCAGACTATCATGTTTCCCTCCGGCCATCAGAGGCCACTGTGAGTGAACAGGAACCTTAGTTGTGCTGGCCAGAGGCTAAGAAAGAGTTAAAAAGTTTTTCCTGGGCTGTTCTAGTTGTTGCTGGGGCCTTGCTGAGATAACAGGGAAAGATGGACTGCTCAGAGATAACAGTAAAAAGACTGGAGCAGCAGGAGGCTATAATAGCCGAGTTTTCCCTGACAGCTGTGGAGCAGCAAACAGAGGACTGCACCATGTGTTCCAGAGGAGTGGGACCGTGTGTCAGAGACCAGTACAAGCCGAATACTTCCTGCCAGAGCTGAAACTAGGTGAAGATCTGCTGTAACCAGAGAGAGAAAGACAGACAAGCAGGTGCTTTTCTGTGATAGGTTATAGAGAAAGGGACATTAGCTAGACTTGAGTAGCAGGGGTAGATAGGAGTATATTAGCTGAGTGTAGCCTGTGGAATGCATTTATTCCTACTCTTGTTCAAGTATTCTGTGTAAACCTGTTTATACTGTTAATCCGATTTTCCGGCAGTTACATCTGGTTAATAAATAAAGCCGTTTTATCTTCAGTCTCCTTGTCTGCTGTACTGTACTATAATCCTGCTATACGGTCTCTCCCTCCTCTGACCGCTACATTCTGGGCCTGCTAATAGACGCTGGACAGTATTCCATTTTGCACAGAAGCTCCATTTTTTTCATCAAACAAATCTTTCCATAAACTGACACCTTTGTTTGACACACACAAAAACGCACCCATACCTGTTGATTGGCACCCATACCTGTTGATGTGCATGGATCCACACCTGACTGAAGAATTAAGGATCATGACTGCTGCCAGGAAGGAAAACAGCAAGGGTCCATTGTGATGTCATCATCCATGGATGCTGCAGGGTTCCATTGTGACAAGCTCAGTGTTCCATCTATTGAAATTTTCATGGAGGCTGCTATATTGATTTTCTGGAGGCAGCCATTTTATTTTGCAGTTAAACAGAGCTGTCACTTAAATGGATAAGAAATGCTGGGAAGGGTTAGGACTGCAGCCACAGAAGTCAGCATGGACGAATTCTAGGCACTGATTACTATTATTTATAGCTACAATGAAATTCTGGGATAGAACCTGCTTTTGGATTCCTGGAGTAGGTAGAGCAATTGCAGAGGTGCTATGTACATTCAATAATAGCACAGAACTTTGATTGAACAACAGGCACAGTCTCATTCTGCCAGCTACAAAAATCCATAAAAGATATGGTATCTCATTATAGGTGGTGAGTTGCAGACGATAAACTAATCTGCACCTGCATTGCAGTGGCCAAAAAGCAAAAAACAGAAAAGGCATAGCTCCGTCGGTGGTCGCTTCCTTCCCCCAAGTTGCGGCAGAGGGTAAAGAGCGGTACTTTTGGAGTTCATATGGCCATACCGTCAGAAACAGATAAGAAGGCTTTTGTGTTCTGGGCCTGCTAATAGACGCTGGACAGTATTCCATTTTGCACAGAAGCTCTATTTATTCATCAAACAAATCTTTCCATAAACTGACACCTTTGTTTGACACACACAAAAACGCAACATTACCGGTTGATTGTGCAGCATCCCACTCAGGACATGTGGGAACTGCAAAATAGCTTTAAATTGTCATTGCTGTATTGCATGTCATTTTGCATTACAACACCTGTTGTATCCCTGTTCAAAGGGCTAGCACGTCTGCCCAGCAGAAAAGTAAAGAGAGGAATGATTGAAAGCCAATGGATAATAGCCACCACCCATGCATCAAAGACCTTTGGGACTCCAGGTGAAGGATTCTTTAGCCATAGGCAATCTCTCCAAATTATTCTGGTTTAAAAGGGACCTTAAGCAAAATCACCTACCAGAATAACCTCTACAGAACCACAGCCTAGTCAAAACCTAGCCAAACCTATTAACAGTGGATGAACAGAATTCCTCTAAAGAACAAAAGACTGTATTCTGTTTGGATGTATATGCCGCAACTAAAACCAGCCACAGTAAAAGTTGTTAGTCGTATCCTACCGCTGTCTACTTCATTCTTCAATATTACTACAACTGGTTGTACCACCTGTCACGAGGGTATCGAGAACCACACCTGACTCCGTTATACCCGGGGTCAGGAAGTCGCAGCGGTTGGCTGCACGCTCTATTTAAGATAGGGCTGTTTTCCTTATGGTAGCTTTCTGGGTTTGCTTTGCAAACCCTTTTGGCTCACTCAGGGATCCGTAGCTCCTTCTCCTCAGCTGTTCCTTGTCCAGCACTCCCAAACCTCCTTATATTCCTCTCTCACACTTCTCTGGTTGCCAGAGATAGAGCTTCCTGCCTGGACATCTATCCTGACCCACTGGAGCTGTGTTGCTGCGTTCTCTGACTGTTGATTCAGAACGCTACCCTCCGGATCCCTGTTGGACCTTTGTGGACAGTTGTTGTCGTCCACCTGGGTGTTTGTGTTTGTGTTTGTCTGTCCTCTCCCTGGTGTTTCCCTCTTAGTGCAGTGGTGAGGACTAGCGATCCCACCGGCCCGTTCACTATCTCTGGCCCTTATTTTGTGTAGGTAAAAAAAATATAAATATATATATATATATTTTTTTTTTTACCTACTTAGAATCCAGTATGGATCAAATTGCTGCTCTGTCCAAACAATTTCATGGCCTGTCTTTGGAGGTGGTAGGATTGAAGGCGTCGGTCCTCCAGCAACAGAAGCAATTACAACTGACCGCAAGCCCAGCGGTTGCTCCTGGTAACCAGGTTGTTGCGGAACCCAAGGTCCCTCTCCCTGACAGATTTTCTGGGGGAAGGGACAAGTTTTTGGCATTCCGTGAGGCCTGTAAGTTATATTTTAAACTGCGCCCTCACTCCTCTGGTAATGAAGATCAGCGGGTGGGGGTTGTTATTTCCCTGCTGCAGGGGGACCCGCAGTCCTGGGCGTTCTCTTTACCTACTGATTCCCAGGCTCTTCGGTCAGTGGATGAGTTTTTTGGGGCCTTGGGTCTCATATATGACGACCCTGACCGAGTAGCACTGGCTGAATCAAGATTACGGAGACTCTTACAAGGAGAACGGCCGGTAGAGGAGTATTGCTCTGAATTCCGTAGGTGGGCTACGGATACCCAATGGAACGACCCGGCTCTCAGGAGTCAGTTCTGCTCTGGGTTATCCGAAAGGGTTAAGGATGCGCTTGCATTATATGAGACCCCCTTTTCCCTTGATGCGGTTATGTCCCTTTCTATCCGTATAGAGAGACGCCTTAGGGACAGGTTGAAAGAACCGGAGAAATTGTACGGACTTAGAAGAGCCTATGCAGCTAGGAGGAACTACTCGTCAGGTCTGTCCTTCTGAGGCTCGCCGTAGGCGTGGGGTTTGTTTTTTTTGTGGGGAGAGGGGTCATTTCATTAATGTCTGTCCTTCTTTCCTCAGAAACAAAAGACCTTCGGAAAAACTACTAACCCCAGGCTGTGTGGAGGATGTCAGCCGGGGGGTATACGTCTCCTCCATACCTACATCGCAATTTGTGTTGCCAGCGGTTATTGTTTTTGGTGATAAGACGGAGACTATTTCTTTCTTTTTAGACAGTGGAGCAGGGGTAAATTTGATAGATGCCCATTTTGCCCGCACTTTGGGTTTGTCTCTCTGTACGTTACAGAGACCCATTCCCATATTCGCTATTGATTCTGCTCCCCTGTCTCAGAGAAACCTCACCCACATTGTTCATAATATACACCTTCGGGTAGGGGACCACCATAACGAGATGCTTTCAGGTTATGTTCTGGAGGGGCTTCCCACTCCGGTGGTGCTGGGGCTTCCCTGGTTGGTAGCGCACAATCCAGTAGTGGATTGGCAGGCCAGGGAGATATTGGAGTGGAGTGAGCAGTGCAGAGAAAATTGCTTAAATAGCAATTGCTTAGTCGCCTCCATAACTACCCTACCTACATTTATTTCGGATTTTGAGGATGTTTTTTCTGAAAAGGGTTGTCAGAAGATACCACCTCATCGTCCTTATGATTGCCCGGTTAACCTTATTCCCGGCGCAAAATTACCCAAGACCAGGTTATATAATCTTTCGGGTCCAGAGAGACAAGCCATGAAAGATTATATCTCCGAGAGCTTGGCTAAGGGACACATCAGGCCCTCTTCTTCACCCGTGGCTGCAGGGTTTTTCTTCGTTAAAAAGAAAGATGGGGGCCTGCGTCCTTGCTTAGATTTTCGCGAATTAAATCGGATAACCATCCGAGACCCATACCCTCTTCCTCTCATTCCTGACCTGTTTAATCAGATTGCGGGTGCTAGGTGGTTCTCCAAACTTTATCTTAGGGGGGCCTACAATCTGATTCGTATTAAGGAGGGGGATGAGTGGAAGACAACAAAGGTGATCCAACAAACCATCCGTGTACTAAATGTGCAACAGAGATTCGCCAACGAAGAAGGAGAAATCTGCTGTGTCTGCATCTGAGATAATCAACCTGTGATTCTCAAACCCAGTACTGAAACCCTCTCGTGGTGCCGAGCTATAGTCGGAAATCAGGGTCAAGACTACCAAGCCCTGGTAGAGCCGTTTGATTTGGAGGACCATCCTCTAGTTAGAGCTGCAAGAAGCCTAGTAACCGTCTCTGAAGGTAACGTCCCAATTCGACTCCTAAACTTGAGTGATAGCAGTGTAACACTTACAAAATACCGTCCCATTGCACAGCTGATCCAAGTTACATTTCAAGATGTCATCAGTCTGGCTATAGCTACCACGGAGCAGCTTACCAAGAAACCCTGGTGGAAAGAACTTCATGTGGGAGATGCTTCAACGCCAGAGAACCAAGTTGAGGGAGTACTGAAAATTGTGAAGGAGCATCACCGTGTCTTCAGTAAGCATTCTACAGACTATGGAGAAGTAGATATCATTAAGCACTCCATCCCTACAGGTTCACACCCACCGATCAAGGAAAGGTATCGGCCTATACCACTATGTATCAATCTGTAAAGCAAATGATCCAGGAGATGAAAGACTCCAATATCATCAAAGACAGCCATAGTCCATGGGCTGCACCGCTAGTCCTTGTCCATAAATAAGACGGTTACATCAGATTCTGTGTGGATTACAGAAAAATTTACCAAATGACTCACAAGGATGCTTACGCTTTACCACGCATAGAGGAATCCTTGACAGCTTTAGGATCTTCAGCCTATTTCTCTACTCTTGATTTAACCAGTGGATACTGGCAAGTACCAATAGCACCTGAAGATCAGGAGAAGACTGTGTTTACCACCCCTATGGGCCTATTTGAGTTCATCTGCATTCCTTTTGGACTTTGCAATTCACCCAGAACTTTTCAAAGATTAATGAAGCGTTGTCTGGGCCACAAAAATTTTGAAACTGTCCTGTTGTACTTAGACAATGTCATCATCTACTCCAAATCTTATGAAGATCACTTGAAACATCTGGCCGAAGTTTTTCAAGTCCTCATTAAACATGGATTCAAAGTCAAACCATCTAAGTGTTATCTATTGAAGCCAGAAGTAGAGTTGAGCGGACACATGGATGTTCGGGTTCGACGGGTTTGGCCGAACTTCGGAAAAAAGTTTGAGTTCGGGACCCGAACTCGAACCGAACTTGACCCCGAACCCCATTGAAGTCAATGGGGACCCAAACTTTTGAGCATTAAAATGGCTGTAAAAATGTCATGGAAACGGCTAGAGGGCTGCAAATGGAGTAAAAATGTGGTTAAGAGCATGGCAAGTGCTCTGCAAACAAATGTGGATAGGGAAATTACTTAAAATAACATAAGATACGTAAAAATAAAAAATAATAATCTTGATCTAGGAGGACTAGGTCCATATGGAGAAGGCGGTTGAGGAGGTGGTGGAAGTGGCGGTGGAGGAGGAAGTAGCTTACACTGCTTTTTGGTTTTAAATGTATTTTTTTTTTTTTTAAATTAGGGTACACCCCAAATCATTGGGAAATAAAACCCTCAAGTCATGCTAAACACATGTTCAGACAATACACCGGCTGCAGGGCAGGCCAGCACTTCCAAGGCGTAAAGGGCAAGCTCCATGTGCCCAATTTGGAGACCCAGAAGTTGCAGGGGCTGACCCCTGTCAGTTAGTTTGTGTAGGCGTGTGCATACTTACTGCCTAACAACTGTCTAGATTTTCCCTTATGGTGTAAGGATGCAGTGTTTTACTAAATAATTTCACTGATGTCCCTAGGACTGAATTACACCTTTTAATCCTACACCTCCTAAATCCTAAAACTTAGCTTTTATTCTATAGTCTTCTAATACCTAACTAGAAAATTCATATATTTAAAATTTCCAGTAGTCTCAGCAATTTGTGTATAGCTGCTGTATTTATGTTAGTAGTCACCTAGGAAACAAAAACATAATTATTGCTGGAGACTATACTGTGTTAAAACATGAGGTCCACGCTGCCCCCCGACATGTTTTGCCGGCAGCGTCTTCAGGGGTTAGGGCAGAGTGTAAGCGTGTCCTTGCTCGGCTTGGTTATGAGACCTCTGTCTATGATGTCATAATTAGTGGGCTGTCCAATGGAGATGATCTCACCCTCACTTCAAAACCTGATACGTCGCATATCACCGCCCATTCAAACCTCACCATCTAGTTGGCAGGCCCCTCGTCCTGTCATCAGGCCGCGCCGCGCATGTCTTGTGAACTTAGGATTTGTCTCACCTGATCCGTCCGACCGCACATGTCCAAGGACTTACTAATCGGCACTCCTATGATCGAAACCTACTTCTGCGCATGTATAGGCACTTAGTTCCCTGTGTAGATCATCAGCGCCACTGCGCATGTCAATGGACATAGTCTATTTCCGCGATCACGGCCTGTATTTGCGCATGCGTGAGTACTTAGGTGTAGAGTTGAGCGAACACCTGGATGTTCGGGTTCGAGAAGTTCGGCCGAACATCCCGGAAATGTTCGGGTTCGGGATCCGAACCCGATCCGAACTTCGTCCCGAACCCGAACCCCATTGAAGTCAATGGGGACCCGAACTTTTCGGCACTAAAAAGGCTGTAAAACAGCCCAGGAAAGAGCTAGAGGGCTGCAAAAGGCAGCAACATGTAGGTAAATCCCCTGCAAACAAATGTGGATAGGGAAATGAATTAAAATAAAAATTAAATAAATAAAAATTAACCAAAATCAATTGGAGAGAGGTTCCATAGCAGAGAATCTGGCTTCCCGTCACCCACCACTGGAACAGTCCATTCTCAGATATTTAGGCCCCGGCACCCAGGCAGAGGAGAGAGGTCCCGTAACAGAGAATCTGTCTTCATGTCAGCAGAGAATTAGTCTGCATGTCATAGCAGAGAATGAGGCTTCACGTCAGCCACCACTGCAACAGTCCATTGGCATATATTTAGGCCCAGCACACACACAGGCAGAGGAGAGAGGTCCCGTAACAGAGAATCTGGCTTCATGTCAGCAGAGAATCAGTCTGCATGTCATAGCAGAGAATCAGGCTTCACGTCAGCCACCACTGCAACAGTCCATTGTCATAAATTTAGGCCCAGCACCCAGGCAGAGGAGAGAGGTCCCGTAACAGAGAATCTGGCTTCATGTCAGCAGAGAATCAGTCTTCATATCATAGCAGAGAATCAGGCTTCACGTCACCCACCACTGTAAGAGTCAATTTTCATAAATTTAGGCCCAGAACCCAGGCAGAGGAGAAAGGTCCCGTAACAGACAATCTGGCTTCATGTCAGCAGAGAATCAGTCTTCATATCATAGCAGAGAATCAGGCTTCACGTCACCCACCACTGTAAGAGTCAATTTTCATAAATTTAGGCCCAGCACCCAGGCAGAGGAGAGAGGTCCCGTAACAGAGGATCTGGCTTCATGTCAGCAGAGAATCAGTCTGCATGTCATAGCAGAGAATGAGGCTTCACGTCAGCCACCACTGCAACAGTCCATTGGCATATATTTAGGCCCAGCACACACACAGGCAGAGGAGAGAGGTCCCGTAACAGACAATCTGGCTTCATGTCAGCAGAGAATTAGTCTGCATGTCATAGCAGAGAATGAGGCTTCACGTCACCCACCACTGCAACAGTCCATTGGCATATATTCAGGCCCAGCACCCAGGCAGAGGAGAGAGGTCCCGTAACAGAGGATCTGGCTTCATGTCAGCAGAGAATCAGTCTGCATGTCATAGCAGAGAATCAGGCTTCACGTCAGCCACCACTGCAACAGTCCATTGTCATAAATTTAGGCCCAGCACCCAGGCAGAGGAGAGAGGTCCCGTAACAGAGGATCTGGCTTCATGTCAGCAGAGAATCAGTCTGCATGTCATAGCAGAGAATGAGGCTTCACGTCAGCCACCACTGCAACAGTCCATTGGCATATATTTAGGCCCAGCACACACACAGGCAGAGGAGAGAGGTCCCGTAACAGACAATCTGGCTTCATGTCAGCAGAGAATTAGTCTGCATGTCATAGCAGAGAATGAGGCTTCACGTCACCCACCACTGCAACAGTCCATTGGCATATATTCAGGCCCAGCACCCAGGCAGAGGAGAGAGGTCCCGTAACAGAGGATCTGGCTTCATGTCAGCAGAGAATCAGTCTGCATGTCATAGCAGAGAATCAGGCTTCACGTCAGCCACCACTGCAACAGTCCATTGTCATAAATTTAGGCCCAGCACCCAGGCAGAGGAGAGAGGTCCCGTAACAGAGGATCTGGCTTCATGTCAGCAGAGAATCAGTCTGCATGTCATAGCAGAGAATCAGGCTTCACGTCAGCCACCACTGCAACAGTCCATTGTCATAAATTTAGGCCCAGCACCCAGGCAGAGGAGAGAGGTCCCGTAACAGACAATCTGGCTTCATGTCAGCAGAGAATTAGTCTGCATGTCATAGCAGAGAATCAGGCTTCATGTCAGCCACCACTGCAACAGTCCATTGGCATATATTTAGGCCTAGCACACAGGCAGAGGAGAGGTTCATTCAACTTTGGGTAGCATCGCAATATAATGGTAAAATGAAAATAAAAATAGGATTGAATGAGGAAGTGCCCTGGAGTCCAATAATATATGGTTATGGGGAGGTAGTTAATGTCTAATCTGGACAAGGGACGGACAGGTCCTGTGGGATCCATGCCTGGTTCATTTTTATGAACGTCAGCTTGTCCACATTGGCTGTAGACAGGCGGCTGCGTTTGTCTGTAATGACGCCCCCTGCCGTGCTGAATACACGTTCAGACAAAACGCTGGCTGCCGGGCAGGCCAGCACCTCCAAGGCATAAAAGGCTAGCTCTGGCCACGTGGACAATTTAGAGACCCAGAAGTTGAATGGGGCCGAACCATCAGTCAGTACGTGGAGGGGTGTGCACACGTACTGTTCCACCATGTTAGTGAAATGTTGCCTCCTGCTAACACGTTGCGTATCAGGTGGTGGTGCAGTTAGCTGTGGCGTGTTGACAAAAGTTTTCCACATCTCTGCCATGCTAACCCTGCCCTCAGAGGAGCTGGCCGTGACACAGCTGCCTTGGCGACCTCTTGCTCCTCCTCTGCCTTGGCCTTGGGCTTCCACTTGTTCCCCTGTGACATTTGGGAATGCTCTCAGTAGCGCGTCTACCAACGTGCGCTTGTACTCGCGCATCTTCCTATCACGCTCCAGTGCAGGAAGTAAGGTGGGCACATTGTCTTTGTAGCGTGGATCCAGCAGGGTGGCAACCCAGTAGTCCGCACAGGTTAAAATGTGGGCAACTCTGCTGTCGTTGCGCAGGCACTGCAGCATGTAGTCGCTCATGTGTGCCAGGCTGCCCAGGGGTAAGGACAAGCTGTCCTCTGTGGGAGGCGTATCGTCATCGTCCTGCCTTTCCCCCCAGCCACGCACCAGTGATGGACCCGAGCTGCGTTGGGTGCCACCCCGCTGTGACCATGCTTCATCCTCATCCTCCTCCACCTCCTCCTCATCCTCGTCCTCCTCGTCCTCCAGTAGTGGGCCCTGGCTGGCCACATTTGTACCTGGCCTCTGCTGTTGCAAAAAACCTCCCTCTGAGTCACTTCGAAGAGACTGGCCTGAAAGTGCTAAAAATGACCCCTCTTCCTCATCCTCCTCCTCCTCCTCCTGGGCCACCTCCTGTTCCATCATCGCCCTAAGTGTTTTCTCAAGGAGACATAGAAGTGGTATTGTAACGCTGATAACGGTGTCATCGCCACTGGCCATGTTGGTGGAGTACTCGAAACAGCGCAACAGGGCACACAGGTCTCGCATGGAGGCCCAGTCATTGGTGGTGAAGTGGTGCTGTTCTGTAGTGCGACTGACCCGTGCGTGCTGCAGCTGAAACTCCACTATGGCCTGCTGCTGCTCGCACAGTCTGTCCAGCATGTGCAAGGTGGAGTTCCACCTGGTGGGCACGTCGCATATGAGGCGGTGAGCGGGAAGGCCGAAGTTACGCTGTAGCGCAGACAGGCGAGCAGCGGCAGGATGTGAACGCCGGAAGCGCGAACAGACGGCCCGCACTTTATGCAGCAGCTCTGACATGTCGGGGTAGTTGTGAATGAACTTCTGCACCACCAAATTCAGCACATGCGCCAAGCAAGGGATGTGCGTCAAATTGGCTAGTCCCAGAGCTGCAACGAGATTTCGCCCATTATCACACACCACCAGGCCGGGCTTGAGGCTCACCGGCAGCAACCACTCGTCGGTCTGTTGTTCAATACCCCGCCACAACTCCTGTGCGGTGTGGGGCCTGTCCCCCAAACATATGAGTTTCAGAATGGCCTGCTGACGTTTACCCCGGGCTGTGCTGAAGTTGGTGGTGAAGGTGTGTGGCTGACTGGATGAGCAGGTGGAAGAAGAGGAGGAGGAAGCCGAGAAGGAGGAGGTGGCAACAGGAGGCAAAGAATGTTGCCCTGCGATCCTTGGCGGCGGCAGGACGTGCGCCAAACAGCTCTCCGCCTGGGGCCCAGCTGCCACTACATTTACCCAGTGTGCAGTTAGGGAGATATAGCGTCCCTGGCCGTGCTTACTGGTCCACGTATCTGTGGTTAGGTGGACCTTGCTACAGATGGCGTTGCGCAGTGCACACTTGATTTTATCGGATACTTGGTTGTGCAGGGAAGGCACGGCTCTCTTGGAGAAGTAGTGCCGGCTGGGAACAACATACTGTGGGACAGCAAGCGACATGAGCTGTTTGAAGCTGTCTGTGTCCACCAGCCTAAATGACAGCATTTCATAGGCCAGTAGTTTAGAAATGCTGGCATTCAGGGCCAGGGATCGAGGGTGGCTAGGTGGGAATTTACGCTTTCTATCAAATGTTTGTGAGATGGAGAGCTGAACGCTGGCGTGTGACATGGTTGAGACGCTTGGTGACGGAGGTGGTGGTGGTGGTGTTGGTGGTACATCCCCTGTTTGCTGGGCGGCAGGTGCCAACGTTCCTCCAGAGGCGGAGGAAGAGGCCGAGGCGGCAGCAGCAGAATAGGCCGAGGCGGCAGCAGCAGAAGAGGTAGCAGGGGGAGCCTGAGTGACTTCCTTGGTTTTAAGGTGTTTACTCCACTGCAGTTCATGCTTTGCATGCAGGTGCCTGGTCATGCAGGTTGTGCTCAGGTTCAGAACGTTAATGCCTCGCTTCAGGCTCTGATGGCACAGCGTGCAAACCACTCGGGTCTTGTCGTCAGCACATTGTTTGAAGAAGTGCCATGCCAGGGAACTCCTTGAAGCTGCCTTTGGGGTGCTCGGTCCCAGATGGCGGCGGTCAGTAGCAGGCGGAGTCTCTTGGCGGCGGGTGTTCTGCTTTTGCCCACTGCTCCCTCTTTTGCTACGCTGTTGGCTCGGTCTCACCACTGCCTCTTCCTCCGAACTGTGAAAGTCAGTGGCACGACCTTCATTCCATGTGGGGTCTAGGACCTCATCGTCCCCTGCATCGTCTTCCACCCAGTCTTGATCCCTGACCTCCTGTTCAGTCTGCACACTGCAGAAAGACGCAGCAGTTGGCACCTGTGTTTCGTCATCATCAGAGACATGCTGAGGTGGTATTCCCATGTCCTCATCATCAGGAAACATAAGTGGTTGTGCGTCAGTGCATTCTATGTCTTTCACCGCTGGGGAAGGGCTAGGTGGATGCCCTTGGGAAACCCTGCCAGCGGAGTCTTCAAACAGCATAAGAGACTGCTGCATAACTTGAGGCTGAGACAGTTTCCCTGGTATGCATGGGGGTGATGTGACAGACTGATGGGGTTGGTTTTCAGGCGCCATCTGTGCGCTTTCTGCAGAAGACTGGGTGGGAGATAATGTGAACGTGCTGGATCCACTGTCGGCCACCCAATTGACTAATGCCTGTACCTGCTCAGGCCTTACCATCCTTAGAACGGCATTGGGCCCCACCATATATCGCTGTAAATTCTGGCGGCTACTGGGACCTGAGGTAGTTGGTACACTAGGACGTGTGGATGTGGCAGAACGGCCACGTCCTCTCCCAGCACCAGAGGGTCCACTAACACCACCACGACCATGTCCACGTCCGCGTCCCTTACTAGATGTTTTTCTCATTGTTATGGTTCACCACAACAACAAATATATTATTTGGCCCAATGTATTGTATTCAAATTCAGCGGGATATAAATTTGAGGCCTAGTATTTAGGCGCTGGGTGACCGGTATGGATTTAGTGACAGATTTAGACTTGGAAATGCACAGAAGCGTGTGTGTGAAGTTATTCTGAATGACCCAATGTGCACCTTGAATATTATATACCCTTTTTGGGATAGATTTCAAATAGCTCTGATATAGCAGGAACCACTAAATTATGAAATTGCTAAATTGGGAATTGTACTTCAACCCAGAACAAAAAATGTGCTTTGACGGGCACTAAATAACTTTCCCAGCTACAACAGGACAGCGGTAACGAGAGATTTAGAGGGATTTAAATTTGAGGCCTAGTATTTAGGCGCTGGGTGACAGGTATGGGTTTAGTGACAGAATTAGACTTGGAAATACACAGTAGCGGGTGTGTGTGAAGTTATTCTGAATGACCCAATGTGCACCTTCAATATTATATACCCTTTTTGGGATAGATTTCAAATAGCTCTGATATAGCAGGAACCACTAAATTATGAAATTGCTAAATTGGGAATTGTACTTCAACCCAGAACAAAAAATGTGCTTTGACGGACACTAAATAACTTTCCCAGCTACAACAGGACAGCGGTAACGAGAGATTTAGAGGGATTTAAATTTGAGGCCTAGTATTTAGGCGCTGGGTGACAGGTATGGGTTTAGTGACAGAATTAGACTTGGAAATGCACAGAAGCGTGTGTGTGAAGTTATTCTGAATGACCCTATGTGCACCTTCAATATTATATACCCTTTTAGGGATAGATTTCAAATAGCTCTGATATAGCAGAAACCACTAAATTATGAAATTGCTAAATTGGGAATTGTACTTCAACCCAGAACAAAAAATGTGCTTTGACGGACACTAAATATCTTGCCCAGCAACAACAGTACAGCGGTGGGTAACGAGAGATTTAGAGGGATTTAAATTTGAGGCCTAGTATTTAGGCGCTGGGTCACCGGTATGGATTTAGTGACAGAATTAGACTTGGAAATGCACAGAAGCGTGTGTGTGAAGTTATTCTGAATGACCCTATGTGCACCTTCAATATTATATACCCTTTTAGGGATAGATTTCAAATAGCTCTGATATAGCAGAAACCACTAAATTATGAAATTGCTAAATTGGGAATTGTACTTCAACCCAGAACAAAAAATGTGCTTTGACGGACACTAAATATCTTGCCCAGCAACAACAGTACAGCGGTGGGTAACGAGAGATTTAGAGGGATTTAAATTTGAGGCCTAGTATTTAGGCGCTGGGTCACCGGTATGGATTTAGTGACAGAATTAGACTTGGAAATGCACAGAAGCGTGTGTGTGAAGTTATTCTGAATGACCCTATGTGCACCTTCAATATTATATACCCTTTTAGGGATAGATTTCAAATAGCTCTGATATAGCAGAAACCACTAAATTATGAAATTGCTAAATTGGGAATTGTACTTCAACCCAGAACAAAAAATGTGCTTTGACGGACACTAAATATCTTGCCCAGCAACAACAGTACAGCGGTGGGTAACGAGAGATTTAGAGGGATTTAAATTTGAGGCCTAGTATTTAGGCGCTGGGTCACCGGTATGGATTTAGTGACAGAATTAGACTTGGAAATGCACAGAAGCGTGTGTGTGAAGTTATTCTGAATGACCCTATGTGCACCTTCAATATTATATACCCTTTTAGGGATAGATTTCAAATAGCTCTGATATAGCAGAAACCACTAAATTATGAAATTGCTAAATTGGGAATTGTACTTCAACCCAGAACAAAAAATGTGCTTTGACGGACACTAAATATCTTGCCCAGCAACAACAGTACAGCGGTGGGTAACGAGAGATTTAGAGGGATTTAAATTTGAGGCCTAGTATTTAGGCGCTGGGTCACCGGTATGGATTTAGTGACAGAATTAGACTTGGAAATGCACAGAAGCGTGTGTGTGAAGTTATTCTGAATGACCCTATGTGCACCTTCAATATTATATACCCTTTTAGGGATAGATTTCAAATAGCTCTGATATAGCAGAAACCACTAAATTATGAAATTGCTAAATTGGGAATTGTACTTCAACCCAGAACAAAAAATGTGCTTTGACGGACACTAAATATCTTGCCCAGCAACAACAGTACAGCGGTGGGTAACGAGAGATTTAGAGGGATTTAAATTTGAGGCCTAGTATTTAGGCGCTGGGTCACCGGTATGGATTTAGTGACAGAATTAGACTTGGAAATGCACAGAAGCGTGTGTGTGAAGTTATTCTGAATGACCCTATGTGCACCTTCAATATTATATACCCTTTTAGGGATAGATTTCAAATAGCTCTGATATAGCAGAAACCACTAAATTATGAAATTGCTAAATTGGGAATTGTACTTCAACCCAGAACAAAAAATGTGCTTTGACGGACACTAAATATCTTGCCCAGCAACAACAGTACAGCGGTGGGTAACGAGAGATTTAGAGGGATTTAAATTTGAGGCCTAGTATTTAGGCGCTGGGTCACCGGTATGGATTTAGTGACAGAATTAGACTTGGAAATGCACAGAAGCGTGTGTGTGAAGTTATTCTGAATGACCCTATGTGCACCTTCAATATTATATACCCTTTTAGGGATAGATTTCAAATAGCTCTGATATAGCAGAAACCACTAAATTATGAAATTGCTAAATTGGGAATTGTACTTCAACCCAGAACAAAAAATGTGCTTTGACGGACACTAAATATCTTGCCCAGCAACAACAGTACAGCGGTGGGTAACGAGAGATTTAGAGGGATTTAAATTTGAGGCCTAGTATTTAGGCGCTGGGTCACCGGTATGGATTTAGTGACAGAATTAGACTTGGAAATGCACAGAAGCGTGTGTGTGAAGTTATTCTGAATGACCCTATGTGCACCTTCAATATTATATACCCTTTTAGGGATAGATTTCAAATAGCTCTGATATAGCAGAAACCACTAAATTATGAAATTGCTAAATTGGGAATTGTACTTCAACCCAGAACAAAAAATGTGCTTTGACGGACACTAAATATCTTGCCCAGCAACAACAGTACAGCGGTGGGTAACGAGAGATTTAGAGGGATTTAAATTTGAGGCCTAGTATTTAGGCGCTGGGTCACCGGTATGGATTTAGTGACAGAATTAGACTTGGAAATGCACAGAAGCGTGTGTGTGAAGTTATTCTGAATGACCCTATGTGCACCTTCAATATTATATACCCTTTTAGGGATAGATTTCAAATAGCTCTGATATAGCAGAAACCACTAAATTATGAAATTGCTAAATTGGGAATTGTACTTCAACCCAGAACAAAAAATGTGCTTTGACGGACACTAAATATCTTGCCCAGCAACAACAGTACAGCGGTGGGTAACGAGAGATTTAGAGGGATTTAAATTTGAGGCCTAGTATTTAGGCGCTGGGTCACCGGTATGGATTTAGTGACAGAATTAGACTTGGAAATGCACAGAAGCGTGTGTGTGAAGTTATTCTGAATGACCCTATGTGCACCTTCAATATTATATACCCTTTTAGGGATAGATTTCAAATAGCTCTGATATAGCAGAAACCACTAAATTATGAAATTGCTAAATTGGGAATTGTACTTCAACCCAGAACAAAAAATGTGCTTTGACGGACACTAAATATCTTGCCCAGCAACAACAGTACAGCGGTGGGTAACGAGAGATTTAGAGGGATTTAAATTTGAGGCCTAGTATTTAGGCGCTGGGTCACCGGTATGGATTTAGTGACAGAATTAGACTTGGAAATGCACAGAAGCGTGTGTGTGAAGTTATTCTGAATGACCCTATGTGCACCTTCAATATTATATACCCTTTTAGGGATAGATTTCAAATAGCTCTGATATAGCAGAAACCACTAAATTATGAAATTGCTAAATTGGGAATTGTACTTCAACCCAGAACAAAAAATGTGCTTTGACGGACACTAAATATCTTGCCCAGCAACAACAGTACAGCGGTGGGTAACGAGAGATTTAGAGGGATTTAAATTTGAGGCCTAGTATTTAGGCGCTGGGTCACCGGTATGGATTTAGTGACAGAATTAGACTTGGAAATGCACAGAAGCGTGTGTGTGAAGTTATTCTGAATGACCCTATGTGCACCTTCAATATTATATACCCTTTTAGGGATAGATTTCAAATAGCTCTGATATAGCAGAAACCACTAAATTATGAAATTGCTAAATTGGGAATTGTACTTCAACCCAGAACAAAAAATGTGCTTTGACGGACACTAAATATCTTGCCCAGCAACAACAGTACAGCGGTGGGTAACGAGAGATTTAGAGGGATTTAAATTTGAGGCCTAGTATTTAGGCGCTGGGTCACCGGTATGGATTTAGTGACAGAATTAGACTTGGAAATGCACAGAAGCGTGTGTGTGAAGTTATTCTGAATGACCCTATGTGCACCTTCAATATTATATACCCTTTTAGGGATAGATTTCAAATAGCTCTGATATAGCAGAAACCACTAAATTATGAAATTGCTAAATTGGGAATTGTACTTCAACCCAGAACAAAAAATGTGCTTTGACGGACACTAAATATCTTGCCCAGCAACAACAGTACAGCGGTGGGTAACGAGAGATTTAGAGGGATTTAAATTTGAGGCCTAGTATTTAGGCGCTGGGTCACCGGTATGGATTTAGTGACAGAATTAGACTTGGAAATGCACAGAAGCGTGTGTGTGAAGTTATTCTGAATGACCCTATGTGCACCTTCAATATTATATACCCTTTTAGGGATAGATTTCAAATAGCTCTGATATAGCAGAAACCACTAAATTATGAAATTGCTAAATTGGGAATTGTACTTCAACCCAGAACAAAAAATGTGCTTTGACGGACACTAAATATCTTGCCCAGCAACAACAGTACAGCGGTGGGTAACGAGAGATTTAGAGGGATTTAAATTTGAGGCCTAGTATTTAGGCGCTGGGTCACCGGTATGGATTTAGTGACAGAATTAGACTTGGAAATGCACAGAAGCGTGTGTGTGAAGTTATTCTGAATGACCCTATGTGCACCTTCAATATTATATACCCTTTTAGGGATAGATTTCAAATAGCTCTGATATAGCAGAAACCACTAAATTATGAAATTGCTAAATTGGGAATTGTACTTCAACCCAGAACAAAAAATGTGCTTTGACGGACACTAAATATCTTGCCCAGCAACAACAGTACAGCGGTAACGAGAGATTTAGAGGGATTTAAATTTGAGGCCTAGTATTTAGGCGCTGGGTGACAGGTATGGGTTTAGTGACAGAATTAGACTTGGAAATACACAGTAGCGGGTGTGTGTGAAGTTATTCTGAATGACCCAATGTGCACCTTCAATATTATATACCCTTTTAGGGATAGATTCCAAATAGCTCTGATATAGCAGGAACCACTAAATTATGAAATTGCTAAATTGGGAATTGTACTTCAACCCAGAACAAAAAATGTGCTTTGACGGACACTAAATATCTTGCCCAGCAACAACAGTACAGCGGTAACGAGAGATTTAGAGGGATTTAAATTTGAGGCCTAGTATTTAGGCGCTGGGTGACAGGTATGGGTTTAGTGACAGAATTAGACTTGGAAATACACAGTAGCGGGTGTGTGTGAAGTTATTCTGAATGACCCAATGTGCACCTTCAATATTATATACCCTTTTTGGGATAGATTTCAAATAGCTCTGATATAGCAGGAACCACTAAATTATGAAATTGCTAAATTGGGAATTGTATTTCAACCCAGAACAAGAAATGTGCTTGAACGGACACTAAATAACTCGCCCAGCTACAGCACTAGGGACAGATTTAGCTGGATATAAATTTGAGGCCTA
The DNA here is from genome assembly GCF_014858855.1 of Bufo gargarizans. NCBI lineage: Eukaryota > Metazoa > Chordata > Amphibia > Anura > Bufonidae > Bufo > Bufo gargarizans. The sequence goes on along the minus strand of NC_058082.1, from coordinate 393,151,273 downwards.
GTATTTAGGCGCTGGGTGACCGGTATGGATTTAGTGACAGAATTAGACTGGGATATGGCCAAAAAATAAACAGACTATTGCTGGTTAAATGCACTTGGTGTGACAGCTTCACCCTGATGTAGGCTTTAGCCAAAAAACAACCACACCATTGAGGGTTAAATGCACTTGGTGACAGGCGCAGCTTGCCCCTGATTTTGTATATGGCCAAAAAATGAACAGACTATTGCTGGTTAAATGCACTTGGTGTGACAGCTTCACCCTGATGTAGGCTTTAGCCAAAAAACAACCACACCATTGAGGGTTAAATGCACTTGGTGACAGGCGCAGCTTGCCCCTGATTTTGTATATGGCCAAAAAATGAACAGACTATTGCTGGTTAAATGCACTTGGTGTCACAGCTTCACCCTGATGTAGGCTTTAGCCAAAAAACAACCACACCATTGAGGGTTAAATGCACTTGGTGACAGGCGCAGCTTGCCCCTGATTTTGTATATGGCCAAAAAATGAACAGACTATTGCTGGATAAATGCACTTGGTGTGACAGCTTCACCCTGATGTAGGCTTTAGCCAAAAAACAACCACACCATTGAGGGTTAAATGCACTTGGTCGCAGCTTGTGCTGGCGCACCACAAGACACAAAATGGCCGCCGATCACCCCAGAAAAATGAGACTGACAAACGGTCTGTGCAGCCTAAAAACAGTGAGCAATTGAGGATCAGCAGCTCAATGATCCACAGCTGCAGATCGATCAGTTAATCAAGTCCTTTGGAGGAGTTAATCTGCCTAATCTCGCCCTACTGTCGCAGCCGCAACCTCTCCCTACGCTAATCAGAGCAGAGTGACGGGCGGCGCTATGTGACTCCAGCTTAAATAGAGGCTGGGTCACATGGTGCTCTGGCCAATCACAGCCATGCCAATAGTAGGCATGGCTGTGATGGCCTCTTGGGGCAAGTAGTATGACGCTTGTTGATTGGCTGCTTTGCAGCCTTTCAAAAAGCGCCAAGAAAGCGTCACAAAAGCGCCAAGAAAGCGACGAACACCGAACCCGAACCCGGACTTTTACGAAAATGTCCGGGTTCGGGTCCGTGTCACGGACACCCCAAAATTCGGTACGAACCCGAACTATACAGTTCGAGTTCGCTCATCCCTACTTAGGTGTCTGTTGTAGGTCGTCGGTATTATGGCGCATGTCTGCGGACATAGTCAATTTCTGGACTCTTGATGGATCTCTAGGTCAGGGCTAGGTTTCTATATGGTTAAACAAAACAAGGAATGCAACAGCTCACTGCAAACCAAATAAAGTACAAAATTGCATCATAATATCAAATGCTGAACTAATAAGTTAGAGATATTTGGCAAATCGTTTTGTACAAAATTATTTGAGCCCGTCTGCCGACCGTCAAGGCAATCTCTAGTTAGACGGGTTCCTAACACTAAATATATCTGTTATGTGCCATAGCAGCTATCATACAATTCAGAAAGTGCAGGTTCCACTTACATGCTGGATCCGCCTGAATTTCCATCATTTTCGGTGCCAAAATGGCCTCCACTATATCCAGGGAAAGCAGTCGCCAGCATGCACGCTGGGCCCACTCCACACCACCCCCGGCGCCACATGGTCACCAAGGACTGCAATGAGAGTCCACACACTATCTCTCTCCTGGTGCCATGTGGCTTCAGTGAGTGATGGGGAGTGGGCCAGGCTATATACTAACACTAATTAAAATCAACCTGTGGGACAAACGAGCTGGTCAGGAGTGCACGACTAAAGAGGCAGCCACACCTCCAGCACAAACTGCAGAAAAAAAAGGGGGGTCAGTCAGCACATCCCAAAGCTGCAGGGGCACGTTGCTATGGCTGAGAACAAGACTGTTAAACAAAACAAGGAATGCAACAGCTCACTGCAAACCAAATAAAGTACAAAATTGCATCATAATATCAAATGCTGAACTAATAAGTTAGAGATATTTGGCAAATCGTTTTGTACAAAATTATTTGAGCCCGTCTGCCGACCGTCAAGGCAATCTCTAGTTAGACGGGTTCCTAACACTAAATATATCTGTTATGTGCCATAGCAGCTATCATACAATTCAGAAAGTGCAGGTTCCACTTACATGCTGGATCCGCCTGAATTTCCATCATTTTCGGTGCCAAAATGGCCTCCACTATATCCAGGGAAAGCAGTCGCCAGCATGCACGCTGGGCCCACTCCACACCACCCCCGGCGCCACATGGTCACCAAGGACTGCAATGAGAGTCCACACACTATCTCTCTCCTGGTGCCATGTGGCTTCAGTGAGTGATGGGGAGTGGGCCAGGCTATATACTAACACTAATTAAAATCAACCTGTGGGACAAACGAGCTGGTCAGGAGTGCACGACTAAAGAGGCAGCCACACCTCCAGCACAAACTGCAGAGAAAAAAAAGGGGGTCAGTCAGCACATCCCAAAGCGCAGGGGCACGTTGCTATGGCTGAGAACAAGACTGTTAAACAAAACAAGGAATGCAACAGCTCACTGCAAACCAAATAAAGTACAAAATTGCATCATAATATCAAATGCTGAACTAATAAGTTAGAGATATTTGGCAAATCGTTTTGTACAAAATTATTTGAGCCCGTCTGCCGACCGTCAAGGCAATCTCTAGTTAGACGGGTTCCTAACACTAAATATATCTGTTATGTGCCATAGCAGCTATCATACAATTCAGAAAGTGCAGGTTCCACTTACATGCTGGATCCGCCTGAATTTCCGTCATTTTCGGTGCCAAAATGGCCTCCACTATATCCAGGGAAAGCAGTCGCCAGCATGCACGCTGGGCCCACTCCACACCACCCCCGGCGCCACATGGTCACCAAGGACTGCAATGAGAGTCCACACACTATCTCTCTCCTGGTGCCATGTGGCTTCAGTGAGTGATGGGGAGTGGGCCAGGCTATATACTAACACTAATTAAAATCAACCTGTGGGACAAACGAGCTGGTCAGGAGTGCACGACTAAAGAGGCAGCCACACCTCCAGCACAAACTGCAGAGAAAAAAAGGGGGTCAGTCAGCACATCCCAAAGCGCAGGGGCACGTTGCTATGGCTGAGAACAAGACTGTTAAACAAAACAAGGAATGCAACAGCTCACTGCAAACCAAATAAAGTACAAAATTGCATCATAATATCAAATGCTGAACTAATAAGTTAGAGATATTTGGCAAATCGTTTTGTACAAAATTATTTGAGCCCGTCTGCCGACCGTCAAGGCAATCTCTAGTTAGACGGGTTCCTAACACTAAATATATCTGTTATGTGCCATAGCAGCTATCATACAATTCAGAAAGTGCAGGTTCCACTTACATGCTGGATCCGCCTGAATTTCCGTCATTTTCGGTGCCAAAATGGCCTCCACTATATCCAGGGAAAGCAGTCGCCAGCATGCACGCTGGGCCCACTCCACACCACCCCCGGCGCCACATGGTCACCAAGGACTGCAATGAGAGTCCACACACTATCTCTCTCCTGGTGCCATGTGGCTTCAGTGAGTGATGGGGAGTGGGCCAGGCTATATACTAACACTAATTAAAATCAACCTGTGGGACAAACGAGCTGGTCAGGAGTGCACGACTAAAGAGGCAGCCACACCTCCAGCACAAACTGCAGAGAAAAAAAGGGGGGTCAGTCAGCACATCCCAAAGCGCAGGGGCACGTTGCTATGGCTGAGAACAAGACTGTTAAACAAAACAAGGAATGCAACAGCTCACTGCAAACCAAATAAAGTACAAAATTGCATCATAATATCAAATGCTGAACTAATAAGTTAGAGATATTTGGCAAATCGTTTTGTACAAAATTATTTGAGCCCGTCTGCCGACCGTCAAGGCAATCTCTAGTTAGACGGGTTCCTAACACTAAATATATCTGTTATGTGCCATAGCAGCTATCATACAATTCAGAAAGTGCAGGTTCCACTTACATGCTGGATCCGCCTGAATTTCCATCATTTTCGGTGCCAAAATGGCCTCCACTATATCCAGGGAAAGCAGTCGCCAGCATGCACGCTGGGCCCACTCCACACCACCCCCGGCGCCACATGGTCACCAAGGACTGCAATGAGAGTCCACACACTATCTCTCTCCTGGTGCCATGTGGCTTCAGTGAGTGATGGGGAGTGGGCCAGGCTATATACTAACACTAATTAAAATCAACCTGTGGGACAAACGAGCTGGTCAGGAGTGCACGACTAAAGAGGCAGCCACACCTCCAGCACAAACTGCAGAAAAAAAAGGGGGGGTCAGTCAGCACATCATTAGTGTTAGTATATAGCCTGGCCCACTCCCCATCACTCACTGAAGCCACATGGCACCAGGAGAGAGATAGTGTGTGGACTCTCATTGCAGTCCTTGGTGACCATGTGGCGCCGGGGGTGGTGTGGAGTGGGCCCAGCGTGCATGCTGGCGACTGCTTTCCCTGGATATAGTGGAGGCCATTTTGGCACCGAAAATGATGGAAATTCAGGCGGATCCAGCATGTAAGTGGAACCTGCACTTTCTGAATTGTATGATAGCTGCTATGGCACATAACAGATATATTTAGTGTTAGGAACCCGTCTAACTAGAGATTGCCTTGACGGTCGGCAGACGGGCTCAAATAATTTTGTACAAAACGATTTGCCAAATATCTCTAACTTATTAGTTCAGCATTTGATATTATGATGCAATTTTGTACTTTATTTGGTTTGCAGTGAGCTGTTGCATTCCTTGTTTTGTTTAACAGTCTTGTTCTCAGCCATAGCAACGTGCCCCTGCACTTTGGGATGTGCTGACTGACCCCCCTTTTTTTTCTGCAGTTTGTGCTGGAGGTGTGGCTGCCTCTTTAGTCGTGCACTCCTGACCAGCTCGTTTGTCCCACAGGTTGATTTTAATTAGTGTTAGTATATAGCCTGGCCCACTCCCCATCACTCACTGAAGCCACATGGCACCAGGAGAGAGATAGTGTGTGGACTCTCATTGCAGTCCTTGGTGACCATGTGGCGCCGGGGGTGGTGTGGAGTGGGCCCAGCGTGCATGCTGGCGACTGCTTTCCCTGGATATAGTGGAGGCCATTTTGGCACCGAAAATGATGGAAATTCAGGCGGATCCAGCATGTAAGTGGAACCTGCACTTTCTGAATTGTATGATAGCTGCTATGGCACATAACAGATATATTTAGTGTTAGGAACCCGTCTAACTAGAGATTGCCTTGACGGTCGGCAGACGGGCTCAAATAATTTTGTACAAAACGATTTGCCAAATATCTCTAACTTATTAGTTCAGCATTTGATATTATGATGCAATTTTGTACTTTATTTGGTTTGCAGTGAGCTGTTGCATTCCTTGTTTTGTTTAACAGTCTTGTTCTCAGCCATAGCAACGTGCCCCTGCACTTTGGGATGTGCTGACTGACCCCCCTTTTTTTTCTGCAGTTTGTGCTGGAGGTGTGGCTGCCTCTTTAGTCGTGCACTCCTGACCAGCTCGTTTGTCCCACAGGTTGATTTTAATTAGTGTTAGTATATAGCCTGGCCCACTCCCCATCACTCACTGAAGCCACATGGCACCAGGAGAGAGATAGTGTGTGGACTCTCATTGCAGTCCTTGGTGACCATGTGGCGCCGGGGGTGGTGTGGAGTGGGCCCAGCGTGCATGCTGGCGACTGCTTTCCCTGGATATAGTGGAGGCCATTTTGGCACCGAAAATGATGGAAATTCAGGCGGATCCAGCATGTAAGTGGAACCTGCACTTTCTGAATTGTATGATAGCTGCTATGGCACATAACAGATATATTTAGTGTTAGGAACCCGTCTAACTAGAGATTGCCTTGACGGTCGGCAGACGGGCTCAAATAATTTTGTACAAAACGATTTGCCAAATATCTCTAACTTATTAGTTCAGCATTTGATATTATGATGCAATTTTGTACTTTATTTGGTTTGCAGTGAGCTGTTGCATTCCTTGTTTTGTTTAACAGTCTTGTTCTCAGCCATAGCAACGTGCCCCTGCACTTTGGGATGTGCTGACTGACCCCCCTTTCTTTTCTAGGTTTCTATATCTCTATGCGATCCTTTGTAATGTAGGTACCTGTCACTGGACACAGTTGTCTTTATATTTATCCTTGATGTGATCCTCCATATCTCTTTCTGACTTAAATAGTGGGCTGCTGCTACATACTTGAAGATTACTGGCATAGTGCCATCATATATGCCCACTGTATCTAGGCCACTGCCCACCATCTAATTTTATTGGTTCACAGGTATATCCCTCACCTTATACTTTTTGCAAGTGGTACCTAGTAACATTTTCCTGACTATTTACTTATCACAGGACCTAGTTGTCGAGCTCTGGGTAGGTATATCCCCATTGGTATATTTCATTGCCCTTTCGTATTTTTGCCTCAATACTTTGCCGAGCACTTTCTCAGTTTACAGTTTATATTTTGATTTTATTGTTTTATCTGTTTCCTAATATACTAAATAGTGTTTTCTTCTTTTTCCTTCAAGGAGGGGGTCCAGACTACAGGAAGGACGAATATGTAAACCCCACATTAAGGCCTCTCAGGGATAGGCTATTAAGCAGGTGAATCCATTTAGTCTCCTCCTGCTGAAGCTTTGTCTATATCCATTTTTCGTGGGCCTGATCTTACCTTCATTACTCCCCAAAAATTAAAATCCATGCTTTTCCCTTTATGCTTTCTCTCATATGTCTGGCTAGGCTTGTGTCTTCTCTCGTATTGATGCTGCTCAGGTGTCTCGAGATCTTGGGTAGTTTTCCCAATGTATAGTCTGGGACAATTGCATTTAATAATATACACCACTCCTTTTGTTTTACAGTTAATGTAATCTCTTATTTCATACTTTCTCCCATCTACCGGATTTTCAAAGGTTTTTGTGATCTTCATTCGATCACAAAAAGTGCAACCCCACATGGGTACGATCCCTTATGATTCAGCCAGGTTGTTTTGTTTGTTTGCTTATGAGGTTGATAGTGACTGCGAACTAGCATTTCTCTTATATTTCTTCCCCTTCTGTACATTATTGTTGGATATCGTGGTATCACTTCCTGTATATCCGTATCAGCTTGTAGGATATGCCAGTGTCGTCTCAGAATTTGTCTCATGGTATTGTGTTCAGTGTCATAAGTGCCTATACAGCGCATGATTTTTTTTTCTCCCTTTTTGGGGTGTTTACCTGCCAATAGTTCCAACCTTCCCATCTTTCTTGCTTTGTTGTATGCTCTGTGTAAGCATTACTTTGAATACCCTCTGCTAATGAAGCGTGAGTAGAGTATACTGCATTCTCTTTCAAATGCTTCCTCTGTGGAGCAGTTGTGCCTGGCTCTTAAATACTTCCCCACTGGGATTACCTCTTTGAGGGGTACAGGATGAAAACTTTGCCAGTGTAAAAAACTGTTGGTCCAGACTACAGGAAGGACGAATATGTAAACCCCTCATTAAGGCCTCTCGGGGATAGGCTATTAAGCAGGTAAATCCATTTAGTCTCCTCCTGCTGAAGCGTTCTGTCTATATCCCCTTTTCATGGGCCTGATCTTACCTTCATTACTCCCCAAAATTTAAAATCCATGCTTTTCCCTTCATGTTTTTCTCTCATATGTCTGGCTAGGCTTGTGCGAAGGTATTAGTGAATATGTAGAACAGATTGTCTCCCCATTTGTAAGGTCACTTTCATCCTATCTCAAGGACACCAAGGATACTGTTCATAGCTAGCCTGGATGTTGAAGCTCTGTATACCAGCATCCAGTACAATTTGGGAAAACAGGCAGTGGAATATTATTTGAGCACCAAAGGGATTCAATATCACGAGCACAATTGTTTTGTCACTACACTTTTGACGTTTTTGTTGGAGCACAATTATTTTATATTTAATGGTAAATATTATTTACAGTCGACTGGCACCGCTATGGGTACGATTTGTGCACCAAGTTTTGCTAATCTTTTCTTAGGGTAGTGGGAAGACTGTATAGTTTTCACAGACACCTATGGCAAATATACGCATCACATTTTATTTTGGGGTCGATATATCGATGATATATTGTTATTTTAGGACGACACTGAAGCACTTTTTCATGAATTTGTCAACTGAATGACATTAAAGTTGGAATGAAATTCACAGCAGAAATACACAAGAGCACTCTTAATTTCCTGGATCTTAGGATAGGACTGCAATCTGACGGTAGTATCCAAACGGAAATATATCATAAACCAACCTCTACCAACAGTTTTTTACACTGGCAAAGTTTTCATCCTGTACCCTTCAAAGAGGGAATCCCAGTGGGGCAGTATTTAAGAGCCAGGCGCAAATGCTCCACAGAGGAAGCATTTGAAAGAGAATGCAGTATACTCTACTCATGCTTCATTAGCAGAGGATATTCAAAGAAATGCTTACACAGAGCATACAACAAAGCAAGACAGATGGGAAGGTTGGAACTAGTGGCAGGTAAACCCCCCAAAAAGAAAAATCATACGCTGTATAGGCACTTATGACACTGAACACAATACCATAAGACAAATTCTTAGACGACACTGGCATATCCTACAAGCTGATATGGATATACAGGAAGTGATACCATGATATCCAGCAATAACGTACAGAAGGGGAAGAAATATAAGATAAATGCTAGTTCACAGTCACTATTAACCTCATAAGCAAACAAACAAAACAACCTGGCTGAATCATAAGGGATCGTACCCATGTGGGGACTGCACTTTTTGAAAATCAGGTAGACGGGAGAAAGTATGAAATAAGAGATTACATTAACTGTAAAACAAAAGAAGTGGTGTATATTATTAAATGCGATTGTCCCAGACTATACGTTGGGAAAACTACCCAAGAGCTAAGGAGAAGAATCTCAAGACGCCTGAGCAGCATCAATACGGGAGAAGACACAAGCCTAGCAAGACATATGAGAGAAAAACATAAAGGGAAAAGCATGGATTTAAAATTTTGGGCAGTAATGAAAAAAGGGGATATAGACAGAAAGCTTCAGCAGGAGGAGACTAAATGGATTTACCTGCTTAATAGCCTATCCCCAATAGGCCTTAATGAGGGATTTACATATTCGTCCTACCTGTAGTCTGGACCCCCTCCTAGAAGGAAAAAGAAAAAAACACTATTTAGTATATTAGGAAACAGATAAAACAATAAAATCTAAATATAAACTGTAAACTGAGAAAGTGCTCGGCAAAGTATTGAGGCAAAAATATGAAAGGGCAATGAAATATACCAATGGGGATATACCTACCCAGAGCTGGACAACTATGTCCTGGGATAAGTAAATAGTCAGTATGATGTTGCTAGGTACCACTTGCAAAAAGTATAAGGTGAGGGATATACCTGTGAACAAATACAATTAGATGGTGGGCAGTGGCCTAGATACAGTGGGCATATATGATGGCACTATGCCAGTAATCTACAAGTATGTAGAAGCAGCCCACTATTTAAGTCAGAAAGAGATATGGAGGATCACATCAAGGATAAATATAAACTGTGTCCAGTGACAGGTACCTACATTACAAAGGATCGCATAGAGATATAGGTCTGATACAAGCATAGAAACCTAGCCTTGACCTAGAGATCTATCAAGAGTCCAGAAAGTGGAGACATGCACCACAATACCGACGACTTACAACAGACAACTAAGTACTTACGCATGCGCACATACAGGCCGTGATCGGGGAAATAGACTATGTCCGTTGACATGCGCAGTGGCACTGACGATCTACACAGGGAACTAAGTGTCTAGACATGCGCAGAAGTAGGTTTTGATCATGAGAGTGCTGATTAGTAAGTCCTTGGACATGCGCGGTCGGACGGATGAGGTGAGACAAATCCTAAGTTCACAAGACATGCGCGGCGCGGCCTGATGACAGGACGTGGGGCCTGCCAACTAGATGGTGAGGTTTGAATGGGCGGTGATATGCGATGTATCAGGTTTTGAAGTGAGGGTGAGATCATCTCCATTGGACAGCCCACTAATTATGACATCATAGACGGAGGTCTCATAACCAAGCCGAGCAAGGACACGCTCACACTCTGCCCTAACCCCTGAAGACGCCGGCCACGGCGAAACAGGTCGGGGGGCAGCAAGGACCTCATGTTTTAACACAGTATAGTCTCCAGCAATAATTAATAGGAGAGATATAATACATTGTATCTACAACTATGCTGGCAGTGCGCAACAAGCAAGACAATGTTCTTTCCTAGACTACTACTAACATAAATACAGCAACTATACACAAATTGCTGAGACTACCGGAAATTTTGAATATATGAATTTTCTAGTTAGGTATTAGAAGACTATAGAATTAAAGCTAAGTTTTAGGATTTAGGAGGTGTAGGATTAAAAGGTGTAATTCAGTCCTAGGGAAATCAGTGAAATCATACTTACTGCCCCACCCACTATGTCGCATGTCCCCATGATGTTCACGATCCAATTTAAAATCTGCTCTATCAACTTTCGATGTTCTTTTATGCGCCTACTATGGTGATTGCGGGTGGCGGGGAATCAGGGTTCCAGGCCGGAGAGGGAGCGTGAGCAAAAGAGACCAAATTTAAGGGAGCTAAATTTATTTAGAAAATTTGGGATCAAGAAGAAATGTGGGAAAAGTTATTGAGGCGCAAATGTGGGACAAATTACAGAAGCCCAAATGTGGGCAAAAAGAGTCAAGCGGAATTGTGGGAAAAGCTATTGAGGAGCAAATGTTGGCCAAAAGAGTATAGTGGAAATGTGGGACAAAGTATTGAAGCTTAAATGTGGTACAACTTGCTTAAGTTTAAAGGAGGTGGCGCACATCAATTAAAGAAGCATTTCAGAAATTGTATTCCCTGTCACCTATGCAGAGCAGGAGTTTATTCACGTCTAAAATTGTATAATGTCAACCCAAGAATGTAAAAATTGCAGAAATTAATTAACCTGTCTACTTGGTAGAGCAGGGGTCTATGACAGAAAACAATTGTTTAAACAATTTATTTTTAAAATGTAAAATAAAAATTATTGAAATTTATTAAGCTGTCAACTAGGTAGAGGAGGGGTATATTACACCCCAAAATTGGTGAATTTGACCCTAAAATGTAACTGACAAATGTTTTTTTTTGTTAACCGGCCTACTAGGTATAGCAGTGGTACATCACACCCAAAAATTTGTGAATTTCACCATAAAATGTAAGAGACAATTTTTTGTTATTGTTTAACCCGTCTACTAGGTATAGCAGTGGTACTTCACACCAAAAATTGTTGAATTTCAACTGAAAATGTAATTGACAAATATATTTTTTTTGTTAACCGGCATACTAGAGCAGGTAGCGTGTCCACAGCTTTGTTTGCTCACTGCACGTGAGCCCGCTTGTTTAAATGTGGACTCCGTCTATTTTCGGCCTGTCGAGCAAAGTTCCAAATTGGCTTTAACACTATTCCTTAGTGTGGTCGATGTGGTGCACTCACATATGTTCGGGGGGTCTGACTAGACGCGTTTTGGGGCTGAGTTATCCCCTTCCTCAGTGGCCACGCTACCTGCTCGACTGAAGGAGGGGACCTGAGCGAGTTCCTTTGGACGGCAGAAGTATTCAACATTGGATGTTAGAAGCCTCCTACACCGGTAAGACTGTCTTTATTTGAAAAGCCAGTGACACTGTTATATGCTTCAATACTGACCTTAAGCGGGACGCCTCCAGGTCAGCTATATAGCGGGATTCTGCTGCCTACAACCACAATTGTACCAGGTCAGCTATATAGCGGGACTCTGCCGCCTACAACCACAACTGTACACTGTCCCAACAAGTCTGACCAAAAGATTTAAAAATCACATACTATTGTTGCCCATCGGGGACATTTGGGAGAAAAAAAATTTATATTTCTATTTTGGAAAACCTTATTGTGAAAACCTGTTCCTGAATCAGTCCATTATTTAACAGAACAGTTTAGGAACTCAAACCCTCACTGTCTGTCTATTAAGAACTTGGGTCATTTCAACAATCTGTTATAGAGTTATCTGTTATATAAGTGCGATTTTCTACCATAGGTGACACAATATTCTAATCACCCCTGCTGTGATATTTTTGGGTAATTTACCATACATTATTTTAATATCACTATATTCTTATAAATTTTTACTGCTATATATTGTTACATATTGGTATATATTTTAATTGCAATAAAATAAAGTCAGTGACCCAATATCCTAGGTGTGCCCAGTCCTTTTCTATACAATTTTCTGTTCTCTGTTTTAGCAGTGGGGTGACACTGTGGGACTGTGGACACCCTGATTGGAAGACCAGCAATTCTGTGCATCCTACTAATATACTATATGTACACACAGTATGATGTCAAAAACAGCTCTGTTTTAATCTTGACCATACGGGCCTTTTATACATCCATACATACATACAAGAAACAGCTACGGCTCACATTTCTATAGTGCTGACTAGAAACAGTTCCTTATACAAACAGAAGGTCAATGTAAATATATTCACCCTCTAGTATGATGTCACCTAACCTCCTGTCCTTCATACAGGTCATATAGCTTATTATATTTAACCCTTCAATCCCCTCTTAAGTCATGAATATGACTTATATTTTTTCTCTCATAGAGAGGTAAGTAGCATATGATTGTCCAGGGTCTGTGGGTTTTGGACACATTACACAAAACATCTGTATGAGGGAAGGGAAACATTGGATACAACAACATATGACAATTAAGGAAGCAATTATAATTATAATACTGATCAATAATGTTCTTAACCAACTCAAATCCGACAGCCAGCTCAATAACCAGTCCCACCAAGAGGATGAATCAACATCGTTCTTGATATTATTAGCAATTTCATGTAACGCTTAAATATGGGACTGGATTGATCTGGAATGGTCAGATAAATTAAAGCAACACATTCCTTTAAAATCTTGACATCCTATATTATGTTTAATTAACAGATAATCCACAGCAAATCTAGTTTCTAGCACTGCTCCTCTTACGCCTTGTATATCTAAAAGCATGTCTGATAAGGCGATAGAGGTATGATTCAGAGATTTAGCTAAGTCACATGCAATAGAATTTATAGTACGAGTATTATATATAGCCAGTCCAGGCACTCCAAATATAGAGGCGCCCAAACTTGTATATTCAGTACGGCTGAGAAGGGGTAAAGTAGAGTCACAGTCTTCTGATAAAGTCTTGTTATCTGTAAGCTCTCCTGATAGGGGGTTGACTGGGAAGGGCCAAAGTCAGCCTGGATAATGCACAGGGACCTCACAATTACATTCCTGCTAATGTTATTGAAGTGTTGTTACCACAAGACAAAAAACATCCCCTAGGGAGCATTATATTATAGATAAAACTGGGAGTCACAATGGTCTTATTACAACTTATGGAATTATCCAGGGAGCTAGCAATAGTGATGTCCCGAACTATTCGCCGGCGAACAGTTCCCGGCGAACATAGCTTGTTCATGTTCGCCGCGGCGGGCGAACATATGCGATGTTCAGTCCACCCCCTATACATCATCATTGAGCAAACTTTGACCCTGTACCTCACAGTCAGCAGACATTCCAGCCAATCAGCAGCAGACCCTCCCTCCCAGACCCTCCCACCTCCTGGACAGCATCCATTTTAGATTCATTCGGAAGCTGCTTTCTTAGTGAGAGGAGGGACAGTGTAGCTGCTGCTGATCTAATAGGGAAAGTGTTAGCTAGGGCATTATTCTGTGTCCACAGACTCATCTGCTGTAAGGACAGTGTCCTGACAGCACCCCAAAAAGCACTTTTTGGGGCTGGTACATCAGTCTGCTTTTTTTTTTTCATATATACAGTATATATTTCAGTTGCCTGGCTGCCCGTGTGAGAGGCTGCAGGCTCAGTCACAGACAGTACTGTGTGCACACCATTCATACAGGGTGTCACAGACAATACCTTGCAGATAAAAAAAAGTCAATTTATACTATTTATCTGTGAAATAATCGCAGTTACAAGCCAGTGAGTGACTGTGTGGCCCAGAGACAGTACTGTGTGCACAACATTCATACAGGGTGTGACAATACCTTGCAGTTGCAAGCCAGTGTGTGTCTGGCCCACAGACTGTACTGTGGCTACTTGCTGCTAGGCCACCACTCATACCGTTACAGGGTGTCACTCACAAATAGCTTGCAGATAAAAAAATTCAATTTATTATTTTTCTGTGATATAATCCCAATTGCAAGCCAGTGTGTGTCTGGCCCACAGACTGTACTGTGGCCACTTGCTGCTAGGCCACCACTCATACCGTTACAGGGTGTCACTCACAAATACCTTGCAGATAAATAAAATTTAATTTATTATTTTTCTGTGATATAATCCCAGTTGCAAGCCAGTGTGTGTCTGGCCCACAGACTGTACTGTGGCCACTTGCTGTTAGGCCATCACTGATACCGTTACTGGGTGTCACTCACAAATACCATGCAGATAATAAAAAATTATATTTATTATTTTTCTGTGATATAATCCCAGTTGAAAGCCAGTGTGTGTCTGGCCCTGCTTTTTTTTTTTTTTCATATATACAGTATATATTGCAGTTGCCTGGCTGCCCGTGTGAGAGGCTGCAGGCTCAGTCACAGACAGTACTGTGTGCACACCATTCATACAGGGTGTCACAGACAATACCTTGCAGATAAAAAAAAGTCAATTTATACTATTTATCTGTGAAATAATCGCAGTTACAAGCCAGTGAGTGACTGTGTGGCCCAGAGACAGTACTGTGTGCACAACATTCATACAGGGTGTGACAATACCTTGCAGTTGCAAGCCAGTGTGTGTCTGTCCCACAGACTGTACTGTGGCTACTTGCTGCTAGGCCACCACTCATACCGTTACAGGGTGTCACTCACAAATAGCTTGCAGATAAAAAAATTCAATTTATTATTTTTCTGTGATATAATCCCAATTGCAAGCCAGTGTGTGTCTGGCCCACAGACTGTACTGTGGCCACTTGCTGCTAGGCCACCACTCATACCGTTACAGGGTGTCACTCACAAATACCTTGCAGATAAATAAAATTCAATTTATTATTTTTCTGTGATATAATCCCAGTTGCAAGCCAGTGTGTGTCTGGCCCACAGACTGTACTGTGGCCACTTGCTGTTAGGCTACCACTGATACCGTTACAGGGTGTCACTCACAAATACCTTGCAGATAAAAAAAACAAAAAACAATTTATTATTTTTCTGTGATATAATCCCAGTTGCAAGCCAGTGTGTGTCTGGCCCACAGACTGTACTGTGGCCACTTGCTGCTATGCCATCACTGATACCATTACAGGGTGTCACTCACAAATACCTTGCAGATAAAAAAAAAATTCAATTTATTATTTTTCTGTGATATAATCCCAGTTGCAAGCCAGTGTATGTCTGGCCCACAGACTGTACTGTGGCCACTGGCTAGGCCACCACTCATACCGTTACAGGGTGTCACTCACAAATACCTTGTAGATAAAAAAATTCAATTTATTATTTTTCTGTGATATAATCCCAGTTGCAAGCCAGTGTGTGTCAGGCCCACACAGACTGTACTGTGCCCACCGCCCACCACTTGCCACACCCAATTTTCAACAGCTTCCGCTAAGAACCTTGACGCACCATCCTCCTCCAGCTCAGCTTTGGTCACCTGCTCTCAAATTACCACTCTCCCGCACGCCGCCACCACTACCACCACAGCCACAACAGCCGCTTCACTTGAACCCTCAGAGGAGTTATTTACACATCAGTTGGATGAAATTAGTGATGCGCAAGAATTATTGCCAGAGGATGTAGATAACAGGGATATGTCTCAGTCAGGCAGCATTACACACATGGACGTACAGTGTGATGATAATGATGGTGTTGTACCCGCTGCTGCTTCCTTTGCTGAGGTGTCATATACAAGTGAAGTGGTTGATGATGACGATGTGTCTGTGGATGCACGTGGGTGCCTGCTCGAAGAGAATAAGAAGAGGGGGAAAGTTCAGAAGGGGAGACAGAGAGAAGGAGGAGACGAGTTGGAAGCAGGGGGAGGTCGTCGCAAGTGGCACAGTCAGACAGCATGTATCGGCACCCGGGGTCAGCCAGACAGCACGCCAATCAACGCATGCTGTTGCCACCACCAGAATGCCGTTGTTGCAAAGCTCAGCAGTGTGCATTTTTTTTGTGTGTCTGCCTCTGATAACAGCAATGACATTTGCAACCTGTGCCAAAAGAAACTGAGTCGTGGGAAGTCCAACACCCACCTCGGTACAACTGCTTTGCGAAAGCACATGATCTCACATCACAAACGCCAATGGGATCAACACATGAGTACAAGCAACACACAAACTCAAAGCCACCTTCCTCCTCCTGGTCCAGCATCTTCAGCCATGTCAACCACTGCTGTCCTCCTTGCCCCCTCTCAACCACCCGCCACTCCGCCTCTCACCTTCAGCAGTTTCATCTCATCTGCCCACAGTCAGGTGTCTGTAAAGGAAATGTTTGAGCGTAAGAAGCCAATGTCACAGAGTCACCCCCTTGCCCGGCGTCTGACAGCTGGCTTGACAGAACTCTTAGCCTGCCAGCTTTTACCATACTAGCTGGTGGAGTCTGAGGCCTTCAAAAAATTTGTCGCTATGGGGACACCACAGTGGAAGGTACCCAGACGATTTTTTTTTTCAAAAAAGGCAATCCCAAACCTCTACTCAGTGATTTAAAAGGAAGTCATGGCATCTCTGGCATACAGTGTTGGGGCAAGGGTCCATCTGACCACTGATACCTGGTCTGCAAAGCACGGTCAGGGCAGGTATATCATGTACACTGCGTATTGGGTCAACCTGCTGACGGCTGCCAAGCATGGAATGCGTGGCTCTGCAGCGGAGTTGGTGACACCGCCAAGACTTGCAGGCAGGCCTACTGCCACTTCCTCTACTCCTCCTACTCCATCCTCTTCGATAAACTCCTCGGCTGAGTCATCTTCTGCTGCGGCGTCTGGCTGCACATCAACTGAATCCCCCCAGCTCCCCAGGGGCTATTCCACATCTCGGATACGACAGTGTCACGCTGTCTTGGGGTTGACTTGGCTGAAAGCAGAGAGCCACAACGGACCAGCACTCCTGTCCGCCTGAACGCACAGGTGGATCAGTGGCTGACCCCGCACCAACTGGAGATTGGCAAAGTGGTGTGTGACAATGGAAACAATTTGTTAGCAGCATTGAATTTGGGCAAGTTTTCACATGTGCCGTGCATGGCACATGTGTTAAATCTCATCGTACAGTGCTTTGTGTCTAAGTACCCAGGCTTACAGGACGTCCTCAAGCAGGCCAGGAAGGTGTGTGGCCATTTCAGGCGTTCCTACATGGCCATGGCACACTTTTCAGACATTTAGCGCCGAAACAACATGCCAATGAGGCGCTTGATTTGCGACAGCCCGACACGTTGGAATTCAACACTCCTAATGTTCGACCGCCTGCTTGTCACTACCAGAGCTTTGAGATGTTCTCATAGCTCTGTTTCCACACCCCTGTGATGATGTCACTACTAGAGCTAGGAGGAGTTCTCTTCCCTGTTTCTCCGCCTCTGTGATGAGGTCTTTACTTTTGGTTTCCTTCCTCCCAGCTGTTCCTCCTGTGTTTGATTTCGCTGCCTTTAAATCACCCCTCCTCCTTTGTAGAGGTGCGGATTATACTCTTCATTTTGAGCTGTATCTCTCGCTTGAGTGTCTTCACCTGTGTTACTTCTCTTCACTGGATCTGTGTCCTGTGTCCTGTTCAGATATCGTCTGCTGACTTCGCATCTGTTTGCGCTGCGGCTGCAGCACCTCAGTTAAGTGTGCAGACATTGTGTTTATCTGTCTTTGCTGACTGGATCCGAGACGACCCCGGTTCCGTCCATATACTGAGCAGGGCACCGGTGGCCGTGCCCCTTCCACTATTGTAGGGGTTTCAGTGGTCTTCAGCCTTAGGTACGCGGGCATGTCTCGATCTACCATTCGGATCCGGACATGCGCATAGCAGCTTAGGGAGAGCTTTTAGGGTCTTGCAGGGGTCACCCTTATTCTTCCCTAGAGTGGGTCCGTCAGTTGTTATTCTCTGTGTACACTCTTGTTGCTCATTTACAGCCGTGACACTGCTCCAACAAGAAAAAGCCGTCAACGAGTATTTGTATGACCGGGGTGTTAGGACCGTCTCTGCGGAGCTGGGAATGCCTGTAGGCTCATGCGTCCTTTTGAGGAGGTGACAAACCTAGTCAGTCGCACCAATGGCACCATCAGTGACCTCATCCCATTTGTTTTCTTCCGGGAGCGTGCCCTGCGAAGAGTGCTGGATCAGGCTGTAGATGAGCGTGAAGAGGAAGAGTTGTGGTCACCATCACCACTAGAAACAGCCTTGTCATCATCGCTTGCCGGACCTGCAGCAATGCTGCAAGAGGAGTATGAGGAAGAGGAGTCAGAGGAGGAATGTGGCTTTGAGGAGGACGAAGACCAACTACAGCAGGTATCCCAGGGTGCTCGTTGTTGTCACCTATCTGGGACCCGTGGTGTTGTACGTGGCTGGTGGGAAGAACAGACCGTCAATGACATCAGTGAGGACGAGGAACGGGAAATAAGTAGCTCGGCATCCAACCTTGTGCAAATGGGGTCTTTCATGCTGTCATGTCTGTTGAGGGACCCTTGCATAAAAAGGATGAAAGAGAACGACATGTACTGGGTGGCCACGCTACTAGACCCCCGGTATAAGCAGAAAGTCGCGGAAATGTTACCAAATTACCGACAGTCAGAAAGGATGCAGCAGTTTAAAACCAAACTAAAAAATATTCTTTACACAGCTTATAAGGGGGATGTCACAGCACAATGGGAATCTAACTGGGGAAGAGGTGAAAGTAATCCTCCTCCTATCATGACCACGGCGGCAAGGACAGGATGCTTTACAGATGTGTTGTTGATGGAGGACATGCAGAGCTTTTTAAGTCCTACACATCGCCAAAGCCCTTTGGGATCCACCCTCAGAGAACGACTCGACCGACAGGTAGCAGACTACCTCGCCTTAACTGTAGATATTGACACTCTGAGGAGCGATGAACCCCTTGACTACTGGGTGTGCAGGATTGACCTGTGGCCTGAGCTATCCCAGAACTTCTGGCCTGCCCCGCTTCAAGTGTCCTGTCAGAAAGGACCTTCAGTGCAGCAGGAGGCATGGCAACAAAAGAAGTCGCCTTGGTCAAAAAAGTGTTGATTACCTCACCTTCATTAAGATGAATGAGGCATGAATCCCGAAGGGACTGACAGTGGGGGATACGTTTGACTAACAAAAGGCCTGATGACATGCCTTGGCCTCATAATGGTCCCCACGCTGCTGTATTTAATGTCTGCATACCGGATGACTTTCGTGAATTCTCCGCCACCAACTAGGGTTTAAGCCGCAATGTTTTAGTCACCTTTCTGCCTTGAAAACATAAATTTTTCCTGCCGCTGGTACAACAGCGGCTGCAACAATAACATTATTTTTCAGGCATGTGTACATGCTTAATTTTTCTGGCCTCTGGTGCTGCACTGTGGCTGCAAAAACAAAACAAAAAAGGCACATACAAGTGTCAATTTTCCTTTGTGATCGTTACCTTGTTGTGGTGAAGGGGTTTGCGTATCACAATGAAGTGATCATCACCTCTATGAGTGTGTTGGCAATGTTGCCACACCCCAGATGATAAGGCCGTTGCTTCATTATGATCAGACCAAAAGCGATCGGCTGGATAATTTTACATAGAAAAAACATTAATTTTCTTCTTTTTTTTGTTGTATGGGTTTTTAATACAAAAAAATCATAATAAAGTCTCTTAATAGTTTATTAGAAATAATGAAGACAATTTAAAAAATCCCCATCAATTCCAATACAAAGCAAGTACAGCTCAGAACTAAATTATTGCAGGATGTCATAATGGTTCGTTAATTCGACAATGCTTAATCAATTCGACACATGTCCCCGGATAGGGGACATAACAGGGATTAAACTAATAGGAATAGTACTAGTTAAGACACCACTCATATAGGGTGTCACAGCACATTGCTCCGTGCACGTGCAGTGCCCCAACTTGGGAGTAAGAGGCCCGACCAAGCTGCTTTTTCCATCTCCCGGTTCCTAAAATCAATTCAGTTTGGTGTATCAGAGTTTGGTCTGTCACTGTGCAGGCAGTCGAAGGTACCCGGCTTAAATTTTTTTTCAAAAAAGGCAATCCCTGATATGGGACGTAACAGGGATTAAACTGATGAGAAGAGAACTACAGAAAATACCACTCATATCGGGTGTGACAGTAAATTGCATGGCACAGACGCAGTGACCGTGGATTCAAACAAAGGGGAGGAAGCCAGCATTTTTTTTAACCATCTCCCCATTCGAAAAATCAATTCACTAAATGGACCACAGATTGGGGACGTAAGAGGGATTAAACTGATGAGGAGAACTACAGAAAATACCACTCATATCGGGTGTGACAGTAAATTGCACGGCGCAGACGCAGTGACCGTGGTTTCTAACAAAGGGGAAGGAGCCAGTGTTTTTTTAAACATCTCCCTGTTCGAAAAATCTATTCAATTCACCTTTCGGGGACCCTTGGTGTTGTACGTGGCTGGGTGGAGGAAGAAACCTTCAATGACATCAACAGGACATGGCTAGCTTGGTATCCAACCTTGTGCAAATGGGGAGTTTGCGGTTGGGCAAATGGACTGTTTGCGGTTGTTTGCGGTGCATTAAAAGGGGAGTTTGGTCTGTCAATGTCTGTAAAGCGGGCGTAACCCTTACACTACCTGATCGATACAACATCATACCTGATCGTATACACACACTTGATGTTTTAAAACACGTTGCTCAATATATTTTAGGATTGTTAGTTGATTTATGTCCTTTATGGATTAAAATCCAACTCTGCGTCAACTATGTAATTTTCAATGGGAGTTTTGCCATGGATCCCCCTCCGGCATGCCACAATCCAGGTGTTAGTCCCTTTGAAACAACTTTTTCATTACTGCTGTGGCTATAAAGAGTCCCTGTGGGTTTTAAAATGCGCCTGCCTATTGAAGTCAATGGCGGTTCGCCCGGTTTGCCCGTTCGCGAACATTTGCAGAAATTTAAGTTCGCCGTTCGCAATATCTCTAGCTAGCAAGCCTACTATTCTTTTTGTGTCGTCAATATAATCATATACACTATTCTTAGGTAATCCACTTTTTATTTCTCTATTATCACAATATAAAGTCATAGCCTGGGAAAAGGTAAAACAAGTCTCTGCTGCAGTCACGTTAATAGTAATTATGCTAATATTATCCCTGCTATTTCCTAATTTCTGACACTCCCCACAGAAGTCATACAAGGGAATAAAAGATTGTGTATTGTTAGCCATCAACCAGACTTCAAGGAGGGATTCATCGGGTGTAGGCACAGCAATAACACGTTTGTTTAACCACCTCCCGACCGCATAACGCACGGATGCGTCCGGGAGGTGGTTGATTTATTCCTCCTGGACGCATCCGTGCGTCATCTCGCGAGACGCGAGATGACGTCACAGCCGGCCCACGCATGCGCATCGCGGGCCGGCATTTCGCTGCAGAGTATTTCGTCAGCAGCCTGCCGGCCACGATCATTGGCTGGCAGGTTGCTGATTTTCAAAAAAAACAATCAGCAGCCATTTAACCCCACATATTAGTAAATATGATGGGGTTATATGGCTGCTGTGCTCCTCTGCTCCTTCTTTTGGTCGGTTGGTTCCAGCAGAGGAGCAGAGGAGCACACATCACTGTGAGTACCCACTACACCACATACTAGCCCCAGATCACCCCAATTAACTCTTTGATCACCCCTTTGATCGCCCCTGTCAATCACTAGTGAAAGGAAAAAAGTGATCAGTGCAAACTGTCACTTTTTTTTTTCCACTGGTATTGACCGTTAGGTTTCAGTATAGTTTAGGCCCCTTGGTTAGGTAGTTTAGGGATCGGTTAGCGCCCAGCCCACCGCAGTCTGTTATTCGCTGATTAGCGTATCGCTAATCAGCATTTGTACTTTTATAGTATCTCGAAGTGATTAAAACTGATCACGGTCAGATCTATAATAGTACTAGTGTCACTTTAGTTCTCCCTCCACCCAAAATGCAGTGTTTGCCCGATCAGGCCTGATCGGTCGCCCACACGTGCGTTCACCCACGCCCGCCCCACCGCAGTTTTTTTTTGATCGCTGCACATTCACTTTACACGCACTGCGGTGATAAAAAAATCAGTTTTGATATTTTTTATCAACCGCAGCGGCCTCCGGTACTTCGCTAGCCTCCCATTTGTAAGACAGGCTTGCTTTTTTTTTCTTGGGTAGTCTCAGGGAATACCCCTAAATTTAGTTGCCCACATGTCTAACAGGGGGTATTCTTCTGAAGAGGCCTACAGGCTTCTGACCCAGTCGGATGAGGAGTGGGAACCCTCATCTGATGAATCCAGCGGGTCAGAATACGAACCTGTAGAAAGCAGTGGCTCTCTGACCCAAAGTTCGGACGAGGAGGCTGAGGTCCCTGATAGCACCAGGCGTACCCGGCCCCGTGTCGCTAGACCGCAGGTTGCGCAGAATCCACTTCAAGAGCAGCAGAGTGGGGCTGCTGCTGTCGGATTACGTGGTGAGGCATACACCAGCAGCCCAGCCCTTCCTGGACCTAGTACCAGCACTGCCGTAGAACATGGTGAAGTAGCGAGCACCAGAAGGGCAGTTGAAGCTGGTACGGTGGCACGTGCAGTAGTGACCCCGTCGCAGCCACCGCAAAGACGTGCCCGTAGAGCCCCTAGAATCCCTGAGGTGCTGGCAAGCCCTAAATGGCAGTCCCCAACTTCAGCCGCACCTGTAGTTCCCCCTTTCACCGCCCAGTCTGGAGTTCGGGTTGAGAAAGCTCAGATCGGTTCGGCCCTGGGATTTTTTTAGCTGTTCTTGACTGCGGAGCTCTTAGACTTAGTTGTGGCAGAGACAAACCGGTATGCCACACAATTTATAACCGCTAACCCGGGAAGCTTTTTTGCCCAGCCTTTCCGGTGGAAACCAGTCCAAGTTTCCGAAATTAAAAGTTTTCTGGGCCTCCTCCTCAACATGGGCCTGACAAAAAAGCATGAATTGCGGTCATATTGGTCCACGAACCCGATTCATCACATGCCCATGTTCTCTGCTGCTATGTCCAGGACACGATTTGAGACCATCCTGCGTTTCCTGCACTTTAGTGATAACAGCACCTCCCATCCCAGAGGCCACCCTGCTTTTGACCGGCTCCACAAAATTCGGCCCCTCATAGACCATTTCAACATGAAATTTGCAGATATTTATACCCCTGAGCAAAACATCTGCGTAGACGAGTCCCTTATACATTTTACCGGGCGCCTTGGCTTCAAACAATACATCCCAAGCAAGCGCGCCCGGTATGGGGTCAAATTGTATAAGCTCTGTGAAAGGGCCACAGGCTATACACACAAATTTCGTGTCTATGAGGGAAAAGATCAGACCCTGGAGCCGGTCGGTTGCCCTGACTACCTGGGGAGCAGTGGGAAGATAGTCTGGGACTTGGTGTCACCCTTATTCGGCAAGGGGTACCATCTTTATGTGGACAATTTTTACACAAGTGTGGCCCTCTTTAGGCATTTGTTTCTAGAACGGATTGGCGCCTGTGGTACCGCGCGAACTAGTCTCGCGGGCTTCCCCCAACGGCTCGTTAGCACCCGTCTTGCAAGGGGGCAGAGGGCCGCACTGTGTAACGAAGAACTGCTCGCGGTGAAATGGAGAGACAAGCGTGACGTTTACATGCTCTCCTCCATTCACGCAGACACGACAATACAAATTGAGCGAGCAACCCGTGTCATTGAAAAGCCCCTCTCAGTCCACGACTATAACCTCCACATGGGAGGGGTGGACTTCAATGACCAGATGTTGTCTCCGTATTTAGTTTCCCGCAGAACCAGACGCTGGTATAAGAAGGTGTCTGTATATTTAATTCAATTGGCTCTGTACAATAGTTTTGTTCTCTACAGTAAGGCAGGGAGAACTGGATCCTTCCTCAAATTTCAGGAAGAGATCATCGAGAACCTCCTGTATCCAGGAGGTACGGTGGCCCCATCCACCAGTGTAGTTAGCCGTCTACACGAGCGACATTTCCCCAATGTCGTTGCTGGTACCTCAACCCACCCGTCACCCCGAAAAAGATGTCGTGTCTGTAGCAGGAGTGGAATAAGGCGTGACACCCGCTATTTCTGTCCTGACTGTCCTGACCACCCTGCCCTATGCTTAGGGGAGTGTTTCCGAAAGTACCACACACAGGTACACCTAGCATAGGGATCATCTCACCAGGATAGGCACACAGGGCTATTAGGGCCCATTCACTCACAGCTGCTGCAAACGTCTCCTTTCACATGGGCAAAGTGCATAACGCACTTCGCCACATCTTTGGGCGATTTGCGCTTTGCACATTGACCCATGGGGAAGGAGAGGTTTGTTCTATAAAGGTAAAAAAACAAACAAAAAAAAAACACCAGTAAGCAAAAACGTTAATGTTTAGTTCAAAAAGTTAAAGTTACATGTTCTGTTCCAAACTTAATAAAATTATTGCGTTGTGGCCTGGTTTTTTTTTTTTTTTTTGTCTTTTTACCTTCCAGGTGGACCAACCGATCTACTAGCTGCATCACCGATGTGCATTCTGACAGAAACATTGCGCTGCTGTCAGATTACACGCAAGTCGGTGTATGCGGCGCTGCAAGACGGGATTTTCTCCTCTGCAGTGACAAATACGTTTGCCAAGGCATACGAGCTGAGGAGGAGGCGGCGTTCCTATGCTTTGGCAAACACTTAGTATATATATATATATAAAAAAATAAAAATAAAAAAATCCCGGCAATGATTTATTCATCCACATCGATTGATGCGAATGGAGAAATCTGGTTTGCCAGGGCATACGAGCTAAGTGGGTATGGATGTAGGGCGGAGCTCCTATGTCCTGGCAGACGCCTTTCCCCTCCCTTTTTTTTTTTGGCAGAGATTTTTTCATCCACATTGATCGATGCGAATGAAGAAATCTGTGCCGTTCATTTTTTTCTTTCAGCCCAGAGGCTGAACGGAAAAAAAAATCTCATTACCTGTATGCTCAATATAAGGAGAATAGCAGAAACTCCTAATGCTGGCCATACATGTAATGATTACGGAGACCCTCAAATGCCAGGGCAGTACAAACACCCCACAACTGACCCCATTTTGGAAAGAAGACACCCCAAGGTATTTGCTGAGGGGCATATTGAGTCCATGAAAGATTGAAATTTTTGTCCTAAGTTAGCGGAAAGTGAGACTTTGTGAGAAAAAAAAAAAATCAATTTCCGCTAACTTTTGCGGAAATTTTTTTTTTTTCTATGAACTTGCCAGGCACCTCATTGGATACCTTGGGGTGTCTTCTTTCCAAAGTGGGGTCACATGTGGGGTATTTATACTGCCCTGGCTTTTTAGGGGCCCTAAAGACCCAATAGAAGTCTGGGATCCAAATGTCTAAAAATGCCCTCCTAAAAGGAATTTGGGCACCTTTGCGCATCTAGGCTGCAAAAAAGTGTGACACATCTGGTATCGCCGTACTCAGGAGAAGTTGGGGAATGTGTTTTGGGGTGTCATTTTACATATACCCATGCTGGGTGAGATAAATATCTTGGTCAAATGCCAACTTTGTATAAAAAAATGGGAAAAGTTGTCTTTTGCCAAGATATTTCTCTCACCCAGCATGGGTATATGTAAAATGGCACCCCAAAACACATTCCCCAACTTCTCCTGTTTTGGGGTGTCATTTTACATATACCCATGCTGGGTGAGAGAAATATCTTGGCAAAAGACAACTTTTCCCATTTTTTTATACAAAGTTGGCATTTGACCAAGATATTTTTCTCACCCAGCATGGGTATATGTAAAATGACACCCCAAAACACATTCCCCAACTTCTCCTGAGTACGGCGATACCAGATGTGTGACACTTTTTTGCTGCCAAGGTGGGCAAAGGGGCACATATTCCAAAGTGCACCTTTCGGATTTCACCGGTCATTTTTTACACATTTTGATTGCAAAGTTCTTCTCACACATTTGGACCCCTAAATTGCCAGGGCAGTATAACTACGCCACAAGTGACCCCATTTTGGAAAGAAGACACCCCAAGGTATTCTGTGAGGGGCATGGTGAGTTCCTAGAATTTTTTATTTTTTGTCGCAAGTTAGTGGAATATGAGACTTTGTAAGAAAAAAAAAAGAAAAAAAATCATCATCATTTTCCGCTAACTTGTGACAAAAAATAAAAAGTTCTATGAACTCACTATGCCCATCAGCGAATACCTTAGGGTGTCTACTTTCCGAAATGGGGTCATTTGTGGGGTTTTTCTACTGTTTGGGCATTGCAGAACCTCAGGAATCATGACAGGTGCTCAGAAAATCAGAGCTGTTTCAAAAAGCGGAAATTCACATTTTTGTACCATAGTTTGTAAACGCTATAACTTTTACCCAAACCATTTTTTTTTTTTGCCCAAACATTTTTTTTTTTATCAAAGACATGTAGAACAATAAATTTGGCGAAAAATTTATATATGGATGTCGGTTTTTTTTGCAAAATTTTACAGCTGAAAGTGAAAAATGTCATTTTTTTGAAAAAAAATCATTACATTTTGATTAATAACAAAAAAAGTAAAAATGTCAGCAGCAATAAAATACCACCAAATGAAAGCTACATTAGTGAGAAGAAAAGGAGGTAAAATTCATTTGGGTGGTAAGTTGCATGACCGAGCGATAAACGATGAAAGTAGTGTAGTGCCGAAGTGTAAAAAGTGGCCTGGTCATGAAGGGGGTTTCAGCTAGGGGGGCTGAAGTGGTTAAGATCCTGTGGGATCTATAAGTCTTTAAGGCACAATGAAGTAAGATTTAGGGCATTTGCCATCCTGACTATTCTATTCTGTTCAGAATAAAAGGGGACGGGAGCAAAAGGATCTTTCTCCTGAGCTCTTTTATATCCTGCCGATTATTTGGTGCACCGCAGAAGAAACTCATCTCCTCTGGGTGATAAATACATGTAGTAATAAGCCAGACTGGCAAGAAAACACAAAGTTTAATAATTATCAGCAGACAAACAAATCTCCCAGAATAGTGTGGGGGTCATCATCTTCAGCCTGTGGCAAGGCAATTTTCAGGGAAACTTCTTCTGAGCTCCCCTCTTTGTTCAGGGAATTCACACCTGCTTCACCCTCTTTGTCTTTGTCCGTCACCGGAGAAGAAGCCTCAGGGACCCTTTTCACTCTGCTAGCATGAATCCAGATTGGAGCCTCTTCTGTGAGATTCGCTGTTCTGGTGACTGCTACCACTCGGGTGGGTGGTCCAAACGCGAACTCAGTCTGTTTTTTGTCCTTTTGCCAGGCGCTGGACTATCACCAGGTCTCCTGGTTGGAAAGGATGCGTAGGTTGCTGTGGAGAGAAATGAGAGGCACGAGCAACATCTCGTTCAATTTGATCTAAAGTTTCTACAAGTTTCCTCACATATTCTGCCTGTACTACTTCTAGATCCCCTTTTTCTATCACGGGGGCCTTTGGACCCCAAGGGGTGGGGAAGGGTCTTCCTATTAGCACCACAAATGGTGAGTAACCAGTATTCTTATTAGGCTGCATTCTAATTTCTGCTATGGCTATAGGCAAGAACTTTTTCCAATTAGTGGATGTGCCTCCAGTAATTTTCCTTATTTTCTCTTTAATTGTTCTATTCATTCTTTCTACTACCTCTGAACGCTGCAGGTGATAAGGAAGATGAAGCTTCCAGTCAATCCTAAGGGCTTTGGAAAGCTCCTTACATACCGTGGACGCAAAAGCTGGGCCGATATCCGAGTCAATTTGAACAGGACACCCCCATCTGGGGATGATCTCTTGTAAAAAAAAAAAAAATGTACCACAATTTGTGTGGTGGTAAAATTTACCTCAAATTGGTGGTAAGGAAAGACCTCCGGCCATCTAGAAAACATATCCACAATTACAAGGGCATACTCCTGCTTTATTCCTGTCTTTGGGATATGGGTGAAGTAAATTTGTAAGTGAGTGAATGGCGAAGTCGGGTAATTCAGATGCTGATGTTGGGCCTTCTTTGAATTATTTGGGTTGTTTCTGAGACATATAATACACCGTTAAACATAGGATTCTACCTTTGATCTAAGACCTGGTATAAAAAAATCTCTCCGAATGAGGTCAGTGGTTGCCTGTGCTCCCCTATGGGCAAGACCATGATATTGTGCAATTAAAATCGGGGAGCTTGCAACTGGGATACAAGGTTTCCTCTCTTTGCCGATAAGACCCATTTTAGGATCTTGTACTGCACCTACCGACTGCCATTCTATTTTGTCACTACTGGTGGCCAAATCCTGGAGGCTGAGCAATAGATTGTCAGTAAGGACAATGGATAATAGCAACTTTGCTTGGTAATTGGATGGCGGCCAGGAGATCATGTACTAGGGTGGAATGTGAGATTTGTCTCCCATCTGCAGCTATGAAGCCTCTACTCTGCCAGATTACCCCATGATCATGTACAACCCCAAAGGCATACTTGGAATCGGTATATACATTTACATCTTTCCCGTCAAAAAGACAACAAGCTCTAGTGAGGGCAATCCGTTCAGCTGCTTGGGGTGACTGAAAAGGTATAGGATTTGATTCTAGAATAACATCAGGGAGTTGAACCACAGCATATCCTGCATGATAAGTGTTGTCATTCGGACGGGAACAGGATCCATCCACAAAAATATCAGGTTCTCTTTCAATGAGTGTGGACTATAAGTCAGGCCTAGGTGAGGTATGTTCATGTATAAGTTCAGTACATGCATGGGGAGGAGACAAATCATCCTGCTCTCCCTTGTAGCCAAGTAGGGCATTCAGTATAGCCATTGGACCGAATGTGGGTGCTGAGTATTTGATATGAAGTTGAGGATTAGATAGCAACAAAACTTCATATCTACCCAGTCTTTGTGCTGACATATGTTGCGTATGTATGTTCCTTAATAATGCCTGAACATTGTGTGAGGTATGTAGAGTAGTGGGATGACCTAGGGTGATAGGCGTGGCCATCTCAGCGACCATAGCACAGGCTGCCAAACTCCTGAACCTGTTCGGGAGCCACTTTTGAGAAAAAAGCAAAAGGGCAGAATTTACCTCTATGATCTTGCGACAGGACTTCCGCCATGGTTTTACAATTGTCCCTGGCAAATAAGTGAAACATCACACCATAGTCGGGTAGGCCCAAACCAGGACTTGGAACCATTGCACATTTCAAATGACTAAAAGCTTGTAACTAGAGTTGAGCGGACACCTGGATGTTCGGGTTCGACGAGTTCTGCCGAACTTGAAAAAAAAAACTGGTTCGGGACCCGAACTTAACCCAAACTTGACCCCGAACCCCCATGAAGTCAATGGGGAACCGAACTTTTAGCCACTAAAATGGCTCTAAAATAGTCCTGGAAAGGGCTAGAGGGCTGCGAAAGGCATCAAAATGTGCTTAAGAGCATTGCAACTGTTCTGCAAACAATGCAGTGGATGTGGCGGATGTAGCGGTGTAGGTTGACATGGTGGTGTAGGTGGAAGTGGCGGTGATGTAGGAATAGGTAGAGAACACTGATTTGTGTTATTTTTTATTTTTAAAATGGGGTAACCCCCAAAATATTGGGACATATAACAAAATAAAACAAAGAATAAGTGCACTCGAGTACAAGAATGGATGGTTGAGGCTGGTATAAATGTCTATTCTGTACAAGGTACAGACAAGTCCTGTGGGATCCATGCCTGGTTCATTTTAATAAACGTAAGCTTGTCCACATTGGCTGCGGCCTGTGATAATGCTATCTGCCTTGCGAAACACACGTTCACACTATACACTGGCTGCAGGGCTGACAAAGGTTTTCCACATTTGGGCCATGCTAACCCTGCCTTCTCAGGTGCTGGCGGTGCCCCAGCTGCGTTGGCGACCTCTTCCTCCTCCTTTGACTTCGCCTTGTGCTTCCACTGTGCCCCTGCTGTCAGGTGGGAATGCCATCAGCAGCGTGTGCTTGTAGTCGCGCATCTTCTGATCAGTAACAAATGTTTTCACTAAATTTAGTTCCCTGTCAGCAATGCAGAGCAGGGGTTCATTCATGGCAAAAGGAGGTTCATGTCACCCAGCAATAAAACAGAGGATTTTGAGAGATTTAGGCCCATGTCACCCAGGCACAGCAGGGGTTCATTCTCTGCAAAAGGGGCTTCATGTCACCCAGCAATACAACAGAGGATTTTGAAAGATTTAGGCCCCTGTCACCCAGGCACAGCAGGGGTTCATTCACGGCAAAAGGGGGTTCATGTCACCCAGCAATAGAACAGAGGATTTTGAGAGGTTTAGGCCCATGTCACCCAGGCACAGCAGGGGTTCATTCACGGCAAAAGGGGGTTCATGTCACCCAGCAATAGAACAGAGGATTTTGAGAGGTTTAGGCCCCTGTCACCCAGGCACAGCAGGGGTTTGTATACGCCAAAAATGGTAAAATAAGAAGCACTTTTTTGCATTAAAATGGCTCTAAAATAGTCCTTGAAAAGGCTAGAGGGATGTAAAAGGCAGTAAATGTGCTTAACCACTTTAACCCCGCTAGCTAAAACCCCCTTCATGACCAGGCCACTTTTTACACTTCTGCACTACACTACTTTTACCGTTTATCGCTCGGTCATGCAACTTACCACCCAAATGAATTTTACCTCCTTTTCTTATCACTAATAGAGCTTTCATTTGGTGGTATTTTATTGCTGCTGACATTTTTACTTTTTTTGTTATTAATCAAAATGTAACGATTTTTTTTCAAAAAAATGAAATTTTTCACTTTCAGCTGTAAAATTTTGCCCAAAAAACGACATCCATATATAAATTTTTTGCTAAATTTATAGTTCCACATGTTTTTGATAAAAAAAAATGTTTGGGCAAAAAAAAAATGGTTTGGGTAAAAGTTATAGCGTTTACAAACTATGGTACAAAAATGTGAATTTCCGCTTTTTGAAGCAGCTCTGACTTTCTGAGCACCTGTCATGTTTCCTGAGGTTCTACAATGCCCAAGCAGTAAAAAAATTACCCCATTTCGGAAAGTAGACACCCTAAGGTATTCGCTGATGGGCATAGTGAGTTCATAGAACTTTCTATTTTTTGTCACAAGTTAGCGGAAAATGATGATTATTTTTTTATTTATTTTTTTCTTACAAAGTCTCATATTCCACTAACTTGCGACAAAAAATAAAAAATTCTAGGAACTCGCCATGCCCCTCACGGAATACCTTGGGGTGTCTTCTTTCCAAAATGGGGTCACTTGTGGGGTAGTTATACTGCCCTGGCAATTTAGGGGCCCATATGTGTGAGAAGTACTTTGCAATCAAAATGTGTAAAAAATAGCCTGCGAAATCCGAAAGGTGCACTTTGGAATATGTGCCCCTTTGCCCACCTTGGCAGCAAAAAAGTGTCACACATCTGGTATCGCCGTACTCAGGAGAAGTTGGGGAATGTGTTTTGGGGTGTCATTTTACATATACCCATGCTGGGTGAGAAAAATATCTTGGTCAAATGCCAACTTTGTATAAAAAAATGGGAAAAGTTGTCTTTTGCCAAGATATTTCTCTCACCCAGCATGGGTATATGTAAAATGACACCCCAAAACACATTCCCCAACTTCTCCTGAGTACGGCGATACCAGATGTGTGACACTTTTTTGCTGCCAAGGTGGGCAAAGGGGCACATATTCCAAAGTGCACCTTTCGGATTTCGCAGGCTATTTTTTACACATTTTGATTGCAAAGTACTTCTCACACATATGGGCCCCTAAATTGCCAGGGCAGTATAACTACCCCACAAGTGACCCCATTTTGGAAAGAAGACACCCCAAGGTATTCCGTGAGGGGCACGGTGAGTTCCTCGAATTATTATTTTTTTGTCACAAGTTAGCGGAAAATTTTTATTTATTTTTTTCTCTTTTTTCCTTACAAAGTCTCATATTCCACTAACTTGCGACAAAAAATAAAAAATTATAGGAACTCGCCATGCCCCTCACAGAATACCTTGGGGTGTCTTCTTTCCAAAATGGGGTCACTTGTGGCGTAGTTATACTGCCCTGGCAATTTAGGGGCCCATATGTGTGAGAAGTACTTTGCAATCAAAATCTGTAAAAAATGACCAGTGAAATCCGAAAGGTGCACTTTGGAATGTGGGTCCCTTTGCCCACCTTGGCTGCAAAAAACTGTGACACATCTGGTATCGCCGTACTCAGGAGAAGTTGGGGAATGTGTTTTGGGGTGTCATTTTACATATACCCATGCTGGGTGAGAGAAATATCTTGGCAAAAGACAACTTTTCCCATTTTTTTATACAAAGTTGGCATTTGACCAAGATATTTTTCTCACCCAGCATGGGTATATGTAAAATGACACCCCAAAACACATTCCCCAACTTCTCCTGAGTACGGCGATACCACATGTGTGACACTTTTTTGCAGCCTAGATGCGCAAAGGTGCCCAAATTCCTTTTAGGAGGGCATTTTTAGACATTTGGATCCCAGACTTCTTCTCACGCTTTAGGGCTCCTAAAAAGCCAGGGCAGTATAAA
Source organism: Bufo gargarizans (assembly GCF_014858855.1). Lineage (NCBI taxonomy): Eukaryota > Metazoa > Chordata > Amphibia > Anura > Bufonidae > Bufo > Bufo gargarizans. Next base: position 393,118,629 of record NC_058082.1, on the reverse strand, counting down.
TACCCCACATGTGACCCCACTTTGGAAAGAAGACACCCCAAGGTATTCAATGAGGGGCCTGGCAAGTTCATAGAATTTTTTTTTTGGGGCATAAGTTAGCGGAAATTGATTTTTTTATATATTTTTTTCTCACAAAGTCTCACTTTCCGCTAACTTAGGACAAAAATTTAAATCTTTCATGGACTCAATATGCTCAGCAAATACCTTGGGGTGTCTTCTTTCCAAAATGGGGTCAGTTGTGGGGTTTTTCTACTGTTTGGGCATTGCAGAACCTCAGGAATCATGACAGGTGCTCAGAAAATCAGAGCTGTTTCAAAAAGCGGAAATTCACATTTTTGTACCATAGTTTGTAAACGCTATAACTTTTACCCAAACCATTTTTTTTTTTTGCCCAAACATTTTTTTTTTATCAAAGACATGTAGAACAATAAATTTGGCGAAAAATTTATATATGGATGTCGGTTTTTTTTGCAAAAATGTTTGTACTGCCCTGGCATTTGAGGGTCTCCGCAATCATTACATGTATGGCCAGCATTAGGAGTTTCTGCTATTCTCCTTATATTGAGCATACAGGTAATGAGATTTTTTTTTCCGTTCAGCCTCTGGGCTGAAAGAAAAAAAATTAACGGCACAGATTTCTTCATTCGCATCGATCAATGTGGATGAAAAAATCTCTGCCCAAAAAAAAAAAAAGGGAGGGGAAAGGCGTCTGCCAGGACATAGGAGCTCCGCCCAACATCCATACCCACTTAGCTCGTATGCCCTGGCAAACCAGATTTCTCCATTCACATCAATCGATGTGGATAAATAAATCATTGCCGGGATTTTTTTAATTTATTTTTTTACATACAAAGTGTTTGCCAAATCATAGGAACGCCGCCTCCTCCTCAGCTCGTATGCCTCGGCAAACGTATCTGTTACTGCAGAGGAGAAATCTCGTCTTGCAGCGCCGCATACACCGACTTGCGTGTAATCTGACAGCAGCGCAATGCTTCTGTCAGAATGCACATCAGTGCTGCAGCTAGTCGATCGGTTGGTCCACCTGGAAGGTACAAAAAAAATGAAAAAAATGAAAAAACCAGGCCGCAACGCAATAATTTTGATGTGGCGAAGTGCGTTATGCACTTTGTCCCAGGTGAAAGGAGAGGTTTGCAGCAGCTGTGTGAGTGAATGGGCCCTAATAGCCCTGTGTGCCTGTCCTGGTGAGATGATCCCTATGCTAATAGTGTACCTGTGAGTGGTACTTCCGGAAACACTCTCCAAAGCATAGGCAGGGTGGTCAGGACAGTCAGGACAGAAATAGCGGGTGTCACGCCTTATTCCACTCCTGCTACAGACACGACATCTTTTTCGGGGTGACGGTTGGGTTGAGGTACCAGGAACGACATTGGGGAAATGTCGCTCGTGTAGACGGCTGACTACACTGGTGGATGGGGCCACGGAACCTCCTGGGTACAGGAGGTTCTCGATGATCTCTTCCTGAAATTTGAGGAAGGATCCAGTTCTCCCAGCCTTACTGTAGAGAACAAAACTATTATACAGATCCAATTGAATTAAATATACAGACACCTTCTTATACCAGCGTCTGGTTCTGCGGGAAACTAAATACGGAGACAACATCTGGTCATTGAAGTCCACCCCTCCCATGTGAAGGTTATAGTCGTGGACTGAGAGGGGCTTTTCAATGACACGGGTTGCTCGCTCAATTTGTATTGTCGTGTCTGCGTGAATGGAGGAGAGCATGTAAACGTCACGCTTGTCTCTCCATTTCACCACGAGCAGTTCTTCGTTACACAGTGCGGCCCTCTGCCCCCTTGCAAGACGGGTGCTAACGAGCCGTTGGGGGAAGCCCGCACGACTAGTTCGCGCGGTACCACAGGCGCCAATCCGTTCTAGAAACAAATGCCTAAAGAGGGCCACACTTGTGTAAAAATTGTCCACATAAAGATGGTACCCCTTGCCGAATAAGGGTGACACCAAGTCCCAAACTGTCTTCCCACTGCTCCCCAGGTAGTCAGGGCAACCGACCGGCTCCAGGGTCTGATCTTTTCCCTCATAGATCCGAAATTTGTGGGTATAGCCTGTGGCCCTTTCACAGAGCTTATACAATTTGACCCCATACCGGGCGCGCTTGCTTGGGATGTATTGTTTGAAGCCAAGGCGCCCGGTAAAATGTATTAGGGACTCGTCTACACAGATGTTTTGCTCTGGGGTATACAAATCTGCAAATTTCAGGTTGAAATGGTCTATGAGGGGCCGAATTTTGTGGAGCCGGTCAAAAGCAGGGTGGCCTCTGGGACGGGAGGCGGTGTTGTCGCTAAAGTGCAGGAAACGCAGGATGGCCTCAAAACGTACCCTGGACATAGCAGCAGAGAACATGGGCATGTGATGAATTGGGTTCGTGGACCAATATGACCGCAATTCATGCTTTTTAGTTAGACCCATGTTGAGGAGGAGGCCCAGAAAAGTTTTAATTTCGGAAACTTGGACTGGTTTCCACCGGAAAGGCTGGGCATAATAGCTTCCCGGGTTGGCGGTTATAAATTGTGTGGCATACTGTAATGCAAGGCACCAACAAACAGACCAGTGATGAAAGCAAAAAGCTGTTTATTCACCAGAAACATAAACGTCCAGGACACTTGCTGGTAACAAGGAATAATAACAAAAAAACAGGCAAGGAGATTCCAGGAATAGTCCCAACCAGTGCTGAATGATGCTGTGCACTTGGCAGTTGAGTCACTCCAGATCTTGGGTCCGCTGTAAGGACAAAGTTCCTGGCAGTCTTCAGTCACTAGGAGTTGTGACCTATACCTGGTTGAGGGAAAATAACAGTGGGCACTGATCACCCTGAGAGACCTCCTTTTAAATGCCTGCTGACCAATCCCAGGGTGCCAAGTGTCCACTACCATAGGTGAACAAATTGCCCTGCACCTGAGTACAAGGCCTAAGGCAATCACAAGTTGATTAACCCATGGCTGGCTCCCTAATCCACTTTGCTCTTGTGAGTCAGTATAATATGCGCCACTGGTCGACGAAGTGCATAAGAAGCGCGTACTCGCGACCGTGTATCCCTTTGCGAACCTGCCCTCGTGTGTACGCACGGACGCATGATTGACTCAGCGCGAGTATGCGAGCGCGTGGACCCAGATGCGGAAACGGAAGTCGCAGGAGACACCGGAGACAACCCTGGCCGCGGCGTCTTGTCACTCGCCTGGCCACTCTGTCCCCGGGACTCCGACGGTCCTCCCCTCCGATGTCCATCTCCGCACTGGCTCGCAAAGGGGTCAGCGCTGGTGCATCAGAGACACGCATAACCTGTCCCGCAACTCCACGAGGACCCCTCTTGGCTCCCCTGGAGTGCAAAGCAGGTGAGAATCTTACACATACCTGTTTGTTTCGGCCACAACTATCTAAGAGCTCCGCAGTCAAGAACAGCTCAAAAAATCCCAGGGCCGAACCGATCTGAGCTGTCTCAACCCGAACTCCAGACTGGGCAGTGAAAGGGAAAACTACAGGTGCAGCTGAAGTTGGGGACTGCCAATCAGGGTTTGCCAGCACCTCAGGAATTCTAGGGGCTCTACGGGCACGTCTTTGCGGTGGCTGTGACGGGGTCACTACTGCTCGTGCCACCGTACCAGCTTCAACTGCCCTTCTGGTGCTCGCCACTTCACCAGGTTGTACGGCAGTGCTGGTACTAGGTCCAGGGAGGTCTGCGCTGCTGGTGTATGCCTCACCACGTAATCCGACAGCAGCAGCCCCACTCTGCTGCTCTTGAAGCGGATCCTGCGCAACCTGCAGTCTAGCGACACGGGGCCGGGTACGCCTGGTGCTATCAGGGACCTCAGCCTCCTCGTCCAAACTTTGGGTCAGAGAGCCACTGCTTTCTACAGGTTCGTATTCTGACCCGCTAGATTCATCAGATGAGGGTTCCCATTCCTCATCCGACTGGGTCAGAAGCCTGTAGGCCTCTTCAGAAGAATATCTCCTGTTTGACATGTGGGCAACTAAATTTAGGGGTATTCCCTGAGACTACCCAAGAAAAAAAAGCAAGCCTGTCTTACAAAGGGGAGGCTAGCGAAGTACCGGAGGCCGCTGCGGTTGATAAAAAATATCAAAACTGATTTTTTTATCGCCGCAGTGCGTGTAAAGTGAATGTGCAGCGATCAAAAAATATATATTTTTTGTCACTGCGGTGGGGCGGGCGTGGGCGAACGCACGTGTGGGCGACCGATCAGGCCTGATCGGGCAAACACTGCGTTTTGGGTGGAGAGAGTTTTGATCACTTCCAGATACTATAAAAGTAGTATCTGGGTGGAGGGAGTTTTGATCACTTCCAGATACTATAAAAGTACAAATGCTGATTAGCGATACGCTAATCAGCGAATAACGGACTGCGGTGCGGTGGGCTGGGCGCTAACTGATCCTTAAACTACCTAACCAAGGGGCCTAAACTATACCTAAAACCTAACGGTCAATACCAGTGGAAAAAAAAAGTGACAGTTTGCACTGATCACTTTTTTCCTTTCACTAGTGATTGACAGGGGCAATCAAAGGGGTGATCAAAGGGTTAATTGGGGTTCAGGGGGGTGATCTGGGGCTAAGTGTGTAGTGTTGGTGTACTCACTGTGTAGCCTGCTCCTCTGCTGGATCCAACCGACGAAAAGAACCAGCAGAGGACCAGGCAGCCATATAACAGATCATATTTACTAATATGATCTGCTATCTGGCACTCTGATTGGATTTTTTAAAAAGCATCAGCTTGCCAGCCGCGATCGAAATGCCGGCCCGAACTGCGCATGCGCGGGCCGGCAAAGCGCGTCATCTCATGTCTCACGAGATGACGCGTATATGTGTCAGTCTGCGCAGCGATGCCGCCTCCGGACCGCACATATGCGTTAGGCGGTCCGGAGGCGGTTAAGAGCATGGCAACTGCTCTGCAAACAAATGTGGATAGGGAAATAACATAAAATAACTAAAAATTTAAAATGATTAACCTGCAACTCAGAGAAGGAGGTGGATATGGAGTCGGAGTTTGAGGAGGCGGTGAATGTGGTGTTGTAGGTGGAGGCAGCAATAGAGGAGGGGGAGGTAGCCAACAATGACAAATAATCTGACCCAAGAGAGAGTCAAAAGAGCCACCCCATAAATGCACATCCAACCATTAAAGGATAAAAATATATATAAAGTTTATTAGACACAACAACACTCGCATTAAAAAATTGTATACAATATAGAACAAAGTGCGGTATGCAATAAAATATATGTAACCGACACACACAGGTCCACTGAATTATCACATATAAATGTATGCGTTATCAACCAGCATTTAAAGCAATACAATAAATCACATATAGCAAATGTAAGGTAAGGTGAGACCACTAGAATTGAAGGTGCAAACAGACCGACATGGGGTCAAATATCAAGAGCCAAACCTACATAGCCAGCTGGTGCAGTGGACCTGGAAAAATAACAAGCGCCCAACGCGTCAGTGCGTGAGCATATCAGACTCCAGTCAAAACAGGAAACCGGAAGTGTAAGTCACATGATCGGCTGGTGGAACGCATATGCGCTCCACCAGCCAAAACACAGCCACATAACGAGAAAGGACACTGAAGACACACATATTTAGACTAAACATTGAGAAATAATGAAAAATAAAGCCATTTAGAGCCACATAGGCAATGCCAGGCAAGCTGGTGAGTGATCGGGACAATATTTGCAAACCGGATGTGGATCGCATAACCGGAAATGAAGTGCCGCTGTGGAACGCATGGTGGAACGCATAGTGCGCTCCACTGTGAATGGAGCGCTCCCGTAAGGAAACTGCAACAAACAGTTTGTTACGTTTCGACAGCTTCCACCCGGCCCACCTACGGAGAGAGATCCCAAGGGCCAGTTCTTAAGACTACGCCGCAACTGCACCACCACCCCTGACTTCAGTGAGGCCTCTATCGATTTGACGAACAGATTTAGAGCACGTGGCTACCCGAAGAAAGTAATATCAGGGGCCTTTGAGAGGGCGAAGTCAACTGATCGCCTGGGATTGTTGAAATCTAATCCTAAACCCCGGAGTACCCAGGTTCATCTTATCACTAAATACAATAACCAATGGCGTGATTTATATTCAATACTAAATGCACACTGGCATCTCTTACTGGCGGATCCCAAGCTGAGCGACCATGTAAATCCAACTCCGAAGATCATTGCACGTAGAGCCCCAACTCTACGCGACAAATTGGTACGTAGCCATTTCCAGAGGCCCACACAGGGGTTGGGAAGGGGTGTTAGATTTCGCGGGACATACCCATGCGGAAATTGCAATATTTGCCAATACATGATCTGTGCTGATTCCTTCTCTACCTGCAGGCTTCCGGCGGTGATATCTTTGGATCATTACATCAACTGTCGTACAAGAAATGTAATCTACGCACTCATCTGTGAATGTGGGAAGCTATACGTGGGACAGACCGGCCAGGAAGTATGGAAACGTATTCAACAACATCTATCAAATATTGCTTTGGCCCGACGTGATAGGATTCAAGCAAAGAAACCGTTAACCTCAGTCGCTGCACATTTTCTGGATTGTCACCAGTGTATAACTTCCGGACTTAGGATTGCGGGACTTGACCTGGTACGCATGAATTTGAGGGGAGGATCGGCTACCTCTCAACTGCTGCATCTCGAGTCCAAATGGATTTTCAATCTGGATACAGTTGCCCTGCATGGATTAAATGAGGAACTCACGTTCACTGGTTATTACCATACCTAATACTGGGGTTGGCCTCCTAACCTTGATGGTTGGGGCCATTTACTATTCCCCCGTCTACGTAGCCGGGGTTTATCAAATAATCCATGGCGGGTATACGGGAATAGCAGCATATATTCTTGATGTCATCAGAGCACTGATAGTGGGGGTACATCAGGGGGTCCCGGTTTTATGTGGAGGCATTTATTCCATTTTATTTTAATAGTGTAATAGTGTGGTATCCAGCCATTGCATTGAGGCATATAACAGCCATACATTATGGCATAGATTGGGCATTGAGCAACCACTGCCTCTACAGGGGCTTATTTCGGGGGGCTTGTGTTTGTTACTATAATTGGTCCCGTATTAAATAACTGTCTATTTGCGCTAACCCCTTTATGTTAATCTTCACAGGCTCTTATCACGTCCTCACTTTTATTCACTCTTTCACACGCACGGTTCGGGCATTTCTGTTTTTACCATCCTTTTCACTTCCACATCAGTTGTCTTATCACGCTGGTTTCACTTCATCACTAACTTTTTTTGCCCCCTTTTTATAGGTCCTTATTGGATCGTGGATCTTATATTAGGTTCATTTATTATCATGCATGTATGTTGTATAACATACATGTACACTATTGTTCACATCATTTTAATGCTTATGCTGTTGTAGGGATACTTATTGGGATTTCTGACAGCACCATGTATACAGGTGTTTGAGTCAGATATGCTTGATATATGTGCATATATATACCTTTATATGCACCAATTATATTATATATAATCTGTGTCTATGTCCTCTTCATACATTGCATACTTGAATTTTGCATATTTTGTATGTATATGTCCAACTTTCTATCAGTGTGTTCACTGTTATGCATCTGTTATATTATTATTTAGTATGATTAGTATTTATGCATATATTAGTGGCTGTATATGCACTCATATTACTATTGCAGTTATATTGATTGAGTTCTGTCCTGCATACTATCATCACATCACTCCCATCCTCCTTGTGTTTGCTTCCCCTGTGCCTTCCAGTATGTTGCCATGCCTCTGTGCGTGTGCTGGACGCATCGTGCGCTCCACCATTCACAGTGGAGCGCACTATGCGTTCCACCATGCGCTCCGCAGCGGCACTTCATTTCCGGTTATGCGATCCACATCCGGTTTGCAAATATTGTCCCGATCACTCAGCAGCTTGCCTGGCATTGCCTATGTGGCTCTAAATGGCTTTATTTTTCATTATTTCTCAATGTTTAGTCTAAATATGTGTGTCTTCAGTGTCCTTTCTCGTTATGTGGCTGTGTTTTGGCTGGTGGAGCGCATATGCGTTCCACCATGCGTTCCACCAGCCGATCATGTGACTTACACTTCCGGTTTCCTGTTTTGACTGGAGTCTGATATGCTCACGCACTGACCACAGTTCCTGCTGCACAGGTGAACGCAATTATAGCTTATTTAAACACCCTATATTAACTGACACTCCAACACACAGTCTTTCACCCCTGAGGAAGACGGATTGCTCCGGCGACACGCGTTGGGCGAGAAAGCTACATAACGAGAAAGGACATAGTAGCCCCAGTTACAGGAGAAATGCACCCCCCAGAGAGGCTGTACAGCGCAATACAGCGCTGTACAGCCTCAGTGCAGGGCTGATCGATGTCTCTGAAAGACCTCACAGCTCCTGCACTCACCCTTCTCTGGCGATCACATGTCCTGGAGATCATGCTGATTGGTCTCCAGCTGAAAACAGCTACTGAGGGATCGCTGGTGGAGACGGTAATGAGAGGGAGACGGTACAAGCATTTCTGAGCGCTGTAACTGGAAATTACAGCCTTCACATGCCCCGGAGACCATGCTGATCGGTTTCCAGGGCTTACAGTTTAACATTGCGATTGCATTGATTAGTTTAAATATCGATCTCCCTCACTGACTGGCAGTAATGAGAGGGAGATGGTACATACATTTGTGATCGCAAGGACAAGCTGTCCTCTGTGGGAGGCGTATCGTCTGTGTCCTCTGTATCCCCCCAGCCATGCACCAGTGATGGGCCCGAGCTGCGTTGGATGCCACCCCGCTGTGAACATGCTTCATCCCCATCCTCTTCCTCCTCGTCCTCCAGTAGTGGGCCCTGGCTGGCCAAATTTGTACCTGGCCTCTGCTGTTGCAAAAATCCTCTTTCTGAGCCACTTCTAAAAGACTGGCCTGAAAGTGTTAGAGATGACCCCTCTTCCTCCTCCTCGTCCTCGGCCACATCCTTTTATATCATCGCCCTAAGTGTTTTCTCAAGGAGACACAGAAGTGGTATTGTCATTGCCACTAGCCATGTTAGTGGAGTACTCGAAACAGCGCAACAGGGCACACAAGTCTCGCATGGAGGCCCAGTCATTGGTGGTGAAGTGGTGCTGTTCCGCAGTGTGACTCACCCGTGCTTTCTGCAGCTGAAACTCCACTATGGCCTGCTGCTGCTCGCACAGTCTCTCCAGCATGTGCAAGGTGGAGTTCCACCTGGTATGCACGTCGCATATTAGGAGGTGAGCGGGAAGGCCAAAGTTATGCTGTAGAGCAGACAGGCGAGCGGCGGCAGGATGAGAACGCCGGAAGCGTGCACAGATGGCCCGCACTTTACGCAGCAGCTCTGACATGTCGGGGTAGTTGTGAATGAATTTCTGCACCACCAAATTCAGCACATGCGTCAGGCAAGGGATGTGCGTCAAACCGGCTAGTCCCAGAGCTGCAACGAGATTTCGCCCATTATCGCACACCACCAGGCCGGGCTTGAGGATCACTGGCTGCAACCACTCGTCGGTCTGTTGTTCTACACCCCGCCACAACTCCTGCGCGGTGTGGGGCCTGTCCCCCAAACACATCAGTTTCAGAACGGTCTGCTGACGTTTACCCCTGGCTGTGCTGAAGTTCGTGGTAAAGGTCTGTCGCTGACCGGATGAGGAGGTGGTAGAAGAGGAGGAGGAAGCCAAGTAGGAAGAGGAGGCAACAGGAGGCAAAGAATGGTGCCCTGCGATCCTTGGCGGCGGAAGGACGTGCGCCAAACAGCTCTCCGCCTGGGGCCCAGCCGCCACTACATTTACCCAGTGTGCAGTTACGGAGATATAGCGTCCCTGGCCATGTTTACTGGTCCACGTATCTGTGGTTAGGTGGACCTGGCCACAGATGGCGTTGCGCAGTGCACACTTGATTTTATCCGATACTTGGTTGTGCAGGAAGGGCACGGCTCTCCTGGAGAAGTAGTGGCGGCTGGGAGCAACGTACTGTGGGACAGCAAGCGACATGAGCTGTTTGAAGCTGTATGTCTACACCAGCCTGAATGACAGAATTTCAAAGGCCAGTACTTATTAAATGGTAAAACACTCGGTTACACTGACATGGAAAAAGATCTAGGAATTTTAATAAAAAGCAAACTAAGCTGCAAAAAAACAGTGTCAGGCAGCTGCTGCCAAGGCCAATAAGATAATGGGTTGCATCAAAAGGGGCATAGATGCCCGTGACGAGAACATAGTTCTACCGCTTTACAAATCATTAGTCAGACCACACATGGAGTACTGTGTACAGTTCTGGGCTCCAGTGAACAAAGCAGACATAGCAGAGCTGGAGAGGGTCCAGAGGAGGGCAACTAAAGTAATAACTGGAATGGGGCAACTACAGTACCCTGAAAAATTATCAAAATTAGGGTTATTAGAGAGGAGATCTTATTAATATGTATAAATATATCAGGGGTCAGTACAGAGATCTATCCCATCATCTATTCATTCCCAGGACGGTGACTGTGACGAGGGGACATCCTCTGCGTCTGGAGGAAAGAAGGTTTGTACACAAACATAGAAGAGGATTCTTTACGGTAAGAGCAGTGAGACTATGGAACTCTCTGCCTGAGGAGGTGGTGATGGTGAGTACAATAAAGGAATTTAAGAGGGGCCTGGATGTATTTCTGGAGCGTAATAATATTACAGGCTATAGCTACTAGAGAGAGATCGTTGATCCAGGGATTTATTCTGATTGCCTGATTGGAGTCGGGAAGGAATTTTTATTCCCCTAAAGTGAGGAAAATTGGCTTCTATCTCACAGGTTTTTTTTTGCCTTCCTCTGGATCAACTTGCAAGATGACAGGCCGAACTGGATGGACAAATGTCTTTTTTCGGCCTTATGTACTATGTTACTAGTAGTTTAGAAATGCTGGCATTCAGGGCCAGGGATCGAGGGTGGCTAGGTGGGAATTTACGCTTTCTATCAAAGGTTTGTGGCTGAACGCTTCCGTGTGACATGATGGAGATTCTTGGTGACGGAGGTGGTGTTGTTGGTGGCACATGCTCTGTTTGCTGGGCGGCAGGTGCCAACGTTCCTCCAGAGGCGGAGTAAGAGGCCGAGGCAGCAGCAGAAGAGGTAGCAGGAGGGGCCTGAGCCCTTTCTTGGTTTTGAAGGTGCTTACTCCACTGCAGCCCGTGTCTTGCATGTAGATGCCTGGTCATGCAGGTTGTGCTAAGGTTCAGAACGTTAATGCCTCGCTTCAGGCTCTGATGGCACAGCGTGCAAACCACTTGGGTCTTGTTGTCAGCACATTGTGTGAAGAAGTGCCATGCCAGGGAACTCCTTGAAGCTGCCTTTGGTGTGCTCGGTCCCTGGTGACGGTGGCCAGTAGCAGGCGAACAATTTTGGCGACAGCTGCTCTGCTTTTGCACCCTGCTCCCGCTTTTGCTATGCTGTTGGCTCAGTCTCACCACTGCCTCTTCCTCCGAACTCTGAAAGTCAGTGGCACGACCTTCATTCCATGTGGGGTCTAGGACCTCATTGTCACCTGCATCGTCTTCCACCCAGTCTTCCTCCCTGGCCTCCTTTTCGGTCTGCACACTGCAGAAAAACGCAGCAGTTGGCACCCGTGTTTCGTCATCATCAGAGACATGCTGAGGTGGTATTCCCATGTCCTCGCCAGGAAACATAAGTGGTTGTGCGTCAGTGCATTCTATGTCGTCCACCCCTGGGGAAGGGCTAGGTGGATGCCCTTGGGAAACCCTGCCAGCAGAGTCTTCAAACAGCATAAGAGACTGCTGCATGACTTGAGGCTCAGACAGGTTCCCCGATATGCATGGGGGTGATGTGACAGACTGATGGGCATGGGTTTCAGGCGCCACCTGTGCACTTTCTGCAGAAGACTGGGTGGGAAATAATGTGAACGTGCTGGATCCACTGTCGGCCACCAAATCCTTAGAACGGCATCAGGCCCGACCAAATATCGCTGTAGATTCTGGCGGCTACTGGGACCTGAGGTAGTAGGTTCAGTAGGATGTGTAGCTGTGGCAGAAAGGCCACGTCCTCTCCCTGCACCATAGGCTCCACCAACATCACCACCACGACCATGACCGCGTCCCTTATTAGATGTTTGCCTCATAGTTAGTGTTCACAAAGCAAAGTAAAAAGTGGTTAAGTCTGTTAAAAATAATTAACCGCCAATAAAAACCATGATGTAGGGTACTGCACTCAATTGTTTTTTTTTAACTCTATATGACAGCGGTATTTGTGGCCTAAATTTCACAGTCACTTATGCATGTCTAATCCAAGATGTGCAGTATATTAGAGGGTTTTTTCACCCCAGTAACCAAAAAGATGTATTTCTGGCCTAAATGTGACAGTCACTTATGCACGTCTTATCCCAGATGTGCAGTATATTAGATGTTTTTTTCACGCCAGTAAGAAAAAATATGTATTTCTGGACTTGCAGACATTCAGATAGCCTGTGCTCGTGGACTATCGTTGCATAAAATAGCTGACGATTATGTATTGATATTGACAAACTGAAGTAAAAAAAAGTTAGTTTTCAGCAGTAGTTGGCTCAGGGCAGGCTTAAAAAAAATTGTGCACTGCACCCAGAAAACACATTTGCTGTAGTTTGCTGAGTAAAGAAGCAGTTCTTAATCTTCATAAGATTTCTCACTGATCTCTCCCTCACAGCAGCTGCAGCCTCTCCCTACACTAATCCGAGCAAAGTGACAGGTGGTGCTAAGTGACTCCAACTTAAATAGAGTTTGGGTCACACGCTGCAGTTGGCCAATCACAGCCATGCCAATAGTAGGCATGGCTGTGATGGCCTTTTGGGGCAAGTAGTATGACGCTTGTTGATTGGCTTTTACGTAAATGTTCAGGTTCGGGTCCGGGTGCCGAAAACCCTTTACAGTTTGGGTTCACTCAACTCTACTCCTGAACTTTTGTAACTATGTGTGGGGGGTCTATATCTTCCTGATCTCAAAGCATCCTGCTGCCTCCTTCTCATATAAATGTTTCTCAAAGTCTTGTATTTTGTCTGAGGTCCATTAGAAAACATTTTGCTTTACAATCAACATGAGATTTTCAGCCTGTAGTCCCTGGTTGGGAGGGGGAAACTCACACTTAGATTTTCCTCCACCCACATTAAGAAAATTCACCAAATGACAGAGTGAAAATATTACAGTGAAATATGTTCTCACACTTACCAACAGAACAATAGCTCTCACGCAAACAGATGAATCTTAACACTCTATGTATCTTATACTCTAAATATAGGTATGCTTCAATCCAAGGTAGGTCAGTCTCCCTGAGACTGTTCTCTTACATGTACCCCTGGTACTAAAAAATCTCTGTCGACAGTTAGATAAAGTAAATAGATCTCCCGGAGATCCTATGGTGTGTCCCTGACACATACCAACTTACGGATAGATCTCCCTGAGTCTCTATGCCGTGCGTGGCACTCCAAGTGCTGGCCTTATTCATGAAAGTACTCCAAGTACTTATTATAAACTCCCAGAGCCTATTTTTAAGGCTTAAAAATGTATCCCGGAACCATAATAAAAACTCACGGGTAGAGATGTGGCCAGTGCCCTCGGACCAGGCAGTGGACAAAACTCTTACCGGACACGAGGATGGCTTTCTCTATCCCGGACAAGCCCCCAAACTGAAAGGATTTGGACCTTTCTGGACCTCTATGACCACCTTGGTTTGAGACAATGATGTCAGGAGAGATGTTTCTCAGTTGCTAATAACAGACACACACCAGTATCACTGAGAAACACTAACTTTATTGTGCCATAGCGTGGCCTTATATAGGCAGTAGAAAAGTTTGCATAACAACAGAGTTTAAACAAATAAAAAAGATAAACATTGGTGCTCACACACATACCACCGGAACATCATTTTATGGTATGTATACATGCAATTAGTAGAAATAATAGGTTTTAATCAGTCACATATAAGAATGTAAGCAGTTGTGCCGAATGACCGTGAATGAAACAGAAGGATTTGTTCTAGTTCCAGGAAATTCCCAGAATCTGTCCTGAGACAAATAAGAGAACCTAACTCACAGTGGGGAAGATGTGAAACAGTGCGTGGGTGAGATATTATAACAATTCTGTACATGTAAAAGAAGACAAGATAGAGTCACATTTCTCTTCAGTGGCCAAAAAGCAAAAAACAGAAAAGGCATAGCTCCGTCAGTGGCCGCTTTCTTCCCCCAAGTTGAGACAGAGCATAAAGAGGGGTACTCTTGGAGTTTATATGGCCATACCGTCAGAAACAGATAAGAAGGCTTTTGTGTTCTGGGCCTACTAATAGACACTGGACAGTATTCCATTTTGAACTGAAGCGCCATTTTTTACTCAAACAAATCTTTCAATAAACTCACACCTTTGTTTGACACACACAAAAATGCACCCTTACCTGTTGGTTGGAACCCATACCTGTTAATGTGCATGAATCCACACCTGACTGAAGAACGAAGGATCATGGCTGCTGCCAGGAAGGAAAACAGCAAGGCTCCATTGTGATGTCATCATCCATGGATGCTGAAGGGTTCCATTGTGACACGCTCAGTCTTCCATCTATTGAAATTTTCATGGAGGATGCCATATTGATTTTCTGGAGGCAGCCATTTTGTTTGGCAGTTAAACAGTGCTGTCATTTCAATGGAAAATAAATGCTGGGAAGAGTTAGAAATGCAGCGACAGAAGTCAGCATGGATGAATTCTAGGCAGTGAGCCACTATTCTTTATAGCTACAATGAAATTCTGGGTTAGAACCTGCTTTTGGATTCCTGGAGCAGGTAGAGCAATAGCAGAGGTGCTAAGTACATTCAATAATAGCACAGAACTTTGATTGGACAACAGTTACATTCTCATTCTGCCAGCTACAAAAATCCATAAAAGGTATTGTATCTCATGATAGGTGGTGAGTTGCAGACAATAAACTGATCTGCACCTGCATTGCAGTGGCCAAAAAGCTAAATCCAGAAAAGGCATAGCTCCGTCGGTGGTCGCTTCCTTCTCCCAAGTTACGACAGAGGGTTAAAAGGGGTACTCTGGGCGTTTATATGGCCATACTGTCAGAAAACATATAAGAAGGCTTTTGTGTTCTGGGCATGCTAATAGGCGATGGACAGTATTCCATTTTGCACAGAAGCGCCATTTTTTCCTCAAACAAATCTTTCCATAAACTGACACCTTTTTTGACACACACAAAATTGCACCTGTTGATTGGCACCCATACCTGTTGACAGTGGTGCACCTACAGGGGGGGTCCAGCGGGTCTGGACCCCCCCCCCCCCAGAACACCACAGGCGGCACGGCCCTGGATGTAATTGCGGCGGTGCTGGGGGGAAACGGGGGGGCAGTAGGAGATGAGCGCTCATCTCCATATCCATCTGTATACAGATGCCTGTGCTGTGCTGCGGCAGGGGAGGGAGAGGTGTGTCCCTCCCCTGTTCTTCTGATAGGCCGCAGGCACTAATGCCTGCAGCCTATCAGAGGCCGGCTCAGGCGGCGTGATGACGTCATCATCGTGCCGCCTGAGCCGGGCGGCACACAGCAGAGACACAGGCCGGAAGAGGCCTGCATCGCATCGCTGCTGATGGAGTTAAGTATCAGTGTATTTTTTAATTTTAATTTTTTTTTGTTTTGGGAGGAGGGGAGCTGGCACTATGGGGGCACTAAAGGGGAGAACGGCACTAGGGGGCATCTGGTGGTACATTTTTTTTGGGTGGCACTTCTTACTGGCACATTATAGGGGGGCACCATGGGGGAGAGGAGCACTATGGGGGCTCTAAAGGGGCATTTTTTTTTTTTACACACTATGGGGGGCACTATAGGGGAGAATGGCACTATGGGGTATCTGGTGGCACTATAGGGGCATTATTTGGAGGGCACCATGGGGGAGAGGAGCACTATGGGGGCTCTAAAGGGGCTTTTTTTTTTTTTTTTACACATTATGGGGGGCACTATAGGGGAGAACGGCACTAGGGAGCATCTGGTGGCACTATAGGGGCATTATTTGGGGGCACTATGGGGAAGTGGGGGTTCTAAAGGGGCCTTTTTTTCTTATTGGCACATGGGGGCACTAAGGGGGCATTTTTTACTGGCACATTATGGGAGGCACTATAGGGGAGAGCGGCACTATGGGGGAGAGGAGCACTATTGGGGCATATGGTGGCACTTAGAAGGGGCATTTTTTACTGGCATATTATGGGGGGACACTATGGGGAAGGGGGAGAGGAGCACTATGAGGGCATTTACTGGGGCACTATATAGGGGTATTTTATACTGGCATACATTATGGGGACATTAGCTCCAGGGCCGTCTTTAATATTGATTGGACCCTGGGCAACAATTTACTTGGGCCCCCTGGATCCCGCCTTCCCACACCTTAGCAGGCAATCACGCCCTCCACAACACACACACAAAAAATCCACACATATGGTAGAGTCCAGTGAATGACTGTAAATACTTCCAGTTCTGAAGACTCCGGCGGCTCAGGGTCAGTGCTCTGGGCAGCTGGGCTCAGGCTGGAAGTGGGCACCGCTCTGCAGGAAGGAGACCAGGGCTCGGCTCACCCTAGTGTTACAGTGCACCCCAGCACCCCACAGTATGCAGTATAGCACCCTATAGTATACAGCACCACATAGTATGCAGTATAGCACCCCACACTATACAGTACCCCACAGTATATAGTAGAGCAGTATAGCAGCCCACAGTATACAACACCTCACTGTATACAGCACCCCACACAGTATACAGCCCCCCACACAATATACAGCCCCCCCACACACAGTATACAGCCCCCCCACACAGTATACAGCCCATCACAGTATACAGACCCCCACACAGTATACAGCCCACCACACAGTATACAGGCCCCCACACAGTATACAGCCCCCCCCCCACACAGTATACAGCCCACCACACAGTACACAGCCCACCACACAGTATACAGGCCCCCCACAGTATACAGCCCCCACACACAGTATACAGCCCCCCCCCACATAGTATACAGCCCACCACACAGTATACAGTCCACCACACAGTATACAGCCCACCACACAGTATACAGCCCCCACAGTATACAGGCCCCCCACAGTATACAGCCCCACACAGTATACAGCCCACCACACAGTATACAGCCCCCCCCCCCACAGTATACAGCCCACCACACAGTACACAGTCCCACACAATATACAGCCCCCCACAGTATACAGTCCCACACAATATACAGCCCCCACAGTATACAGGCCCCCACACACTATACAGTAGTTTACAGTATATTAACATAACAGCTCCTGTCACCTTTTTTTGATGTAATCTTCACACAAAAAAGCTCCGCAGTTAACTTCTGCAACACTCCTGACCTGTGATGATCTCATAGCCATGTGACCAGTAATTGCTAGGTTACTGGTCACATGGTGATGATATCATTAATGTCCTAGATCACAACGTTAAAGTACACAGACAGCTTGACACCTGGGGCAGTAGCTAGCAGGGCTCAAGAGGCAGCTGCCTTGGGCCCCCCAGGAGCAACTGGGCCCGGGGCAGCTGCCCCTTTTGCCCCTTGGTAAAGACGGCCCTGATTAGCTCAACAGCAGGCACTAAGAGGTGGTATTTCATGTACTGTCATATTGTAGGGATAATTATTAGTACTAGGAGGTATTATGTGGAGCTTTGCTAATACTGGGGGGGCTATGAGGAACATGATTACTAGTATGCGCACTATAGGGGTATTATTACTACTAAGTGTGCTCTGGCAGAGAATTATTTCTATTTTGGGGAGCCCTGTTACTTTGGGGGGCACCCTGCCACAGTATCAGCTTAGCACAATGATTTTCTGGAGGCAGCCATTTTGTTTTGCAGTTAAATGGAGCTGTCATTTCAATGGATAAGAAATGCTGGGAAAGGTTAGGATTGCAGCCACAGAAGTCAGCATTGACAAATTCTATTCTATGAGCACTATTGTTTACAGCTACAATGAAATTCTGGGTTAGAACCTGCTTTTGGATTCCTGGAGCAGGAAGAGCAATTGCAGAGGTGCTAAGTACATTCAATAATAGCACAGAACTTTAATTGGACAACAGGCACATTCTCATTCTGCCAGCTACAAAAATCCATAAAAGGTATGGTATCTCATTATAGGTGGTGAGTTGCAGACGATAAACTGATCTGCACCTGCATTGCAGTGGCCAATGCAAACATTGCTTGTTGACGTTCGCTGCGGCAGGCAAACATATGCAATGTTCGGTCTGCCCCCTATACGACATCATTGAACACACTTTGACCCTGTACCTCACAGTCAGCAGACACATTCCAGCCAGCAACCCTCCCTCCCAGGCCCAACCACCAACTAAAAAAAAGCTAGGACTGCAGCCCTCTTAGATTCATTCTGAAGCTGCAGTGTTAGAGCAGGCAAAGTGCTGCTGCTGAATTAATAGGGAAAGCGTTAGCTAGGTCAGTGTTCTGTGTCCAGTCCTCAAAGACTCATCTGCTGTAAGGACAGCGTCCTGACAGCACCCCAAAAAGCCCTTTTTAGGGCTGGTACATCAGTCTGCTTTTATTCATTTTTTCTATATATATATTCTATATATATATTGCAGTTGCCTACCCTGAGTGCACACCACTCATATAGGGTGGCACAGTAATTTGCAGATAAAAAAATTGATTTAATTAATTAAATTTTTCTTCTGTAATATAATTGCAGTTGCCCGCCAGTGAGTATCAGGCCCACAGACTGTACTGTGCCCACTGCCCACCACTCATATAGGGTGGCACAGCACCTTGCTGTTGAAAAATTCATTACATTTTTTCTCTATAATGTAATTGCAGTTGCCTGCCAGTGAGTGTCATGCCCACAGACTGCACTGTGCCCACTGCCCACCACTCATATAGGGTGGCACAGCATCTTGCTGTTAAAAAATTCATTTAATATTTCTTCTGTAATATAATTGCAGTTGCCTGCCAGTAAGTGTCAGGCCCACAGACTGTACTGTGCCCACTGCCCACCACTCATATAGGGTGGCACAGCATATTGCTGTTTAAAAAAAAATTTCATTTTTCCTCTATAATGTAATTGCAGTTGCCTGCCAGTGAGTGTCAGGCCCACAGACTGTACTGTGCCCACTGCCGACCACTCATATAGGGTGGCACAGTACCTTGCAGATAAAAAATTTATTTAATTTTAACTCTGTAATATAATTGCAGTTGCCTGCCAGTGAGTGTCAGGCCCACAGACTGCACTGTGCTCACTGCCTACCACTCATACTCATATAGGGTGGCACAGTACCTTGCAGATAAAAAAGTCATTTAATTTTTACTCTGTAATATAATTGCAGTTGCCTGCTAGTGGGTGTCAGGCCCACAGACAGTACTGTGCCCACTGCCCACCACTCATATAGGGTGGCACAGCATCTTGCTGTTGAAAAATTCATTTAATATTTCTTCTGTAATATAATTGCAGTTGCCTGCCAGTGAGTGTCAGGCTCACAGACTGTACTATGCCCACTGCCCACCACTCATATAGGGTGGCACAGTAACTTGCAGATACAAAATGTATTACATTTTTACTCTGTAATATACTTGCAGTTGCCTGCCAGTGAGTGTCATGCCCACAAACTGTACTGTGCCCACTGCCCACCACTCATATAGGGTGGCACAGCGTCTTGCTGTTAAAAAATTCATTTAATTTTTCCTCAGTAATATAATTGCAGTTGCCTGCCAGTGAGTGTCAGGCCCACAGACTGTACTGTGCCCACTGCCCACCACTCATATAGGGTGGCACAGTACCATCATGTTAAAAAATTAATTTAATATTTCTTCTGTAATATAATTGCAGTTGCCTGCCAGTGAGTGTCGGGCCCACAGACTGTACTGTGCCCACTGCCCACCACTCATATACGGTGGCACAGTACTTTGCAGATACAAAATTCATTTAATTTTTCCTCTGTAATATACTTGCAGTTGCCTGCCAGTGAGTGTCATGCCCACAAACTGTACTGTGCCCACTGCCCACCACTCATATAGGGTGGCACAGCATCTTGCTGTAAAAAAAATTCATTTAGTATTTCTTCTGTAATATAATTGCAGTTGCCTGCCAGTGAGTGTCAGGCCCACAGATTGTACTGTCCCCGCTGCCCACCACTCATATAGGGTGGCACAGCGTCTTGCTGTTAAAAAATGCATTTAAATTTTCCTCTGTTATATTATTGCAGTTGCCTGCCAGTGAGTGTCAGGCCCACAGACTGTACTGTGCCCGCTACCAACCACTCATATAGGGAGGCACAGCAACTTGCTGTTAAAAAATGTATTACATTTTTCCTCTGTTATATTATTGCAGTTACCTGCCAGTGAGTGTCAGGCCCACAGACTGTACTGTGCCCACTGCCCACCACTCATATAGGGTGGCACAGCATCTTGCTGTTAAAAAATTCATTTAATATTTCTTCTGTAATATAATTGCAGTTGCCTGCCAGTGAGTGTCAGGCCCACAGACTGTACTGTGCCCACTGCCCACCACTCATATAGGGTGGCACAGCATCTTGCTGTTAAAAAATTCATTTAATATTTCTTCTGTAATATAATTGCAGTTGCCTGCCAGTGAGTGTCAGGCCCACAGACTGTACTGTGCCCACTGCCCACCACTCATATAGGGTGGCATAGCATCTTGCTGTAAAAAAATATTTTTCATTTTTCCTCTGTAATATCATTGCAGTTGCCTGCCAGTGAGTGTCAGGCCCACAGACTGTACTGTGCCCACTGCCCACCACTCATATAGGGTGGCACAGCGTCTTGCTGTTAAAAAATTCATTTTGTTTTTCTTCTGAAATATAATTGCAGTTGCCTGACAGTGAGTGTCAGGCCCACAGACTGTACTGTGCCCGCTGCCCACCAATCATAAAGGGAGGCACAGCAGCTTGCTGTTAAAAAATTCATAACATTTTTCCTCTGTTATATTATTGCTATTATTGCAGTTGCCTGCCAGTGAGTGTCAGGCCCACAGACTGTACTGTGCCCACTGCCGACCACTCATATAGGGTGGCACAGTACCTTGCAGATAAAAAGTCATTACATTTTTTCTCTGTAATATAATTACAGTTGCCTGCTAGTGGGTGTCAGGCCCACAGACAGTACTGTGCCCACTGCGCACCACTCATATAGGGTGGCACAGCATCTTGTTGTTGAAAAATTCATTTAATATTTCTTCTGTAATATAATTGCAGTTGCCTGCCAGTGAGTGTCAGACTCACAGACTGTACTGTGCCCACTGCCCACCACTCATATAGAGTGGCACAGTACCTTGCAGAAACAAAATTCATATAATTTTTCCTCTGTAATTTAATTGCAGGTGCCTGCCAGTTAGTGTCATGCAAACAGACTGCACTGTGCCCACTGCCCACCACTCATATAGGGTGGCCCAGCATCTTGCTGTTAAAAAATTCATTTTGTTTTTCCTCTCTAATATAATTGCAGTTGCCTGACAGTGAGTGTCAGGCCCACAGACTGTACTGTGCCCACTGCCCACCACTCATATAGGGTGGCAAAGCAACTTGCTGTTGAAAAATTAATTTAATATTTCTTCTGTAATATAATTGCAGTTGCCTGCCAGTAAGTGTCAGGCCCACAGACAGTACTGTGCTCACTGCCCACCACTCATATAGGGTGGCACAGAACCTTGCAGATAGAAAAGTCATACAATGTTTCCTCTGTAATATAATTGCAGTTGCCTGCCAGTGAGTGTCAGGCCCACAGACTGTACTGTGCCCACTGCCCACCACTCATATAGGGTGGCACAGCATCTTGCTGTTAAAAAATTCATTTTATATTTCTTCTGTAATATAATTGCAGTTGCCTGCCAGTGAGTGTCAGGCCCACAGACTGTACTGTGCCCACTGCCCACCACTCATATAGGGGTGGCACAGCGTCTTGCTGTTAAAAAATTCATTTTGTTTTTCCTCTGTAATATAATTGCAGTTGCCTGCCAGTGAGTGTCAGGCCCACAGACTGTACTGTGTTCACTGCCTACCACTCATATAGGGTGGCACAGTACCTTACAGATAAAAAAGTCATTACATTTTTCCTCTGTAATATAATTGCAGTTGCCTGCCAGTTTGTGTCAGGCCTACAGACTGTACTGTGCTCACTGCCCACCACTCATATAGGGTGGCACAGTACCTTGCAGATAAAAAAGTCATTACATTTTTCCTCTGTAATATAATTGCAGTTGCCTGCCATTGTGTGTCAGGCCCACAGACTGCATTGTGCCCACTGCCCACCACTCATATAAGGTTGCACAGTACCTTGCAGATAAAAAAGTCATTAATTCTTCCTCTGTAATATAAATGCAGTTGCCTGCCAGTGTGTGTCAAGCACACAGACAGTACTGTGCCCACTGCCGACAACTAATATAGGGTGGCACAGTACCTTGCAGATAAAAAAGTAATTAAATTTTTCCTATGTAATATAATTGCAGATGCCTACTAGTGGGTGTCAGGCCCACAGACAGTACTGTGCCCACTTCCCACCACTCATATAGGGTGGCACAGCTTCTTTCTGTTGAAAAATGAATTTAATATTTCTTCTGTAATATAATTGCAGTTGCCTGCCAGTGAGTGTCAGGCCCACAGACTGTACTGTGCCCGCTGCCCACCATTCATAAAGGGAGGCACAGCAGCTTGCTGTTAAAAAATTCATTACATTTTTCCTCTGTTATATTATTGCTATTATTGCAGTTGCCTGCCAGTGAGTGTCAGGCCCACAGACTGTACTGTGCCCACTGCCCACCACTCATATAGGGTGGCACAGCGTCTTGCTGTTAAAAAATTCATTTTGTTTTTCCTCTGAAATATAATTGCAGTTGCCTGACAGTGAGTGTCAGGCCCACAGACTGTACTGTGCCCGCTGCCCACCATTCATAAAGGGAGGCACAGCAGCTTGCTGTTAAAAAAATTCATAACATTTTTCCTCTGTTATATTATTGCTATTATTGCAGTTGCCTGCCAGTGAGTGTCAGGCCCACAGACTGTACTGTGCCCACTGCCGACCACTCATATAGGGTGGCACAGTACCTTGCAGATAAAAAGTCATTACATTTTTTCTCTGTAATATAATTACAGTTGCCTGCTAGTGGGTGTCAGGCCCACAGACAGTACTGTGCCCACTGCGCACCACTCATATAGGGTGGCACAGCATCTTGTTGTTGAAAAATTCATTTAATATTTCTTCTGTAATATAATTGCAGTTGCCTGCCAGTGAGTGTCAGACTCACAGACTGTACTGTGCCCACTGCCCACCACTCATATAGGGTGGCACAGTACCTTGCAGAAACAAAATTCATATAATTTTTCCTCTGTAATTTAATTGCAGGTGCCTGCCAGTTAGTGTCATACAAACAGACTGCACTGTGCCCACTGCCCACCACTCATATAGGGTGGCCCAGCATCTTGCTGTTAAAAAATTCATTTTGTTTTTCCTCTCTAATATAATTGCAGTTGCCTGACAGTGAGTGTCAGGCCCACAGACTGTACTGTGCCCACTGCCCATCACTCATATAGGGTGGCACAGCGTCTTGCAGTTAAAAAATGTATTAAATTTTTCCTCTGTAATATAATTGCAGTTGCCTGCCAGTAAGTGTCAGGCCCACAGACTGTACTGTGCCCACTGCCCACCACTCATATAGGGTGGCAAAGCAACTTGCTGTTGAAAAATTTATTTAATATTTCTTCTGTAATATAATTGCAGTTGCCTGCCAGTGAGTGGCAGGCCCACAGACTGTATTGTGCCCACTGCCGACCACTCATATAGGGTGCACAGCGTCTTGCTGTTGAAAAATTCATTTAATATTTCTTCTGTAATATAATTGCAGTTGCCTGCCAGTGAGTGTCAGGCCCACAGACTGAACTGTGCCCACTGCCCACCGCTCATATAGGGTGGCACAGCATCTTGCTGTTGAAACATTCATTTAAAATTTCTTCTGTAATATAATTGCAGTTGCCTGCTAGTGAGTGTCAGGCCCACAGACTGTACTGTGTTCACTGCCCACCACTCACATAGGGTGGCACAGCGTCTTGCTGTTACATTTTTTTTCCTCTGTAATATAATTGCAGTTGCCTGCCAGTGAGTGTCAGGCCCACAGACTATACTGTGCCCACTGCCCACCACTCATATAGGGTGGCACAGTACATTGCAGATAAAAAAGTAATTTCATTTTTCCTCTGTAATGTAATTGCAGTTGCCTGCCAGTGAGTGTCAGGCCCACAGACTGCACTGTGCTCACTGCCTACCACTCATACTCATATAGGGTGGCACAGTACCTTGCAGATAAAAAATTCATTTAATTTTTACTCTGTATTATAATTTCAGTTGCCTGCCATTGTGTGTCAGGCCCACACCACAGAGTGCACTCTGCACACTGCCTACCATTCATATAGGGTTGCACAGTACCTTGCAGATAAAAAAGTCATTTATTTGTTCTCTGTAATATAATTGCAGTTGCCTGCCAGTGTGTGTCAGGCCCACAGACAGTACTGTGCCCACTGGCCACCACTCATATAGGGTGGCACAGCATCTTGCTGTTTAAAAATTCATTTAATATTTCTTCTGTAATATAATTGCAGTTGCCTGCCAGTGAGTGTCAGGCTCACAGACAGTACTGTGCCCACTGCCCACCACTCATATAGGGTGGCACAGTACCTTGCAGATACAAAATTAATTTAATTTTTCCTCTGTAATATAATTGCAGTTGCCTGCCAGTGAGTGTCATGCAAAAATACTGCACTGTGCCCACTGCCCACCACTCATATAGGGTGGCACAGTACCTTGCAGATAAAAAAGTCATTTATTTTTTCCTCTGTATTATAATTTCAGTTGCCTGCCATTGTGTGTCAGGCCCACACCACAGAGTGCACTCTGCACACTGCCTACCATTCATATAGGGTTGCACAGTACCTTGCAGATAAAAAAGTCATTTATTTGTTCTCTGTAATATAATTGCAGTTGCCTGCCAGTGTGTGTCAGGCCCACAGACAGTACTGTGCCCACTGGCCACCACTCATATAGGGTGGCACAGCATCTTGCTGTTTAAAAATTCATTTAATATTTCTTCTTTAATATAATTGCAGTTGCCTGCCAGTGAGTGTCAGGCCCACAGACTGTACTGTGCCCACTGCCCAACACTCATATAGGGTGGCACAGTGTCTTGCTGTTAAAAAATTTCATTTTGTTTTTCCTCTGTAATATAATTGCAGTTGCCTGCCAGTGAGTGTCAGGCCCACAGACTGTACTGTGCCCACTGCCCACCACTCACATAGGGTGGCACAGCAGCTTGCTGTTAAAAAAAATTAATTTAATATTTCCTCTGTAATATAATTGCAGTTGCCTGACAGTGAGTGTCAGGCCAACAGACTGTACTGTGCCCACTGCCCACCACTCATATAGGGTGGTACAGCATCTTGCTGTTAAAACATTATTTTAATATTTCTTCTGTAATATAATTGCAGTTGCCTACCAGTGAGTGTCAGGCCCACAGACTGTACTGTGCCCACTACCCAACACTCATATAGGGTGGCACAGCGTATTGCTGATAAAAAATTCATTTTGTTTTTTCTCTGTAATATAATTACAGTTGCCTGCCAGTGAGTGTCAGGCCCACAGACTGTCCTGTGCCCACTGCCCACCACTCATATAGGGTGGCACAGCAGCTTGCTGTTAAAAAATTCATTTAATATTCCTTCTGTAATATAATTGCAGTTGCCTGCCAGTTAGTGTTAGGCCCACAAACTGTACTGTGCCCACTTGTCGGGTGGTAATAATTCAATTAAGAATTATTAATTATGGTCATAAAAATAATTAATCATAAAAAAATTTATTTTATAAAATTTGTCATAAATTCTTAAAATCATGACCTGGTGAATTGTAGACAACCTAATTGATACAATTCACATCTGAGGCCGACTATTTCCTCAGATAAATAAGTTCTTTTTGACGTGAGATGACTTTAATGATAAAACATGTAGTTCTGCATTATACAATAATACACAGGTTTATAAAAATATGCAGATTTATTGGTTACAAGTAGAGTTGAGCGAACACCTGGATGTTCGGGTTCGAGAAGTTCGGCCGAACATCCCGGAAATGTTCGGGTTCGGGATCCGAACCCGATCCGAACTTCGTCCCGAACCCGAACCCCATTGAAGTCAATGGGGACCCGAACTTTTCGGCACTAAAAAGGCTGTAAAACAGCCCAGGAAAGAGCTAGAGGGCTGCAAAAGGCAGCAACATGTAGGTAAATCCCCTGCAAACAAATGTGGATAGGGAAATGAATTAAAATAAAAATTAAATAAATAAAAATTAACCAAAATCAATTGGAGAGAGGTTCCATAGCAGAGAATCTGGCTTCCCGTCACCCACCACTGGAACAGTCCATTCTCAGATATTTAGGCCCCGGCACCCAGGCAGAGGAGAGAGGTCCCGTAACAGAGAATCTGTCTTCATGTCAGCAGAGAATTAGTCTGCATGTCATAGCAGAGAATGAGGCTTCACGTCAGCCACCACTGCAACAGTCCATTGGCATATATTTAGGCCCAGCACACACACAGGCAGAGGAGAGAGGTCCCGTAACAGACAATCTGGCTTCATGTCAGCAGAGAATTAGTCTGCATGTCATAGCAGAGAATGAGGCTTCACGTCAGCCACCACTGCAACAGTCCATTGGCATATATTTAGGCCCAGCACACACACAGGCAGAGGAGAGAGGTCCCGTAACAGAGAATCTGTCTTCATGTCAGCAGAGAATTAGTCTGCATGTCATAGCAGAGAATCAGGCTTCACGTCACCCACCACTGCAACAGTCCATTGGCATATATTTAGGCCCAGCACCCAGGCAGAGGAGGGAGGTCCCGTAACAGAGAATCTGTCTTCATGTCAGCAGAGAATTAGTCTGCATGTCATAGCAGAGAATGAGGCTTCACGTCACCCACCACTGCAACAGTCCATTGGCATATATTTAGGCCTAGCACACAGGCAGAGGAGAGGTTCATTCAACTTTGGGTAGCCTCGCAATATAATGGTAAAATGAAAATAAAAATAGGATTGAATGAGGAAGTGCCCTGGAGTCCAATAATATATGGTTATGGGGAGGTAGTTAATGTCTAATCTGGACAAGGGACGGACAGGTCCTGTGGGATCCATGCCTGGTTCATTTTTATGAACGTCAGCTTGTCCACATTGGCTGTAGACAGGCGGCTGCGTTTGTCTGTAATGACGCCCCCTGCCGTGCTGAATACACGTTCAGACAAAACGCTGGCTGCCGGGCAGGCCAGCACCTCCAAGGCATAAAAGGCTAGCTCTGGCCACGTGGACAATTTAGAGACCCAGAAGTTGAATGGGGCCGAACCATCAGTCAGTACGTGGAGGGGTGTGCACACGTACTGTTCCACCATGTTAGTGAAATGTTGCCTCCTGCTAACACGTTGCGTATCAGGTGGTGGTGCAGTTAGCTGTGGCGTGTTGACAAAAGTTTTCCACATCTCTGCCATGCTAACCCTGCCCTCAGAGGAGCTGGCCGTGACACAGCTGCCTTGGCGACCTCTTGCTCCTCCTCTGCCTTGGCCTTGGGCTTCCACTTGTTCCCCTGTGACATTTGGGAATGCTCTCAGTAGCGCGTCTACCAACGTGCGCTTGTACTCGCGCATCTTCCTATCACGCTCCAGTGCAGGAAGTAAGGTGGGCACATTGTCTTTGTAGCGTGGATCCAGCAGGGTGGCAACCCAGTAGTCCGCACAGGTTAAAATGTGGGCAACTCTGCTGTCGTTGCGCAGGCACTGCAGCATGTAGTCGCTCATGTGTGCCAGGCTGCCCAGGGGTAAGGACAAGCTGTCCTCTGTGGGAGGCGTATCGTCATCGTCCTGCCTTTCCCCCCAGCCACGCACCAGTGATGGACCCGAGCTGCGTTGGGTGCCACCCCGCTGTGACCATGCTTCATCCTCATCCTCCTCCACCTCCTCCTCATCCTCGTCCTCCTCGTCCTCCAGTAGTGGGCCCTGGCTGGCCACATTTGTACCTGGCCTCTGCTGTTGCCAAAAACCTCCCTCTGAGTCACTTCGAAGAGACTGGCCTGAAAGTGCTAAAAATGACCCCTCTTCCTCCTCCTCCTCCTCCTCCTGGGCCACCTCCTCTTCCATCATCGCCCTAAGTGTTTTCTCAAGGAGACATAGAAGTGGTATTGTAACGCTGATAACGGTGTCATCGCCACTGGCCATGTTGGTGGAGTACTCGAAACAGCGCAACAGGGCACACAGGTCTCGCATGGAGGCCCAGTCATTGGTGGTGAAGTGGTGCTGTTCTGTAGTGCGACTGACCCGTGCGTGCTGCAGCTGAAACTCCACTATGGCCTGCTGCTGCTCGCACAGTCTGTCCAGCATGTGCAAGGTGGAGTTCCACCTGGTGGGCACGTCGCATATGAGGCGGTGAGCGGGAAGGCCGAAGTTACGCTGTAGCGCAGACAGGCGAGCAGCAGCAGGATGTGAACGCCGGAAGCGCGAACAGACGGCCCGCACTTTATGCAGCAGCTCTGACATGTCGGGGTAGTTGTGAATGAACTTCTGCACCACCAAATTCAGCACATGCGCCAAGCAAGGGATGTGCGTCAAATTGGCTAGTCCCAGAGCTGCAACGAGATTTCGCCCATTATCACACACCACCAGGCCGGGCTTGAGGCTCACCGGCAGCAACCACTCGTCGGTCTGTTGTTCTATACCCCGCCACAACTCCTGTGCGGTGTGGGGCCTGTCCCCCAAACATATGAGTTTCAGAATGGCCTGCTGACGTTTACCCCGGGCTGTGCTGAAGTTGGTGGTGAAGGTGTGTGGCTGACTGGATGAGCAGGTGGAAGAAGAGGAGGAGGAAGCCGAGAAGGAGGAGGTGGCAACAGGAGGCAAAGAATGTTGCCCTGCGATCCTTGGCGGCGGAAGGACGTGCGCCAAACAGCTCTCCGCCTGGGGCCCAGCTGCCACTACATTTACCCAGTGTGCAGTTAGGGAGATATAGCGTCCCTGGCCGTGCTTACTGGTCCACGTATCTGTGGTTAGGTGGACCTTGCCACAGATGGCGTTGCGCAGTGCACACTTGATTTTATCGGATACTTGGTTGTGCAGGGAAGGCACGGCTCTCTTGGAGAAGTAGTGCCGGCTGGGAACAACATACTGTGGGACAGCAAGCGACATGAGCTGTTTGAAGCTGTCTGTGTCCACCAGCCTAAATGACAGCATTTCATAGGCCAGTAGTTTAGAAATGCTGGCATTCAGGGCCAGGGATCGAGGGTGGCTAGGTGGGAATTTACGCTTTCTATCAAATGTTTGTGAGATGGAGAGCTGAACGCTGGCGTGTGACATGGTTGAGACGCTTGGTGACGGAGGTGGTGGTGGTGGTGTTGGTGGTACATCCCCTGTTTGCTGGGCGGCAGGTGCCAACGTTCCTCCAGAGGCGGAGGAAGAGGCCGAGGCGGCAGCAGCAGAATAGGCCGAGGCGGCAGCAGCAGAAGAGGTAGCAGGGGGAGCCTGAGTGACTTCCTTGGTTTTAAGGTGTTTACTCCACTGCAGTTCATGCTTTGCATGCAGGTGCCTGGTCATGCAGGTTGTGCTCAGGTTCAGAACGTTAATGCCTCGCTTCAGGCTCTGATGGCACAGCGTGCAAACCACTCGGGTCTTGTCGTCAGCACATTGTTTGAAGAAGTGCCATGCCAGGGAACTCCTTGAAGCTGCCTTTGGGGTGCTCGGTCCCAGATGGCGGCGGTCAGTAGCAGGCGGAGTCTCTTGGCGGCGGGTGTTCTGCTTTTGCCCACTGCTCCCTCTTTTGCTACGCTGTTGGCTCGGTCTCACCACTGCCTCTTCCTCCGAACTGTGAAAGTCAGTGGCACGACCTTCATTCCATGTGGGGTCTAGGACCTCATCGTCCCCTGCATCGTCTTCCACCCAGTCTTGATCCCTGACCTCCTGTTCAGTCTGCACACTGCAGAAAGACGCAGCAGTTGGCACCTGTGTTTCGTCATCATCAGAGACATGCTGAGGTGGTATTCCCATGTCCTCATCATCAGGAAACATAAGTGGTTGTGCGTCAGTGCATTCTATGTCTTTCACCGCTGGGGAAGGGCTAGGTGGATGCCCTTGGGAAACCCTGCCAGCGGAGTCTTCAAACAGCATAAGAGACTGCTGCATAACTTGAGGCTGAGACAGTTTCCCTGGTATGCATGGGGGTGATGTGACAGACTGATGGGGTTGGTTTTCAGGCGCCATCTGTGCGCTTTCTGCAGAAGACTGGGTGGGAGATAATGTGAACGTGCTGGATCCACTGTCGGCCACCCAATTGACTAATGCCTGTACCTGCTCAGGCCTTACCATCCTTAGAACGGCATTGGGCCCCACCATATATCGCTGTAAATTCTGGCGGCTACTGGGACCTGAGGTAGTTGGTACACTAGGACGTGTGGATGTGGCAGAACGGCCACGTCCTCTCCCAGCACCAGAGGGTCCACTAACACCACCACGACCATGTCCACGTCCGCGTCCCTTACTAGATGTTTTTCTCATTGTTATGGTTCACCACAACAACAAATATATTATTTGGCCCAATGTATTGTATTCAAATTCAGCGGGATATAAATTTGAGGCCTAGTATTTAGGCGCTGGGTGACCGGTATGGATTTAGTGACAGAATTAGACTTGGAAATGCACAGAAGCGTGTGTGTGAAGTTATTCTGAATGACCCTATGTGCACCTTCAATATGATCTACCCTTTTAGGGATAGATTTCAAATAGCTCTGATATAGCA
Organism: Bufo gargarizans; assembly: GCF_014858855.1. NCBI lineage: Eukaryota > Metazoa > Chordata > Amphibia > Anura > Bufonidae > Bufo > Bufo gargarizans. The sequence continues at coordinate 393,087,771 of NC_058082.1, read as the reverse complement.
GAAACGACTAAATTATGAAATTGCTAAATTGGGAATTGTATTTCAACCCAGAACAAAAAATGTGCTTTGACGGACACTAAATAACTTTCCCAGCCACAACAGGACAGCGGTAACGAGAGATTTAGCGGGATATAAATTTGAGGCCTAGTATTTAGGCGCTGGGTGACAGGTATGGGTTTAGTGACAGAATTAGATTTGGAAATGCACAGTAGCGGGTGTGTGAAGTTATTCTGAATGACCCTATGTGCACCTTGAATATTATATACCCTTTTAGGGATAGATTTCAAATAGCTCTGATATAGCAGAAACCACTAAATTATGAAATTGCTAAATTGGGAATTGTATTTCAACCCAGAACAAGAAATGTGCTTGAACGGACACTAAATAACTCGCCCAGCTACAGCACTAGGGACAGATTTAGCGGGATATAAATTTGAGGCCTAGTATTTAGGCGCTGGGTGACAGGTATGGGTTTAGTGCCAGAATTAGACTTGGAAATACACAGTAGCGGTTGTGTGTGAAGTTATTCTGAATGACCCAATGTGCACCTTGAATATTATATACCCTTTTAGGGATAGATTTCAAATAGCTCTGATATAGCAGAAACCACTAAATTATGAAATTGCTAAATTGGGAATTGTATTTCAACCCAGAACAAGAAATGTGCTTGAACGGACACTAAATAACTCGCCCAGCTACAGCACTAAGGACAGATTTAGCGGGATATAAATTTGAGGCCTAGTATTTAGGCGCTGGGTGACCGGTATGGATTTAGTGACAGAATTAGACTGGGATATGGCCAAAAAATAAACAGACTATTGCTGGTTAAATGCACTTGGTGTGACAGCTTCACCCTGATGTAGGCTTTAGCCAAAAAACAACCACACCATTGAGGGTTAAATGCACTTGGTGACAGGCGCAGCTTGCCCCTGATTTTGTATATGGCCAAAAAATGAACAGACTATTGCTGGTTAAATGCACTTGGTGTGACAGCTTCACCCTGATGTAGGCTTTAGCCAAAAAACAACCACACCATTGAGGGTTAAATGCACTTGGTGACAGGCGCAGCTTGCCCCTGATTTTGTATATGGCCAAAAAATGAACAGACTATTGCTGGTTAAATGCACTTGGTGTGACAGCTTCACCCTGATGTAGGCTTTAGCCAAAAAACAACCACACCATTGAGGGTTAAATGCACTTGGTCGCAGCTTGTGCTGGCGCACCACAAGACACAAAATGGCCGCCGATCACCCCAGAAAAATGTGACTGACAAACGGTCTGGGCAGCCTAAAAACAGTGAGCAATTGAGGATCAGCAGCTCAATGATCCACAGCTGCAGATCGATCAGTTAATCAAGTCCTTTGGTGGAGTTAATCTGCCTAATCTCGCCCTACTGTCGCAGCCGCAACCTCTCCCTACGCTAATCAGAGCAGAGTGACGGGCGGCGCTATGTGACTCCAGCTTAAATAGAGGCTGGGTCACATGGTGCTCTGGCCAATCACAGCCATGCCAATAGTAGGCATGGCTGTGATGGCCTCTTGGGGCAAGTAGTATGACGCTTGTTGATTGGCTGCTTTGCAGCCTTTCAAAAAGCGCCAAGAAAGCGTCACAAAAGCGCGAAGAAAGCGACAAACACCGAACCCGAACCCGGACTTTTACGAAAATGTCCGGGTTCGGGTCCGTGTCACGGACACCCCAAAATTCGGTACGAACCCGAACTATACAGTTCGAGTTCGCTCATCCCTAGTTACAAGGTTACAAACATATATAAGTAAATAAACACAATGATACATGCAAATGAATATATATAGCGTTAATATAGAGCATTACAAGCTTATCAACACATGTGAGTGGAAATAACTTGTCACATTATAACAAAGCTATTATTAGGTTCGGATATCAAAGTAGGAACATAAGTTATACGTATATATATTACTTTTGTTCAGAGAAAACCTCATGATATCAGGATGGGCATGTCTATTCCTAGACATCAATATGGAATGCTAAATACATTCTTCCCCCCTCTAACCAACTACACATCACATGACTTCAGGCATGGGCAAATCCATTCAAGGATATAGCTTAGAAGAGATACCTGTATCCTTCCCCCCATCCTGGACTATTTTCACACATATGACTTTGGTAAGACTATTAAGACAAATGACAGGGATATATGATCTTTGATAGACCATATCCTAAATGGAAAGGACTTGAAATAAGTCTTTCCTGTGGGAAACCATCACTTAGCTTGGCGAAGAATGTTCTATCAATATATATATATATATCTAAGCAATTATTTACTGCTTTGCTAGATTATGAGTCTTGATTCTTCTGCAGGTAGAATGAAGTCTCACAATATCCTAAAACTACATCTCAATATGGAGATTATCAATTAATTTAATTATGTATTTATTCGCCAGTCTAGATGGTATAATTTCACCCACACTATCAAATTAGTCTTAATAAAATGAAATATTTTCTTTGTCTCTTACCAAGTCCTAGTAGAAATCTTACTTCTGCTCCTAGGAAAGCTGGGTGGTCCATCATAGCGCATGTAACCATGGCTTTCATCCTGATAGACACCTCTAGAGAGCTCCACTTCTCTCTCCTCTCTTTCTTGTGTCCTCTTTTTTTTTACTCTGTCAGCCCATACCATCTTTTATCCTATCTTAGAAAGGGCTTGGCCAAGTTTTATCATTAACTAGTGACCTCACTTTATAATTAATAGAACCTCCCTCTAGGGAAAAATATACCCTAGATCTTTGTTACCCTAACACTAGATGGCACTAGTATTCCATACAAAAATCGAAGCACTCATTTATTTCTCTTATTTATATAATAGCAATAAAATGTAATCTAAGGTTTCAGACAAAACCTTGAGAAGATCTTGAAGAGACAATGAGTTTTATACTTGGTCAACTAACTTGTGTATCCTTAAGTCTTTTAACCAGACTTAATTAAATCAAGATAAATAGGGCTATCTCAATTCATTGTTCTTTGAGGAGACAGGGTTTGTTCATGATCACCTGTGTTCACATTTCTCCATTCAAGGAAAGAAATAATTAATTTGTGTGTTACACTGAGACAGATTTTAAACATGACAGAGGAGTTTATACCTCGTTTCTAATCTTAAAACTGAATATATCTATGAGGACTATACTCTTATATATATACTATATATTTGCTTCATTGATAAATGCCTAATTGTCTAGGTAATTATCACCAGCTGCATAGAGCTTATCTTTAACTCCCATCATAAATTTATCAGTAGATAAGAAGGCCTCTTCTCAGACTGGTACATTCATGAGAAGAATAACACTAAAAAGTAGAAACCTTCGTGTGACCTTACTTTGGCCTTCTCAAGACCTACAAAATTGTAACTATAGTGGAGCATGGCTCTTAAAGGTAATGAACATCCATCTTGACTAAAAATAAATTGGATATCAATGTATTTACCTATGAAAAGGCACGACACACTGCCCACCACTCATATAAGGTGGCACAGCATCTTGCTGTAAAAAAATTCATTTAATGTTTAATCTGTAATATAATTGCAGTTGCCTGCCAGTGAGCGTCAGGCCCACAGACTGTACTGTGCCCGCTGCCCACCATTCATAAAGGGAGGCACAGCAGCTTGCTGTTAAAAAATTCATTACATTTTTCCTCTGTTATATTATTGCTATTATTGCAGTTGCCTGCCAGTGAGTGTCAGGCCCACAGACTGTACTGTGCCCACCGCCCACCACTCATATAGGGTGGCACAGCGTCTTGCTGTTAAAAAATTCATTTTGTTTTTCCTCTGAAATATAATTGCAGTTGCCTGACAGTGAGTGTCAGGCCCACAGACTGTACTGTGCCCGCTGCCCACCATTCATAAAGGGAGGCACAGCAGCTTGCTGTTAAAAAATTCATTACATTTTTCCTCTGTTATATTATTGCTATTATTGCAGTTGCCTGCCAGTGAGTGTCAGGACCACAGACTGTACTGTGCCCACTGCCCACCACTCATATAGGGTGGCACAGCGTCTTGCTGTTAAAAAATTCATTTTGTTTTTCCTCTGAAATATAATTGCAGTTGCCTGACAGTGAGTGTCAGGCCCACAGACTGTACTGTGCCCACTGCCCATCACTCATATAGGGTGGCACAGCAGCTTGCTCTTAAAAAATTCATTTAATAATTCTTCTGTAATATAATTGCAGTTGACTGCCAGTGAGTGTCAGGCCCACAGACTGTACTGTGCCCACTGTTCACCACTCATATAGTGTTGCACAGCATCTTGCTGTTAAAAAATGTATTTAATTTTTCCTCTGTAATATAATTGCAGTTGCCTACCATTGTGTGTCAGGCCCACAGACTGCACTGTGCCCACTGCCCACCACTCATATAGGGTTGCAGAGTACCTTGCAGATAAAAAAGTAATATATTTTTTCTCTGTAATATAATTGCAGTTGCCTGCCAGTGAGTGTCAGGCGCACAGACTGTACTGTGCCCACTGCCCACCACTCATATAGGGTGGCACAGTGTCTTGCTGTTAAAAAATTCATTTTGTTTTTCCTCTGAAATATAATTGCAGTTGCCTGCCAGTGTGTGTCAGGCCCACAGACTGTACTTCGCTCACTGCCCACCACTCATATAGGGTGGCACAGTACCTTGCAGATAAAAAAGTCATTTAATTTTTCCTCTATAATATAATTGCAGTTGCCTGCTAGTGGGTGTCAGGCCCACAGACAGTACTGTGCCCACTGCCCACCACTCATATAGGGTGGCACAGCATCTTGCGGTTGAAAAATTCATTTAATATTTTTTCTGTAATATTATTGCAGTTGCCTGCCAGTGAGTGTCAGACTCACAGACTGTACTGTGCCCACTGCCCACCACTCATATAGGGTGGCACAGCATCTTGCTGTTAAAAAATTCATTTAATAATTCTTCTGTAATATAATTGCAGTTGACTGCCAGTGAGTGTCAGGCCCACAGACTGTACTGTGCCCACTGTTCACCACTCATATAGTGTTGCACAGCATCTTGCTGTTAAAAAATGTATTTAATTTTTCCTCTGTAATATAATTGCAGTTGCCTGCCAGTAAGTGTCAGGCCCACAGACTGTACTGTGCCCACTGCCCACCCCTCATATAGGGTGGCACAACATCTTGCTGTTGAAAAATTAATTTAATATTTCGTCTGTAATATAATTGCAGTTGCCTGCAAGTGAGTGTCAGGCCCACAGACAGTACTGTGCTCACTGCCCAGCACTCATATAGGGTGGCACAGTACCTTGCAGATAGAAAAGTCATAAAATGTTTCCTCTGAAATATAATTGCAGTTGCCTACCATTGTGTGTCAGGCCCACAGACTGCACTGTGCCCACTGCCCACCACTCATATAGGGTTGCAGAGTACCTTGCAGATAAAAAAGTAATATATTTTTTCTCTGTAATATAATTGCAGTTGCCTGCCAGTGAGTGTCAGGCGCACAGACTGTACTGTGCCCACTGCCCACCACTCATATAGGGTGGCACATTGTCTTGCTGTTAAAAAATTCATTTTGTTTTTCCTCTGAAATATAATTGCAGTTGCCTGCCAGTGTGTGTCAGGCCCACAGACTGTACTTCGCTCACTGCCCACCACTCATATAGGGTGGCACAGTACCTTGCAGATAAAAAAGTCATTTAATTTTTCCTCTATAATATAATTGCAGTTGCCTGCTAGTGGGTGTCAGGCCCACAGACAGTACTGTGCCCACTGCCCACCACTCATATAGGGTGGCACAGCATCTTGCGGTTGAAAAATTCATTTAATATTTTTTCTGTAATATTATTGCAGTTGCCTGCCAGTGAGTGTCAGACTCACAGACTGTACTGTGCCCACTGCCCACCACTCATATAGGGTGGCACAGCATCTTGCTGTTAAAAAATTCATTTAATATTTCTTCTGTAATATAATTGCAGTTGCCTGCCAGTGAGTGTCAGGCCCACTGACTGTACTGTGCCCACTGCCCACCACTCATATAGGGTGGCACAGCGTCTTGCTGTTAAAAAGTTGATTTTGTTTTTACTCTGAAATATAATTGCAGTTGCCTGACAGTGAGTGTCAGGCCCACAGACTGTACTGTGCCCACTGCCCATCACTCATATAGGGTGGCACAGCAGCTTGCTGTTAAAAAATTCATTTAATATTTCTTCTGTAATATAATTGCAGTTGCCTGCCAGTGAGTGTCAGGCCCACAGACTGTACTGTGCCCACTGCCCACCACTCATATAGGGTGGCACAGCATCTTGCTGTTAAAAATTTCATTTAATATTTCTTCTGTAATATAATTGCAGTTGCCTGCCAGTGAGTGTCAGGCCCACACACTGTACTGTGCCCACTGCCCACCACTCATATAGGGTGGCACAGCATCTTGCTGTTATAACATTCATTTAATATTTCTTATGTAAAATAATTGCAGTTGCCTGCTAGTGATTGTCAGGCCCACAGACTGTACTGTGTTCACTGCCCACCACTCACATAGGGTGGCACAGCGTCTTGCTGTTACATTTCTTTTTTTCCTCTGTAATATAATTGCAATTGTCTGCCAGTGAGTGTCAGGCCCACAGACTATACTGTGCCCACTGCCCACCACTCATATAGGGTGGCACAGTACCTTGCAGATAAAAAGTCATTACATTTTTTTATTGTAATATAATTACAGTTGCCTGCTAGTGGGTGTCAGGCCCACAGACAGTACTGTGCTCACTGCCAACCACTCATACTCATATAGGGTGGCACAGTACCTTGCAGATTAAAAAGTCATTAAATTTTTCCTCTGTATTATAATTTTAGTTGCCTGCCATTGTGTGTCAGGCCCACACCACAGAGTGCACTCTGCACCCTGCCCACCACTCATATAGGGTTGCGCAGTACCTGGCAGATAAAAAAGTCATTTATTTGTTCTCTGTAATATAATTGCAGTTGCCTGCCAGTGTGTGTCAGGCCCACAGACAGTACTGTGCCCACTGCCCACCACTCATATATGGTGTCACAGCATCTTGCTGTTGAAAGATTCATTTAATATTTCTTCTGTAATATAATTGCAGTTGCCTGCCAGTGAGTGTCAGGCCCACAGACTGTACTGTGCCCACTGCCCACCACTCATATAGGGTGGCACAGCGTCTTGCTGTTAAAAAATTCATTTTGTTTTTCCTCTGTAATATAATTGCAGTTGCCGGCCAGTGAGTGTCAGGCCCACAGACTGAACTGTGCCCACTGCCCACCGCTCATATAGGGTGGCACAGCATCTTGCTGTTGAAAAATTAATTTCATATTTCTTCTGTAATATAATTGCAGTTGCCTGCCACTGAGTGTCAGGCCCACAGACAGTACTGTGCTCACTGCACACCTCTCATATAGGGTGGCACAGTACTTTGAAGATAAAAAAGTCATTACATTTTTCCTCTGTAATATAATGGCAGTTGCCTGCCAGTTTATGTCCAGGCCTACAGACTGCACTGTGCCCACTGCCCACCACTCATATAAGGTTGCACAGTACCTTGCAGATAAAAAAGTCATTAATTTCTACTCTGTAATATAATTGCAGATGCCTGCTAGTGGGTGTCAGGCCCACAGACAGTACTGTGCCCATTGCCCACCACTCATAAAGGGTGGCACAGCTTCTTTCTGTTAAAAAATTAATTTAATATTTCTTCTGTAATATAATTGGAGTTGCCTGCCAGTGAGTGTCAGGCCCACAGACTGTACTGTGCCCACTGCCCACCACTCACATAGGGTGGTACAGTACCTTGCAGATAAAAAAGTCATTCCATTTTTCCTCTGTAATATAATTGCAGTTGGCTGCCAGTGTGTGTCAGGCCCACAGACTGTACTTCGCTCACTGCCCACCACTCATATAGGGTGGCACAGTACCTTGCAGATAAAAAAGTCATTGAATTTTTCCTCTATAATATAATTGCAGTTGCCTGCTAGTGGGTGTCAGGCCCACAGACAGTACTGTGCCCACTGCACACCACTCATATAGGGTGGCACAGCATCTTTCTGTTGAAAAATTAATTCAATATTTTTTCTGTAATATAATTGCAGTTGCCTGCCAGTGAGTGTCAGACTCACAGACTGTACTGTGCCCACTGCCGACAACTCATATAGGGTGGCACAGCATCTTGCTGTTAAAAAATTCATTTAATATTTCTTCTGTAATATAATTGCAGTTGCCTGCCAGTGAGTGTCAGGCCCACAGACTGTACTGTGCCCACTGCCCATCACTTATAGAGGGTGGCACAGCGTCTTGCTGTTAAAAAATTCATTTTTATTTTTTTCCTCTGAAATATAATTGCAGTTGCCTGACAGTGAGTGTCAGGCCCACAGACTGTACTGTGCCCACTGCCCATCACTCATATAGTGTTGCACAGCGTCTTGCTGTTAAAAAATGTATTTAATTTTTGCTCTGTAATATAATTGCAGTTGCCTGCCAGTAAGTGTCAGGCCCACAGACTGTACTGTGCTCTCTGCCCACCACTCATATAGGGTGGCACAACATCTTGCTGTTGAAAAATTAATTTTATATTTCTTCTGTAATATAATTGCGGTTGCCTGCCAGTAAGTGTCAGGCCCACAGACTGTACTGTGCCCACTGCCCACCACTCATATAGGGTGGCACAGCGTCTTGCTGTTAAAAAATTCATTTTGTTTTTCCTCTGTAATATAATTGCAGTTGCCTGCCAGTGAGTGTCAGGCCCACAGACTGTACTGTGTTCACTGCCCACCACTCATATAGGGTGGCACAGTACCTTACAGATAAAAAAGTCATTACATTTTTCCTCTGTAATATAATTGCAGTTGCCTGCCAGTGAGTGTCAGGCCCACAGACTATACTGTGCCCACTGCCCACCACTCATATAGGGTGGCACAGCATCTTGCTGTAAAAAAATTCATTGAAATTTTTCCTTTGTAAGATAATTGCAGTTGCCTGCCAGTAAGTGTCAGGCCCACAGACTGTACTGTGCCCACTGCTTACCACTCATATAGGGTGGCACAGCATCTTGCTGTTGAAACATTCATTTAATATTTCTTCTGTAATATAATTGCTGTTGCCTGCTAGTGAGTGTCAGGCCCACAGACTGTACTGTGTTCACTGTTCGTTACTCACATAGGGTGGCACAGCGTCTTGCTGTTACATTTTTTTTTCAGTCTGTAATATAATTGCAGTTGCCTGCCAGTGAGTGTCAGGCCCACAGACTGTACTGTGCACACTGCCCACCACTCATATAGGGTGGCACAGCATCTAGCTGTTGAAACATTAATTTAATATTTTGTCTGTAATATAATTGCAGTTGCCTGCTAGTGACTGTCAGGCCCACAGACTGTACTGTGTTCACTGCCCACCACTCATATAGGGTGGCACAGCATCTTGCTGTTGAGAAATTAATTTAATATCTCTTCTTTAATATAATTGCAGTTGCCTGCCAGTGAGTGTCAGGCCCAAAGACAGTACTGTGCTCACTGCCCACCACTCATATAGGGAGGCACAGTACCTTGCAGATAGAAAAGTCATACATTTTTTCCTCTATAATATAATTGCAGTTACCTACCATTGTGTGTCAGGCCCACAGACTGCACTGTGCCCACTGCCCACCACTCATATAGGGTTGCACAGTACCTTGCAGATAAAAAAGTAATTTATTTTTTCTCTGTACGATAATTGCAGTTGCGTGCCAGTGAGTGTCAGGCCCACAGACTGTACTGTGCCCACTGCCCACCACTTAAAAAGGGTGGCACCGGGTCTTGCTGTTAAAAAAATCATTTAATATTTCTTCTGCAATATAATTGCAGTTGCCTGCCAGTGAGTGTCAGGCCCACAGACTGTACTGTGCCCACTGCCCAACACTCATATAGGGTGGCACAGCGTCTTGCTGTTAAAAAATTCATTTTATTTTTCCTTTGTAATATAATTGCAGTTGCCTGCCAGTGAGTGTCAGGCCCACAGCCTGTACTGTGCCCACTGCCCACAACTCATATAGGGTGGCACAGCATCTTGCTGTTAAAATATTAATTTAATATTTCTTCTGTAATATAATTACAGTTGCCTGCCAATGAGTGTCAGGCCCACAGACTGTACTGTGCCCACTGCCCACAACTCATATAGGGTGGCACAGCATCTTGCTGTTGAAAAATTAATTTCATATTTCTTCTGTAATATAATTGCAGTTGCCTGCCACTGAGTGTCAGGCCCACAGACAGTACTGTGCTCACTGCACACCTCTCATATAGGGTGGCACAGTACTTTGAAGATAAAAAAGTCATAACATTTTTCCTCTGTAATATAATTGCAGTTGCCTGCCAGTGAGTGTCAGGCCCACAGACTATACTGGTCCCACTGCCCACCACTCATATAGGGTGGCACAGCATCTTGCTGTTGAAACATTAATTTAATATTTTGTCTGTAATATAATGGCAATTGCCTACCAGTGAGTGTCATGCCCACAGACTGTACTGTGTTCAATGCCCACCACTCACATAGGGTGGAACAGCATCTTGCTGTTAAAAAATTCATTTATTTTTTCTGTAATATAATTGCAGTTGCCTGCCAGTGAGTGTCAGGCCCACTGAATGTACTGTGCCCACTGCCCACCACTCATATAGGGTGGCATAGCGTCTTGCTGTTCCTTTTTTTTTTTTATCCTCTGTAATATAATTGCAGTTGCCTGCAAGTGAGTGTCAGGCCCTCAGACTGTACTGTGCCCACTGCCCACCACTCATATAGGGTGGCACAGCATCTTGCTGTTGAAACATTCATTTAATATTTATTCTGTAATATTTTTGCAGTTACCTGCCAATGAGTATCAGGCCCACAGACTGTACTGTGCCCACTGCCCACCGCTCATATAGGGTGGCACAGCATCTTGCTGTTGAAACATTAAATTAATATTTTGTCTGTAATATAATTGCAGTTGCCTGCCAGTGTGTGTCAGGCCAACAGACTGTACTGTGTTCACTGCCCTCCACTCACTTAGGGTGGCACAGCGTCTTGCTGTTACATTTTTATTTTTCCACTGTAATATAATTGCAGTTGCCTGCCAGTGAGTGTCAGGCCTACAGACTGTACTGTGCCCACTGCCCACCACTCATATAGGGTGGCACAGCATCTTGCTGTTGAAAAATTAATTTAATATTTCTTCTGTAATATAATTGCAGTTGCCTGCCAGTGAGTATCAGGACCACAGACTGTACTGTGCCCACTGCCCACCACTCATATAGGGTGGCACAGCAGCTTGCTGTTAAAAAATTCATTTAACATTTTGTCTGTAATATAATTGCAGTTGCCTGCCAGTGAGTGTCAGGCCCACAGACTGTACTGTGCCCACTGCCCACCACTCATACAGTGTGGCACAGCGTCTTGCTGTTAAAAAGTTCATTTAATTTTTCCTCTGTAATATAATTGCAGTTGCCTGCCAGTGAGTGTCAGGCCCACAGACTGTACTGTGCCCACTGCCCACCACTCATATAGGGTGGCACAGCATCATGAGGTTGAAAAATTAATTTACTATTTCTTCTGTAATATAATTGCAGTTGCCTGCCAGTGAGTGTCAGGCCCACAGACAGAACTGTGCTCACTGCCCACTACTCAAAGTGTGGCGCAGTACCTTGCAGATACAAAATTCATAAAATGTTTCCTCTGTAATATAATTGCAGTTGCCTGCCAGTAAGTGTCATGCAAACAGACTGCACTTTGCCCACTGCCCACCACTCATATAGGGTGGCACAGCATCTTGCTGTTAAAAAAATGCATTTAATATTTATTCTGTAATATAATTGCAGTTGCCTGCCAGTGAGTTTCCGACCCACAGACTGTACTGTGCCCACTGCCCATCGTTCATATAGGGTGGCACAGCGTCTTGCTGTTAAAAAATTCATTTTGTTTTTCCTCTGTAATATAATTGCAGTTGCCTGCCAGTGAGTGTCAGGCCCACAGACTGTACTGTGCCCACTGCCCACCACTCATATAGGGTTGCAGAGTACCTTGCAGATAAAAAAGTAATTTATTTTTTCTCTGTTATTTAATTGCAGTTGCCTGCCAGTGAGTGTCAGGCCAACAGACTGTACTGTGCCCACTGCCCACCACTCATATAGGGTGGCACAGCATCTTGCTGTTGAAACATTCATTTAATATTTATTCTGTAATATTATTGCAGTTGCCTGCCAGTGAGTGTCAGGCCCACAGACTATACTGTGTTCACTGCCCACCACTCATATAGGGTGGCATAGCGTCTTGCTTTTACATTTTTATTTTTTTCCTCTGTAATATATATGCAGTTGCCTGCCAGTGAGTGTCAGGCCCATAGATTGTACTGTGCCCACTGCCCACCACTCATATAGGGTGGCACAGCATCTTGCTTTTGAAAAATTAATTTAATATTTCTTATGTAATATAATATCAGTTGCCTGCCAGTGAGTGTCAGGCCCACAGACAGTACTGTGCTCACTGCCCACCACTCATATAGGGTGGCACAGTACCTTGCAGATAGAAAAGTCATAAAATGTTTCCTCTGTAATATAATTGCAGTTGCCTACCATTGTGTGTCAGGCCCAAAGACTGCACTGTGTCCACTGCCCACCACTCATATAGGGTTGCAGAGTACCTTGCAGATAAAAAAGTAATTTATTTTTTCTCTGTAATATAATTGCAGTTGCCTGCCAGTGAGTGTCAGGCCCACAGACTGTACTGTGCCCACTGCCCACCACTCATATAGCGTGGCACAGCATCTTGCTGTTGAAACATTCATTTAATATTTATTCTGTAATATTATTGCAGTTGCCTGCCAGTGAGTGTCAGGCCCACAGCCTGTACTGTGTTCACTGACCACCACTCACATAGGGTGGCATAGCGTCTTGCTGTGACATTTTTTTTTTTTATTCCTCTGTAATATAATTGCAGTTGCCTGCAAGTGAGTGTCAGGCCCACAGACTGTACTGTGCCCACAGACTGTACTGTGCCCACTGCCCACCACTCACATAGGGTGGCACAGCATCTTGCTGTTGAAACATTCATTTAATATTTCTTCTGTAATATTATTGCAGTTGCCTGCCAGTGAGTGTCAGGCCCACAGACTGTACTGTGCCCACTGCCCACCACTAATATAGGGTGGCACACCATCTTGCTGTTGAAAAATTAATTTAATATTTTGTCTGTAATATAATTGCAGTTGCCTGCCAGTGAGTGTCAGGCCCACAGCCTGTACTGTGCCCACTGCCCACCTCTCATATAGGGTGGCACAGCGTCTTGCTGTTAAAAAATTAATTTTGTTTATCCTCTGTAATATAATTGCAGTTGCCTGCCAGTGAGTGTCAGACCCACAGACTGTAATGTGCCCACTGCCCACCACTCATATAGGGTGGCACAGCATCTTGCTGTTAAATATTAATTTAATATTTCTTCTGTAATATAATTACAGTTGCCTGCCAGTGAGTGTCAGGCCCACAGACTGTACTGTGCCCACTGCCCACCACTCATATAAGGTGGCACAACATATTGCTGTTAAAAAATACATTTAATATTTCTTCTGTAATATAATTGTAGTTGCCTGCCATTGAGTGTCAGGCCCATAGACTGTACTGTGCTCACTGCACACCTCTCATATAGGGTGGCACAGTACCTTGAAGATAGAAAAGTCATAACATTTTTCCTCTGTAATATAATTGCAGTTGCCTACCATCGTGTGTCAGGCCCACAGACTGCACTGTGCCCACTGCCCACCACTCATATAGGGTTGCACAGTACCTTGCAGATAAAAAAGTAATTAATTTTTCCACTGTAATATAATTGCAGTTGCCTGCCAGTGAGTGTCAGGCCCACAGACTGTACTGTGCCCACTGCCCACCTCTCATATAGGGTGGCACAACATATTGCTGTTAAAAAATACATTTAATATTTCTTCTGTAATATAATTGCAGTTGCCTGCCATTGAGTGTCAGGCCCATAGACTGTACTGTGCCCACTGCCCACCACTCATATAGGGTGGCACAGCATCTTGCTGTTGAAAAATTAATGTAATATTTCTTCTGTAATATAATTGCAGTTGCCTGCCAGTGAGTGTCAGGCCCACAGACTGCACTGTGCCCACTGCCCACCACTTATATAGGGTTGCACAGTACTTTGCAGATAAAAAAGTAATTTATTTTTCCTCTGTAATCTAATTGCAGTTGCCTGCTTGTGAGTGTCAGGCCCACAGACTGCACTGTGCCCACTGCCCACCACTCATATTGGGTGGCACAGCATCTTGCTGTTAAAATATTAATTTAATATTTCTTCTGTAATATAATTACAGTTGCCTGCCAGTGAGTGTCAGGCCCACAGACTGTACTGTGCCCACTGCCCACCACTCATATAAGGTGGCACAGCATCTTGCTGTTGAAAAATTAATTTAATATTGCTTCTGTAATATAATTGCAGTTGCCTGCCAGTGAGTGTCAGGCCCACAGACAGTACTGTGCTCACTGCACACCTCTCATATAGGGTGGCACAGTACCTTGCAGATAAAAAAGTAATTCATTTTTCCTCTGTAATCTAATTGCAGTTGCCTGCTTGTGAGTGTCAGGCCCACAGACTGCACTGTGCCCACTGCTTACCACTCATATAGTGTGGCACAGCGTCTTGCTGTTAAAAAAATTCATTTAATTTTTCCTCTGTAATATAATTGCAGTTGCCTGCCAGTGAGTGTCAGGCCCACAGACTGTACTGTGCCTTCTGCCCACCACTCATATAGGGTGGCACAGCATCTTGCTGTTAAAAAATTCATTTAATATTTCTTCTGTAATAAAATTGTAGTTGTCTGCCAGTGAGTGTCAGGCCCACAGACTATACTGTGTCCACTGCCCACCACTCATATAGGGTGGCACAGCATCTTGCTGTTGAAACATTCTTTTAATATTTTGTCTGTAATATAATTGCAGTTGCCTGCCAGTGAGTGTCATGCCCACAGACTGTACTGTGTTCAATGCCCACCACTCACATAGGGTGGCACAGCATCTTGCTGTTACATTTTTATTTTATTTTTCCTCTGTAATATAATTGCAGTTGCCTGCCAGTGAGTGTCAGGCCCAAAGACTGTACTGTGCCCACTGCCCACCACTTATATAGGGTGGCACAGTACCTTGCAGATAAAAAAGTCATTAAATTTTTCCTCTGTAATATAATTGCAGTTGCCTGCTTGTGAGTGTCAGGCCCACAGACTGTACTGTGCCCACTGCCCACTACTCATATAGGGTGGCACAGTACCTTGCAGATAAAAAAGTCATTACATTTTTCCTCTGTAATATAATTGAAGTTGCCTGCCAGTGAGTGTCAGGCCCACAGACTGCACTGTGCTCACTGCCTACCACTCATACTCATATAGGGTGGCACAGTACCTTGCAGATAAAAAAAGTCATTTATTTGTTCTCTGTAATATAATTGCAGTTGCCTGCCAGTGTGTCAGGCCCACAGACAGTACTGTGCCCACTGCCCACCACTCATATAAAGGTGGCACAGCATCTTGCTGTTGAAAAATTCATTTAATATTTCTTCTGTAATATAATTGCAGTTGCCTGCCAGTGAGTGTCAGGCTCACAGACTGTACTGTGCCCACTGCCCACCACTCATATAGGGCAGCACAGTACCTTGCAGATACAAAATTCATTTAATTTTTCCTCTGTAATATAATTGCAGTTGCCTGCCAGTGAGTGTCATGCAAAAAGACTGCACTGTGCCCACTGCCCACCACTCACATAGGGTGGCACAGCATCTTACTGTTAAAAAATTCATTTAATATTTCTTCTGTAATATAATTGCAGTTGCCTGCCAGTGAGTGTCAGGCCCATACACAGTACTGTGCTCACTGCCCACCACTCAAAGTGTGGCACAGTACCTTGCAGATACAAAATTCATTTAATTTTTCCTCTGTAATATAATTGCAGTTGCCTGCCAGTGAGTGTCAGGCCCATACACAGTACTGTGCTCACTGCCCACCACTCAAAGTGTGGCACAGTACCTTGCAGATACAAAATTCATTTAATTTTTCCTCTGTAATATAATTGCAGTTGCCTGCCAGTGAGTGTCATGCAAACAGACTGCACTTTGCCCACTGCCCACCACTCATATAGTGTCACGGCTGAGGATGGGGGAAATCCTCAGCTGCGCGATGATTTAAGATGTCCGGTCGCTACTAGGCCAGGACCACAAAATTAGGGAGCTGGTCACCTCCTAATGCGTCCCTAACGCTGACCCTGTCTCCTGTCTGCATGAGCCGACCTTGATGGTAGGAGGGCTCATACGCTTGAACCTTATAGTCCCTACAAGCCCTCAAGTCGGCCCTTAACTAGAGACAGAGTAAGACAACCCACTCCTCCTAGACACGGAGGAGCAGGAGTCTCACTGGCCAAGCAGCATGAAGAAAGGGAACATAAACAGGTCTATGGATAAGACAGGTGAACCCACACAGTTCCACACCTACCTGTCTCAGCCTAGCTGACTGGATCCCTGTGCTGGCATGCTGAAGATCACCACGCATCCACACACAGGGACCCAGATCCATAGCACATAAAACACAAGGAAAGATGGGACATCAACAACACATCAAAGGAAATAAACTTATGACCGGAAGGGTGGCCCATACAAGAAGGATGGAATCCACAGAAGGCTGCCTCAGCCAAGCATGACTGAAAGCAACCTACTGAGCTGTGCTCCAGACACAGGCTTTATAGGGCAAAGTGGCCACACCCACCAGTCAACCACACCCAGTGACACAACACACACACTGGGAAGGAAGTTAACCCTTCCAGCACACAGAAGGGAAAATACACATACAGGGGAAGTGACCAACCTGATCACCCTGTGGCTGTTGCCGCTGGCAACGACATGGGTGGCAGCCGTCCTGGGAGACAGCCCGAAGACCGAGACACTGCCACCACATCAACATAATACCAAACGTTGCCACGGGCAGCCACAGTGAAAGGACGATGTCCGTGTGCACCAAACAACAACAAGTGCACACCAGACATACAAACAAAGTGCATCCACACACGCACACAACTCCCCGGGAACCGCACACATAGCTGTTGTCCGCGGCAACCGCACTGAGGCCAACTACAATATGCCTCAGCTGCGGTTGAAACAACAACCACAACCGCGGGCAACTGTATGCGGCTCCCAAGGAGTCACGACCATACCCGTGGCCGTGACATATAGGGTGGCACAGCATCTTGCTGTTAAAAAAATGCATTTAATATTTGTTCTGTAATATAATTGCAGTTGCCTGCCAGTGAGTGTCAGGCCCACAGACTGTACTGTGCCCACTACCCATCGTTCATATAGGGTGGCACAGCGTCTTGCTGTTAAAAAATTCATTTTGTTTTTCCTCTGTAATATAATTGCAGTTGCCTGCCAATGAGTGTCAGGCCCACAGACTGTACTGTGCCCACTGCCCACCACTGATATAGAGTGGCACAGCAGCTTGCTGTTAAAAAATTCATTTTTTTTTTCCTCTGTAATATAATTGCAGTTGCCTGCCAGTGAGTGTCAGACACACAGACTGTACTGTGCCCACTGCCCACCACTAATATAGGGTTGCAGAGTACATTGCAGATAAAAAAGTAATTTATTTTTTCTCTGTAATATAATTGCAGTTGCCTGCCAGTGAGTGTCAGGCCCACAGACTGTACTGTGCCCACTGCCCACCACTCATATAGGGTGGCACAGCATCTTGCTGTTGAAACATTCATTTAATATTTATTCTGTAATATTATTGCAGTTGCCTGCCAGTGAGTGTCAGGCCCACAGACTGTACTGTGCCCACTGCCCACCACTCATATAGGGTGGCACAGCATCTTGCTGTTGAAGAATTTATTAAATATTTCTCCTGTAATATAATTGCAGTTGCCTGCCAGTTTGTGTCAGGCCCACAGACAGTACTGTGCTCACTGCCCACCACTCATATAGGGTGGCACATTGTCTTGCTGTTAAATTTTTATTTTACTTTTCCTCTGTAATATAATTGCAGTTGCCTGGAAGTGAGCGTCAGGCCCGCAGACTGTATTGTGCCCACAGACTGTACTGTGCCCACTGCCCACCACTCACATAGGGTGGCACAGCATCTTGCTGTTGAAACATACATTTAATATTTCTTCTGTATTATTATTGCAGTTGCCTGCCTGTGAGTGTCAGGCCCACAGACTGTACTGTGCCCACTGCCCACCACTCATATAGGGTGGCACAGCATCTTGCTGTTGAAGAATTTATTAAATATTTCTCCTGTAATATAATTGCAGTTGCCTGCCAGTTTGTGTCAGGCCCACAGACAGTACTGTGCTCACTGCCCACCACTCATATAGGGTGGCACATTGTCTTCCTGTTAAATTTTTATTTTATTTTTCCTCTGTAATATAATTGCAGTTGCCTGCCAGTGAGTGTCAGGCCCACAGACTGTACTGTGCCCACTGCCCACCACTCATATAGGGTGGCACAGTACCTTGCAGATAAAAAAGTCATTTAATTTTTCCTCTGTAATATAATTGCAGTTGCCTGCCAGTGTGTGTCAGGCCCACAGACTGCACTGTGCTCACTTCCTACCACTCATACTCATATAGGGTGGCACAGTACCTTGCAGATAAAAAAGTCATTTAATTTTTCCTATGTAATATAATTGCAGTTGCCTGCCAGTGTGTGTCAGGCCCACAGACAGTACTGTGCCCACTGCCCAACACTCATATAGGGTGGCACAGCATCTTGCTGTTGAAAATGTCATTTAATATTTCTCCTGTAATATAATTGCAGTTGCCTGCCAGTGAGTGTCAGGCCCACAGACAGTACTGTGCCCACTGCCCACCACTCATATAGGGTGGCACAGCGTCTTGCTGTTAAAAAATGAATTAAATGTTTCCTCTGTTATATAATTTCAGTTGCCTGCCAGTGAGTGTCAGGCCCACAGACTGTACTGTGCCCACTTCCCACCAATCATATAGGGTGGCACAGTACCTTGCAGATAAAAAAGTCATTACATTTTTCCTCTGTAATATAATTGCAGTTGCCTGCCAGTATGTGTCAGGCCCATAGACTGTACTGTGCTCTTTGCCCACCACTCATATAGGGTGGCACAGTACCTTGCAGATAAAAAAGTAATTCAATTTTTCCTCTGTAATATAATATCAGTTACCTGCTAGTGGGTGTCAGGCCCACAGACAGTACTGTGTCCACTGCCCACAACTCATGTAGGGTGGCACAGCATCTTGCTGTTGAAGAATTTATTTAATATTTTTCCTGTAATATAATTGCAGTTGCCTGCCAGTTTGTGTCAGGCCCACAGACAGTACTGTGCTCACTGCCCACCACTCATATAGGGTGGCACAGTATCTTGCAGATAGAAAAGTCATAAATGTTTTCCTCTGCAATATAATTGCAGTTGCCTACCATTTTGTGTCAGGCCCACAGACTGCACTGTGTCCACTGCCCACAACTCATGTAGGGTGGCACAGCATCTTGCTGTTGAAAAATTCATTTAATATTTCTTCTGTAATATAATTGCAGTTGCCTGCCAGTGAGTGTCAGGCCCACAGACTGTACTGTGCCCACTGCCCACCACTCATATAGTGTGGCACAGCGTCTTGCTGTTAAAAAATTAATTTAAGTTATATAATTGCAGTGTAATGACCGGCAACACGCACAGGGAGAAAAACAGGAAAAGCCCTGCGCAAGGGAGAGGGAAAGGTGGTGACCCCTAACTCACCTTGCAGCTGGCACCTGCCTGCCCTGATGTCCCTAGACGGGTTCTTCACCCGTGCGTCGATCACGTGCCTAAACCCTGGCTTTCCCTGAAATGAGCCCTAGATAATGAACGGGCCGGTGGGATCGCTAGTCCTCACCACTGCACTAAGAGGGAAACACCAGGGAGAGGACAGACAAACACAGACAAACACAAACACACAGGTGGACGGCAACAATTGTCCACAAGGTCCAACAGGGATCCAGAGGGTAGCGTTCCAAGGCAACACTCAGAGAACGCAGCAACACGGCTCCAGTGGGTCAGAATAGATGTCCAGGCAGGAAGCTCTATATCTGGCAACCAGAGAAGTGTGAGAGGGGAATATAAGGAGGATTGGGAGTGCTGGACAAGGAACAGATGAGAGAAGGAGCTACGGATCCCTGAGTGAGCCAAAAGGGTTTGTAAAGCAAACCCAGAAAGCTACAATAAGGAAACTTCCCTATCTGACATAGAGCGCGCAGCCAACCGCTGCGACCTCCTGACCCCGGGTACAACGGAGTCAGGCGTGGCTCTTGACACCCTCGTGACAGTACCCCCCTCTCTACGAGGGGCCTCCGGACACTCAGGACCAGGTCTCTCAGGATGAGAGGCATGAAAAATCTGAACTAGCCTGTCGGCGTTTACCTCAGACGCAGGAACCCACATTCTTTCCTCGGGACCGTAACCTCTCCAGTGCACCAGATATTGGAGAGAGCGGCGGACCCGACGAGAATCAATAATTTTGGATATCTGGAATTCCAAACTACCATCCACGACAACAGGAGGGGGTGGCAGCGGTGACGGTTCTAGAGGTGGAACATATTTTTTGAGTAACGACTTATGAAAGACATTATGGATTTTAAAAGTCTGAGGTAACTCCAGGCGAAAAGCCACGGGGTTGATGATGGCTACAATCTTGTAAGGACCAATAAACCTAGGACCCAGTTTCCAAGAGGAAACCTTCAACTTGATATTCCTAGTAGACAACCACACATAGTCATTCACTCCTAGGTCCGGACCTGGCGACCGTCTCTTATCAGTCATGCATTTGTATTTACCTCCTATATTTTTCAAGTTAGCTTGCACCTTCTGCCATACTGATGAAAGAGATGACGAAAACCGTTCCTCTTCGGGAACCCCAGAAGACCCCCCCTCTTCGAAAGTACAGAATTGGGGATGAAAACCATATGCACTAAGAAATGGTGACTTGCCAGTGGATTCCTGACGACGATTATTTATGGCAAACTCAGCTAATGGTAAATATGACGACCACAACTCTTGGTTTTCAGACACAAAACATCTTAGATATGTCTCCAGGTTTTGGTTGGTACGCTCAGTCTGTCCATTCGACTAAGGATGGAAAGCTGACGAAAAGGACAAGTGAACCCCCAAACGGGAACAAAAGGCTTTCCAAAATTTAGAAATAAACTGGGTTCCCCGATCCGAAACAACATCGGAGGGGACCCCGTGAAGCTTCACGATCTCACTGACGAATACCTGAGCAAGAGTTTTAGCATTAGGTAGTGCGGGTAACGCAATAAAGTGTGCCATTTTGCTAAACCTGTCCACTACTACCAAAATCACTGTTTTACCCGCAGACAAAGGTAAGTCAGTGATAAAATCCATAGACAGATGTGTCCATGGTCTATTGGGAATGACGAGTGGTAATAGAGACCCTGCAGGACGTGTATGTGAAACTTTTGCGCGCGCACAGGTAGAACAAGAAGACACAAAATCCAATACATCCTGACGCAACCTTGGCCACAGTGGCGTACCTACCAGGGAAGCAGGGGAAGCAGCTGCTTCGGGGCCCGGGCTGACAAGGGGCCCGGAGCAGTAGTAAACAGACTGGCCACACCCCCTCTACACTCACTTCACTGCTGCTTGGAATATCCTCGGAGCAGAGCAGGGAGCTAAGCCCCGCCCATCAGCACAGACCATTAATAGAGGAGCCTGGCTGCTTAATAGTGCAGCCAGGGCTCAGGACAGTGTGCTACAGGGAGATCCTGTCTCCCCTCCCTCTCCTAACTATTAGTACAGCCCAGCTCCTGCTACAGAGACTGCTCTGTAGTCGGCAGTAACAGGAGGGAGAGGGGAGACTGAATAGTGACACTGGAAGTGCTGCAGAATGAAGATGCTGTGTCACTATCAGGAGCCCATACATTCCAGGCTTATCCCTGCCAACCCTAGCTGTCCTGCATCTCATGTAGCCTCCCCAGCTGCATTCATCTGCTGTCCTTTCAGAGCCCCCCCCCCCCCAGTTCTGTCCTGTGGGCCTCCTACTTATCTGATGCCCTGCCCTCTAGGCCCCCTATCCATCTGATGCCACACTCCTCTGGGCGCCCATGTGCAGCTTGGGGACACCAGTATGAGGCCAGAATGGGGACTGGAAGATCACGGAGCGGCGTGGAGCAGGCGAGTATGGTTTTTTCCACAACTGTACAATGCACCACTAGTTCACATCACATTTTTGTCCAACATTTAAAGGGGTTGTCCGGGTTCAGAGCTGAACCCGGACATATCCTTATTTTCACCCAGACAGCCCCCCTGAGGCTAGCATCGGAGCATCTTATGCTCCGATGCACTCCTTTGCTCTGTGCTAAATCGCGCAGGGCACGGGCTCTTTTGTTTCCGCCCGGCAGTGTGTTCGGTGACGTCACCGGCTCTGAGGGGCGGGCTTTCGCTCTGCCCTAGCCGTTTTACTGGCTAGGGCAGAGCTAAGTCCAGCCCATCAGTGCCAGTGACGTCACCGGGGTTCCTGGCAGCCCCATGGAGAGCCCCGGTACGTCACCAGATCTCCAAAAAATGCCTTTGCCCTGCACAATTTAGCGCAGGGCAAAGGAGAGCATCAGAGCATAAACTGCTGCGATGCTCATGTCAGGGGGGCTGCCGGGGTGAAAATGGAGGGATGTCCGGGTTCAGCTCTGAACCCAGACAACCCCTTTAAGGCTGGGTTCACATCACGTTTTTCCCATCCGTTTAACGTATACAAAAAAACATATTCGGATGCCTCATACTGATGCCATGACAGTGACATCCGTTCACCATAGAGTTTCATTGTAAAAAAAAATATATATAATTTTTTTTTTTTACCGGATTGTGCAAAATACAAGAACGTGGAGTACTGCATTTTTGTATTGTGTACATCATAGTCCAGTAAAAACACATGTATGTTAAAGAATCAAATGCCACTGTATGACGCCTGCCTGCCCGTTTAAAAATTTGCTGTGGGGCCCAGTCATTTCTAGCTACTCGACTGGTTACCAGGGGCTCAGACCATGGGGACAGACTACAGTCGATGTCAGCCCTGCAGTAATACATAGAATGGGTGCCTATGCTACAGCAGGGGTCATACTGTACATACAGTGTAGTGTGATGTCATGTTCACCTCTCCGGGTATATTACCCAGGAAAGCACAATTCTGCAAAAAGGACATGTTCTATCTTTTGGTGGAATGGAACCCCACGGAAGCCCTGCGTAGTGCTTACATAGTGTTCCGTTCCGTGATTCCGTTTCGCACCCTTCTGCATCTCTGGATTTGCGGACCCATTAAAGTGAATAGGTCCGCATCCGTGATGCGGAATGCACACGGAAGGGTGCCCATTTATTGCTGATCCGCATATGCGGTCGTCAATACAGGAATGGCTGGCCCCTTTCACACAAACGATACGGGTTGGCTCCAGATGCGTTCAGGGTGCATTCAGTGAAACTCGCACCATTTTTCAAGAAAGTTCAGTCAGTTTTGTCTAAGATTGCGTTCAGTTTTTTCTGCGCAGGTGCAATGCGTTTTGATGCGTTTTTCATGCACATGATAAAAAACTAAAAGTTTACAAACAATATCTCCTTGCAACCTGGTGGTGAGCGTGGTGACGTCGGCGCAGGTCCTGCGGAAAGAAGATAGAAGATTTCTATCCTTATTCAGCAGGACCTGCTCCGACGTCACCACGCTCACCACGTTGTGAGCGCGGTGACGTCACCAAAGGTACTTTTCCTGCCAGGTCCTGAAAGAAGACGAGCCGGGCTGCGCGATCAAGTGGATGAGGTGAATAATTAATCATTTTATTATTTTTTAACCCCTCAAGCCACATGTTACTTAGCATTCTGTATTAAGAATGCTATTATTTTCCCTTATAACCATGTTATAAGGGAAAATAATAAAGTTCGGGTCCCTATCATCTCCTAGCAACCATCCGTGAAAATCGCATTGCATCCGCAATGCTTGCGGATGCAATTTTCAAGCAGCCCCATTCACTTCTGTGGTGCCTGCGCTACATGAAAAACGCTGAATATAGAGCATGCTGCGATTTTTATGCAACGCACAAGTCATGCGTGGAAATCACTGATCATGTACACAGCCCCATTGAAGTGAATGGGTCCGGATTCAGTTTGGATGCAATGTGTTCACATCATGCATTGCACCCGCGCGGAAAACTCGCCCGTGTGAAAGGGGCCTAAGACTTTGACACGGCCCCCACAACAGTATGATAGAATGACACTACATGACAGATAGGGTGTGTGTGTATGTATATAATATATATAATAGGAAAAGGATGGCATGGCAGCCTAGTCTGGTCTAGATCGTGACTAGCCAAAGGAGCAGGGTTTACACGGGGGGGGGGGGGGCCATACAAAAATTTGCTGTGGGGCCCACTCACCTCTAGTTACGCCCCTGCTTGGCCACCAAAAACGACGAGACAATAGCTCTAAGGTTGCTTTACTACCCGGGTGCCCAGCAAGTGCCGAATTATGATGTTCCTTTAATAATTCGAGACGTAGGTTCAACGGTACAAACAATTTCTCTGAGGGGCAAGAGACCGGGGCGTCCCCCTGGGCATCTAACACCTTCCCCTCCAAAGCAGAGTGTACCGCAGAGACAACCACTCCTCTTTGTAGAATGGGTACCGGATCACTCACATTACCCCCTCCAGGGAAACAACGAGATAGTGCATCAGCCTTGGTATTCTTTACCCCAGGACGATAGGTAATCACAAAGTTAAACCTGGTAAAAAATAGCGACCACCTAGCCTGTCTAGGGGTGAGACGCTTAGCTGATTCGAGGTACAGCAGATTTTTGTGGTCCGTAAACACAGTGACGGGGTGGACTGCCCCCTCTAAAAAGTGACGCCACTCCTCAAACGCAAGTTTAAAGGGAATCTGTCACCGGGATTTTGGGTATAGAGCTGAGGACATGGGTTGCTAGATGGCCGCTAGCACATCCGCAATACCCAGTCCCCATAGCTCTGTGTGCTTTTATTGTGTCAAAAAAACGATTTGATACATATGCAAATTAACCTAAGATGAGTCCTGTAGGTAAGATGAGTCAGGGACAGGACTCATCTCAGGTTAATTTGCATATGTATCAAATCGTTTTTTTGACACAATAAAAAGTACACAGAGCGATGGGGACTTGGTATTGCAGATGTGCTAGCGGCCATCTAGAAACCCATGTCCTCAGCTTTATACACAAAATCCTGGTGACAGGTTCCCTTTAATAGCTAACAGTTCCCTATTGCCAATATCGTAGTTCTGTTCTGCTGCAGATAGTTTTTTAGAAAAGAAAGCACAAGGACGCCATTTGCCAGGAGACGGACCCTGAGACAGTACAGCCCCCACTCCCACCTCTGATGCATCGACTTCAACAATAAAAGGCTGAGAGACATCAGGTTGGACTAGTACAGGTGCTGAGGTAAACCTCTTTTTTAGAGAGGAAAAAGCAACTTTTGCGGCGTCAGACCATTTAGAAAAATCAGTCCCCTTCCTAGTCATGTCAGTAAGGGGTTTTACGATCACCGAATAATTTTTAATGAATTTCCTATAGAAATTCGCGAAGCCCAAGAACCGTTGTAGTGCTTTGAGGTTCTCAGGAAGATCCCAATCCAAAATTGCCTGGACCTTCCTAGGATCCATACGGAAACCTGACGCAGATAAATAATAACCTAGGGATTGTATCTCCTGAACGGCAAAAACACATTTTTCAATTTTAGCATATAATTCATTCGTCCGTAGGACCTGTAGTACTTGTCTGACATGCTCCTCATGTGTTCTCAGATCAGACGAATAAATTAAGATATCATCTAGGTATATTACCACAAACCTGCCGATTAGATGACTAAAAATGTAATTAACGAAATGTTGAAAGACGGCAGGAGCATTGGTCAGGCCGAAAGGCATAACTAGATTTTCATAATGCCCCTCAGGGGTGTTAAAAGCTGTTTTCCACTCATCCCCCTCTTTAATACGAATCAGATTGTAGGCCCCCCTAAGATCGAGTTTGGAGAACCACCTAGCACCCGCAATCTGGTTAAACAGGTCAGGAATGAGAGGAAGAGGGTATGGGTCTCGGATGGTTATCCGATTTAATTCACGAAAATCTAGGCAAGGACGCAGGCCCCCATCTTTCTTTTTAACAAAGAAAAACCCTGCAGCCACGGGTGAAGAAGAGGGTCTGATGTGTCCCTTAGCCGAACTCTCGGAGATATAATCCTTCATGGCTTGTCTCTCTGGACCTGAAAGATTATATAACCTGGTCTTCGGTAATTTTGCGCCGGGAATAAGGTTAACCGGGCAATCATAAGGACGATGAGGTGGTAACTTCTGACAACCCTTTTCAGAAAAAACGTCCTCAAAGTCCGAAACAAATGTAGGTAGGGTAGCTATGGAGGCGACTAAGCAATTGCTATTTAAGCAATTTTCTCTGCACGGCTCACTCCACTCCAATATCTCCCTGGCCTGCCAATCCACCACTGGATTGTGCGCTACCAACCAGGGAAGACCCAGCACTACCGGAGCGGGAAGCCCCTCCAGAACAAAACATGAGAGCATCTCGTTATGGTGGTCCCCTACCCGAAGGTGTAAATTATGAACGATGTGGGTGAGGTTTCTCTGAGACAGAGGAGCAGAATCTATAGCAAATATGGGAATAGGTCTCTGTAGTGTACAGAGAGACAAACCCATAGTGCAGGCAAAATGGGCATCTATCAAATTTACCCCTGCTCCACTGTCTAGAAAGAAAGAAATAGTCTCTGTCTTATCACCAAAAACAATAACCGCTGGCAACACAAATTGCGATGTACGTATGGAGGAAACGTATACCCCCCGGCTGACATCCTCCACACAGCCTGGGGTTAGTAGTTTTCCGACGGTTTTTTGTTTCTGAGGAAAGAAGGACAGACATTAATGAAATGACCCCTCGCCCCACAAAAAAAACAACCCCCACGCCTACGGCGAACCTCAGGAGGACGGACCTGACGAGTAGTTCCTCCTAGCTGCATAGGCTCGTCTAAGTCCGTACAGACTAACTGCTGCTTGGGAGGGGTTACCAATGGCTCCGGTTTTTTCAACCTGTCCCTAAGGCGTCTATCTATACGGATAGAAAGGGACATAACTGGATCAAGGGAAAAGGGGGTCTCATACAATGCAAGCGCATCCTTAACCCTTTCGGATAACCCAGAGCAGAACTGACTCCTGAGAGCCGGGTCGTTCCATTGGGTATCCATAGCCCACCTACGGAAGTCAGAGCAATACTCCTCTACCGGCCGCTCTCCTTGTAGGAGTCTCCGTAATTTTGATTCAGCCAGTGCGACTCGGTCAGGGTCGTCATATATGAGACCCAAGGCCCCGAAAAACTCATCCACTGACCGAAGAGCCTGGGAATCAGTAGGTAAAGAGAATGCCCAGGACTGCGGGTCCCCCTGCAGCAGGGAAATAACAACACCCACCCGTTGTTCTTCATTACCAGAGGAGTAAGGACGCAGTTTAAAAGTATAGTTTACAGGCCTCACGAAAAGTCAAAAACTTGTCCCTTCCCCCAGAAAATCTGTCAGGGAGAGGGACCTTGGGTTCCACAACAACCTGGTTACCAGTAGCAACCGCTGGGCTTGCGGTCTGTTGTAATTGCTGCTGTTGCTGGAGGATCGATGCCTTCAATCCTGCCACCTCCAAAGACAGGCCATGAAATTGTTCGGACAGAGCAGCAATTGGATCCATACTGGATTCTAAGTAGGTAAAAAACTATTTTTTTTTTTTTTTTTTACCTACACAAAAATAACAAAAATAAGGGCCAGATATAATGTAATGACCGGCAACACGCACAAGGAGAAAAACAGGGAAAGCCCTGCCCAAGGGAGAGGGAAAGGTGGTGACCCCTAACTCACCTTGCAGCTGGCACCTGCCTGCCCTGACATCCCTAGACGGGTTCCTCACCCGTGCGGCGATCACGTGCCTAAACCCTGGCTTTCCCTGAAATGAGCCCTAGATAATGAACGGGCCGGTGGGATCGCTAGTCCTCACCACTGCACTAAGAGGGAAACACCAGGGAGAGGACAGACAAACACAGACAAACACAAACACACAGGTGGACGGCAACAATTGTCCACAAAGGTCCAACAGGGATCCGGAGGGTAGCGTTCCAAGGCAACACTCAGAGAACGCAGCAACACAGCTCCAGTGGGTCAGAATAGATGTCCAGGCAGGAAGCTCTATATCTGGCAACCAGAGAAGTGTGAGAGGGGAATATAAGGAGGATTGGGAGTGCTGGACAAGGAACAGCTGAGAGAAGGAGCTACGGATCCCTGAGTGAGCCAAAAGGGTTTGTAAAGCAAACCCAGAAAGCTACAATAAGGAAACTTCCCTATCTGACATAGAGCGCGCAGCCAACCGCTGCGACCTCCTGACCCTGGGTACAACGGAGTCAGGCGTGGCTCTTGACACCCTCGTAACATGCAGTTGCCTGCCAATGAGTGTCAGGCCCACAGACTGTACTGTGCCCACTGCCCAACACTCATATAGGGTGGCACAGTACCTTGCAGATAGAAAAGTCATTAAATTTTTCCTCTGTAATATAATTGCAGTTGCCTACCATTGTGTGTCAGGCCCACAGACTGCACTGTGCCCACTGCCCACCACTCATATAGGGTTGCACAGTACCTTGCAGATAAAAAAGTAATTTATTTTTTCTCTGTAATATAATTGCAGTTGCCTGCTAGTGGGTGTCAGGCCCACAGACAGTACTGTGCCCACTGCCCACCACTCATATAGGGTGGCACAGTACCTTGCAGATAGAAAAGTCATTAAATTTTTCCTCTGTAATATAATTGCAGTTGCCTGCCAGTGTGTGTCAGGCCCACAATCTGTACTGTGCCCACTGCCCATCACTCATACAGGGACTGCAGAATTATTAGGCAAGTTGTATTTTTGAGGATTAATTTTATTATTGACCAACAACCATGTTCTCAATGAACCCAAAAATCTCATTAATATCAAAGGTAAATATTTTTGGAAGTAGTTTTTAGTTTTAGCTATTTTAGGGGGATATCTGTGTGTGCAGGTGACTATTACTGTGCATAATTATTAGGCAACTTAACAAAAAACAAATATATACCCATTTCAATTATTTATTTTTACCAGTGAAACCAATATAACATCTCAACATTCACAAATATACATTTCTGACATTCAAAAACAAAACAAAAACAAATCAGTGACCAATATAGCCACCTTTCTTTGCAAGGACACTCAAAAGCCTGCCATCCATGGATTCTGTCAGTGTTTTGATCTGTTCACCATCAACATTGCGTGCAGCAGCAACCCCAGCCTCCCAGACACTGTTCAGAGAGGTGCACTGTTTTCCCTCCTTGTAAATCTCACATTTGATGATGGACCACAGGTTCTCAATGTGGTTCAGATCAGGTGAACAAGGAGGCCATGTCATTCGATTTTCTTCTTTTATACCCTTTCTTGCCAGCCACGCTGTGGAGTACTTGGACGCGTGTGATGGAGCATTGTCCTGCATGAAAATCATGTTTTTCTTGAAGGATGCACACTTCTTCCTGTACCACTGCTTGAAGAAGGTGTCTTCCAGAAACTAGCAGCAGGACTGGGAGTTGAGCTTGACTCCATCCTCAACCCGAAAAGGCCCCACAAGCTCATCTTTGATGATACCAGCCCAAACCAGTACTCCACCTCCACCTTGCTGGCATCTGAGTTGGACTGGAGCTCTCTGCCCTTTACCAATCCAGCCACAGGCCCATCCATCTGGCCCATCAAGACTCACTCTCATTTCATCAGTCCATAAAACCTTAGAAAAATCAGTCTTGAGATATTTCTTGGCCCAGTCTTGACGTTTCAGCTTGTGTGTCTTGTTCAGTGGTGGTCGTCTTTCAGCCTTTATTACCTTGGCCATGTCCCTGAGTATTGCACACCTTGTGCTTTTGGGCACTCCAGTGATGTTGTAGCTCTGAAATATGGCCAAACTGGTGGCAAGTGGCATCTTGGCAGCTGCACGCTTGACTTTTCTCAGTTCATGGGCAGTTATTTTGCGCCTTGGTTTTTCCACACGCTTCTTGCGACCCTGTTGACTATTTTGAATGAAACGCTTGCTTGTTCGATGATCACGCTTCAGAAGCTTTGCAATTTTAAGAGTGCTGCATCCCTCTGCAAGATATCTCACTATTTTTGACTTTTCTGAGCCTGTCAAGTCCTTCTTTTGACCCATTTTGCCAAAGGAAAGGAAGTTGCCTAATAATTATGCACACCTGATATAGGGTGTTGATGTCATTAGACCACACCCCTTCTAATTACAGAGATGCACATCACCTAATATGCTTAATTGGTAGTAGGCTTTCAAGCCTATACAGCTTGGAGTAAGACAACATGCATAAAGAGGATGATGTGGTCAAAATACTAATTTGCCTACTAATTCTGCACTCCCTGTATATGGTGGAACAGTACCTTGCAGATAAAAAGTCATTTAATTTTTCCTCTGTAATATAATTGCTGTTGCCTTCCAGTATGTGGCAAGCCCACAGACAGTACTGTGCACACTGCCCACCACTCATATAGGGTGGTACAGTACCTTGCAGATAAAAAAAGTAATTTAATTTTTCCTCTGTAATATAATTGCAGTTGCCTGCCAGTGAGTGTCAGGCCCACAGACTGTACTGTACCCACTGCCCACCACTCATATAGGGTGGCACAGCATCTTGCTGTTAAAAAATCCATTACATTTTTCCTCTGTAATATAATTGCAGTTGCCTGCCAGTGAGTGTCAGGCCCACAGACTGTACTGTGCCAACTGCCCACCACTCATATAGGGTGGCACAGCATCTTGCTGTTTAAAAAGTAATTTCATTTTTCCTCTGTAATATAATTGCAGTTGCCTGCCAGTGAGTGTCAGGCCCACAGACTGCACTGTGCCTACTGCCCACCACTCATATAGGGTGGCACAGTACCTTGCACGCATAGTACCACTAATTTAAAAAGAAATTACATGCATAGGCAGGCCACCCCGCAAGGGCCGTCGTGGTCGTGGTGCTGTGATTTCCTTTGGCCCTAGAATAAAGCCCAGTGTTCAGAGGCCACATACACTGAACTCGAAAAATTCTGAGGACATAGTTGACTGGCTTACACAGGACAACCAATCTTCTACAGCTTCCGCTCGGAACCTTGACGCACCATCCTCTTTCCAGCTCAGCTTCGGGCACCTCTCAATTTACCACTCGCCCGCCTGCCGCCACCACCAACACTAGCACCACAGCCGCTTCACTTGATCTGTCAAAAGAGTTATTTACACATCAGTTGGAAGAAATGAGTAATGCGCAACTATTATTGCCAGAGGATGTAGACAACAGTGATATGTCTCAGTCAGGCAGCATTACACAGATGGACGTACGGTGTGATGATGATGATGATGTTGTACCCACTGCTGCTTCCTTTGCTGAGTTGTCGAATACAAGGGTGCCCGCTCAAAGAGAAGAAGAACAGGGGGAAAGTTCAGATGGGGAGACAGAGAGGAAGATGATACGAGTTGGAAGCAGGGGGCGTTTGTCGCAAGGAGCTAGTGGCACAT
Organism: Bufo gargarizans; assembly: GCF_014858855.1. Lineage (NCBI taxonomy): Eukaryota > Metazoa > Chordata > Amphibia > Anura > Bufonidae > Bufo > Bufo gargarizans. The sequence continues at coordinate 393,056,166 of NC_058082.1, read as the reverse complement.
TCAGACAGCAACAGCATGTATCGGCACCCATTGTCAGCCAGACAGCACGCCAATCAATGCATGCTGTTGCCACCACCAGAATGCCGCCATTTGCAGCCTGTGCCAAAAGAAACTGAGTTGTGGGAAGTCCAACACCCACCTAGGTACAACTGCTTTGCGAAGGCACATGATCTCACATCACAAACGCCTATGGGATCAGCACACGATGACGAGTACAAGCAGCACACAAACTCAAAGCCACCATCCTCCTCCTGGTCCAGCATCTTTAGCCACGTCAACCACTGCTGTCCTCCTTGCCCCCTCTCAACCACCCGCCACTCCACCTCTCATCTTCAGCAGTTCCTACTCATCTGCCCACAGTCAGGTGTCTGTCAAGGAAATGTTTGAGCGTAAGAAGCCAATGTCAGAGTCACCCCATTGCCCGGCGTCTGACAGCTGGCTTGTGGGAACTCTTAGCCGACCAGCTTTTACCAGACTAGCTGGTGGAGTCTGAGGCCTTCAAAAAATTTGTAGCTATTGGGACACCGCAATGGAAGGTACACGGCTGAATTTTTCTTTCACAAAAGGCAATCCCCCAACTGTACTCTATTGTGGAAAAGAATGTCATGGCATGTCTGGCACACAATGTTGGGGCAAGGGTCCATCTGACCACTGATACCTGGTCTGCAAAGCACGGTCAGGGCAGGTATATCACGTACACTGCGCATTGGGTAAACCTGCTGACGGCTGCCAAGCATGGAATCCGTGGCTCTGCAGCGGAGTTGGTGACACCGCCACGACTTGCAGGCAGGCCTGCTGCCACCTCCTCTACTCCTCCTACTCTATCCTCTTCGCTAACCTCCTCGGCTGAGTCCTCTTCTGTTGCTGCGTCTTACCCCACATCAACTGCACCCCCCCAGCTCCCCAGGGGCTATTCCACATCCCGGATACGACAGTGTCACAACGTTTTGGGGTTGACTTGCCTGAAAACAGATACCGGACCAGCACTCCTGTCCGCCCTGAATGCACAGGTGGATCAGTGGCTGACCCTGCACCAACTGTAGATCAGCAAAGTGGTGTGTGATAATGGAAGAAATCTGTTGGCGGCATTGAATTTGGGCAAGTTGACACATGTGCCATGTGTGGCACATGTGTTGAATCTGATCATACAACGCTTTGTGCATAAGTACCCAGGCTTACAGGACGTCCTCAAGCAGTCCAGGAAGGTGTGTGGCCATTTCAGGCGTTCCTACCCAGCAATGCCGCACTTTTCCGATATTCAGCGGCGAAACAACATGCCAGTGAGGCTCTTGATTTGCGACAGCCCCACACATTGGAATTCAACACTCCTAATGTTCGACTGCCTGCTCCAACAAGAAAAAGCAGTCAATGAGTATTTGTATGACCGGAGTGCTAGGACAGCCTCTGTGGAGCTGGGTATTTTTTTTGCCACCTTACTGGACGCTCATGCGCAATGCCTGTAGGCTCATGCGTCCTTTTGAGGAGGTGACAAACCTAGTCAGTTGCACTGAAGGCACCATCAGCGACCTCATCCCATTTGTTTTCTTCCTGGAGCATGCCCTGCGAAGACTGCTGGATCAGGCCGTAGATTAGCGTGAAGAGGAAGAGGAAGAGTTGTGGTCACCATCACCACAAGTAACAGCCTTATCATCATCGCTTGCTGGACCTGCGGCAACGCTGGAAGAGGAGTCTGAGGAAGAGGAGTCAGAGGAGGAATGTGGCTTTGAGGAGGAGGAAGACCAACCACAGCAGGCATCCCAGAGTGCTCGTTGTCACCTATCTGGGACCCGTGGTGTTGTACATGGCTGGGGGGAAGAACAGACCTTCAATGAGATCACTGAGGACGAGGAACGGGACATGAGTAACTCGGCACCCAACCTTGTGCAAATGGGGTTGTACTGTCTTCTTTCATAGTTTGTTAATGTGAGTGCTCATGTGTGTGCCTTCAGCACCATCTAGTGACCTTTAGCTGTAAGTGCATCTTCTGCCTTTTTAAGTTATGCATATTCATTAGGTCACCTGACTTCCTGCTCACAGTGCTTTCTGGGAAAGAGACAAGCTCCTGCTTCCTTTTCTCCTCACCTCATGGAAGGAGCAGCTGCACATTGTGTGTCTCTTACTAAAGCATCGTCGGTAAGGGATTTATTTATGTTTTTGTATTGGTTTTGTGTACACTGTGCTGTATACTCAGTTATTGTATGTTCATTTTCCTAGTTTACCTTATCTACTGCCGGTTAATAAAGCCACAGATTACAGAAAGAAGTCTCATCTTATTAACTAGTAGAATGGTGATATCTGCCTGTTGAACTGCATATAGACCCCGGGGGTACATGTTGTGAGAACAGGACAGTAAACGACGACTTCTAGCGAGAGAAGCACACCTGACTACACAGAAGTCTGTTACGGTCCACGCAATATCTGCAAACGGACACCACAGCGACTTCTATACAGTCCAGTGCTGCAAGGAGATAGCCGCTTCAAGCAATGTAGACACATTTGATTGCATACTGTGACCGCTCTCTAAGCACAGCGACCGGCATTCCACAGCACAGTAGTCTCCACGCGGTTAAGTGTCTTCATCAACACCATGTCGCGTAGCACAGTATCAAGCTACAAGACAAGATCAGGGAAGGATGGTTCCACCAAATCATCTTCCGTTAGCAATGCAGCCGCCATTGCCCGCGCAAAGGCAGAAGCCGCGAAGGTCAAAGCAGCCTTTGCCGAACAAGAAATGAAGATGAAAGAAGAAAGGGCTGAGAAAGCAAAGCAACAGGTCCTCTTAGATGCAAAGCTAGAGAAACTCGCCGTAGAGAAAGAAACGGCAGCCGCCATAGCTGAAGCAGAGTTCTTGGAAGCAATGGAATACCCGAAAACCGGAAGTCACCGCAGCGTGCTTAGCCCAGAACTCGGCCAGCAAGATCCTGTACAACGCACTTCAGAGTACGTCCGTCAACACTCCAGACCAAACAGCATTGCCGATCCATTCCCTGGAACCGAAGATGTCACCTATGCCACAGAGCAATCGTACCGTCCAAAAGAAAGAGTAACGCTCGGAACCCAGTCCTACAAACAAGAGAGCCCAGAGCCACGTGACAAAACTCCAGCTAACTTCCCTGCACACCACGGAAGCCAGCTTCCAGTCCAGCCTGCAGAGCCACCTTATCCCACAAGACGGTATGACATGGGCTGGCCTAAGTCAGAGACTCCATACAGGTATGATCGCACACCACACTCTCACTGTGACCTTCCACCTCCAACCAACCTTAGTAGTAACCAGAGCACAATAGACTTTGCCAGGTTCTTTACTAAACGTGAGCTAGTTACAAAGGGACTGGCGAAGTTCAGTGATCGCCCTGAAAACTATAGAGCATGGCGGGCCTCCTTTTATAACATTACAAAAGACTTGGGTCTGTCATACAGTGAGGAGATAGACTTCCTTGTAGATCGGCTTGGAAAAGACTCTGTAGAACATGCCAAGAGAATCAGGGATATTAATATAAACTACCCAGAGATTGGCCTAAAAATGATCTGGGATAGACTTGATGAATGTTATGGTTCTGCAGAGGTCATAGAGGATGCATTGTTTAAAAGAATTGACGAATTCCCTAAAATATCTAGCAAAGGATTCCAGAAACTTAGGGATTTAAGTGATCTACTGATGGAATTACAGGTTGCCAAAGCCGAAGGGGATTTACCGGGGCTTGCTTTCCTCGACACTGCCAGAGGTGTCAAACCTATTGTATTAAAGCTTCCCCACAACCTACAGGAGAAATGGGTCTCCCACGGGTCAAGGTACAAACATACCTACAATGTGCCATTCCCTCCCTTCAGTGTATTTGTTGACTTTGTAAGGCTAGAAGCTAATATTCGTAATGACCCTAGCTTTGATCTATCACAGTCTTGTGCCACTCCCTATGACCATAGACCACATAAAGGATCAGTGGCAGTGCACAAAACTAACATTTCACCTGCAGATTCTTACAGGCATTACAGCTCCCCCAGCCACGAAACAGTCAAAGATCCTGGTAAGCAGTGCCCTCTACACAAGAAGCCACACCCTCTTCTGAAGTGCAGAGCCTTTAGAGAAATGTCCATAGGAGATCGCAAAGCCTTCCTCAAAGAGAACCACATTTGCTACAAGTGCTGCTCATCTACATCACATATTGCCAAAGACTGTCAGGTTAGTGTAAAATGCACAGAATGCAACAACTCAGATCACAACACGGCCCTACATCCTGGGCCTTCCCCATGGACCTCATCACAGAGTAACAGTGCCAGAGAGCATGGCGGGGAGGAAAGTAACTCTGAAGCTAACCCACCAGCAGTTACTTCACAATGCACTGAAGTCTGTAAAGGACTCATAGGCGGCAGGTCCTGCTCAAAAATCTGCCTAACAAAAGTATACCCAAAGGGCTGCAGAGACAAAGCCATCAATGTTTACGCCATCCTAGATGACCAAAGTAATGCGTCCCTAGCCAAATCTACTTTCTTTGACATTTTCAACATCAAAGGGCCCAACACTCCTATATTCCCTAAAGACCTGTGCAGGTACTGTAGAAACAGCGGGGAGGAGAGCTAGTGGTTACCTAATCGAGTCCATAGATGGTAAAACGTGTCTTTCCTTACCAACTATTACTGAATGTAACCAAATTCCTGATAATAGACACGAGATCCCTACACCAGAGGTAGCCATACATCACCCCCATTTACAGCGTATAGCCCATCTCTTACCAAAATTCGATCCTAACGCTCAGATAATCCTACTCCTGGGGAGAGATATCTTACAAGTTCAGAAAACTAGAGAGCAGATTAATGGCCCTCATCATGCTCCTTATGCCCAAAGGCATGACCTAGGATGGGTCATAGTAGGAGATGTCTGCTTAGGAAGCATACACAAACCAACTTCCATTAATAGCATGCTTACAAGCACATTAGATAATGGACGTCCCTCTATCTTCCAACCATGTAAAAACAACTTCCTCATAAAGGAATTGCCACATAGTACTCAACTACCTTGTTCTTTCATAGACTCTGTAGACCACGACATAGCTTGTGACAGTGACAAAGACCACTTAGGTTGCTCAGTGTTCCAAAGGACCAAGGAGGACAATCAGGTAGCAATGTCCCACGAAGACAGATTGTTTTTAGAAACCATGCAAAAGGAAATCACTAAGGATGAAACAAATAGTTGGGTAGCACCCCTTCCCTTCAGGCCTCAAAGGCAACGTTTGCCTAACAACAGAGAGCAAGTCTACAGACGTTTTGTCTCTCTAAGGCGTAGCTTCCACAAGAAACCAGAAATGAAAGACCACTTCTTTACTTTCATGAGGAAAATATTTGAGAATGGTCATGCTGAGGTAGCTCCTACCCTTAAAAACTCAGAAGAATGTTGGTATTTACCCATATTCGGGGTTTACCACCCAAAGAAACCGGGTCAAATTAGAGTAGTGTTTGACTCTAGTGCAAAATATGAAGGCGTCTCCTTAAACGACGTCCTGCTCTCAGGTCCTGATCTTAACAACAAGCTCCTAGGAGTACTGCTTCGTTTTCGCAAAGACTCTGTTGCCTTCATGGCAGACATTCAGCAGATGTTTCATTGCTTTCTCGTTAAAGAGGAACACAGAAACTTCTTAAGATTTCTTTGGTTTGTTGACAATGACCCCACAAAAGATATTGCGGAGTACCGCATGCGGGTACATATCTTTGGTAACAGCCCCTCCCCTGCAGTTGCAACTTATGGTCTTAGACACTCTGCTCAGGAAGGCGAACTAGAATATGGGTCAGACGTCAGACAATTCGTAGAAAGAGACTTTTATGTAGATGACTGTCTAAAATCACTACCCACTGTTGAGGATGCAATAAGTCTCCTTAAGAGAGCTCAAGAAATGCTTGCATGCTCAAACCTGAGACTCCACAAAATAGCCTCTAATAGTAAGCAGCTGATAGAAGCATTTCCCTCTCAAGACCATTCAAATGACCTACAGAGCTTAGACTTAGGGACTGACTCCCTTCCTATACAACGTAGCCTTGGTCTCCTCTGGGATCTAAAATCAGATACGTTTACCTTCCAAGTCAGCCAGGAAGAGAAGCCCTTTACCCGTAGAGGTGTCCTGTCTGCCATAAACAGTCTTTATGATCCCTTAGGATTCACTGCCCCTGTTACAATCCAGGGCAAATCACTACTTAGAGACTTAACTCAGGAAACATTGGATTGGGATCATCCACTATCCCCTGAAAAAAGGAACCTATGGATAGAGTGGAGAAACTCCCTAAAGACTTTATCTAGCCTGCATGTTCCATGTTCTTACGCTCCTGTGCCATCCACAGAAGTAAAAACACAAAAACTCTATGTATTCTCTGATGCGTCCGTCAAAGCAATTGCCGCTGTAGCGTATCTTAAAACTATAGATAACAAAGGTCAGTGCCACACAGGGTTTGTCATGGGCAAAGCAAAACTCGCACCACTTCTCGAACATACAATACCCAGGCTAGAACTCTGTGCCGCTGTACTAGCCGTTGAACTAGAAGAATTAATTACAACAGAGATAAACCTAGAGATTCGAAACACCGAGTTTTATACAGACAGTAAAGTGGTCCTGGGCTACATTTACAACCAAACTAGGCGTTTTTACGTTTACGTTAACAACCGAGTGTTAAGAATCAGGAGGTCCACTATCCCAAAGCAATGGCACTTTGTACCTACTGACTATAACCCAGCAGACTTAGCAACCAGGTCAGTTTCTGCCAGTCACCTTAAGAACACAGTCTGGTTCACGGGTCCTGCTTTTCTATACAACTCAGAACATTCTTCTGCCTGTGACTCATATGAGCTGTTAGATGCAGATTCTGACAAAGAAATCCACCCCCAGGTATCTGTACTACTCACTGTAAATTCGTACAATCAGCTCGGTAGTCACCGCTTCATCAGGTTTTCCACCTGGAAGTCACTTGTGCGAGCTATCACCTGCTTAGCACACGTAGCCCGTTCCTTCAAGCATGCCCCATTTGTTATGGAATGTAACTGCAAAGGTTGGCACCATTGTAAGAATGGATACTCAGTAAGTGAGCTAGAACAATCGAAAAGTCTAATTATTTGTTCCATGCAACGAGAGATATTTGCTAAGGAACTCTACTGCATCAACAACAAAAAACCTGTGTCAAAAGACAGTGTGTTAGTGAAGCTCGATCCAGTCCTTGATGAGAATGGTCTGCTAAGAGTGGGAGGGCGGCTTAAAGAGGCCAAATTAGGGTTTAATGAGAAACATCCTATCATAATACCTGGTCATCATCATTTAGCTTCCTTGCTTGTAGAGCACTACCACAGTAAGATAAAACACCAGGGCCGACTATTCACCGAAGGGGCGTTACGTGCTGCTGGGCTGTGGGTCGTTGGTGTAAAAAGGTGTATTAACAAATGTATATTCAAATGTATCATTTGCCGCAAACTACGTGGGGGTTTACAAACGCAAAAAATGGCCAATCTCCCATCCGACAGGGTTAACATGGACCCTCCATTTACTAATGTGGGCCTTGACGTGTTTGGTCCCTGGTCCGTTATCACACGTCAAACTAGAAGTAGCCACGCTAGCTCCAAGCGATGGGCAGTCATTTTCAGTTGTATGTCAATTCGAGCCGTCCACATTGAAGTTATTGAGTCTATGGATACTTCTAGCTTCATAAATGCCCTCAGGCGCTTTATTGCAATCAGAGGTCCTGTAAAACAAATCCGCTCTGACAGAGGCACAAACTTCGTTGGAGCTGCTAATGAGCTAAAGATTCTCTCCAACTTGGATAATAACAGTGTAAAAAGATTCCTTAGTGAGCAAGGATGCACTTGGATTTTCAATTCCCCTCATTCTTCTCACATGGGAGGAGCCTGGGAAAGAATGATTGGCATAGCCCACAGAATCTTGAACTCTATTTTCCTACAAGTGGGTAATGCTAGACTCTCTCATGAATGCCTTACAACCTTTATGGCCGAAGTCTCAGCCATTATCAATGCCAGACCCTTGGCTCCGATATCAAATGACCCAGGAGATCCAATACTGCTTACGCCTGCCTCTCTACTTACCCAAAAGACTGGTATAGTGAGTGCTCCTTCTGGAGAGTTTGGCACCAAAGATCTCTACAAACGCCAATGGAGACAAGTGCAAGGCCTTGCCGATACCTTCTGGAATAGGTGGAAGAGGCAATATCTTCCCACCTTACAGACAAGAACCAAATGGCACACAGTTAAGCCCAACCTAAAACCTGATGACATTGTTCTTGTTAAAGACTCTCAGGCTCAAAGAAATCATTGGCCTTTGGGCCTCATTACTAAAGTGTTCCCAAGTGAAGACGGACATGTCCGTAAAGTAGAGGTCAAGATTTCCAAACAGAATGAGACCAAACTGTTTATCAGACCTACTTCCGAACTAATCCTACTGTTACCTGTTGAGGACTCTAATGGTGACATCGGCTGATGTCAAGCAGGGAGTGTACTGTCTTCTTTCATAGTTTGTTAATGTGAGTGCTCATGTGTGTGCCTTCAGCACCATCTAGTGACCTTTAGCTGTAAGTGCATCTTCTGCCTTTTTAAGTTATGCATATTCATTAGGTCACCTGACTTCCTGCTCACAGTGCTTTCTGGGAAAGAGACAAGCTCCTGCTTCCTTTTCTCCTCACCTCATGGAAGGAGCAGCTGCACATTGTGTGTCTCTTACTAAAGCATCGTCGGTAAGGGATTTATTTATGTTTTTGTATTGGTTTTGTGTACACTGTGCTGTATACTCAGTTATTGTATGTTCATTTTCCTAGTTTACCTTATCTACTGCCGGTTAATAAAGCCACAGATTACAGAAAGAAGTCTCATCTTATTAACTAGTAGAATGGTGATATCTGCCTGTTGAACTGCATATAGACCCCGGGGGTACATGTTGTGAGAACAGGACAGGGTCTTTCATGCTGTCATGCCTGTTGAGGGACCCTCGTATAAAAAGGCTGAAGGAGAACGACCTGTAATGGGTGGCCACGCTACTAGACCCCCAGTATAAGCAGAAAGTGGCTGAAATACTACCGAATTACCGGAAGTCAGAATGGATGCAGCAGTTCCAAAACAAGTTAAAAAGTATGCTTTACACAGAGTATAAGGGTGATGTCACAGCACAACAGAAATCTAACAGGGGAAGAGGTGAAAGTAATCCTCCTCCTACCACTACCACGCCGGCAAGGACAGGACGCTTTACAAACGTGTTGTTGATGGAGGACATGCAGAGCTTTTGAAGTCCTACGCATCGCCACAGCCCTTCGGGGTCCACCCTCAGAGAACGACTCGACCGTCAGATAGCAGACTACCTCGCCTTAACTGCAGATATCGACACTCTGAGGAGCAATAAACCCCTTGACTACTGGGTGTGCAGGTTTGACCTGTGGCCTGAGCTATCCCAATTTGCGCTAGAACTTCTGGCCAGAAAGGACAGTACTCCCATACCATGTAGATTGTAAGCCCTCACGGGCAGGGCCCTCTCTCCTTCTGTACCAGTTTGTAACTCATCTTGTTTATGATTAGTACAATTGTCTGTGTTATGTATGTGCACCGCTTATCATATGTACAGCGCTATGGAATGAATGGCGCTTAAATAATAAATAATAATAATAATAAAAGGACCTTCAGCGCAGCAGGAGGTATTGTCACTGAGAAGAGAAGTCGTCTAGATTACCTCACCTTTATTAAGATGAATGAGGCATGGATCCCAAAGGGACTGACAGTGGTGGATGCATTTGACTAAAAAAGGCCTGATGAGATGCCTTCGGCTAAAAATGGTCCCCACGATGCTGTATTTAATCTCTGCATGCCGTATGACTTGCGTGACTTCTCCGCCACCAACTAGGGTTCAAGCCGCAATGTTTTAGTACACTTTCTGCCTGGAAAACATCAATTTCTCCAACAATACCTAATTTTTCAGGCATGTGTACATGCCTAATTTTTCTGGCCTCTGGTGCTGCACTGTGGCTGCAAAAAAAAAAAAGAAAAAAAGGCACATACAGTCACGTCCATAAATATTGGGACATGGGCACAATTCTAACATTTTTGGCTCCATACACCACCACAATGGATTTGAAATGAAACAAACATATGTGCTTTACCTGCAGACTGTCAGCTTTAATTTGAGGGTATTTACATACAAATCAGGTGAATGGTTTAGGAATTACAAGAGTTTGCATATGTGCCTCCCACTTGTTAAGGAACCAAAAGTAATGGGACAGAATAATAATCATAAATTTAACTTTCACCTTTTTAATACTTGGTTGCAAATCCTTTGCAGTCAATTACAGCCTGAAGTCTGGAACGCATATACATCACCAGACGCTGGGTTTCATCCCTGGTGATGCGCTGCCAGGTCTTTACTGCAACTGTCTTCAGTTCCTGCTTGTTCTTGGGGCATTTTCCCTTTTTTTGTTTTCAGCAAGTGAAATGCATGCTCAATCGGATTCAGCTCAGGTGATTGACTTGGCCATTGCATAACATTCCACTTCTTTCCCTTAAAAAACTCTTTGGTTGCTTTTGCAGTATGCTTTGGGTCATTATCCATCTGCACTGTGAAGCGCCGTCCGATGAGTTCTGAAGCATTTGGCTGAATATGAGCAGATAATATTGCCAGAATTCATCCTGCTGCTTTTGTGAGCAGTCACATCATCAATAAATACAAGAGAACCAGTTCCATTGGCAGCCATACATGCCCACGCCATGACACTACCACCAACATGCTTCACTGATGAGGTGCTAAGCTTAGGATCTTGAGCAGTTCCTTTCCTTCTCCATACTCTTCTCTTCCTGTCACTCTGGTACAAGTTGATCTTGGTCTCATCTGTCCATCGGATGTTGTTCCAGAACTGTGAAGGCTTTTTTAGATGTCGTTTGGCAAACACTAATCTGGCCTTTATGTTTTTGACGCTCACAAATGGTTTACATCTTGTGGTGAACCCTCTGTATTCACTCTGGAAGTCTTTTCTTGATTGTTGACTTTGACACACATACATCTACCTCCTGGAGAGTGTTCTTGATCTGGCCAACTGTTGTGAAGCGTGTTTTCTTCACCAGGTCATCCACTACAGTTGTCTTCTGTGGTCTTCCGGGTCTTTTGGTGTTGCTAAGCTCACCGATGCGTTCCTTCTTTTTAAGAATGTTCCAAACAGTTGTTTTGGCCAGGTCTAATGTTTTTGCTATCTCTCTGATGGGTTTGTTCTGTTTTTTTCAGCCTAATGATGGCTTGCTTCACTGATAATGACAGCTCTTTGGATCTCATCTTGAGAGTTTACAGCAACAGATTCCAAATGCAAATAGCACACTTGAAATGAACTCTGGACCTATTATCTGCTCATTATAATAGGGATAATGAGGGGATAACACACACCTGGCCATGGAACAGCTGAGAAGCCAATTGTCCCATTATTTATGGCCCCTTAACAAGCGGGAGGCACATATGCAAACTGTTGTAATTCCTACCTCATTCACCTGATTTGGATGTAAATACCCTAAAAGCTGACAGTCTGCAGTTAAAGCACATCTTGTTTGTTTCATTTCAAATCCATTGTGGTAGTGTATAGAGTCAAAAATGTTCGAATTGTGTCCATGTCCCAAAATTTATGGACCTGACTGTACATGTGTCAATTCCCCTTCGTGATCGTTACCTTGTTGTGGTGAAGGGGATTGCGTATCACAATGAAGCGATCACCTCTATGAGTGTGTTGGCAATGTTGGCACACCCCAGATGATAAGGTCGTTGCTTCATTGTGAAATGACCAACAGCGATCGGCTGGATAATTTTTCATAGAAAAAACATTCATTTTCTTTGTGATCATCTAAGGTGATCATTAAAGCCTACTAGGCCAACAATAGGCCCACACTGCAGAATCATTGTTTTCTGGGTCACTTAACTGTCACTGAACTTCCTCAGCATGACCATAGGCTTTGAAAAACCGCCATCGCCTGCAATCTCCTGAACGTGCGCACGAGCACAGTCATCACTGCACCAAGATTGACGCATAGAGAAATAAAATTTATGTAATGAGTGTGTCAACTATTGACAACTCTTTGCAGTGCGTTAAACGGGGAGTTTGGTTGGGCCTGCTAATAGACGCTGGACAGTATTCCATTTTGCACAGAAGCGCAATTTTTTCCTCAAACAATTCTTTCCATAAACTGACACCTTTGTTTGACATACACAAAAACGCACACTTACCTGTTGATTGGCACCCATACCTGTTGATGTGCATAGATCCACACCTGACTGAAGAATGAAGGATCATGGCTGTTGCCAGAAAGGAAAACAGCATGGGTCTATTGTGATGTCATCATCCATGGATGCTGAAGGGTTCCATTGAGACACACTCAGTGTTCCATCTATTGAAATTTTCATGGAGGCTGCCATATTGATTTTCTGGAGGCAGCCATTTTGTTTTGCAGTTAAACAGAGCTGTCATTTCAATGGATAAGAAATGCTGGGAAGGGTTAGGATTGCAGCCACAGAAGTCAGCATGGACGAATTCTATGAGTACTATTGTTTATAGCTACAATGAAATTCTGGGTTGGAAGTGTAACATCCCAGAGTATGTTACCAAACTCTTTTTCCCCTCTACCACATGTTAAGTGTATGTAGGATTATAGATTTAATCACCATGTAGCATGATTATAACTCCAGTATTTATTCTTTGTACTGTTCTGTAAGCTGTTTGCCCCTTCCCGCATTTTGGTGGATTCGATTGTCATTTACCTGCGGCGAACAGCTGTTGCAGATGGTTCCGTCTGCAAAGCGTCGCCTCTATAAAGCGCAAGGAGGCGCAATGACGTCTATAGCGGCCAGAGGAAGCGCAATTACAAGTGTAAAACGTCCGTAGCCGCTACCACCTGCAATAGAGAGTCCGTCCCAGGATCCTATATGTTACTGTTTCCGACGAAAAAACAATAAAGAAGTAACTGAATAGCAACCTCAGTGAGTGCCGCACATCTTTATTCAACTTCTCTACATTGTTGCGATTTAAGTGTATGTGTATTGTCGGTCTGTATAATTTATTGTTATTCTATGCATTTTCAAGCCTGATACATATATGTGCTGTAGTTCTCCATGTACCTTAGCAGGTGGCAACAGTATTTAGCAGGACCTTAGACAGTTTAGTATATCTAAACTGGAATAGTACATTCCAGTTTAGACCCCCCTCTGTCAGCAAAGGTGGGCAGGTCCCATGTCCTGTCTCATGGGGAGGAGAAGGAAGTTCTAGTTAGTGTACCAGCCACCCCAGCTAGGGGAAGGTTGTGTTAGTAGGAGCTTCCAGTTCTAGGGATCCCAAACCAGCACCCTGTCTTGGTTGAGACCACAGAACATTCCCAGCCTGAGCCATCAGCCTCAGCTGGTTGACAAGCAAGCAGCCACCTCCAGTCCTCCAGGAAGAGCCATTCCTTGTGAGCATTGCTATGGGTACTTATCCAGAGACCAGGAGAAGCCAAATTCCTCCTCAGCTAGTCAGGCCCACACCAAGCAGAAGATAGAGCCACATATTGCTAATACCTGCTGGGACACAAGACTATTAATGTAACTTGGATTTATGCTGCATTAAGTAAAGACAAGTTGAATTATATCTCAAGTCTGGATCTCTTTCATTCCTCAATTACTCCTAGTAGCAACACTCAATTTATTGCAAGTGAGCCAGGATCCAGGAGTCCAGCCGTACCAAGGTAGGAGACACCGTTGACACTACACAGAGACATTATCCCCCTCTGGCATTCCCTTCCCTGGTACGTGACTTGCAACACCTTAAAGGGCCCTGAGACTGTAGCCTGCGCACCCTGCAATTGATGTCACGAACAAAAACTATTAACTATACCTACACCTGACCCAGTCAGCGCTTATTATTGTGCCCGTGTGCATTAGTCCAAATCCGGCTTACTGCATGAAATGGCGTCACTGGAACAGGATTCAAATTGAATTGTGTGCCTACCCCTGTCCAACAGAACCGGATCCAATTTTGTGTTAAAACGGATCAAATCACATGTTTCACAGTATTGCAAGAGCTGAAGATTGTGCAAAAAAAAACCTGAAAAGTGACTTTATTGCTTTATTGCCATGTCAGAAAGCACCATGCGGTGCCCAAGAGTACTCAAAGGGTTAATTTGCCATATTCGCAAAATGGCGTTGCCTCTTTATGCTTGTCGAAGCCGGGAAAAGACAAGAACGCCCCTTCAAGAGCGCGAGATTATCGAATACACCCCCAGAAGCGGGAAAACTTACTAACGCCCCCTCAAGAGCGCGAAGATGTTGAATATGCCCCCCTGGAAGCGGGAAAACGAAAGACTGCCCACAGTGAACTTTGTATTGCGAGCCAAGGGAGTGCTGACTCCTCCCTCTGGGCTCCACCCTTATCTCTAGTCGTCTGCATGATTGAGGAGGCAGTGAAGATGGCACTTCCTCAGCCCAAATGGAATCAGATGGCTATTGGTGGAGAGCCAGTATACAAAGAATACCTGCCGGAGATCCAAGTCTCCCAGCTTCTGAAGAAAAGTGGACCCTCTATCTTCGCTACAAGCCCGGAGGCAGTGGATCCCTCCGAGGCCAAGGAGTCCGCACCACTTACCCTGACTAGTGCGCCTGACGTTCCAGAGAGGGCCACTGTCACTATCCCTGCGGAAGAAGACAAGACCCTGGTCAAGTCCCCGAAGGCTGTAGATCCCTCCGTGTCGTCACTTGTCAGTGCGGAAGGTTCAAACAAGATGGGCGCTGATATCAAACCTGCCCCCGCGGAGGACGCGGCTGACGTTGCTGCGCAACCTTTGACCAGCCTGCACCGCGGACGGATATGGGACCCCACGTCGACTATCAGGAGGCACCGGCCGCCCAGCCGCGACAACAGGTAGGAGCTGCCTCGCTCTCTGAGGCCCCGGCCCGGGCCGCATCTGAACCTGCACCGCGTCGTGCGGCCCCTGAAACTGCCACCAGGCCGAAGCCTGCTCCGCCGAATACACCCACTGGTGCGGTGGAGGCGGCTGGTGTTTCCAATCCTTCACGGCTGGCGTGACTCTATTGGACAAGCTGTTCACCCCTGCCATCACCCCAGAGACCTGGCAGGAGGACCCAGGCTCTGCGGGCAAGATCAGATGTTTACAAGAGACCCTGGATGGCAGGCTACGATTTAGGGAGCAACCCCAGCCAGAGCCTGCACCTCTCATCCCTGACCTGGCTGCGCCACCAACCCTGCGGGTAGGCCAAATTAGTAACTCTGTCTTATCATTCAACCCGAAGGTGCAGTCGTACATACTGCCTTGGAAACAGCCTCTGACACCTACTGCATGCTTGCCAGAGCCCCTTCAGCCAGAGGTTCTGAGCCCCTCTGTACCGGCCAGGGATTCTGGGTTACAGCAAGTCACTGCTGCATTTTCTAGGCTGTCAGCACAGCCAACGTCATCATCCACCACTAGAAGTCAGTGGCACAATACCACAGCTGTGACCATGAGCTACCAGAGGCAGGAGCGTCCCGTAATGCGCTTCAGTAGCTCTAGCAGCGAGGAGGACATTGATGCCCTCCTCTAAAATGTGTCCTTCTTAAACAAAAATTACATTTGGGAGCCACGTCATGGACTATTCCTGACGGGTGAGGACCTGTTGGCTGTTGTGTGTTGCTAATGTTTTTTATCTTTCAGGTTGCCTAGTTAGTCCTCACCCTGATGGTCATGCTCTGTTAGGACTCCCCCCATCAGAACTTAACCCCCTCATGTCCAAGTTCATCGTTTTATCCCCTTTCTCAGGTTACTTGATAGCCTGGTGCTCTTAAACATTTTATTAGGTATAGGGAGATGCAGATAATAATCAGGCGGCACTGCATACACTGATCACGCCGTATTGGAACCGGACCACATGCAGTGTAAAATGCTTCTCAATGTGGTGCTCAGCAAAGTAATAGCTTGGTAGCAGACAAAATTGCAGATTGTGAGGAGAGTTGAAAAGAAGTTGCGGCACTCACCGAGGTGTATCAAAGCTTTCTTTTATTGTGGCTTCCTTAGCAGGTAGCAAGAAGGATCCGGGGCGGACACATAGTTGCGAGCAGCGACGGCCGTTTCGCGCGCTAAGACGCGCTTCCTCAGGCCACAGGAAGCGCGTCTTAGCGCGCGAAACGGCCGTCGCTGCTCGCAACTATGTGTCCGCCCCGGATCCTTCTTGCTACCTGCTAAGGAAGCCACAATAAAAGAAAGCTTTGATACACCTCGGTGAGTGCCGCAACTTCTTTTCAACTCTTCTCACAATCTTAAACATTTTATACCACCTTTTGGATTGCAATTAACTTTTATCTCTGTGGATTTACAATTGACTTTTATCAGTTTCCAGAGGATTCTACAACTTTAAGCACTTCTAGGAAAAAGGACTCAAGTTATTGTTGAGCCTCATCTTGCATTAAAATTTGCACTACTTTTATAAAAAATGTTTTATTGCAACATAAAAGCTTGCACCCAAAGATAAGACTCAAATGATACCTGAGCTCTTTGTGATTCCTATTTAATATCTTTGCACTATTTGTACCAGTTACCAGTTATGCAACGTTCAAGATAACATGTCCATTGTGTGTATTCTTCTCCTAGGTGCAGCAATGTGAATTTATGCACTGTTTATGATTATTACACTTAGCATTGCACTTAACAAAAGTGTAGCAACTTACTTAAAGGGGTTGTCCCACTTTGCTGTTTCAATCTTACCAGCAGTAAATGTCCTGATAACTTCCTGGTTTGGCTCAGGCAGTTGAGTGAAGGCCGGCCACGCCTCCTCATGACTCACCCTGAGAGCTCAGTCCTTGCGTGCGCGTTCATGTGGATGAGTCATCAGTTTGGCAGCCTGCAGAGTATGTAAAGCCCATCCCCCTGCTGGGGAATCACTCAGTGACCACTGACCAATGCTAGTGAACTAATGGAGTAACTTGTGGCTGTCCTGCATTCTAATACACTTTTACTCATAAAACCTGTGTTACAAACCCATTCTGTGCAGCAAAAACAATAAATCACTACAGCCCAAATGCATGTTAGCTAGTAGCCATATGATCTGTGCTAGATATAGATAGATATATTCACTGACTTATTACCCAGCTTTCCCGATGTCTGATATTATCACTGACTTATTACCCAGCTTTCCCGGTATCAGATATTATCACTGACTTATTACCCAGCTTTCCCGGTATCAGATATTATCACTGACTTATTACCCAGCTTTCCCGGTGTACAATATTATCACTGACTTATTACCCAGCTTTCCCGGTGTACAATATTATCACTGACTTATTACCCAGCTTTCCCGGTGTACAATATTATCACTGACTTATTACCCAGCTTTCCCAGTATCAGATATTATCACTGACTTATTACCCAGCTTTCCTGGTGAACAATATTATCACTGACTTATTACCCAGCTTTCCCGGTATCAGATATTATGACTGACTTATTACCCAGCTTTCCCGGTGAACAATATTATCACTGACTTATTACCCAGCTTTCCTGGTGTACAATATTATCACTGACTTATTACCCAGCTTTCCCGGTATCAGATATTATCACTGACTTATTACCCAGCTTTCCCGGTGTACAATATTATCACTGACTTATTACCCAGCTTTCCTGGTGTACAATATTATCACTGACTTATTACCCAGCTTTCCCGGTGAACAATATTATCACTGACTTATTACCCAGCTTTCCCGGTATCAGATATTATCACTGACTTATTACCCAGCTTTCCTGGTGAACAATATTATCACTGACTTATTACCCAGCTTTCCCGGTATCAGATATTATGACTGACTTATTACCCAGCTTTCCCGGTGTACAATATTATCACTGACTTATTACCCAGCTTTCCCGGTATCAGATATTATCACTGACTTATTACCCAGCTTTCCTGGTATCAGATATTATCACTGACTTATTACCCAGCTTTCCCGGTGTACAATATTATCGCTGACTTATTACCCAGCTTTCCCGGTAAAGCTGGGTAATAAGTCAGTGATAATATCTGATACCGGGAAAGCTGGGTAATAAGTCAGTGATAATATTGTTCACTGGGAAAGCTGGGTAATAAGTCAGTGATAATATTGTACACCGGGAAAGCTGGGTAATAAGTCAGTGATAATATTGTACACCGGGAAAGCTGGGTAATAAGTCAGTGATAATATCTGATACCGGGAAAGCTGGGTAATAAGTCAGTGATAATATTGTACACCGGGAAAGCTGGGTAATAAGTCAGTGATAATATTGTACACCGGGAAAGCTGGGTAATAAGTCAGTGATAATATCTGATACCGGGAAAGCTGGGTAATAAGTCAGTGATAATATCTGATACGGGGAAAGCTGGGTAATAAGTCTTATAGACTTATTACCCAGCTTTCCCGGTGTTTGATATTATCACTGACCTATTACCCAGCTTATATGGGGGGGGCATCTGTGGAGGGCACTTATGGGGTGGGGGCATCTGTGGAGGGCACTTATGGGGTGGGGGCATCTGTGGAGGGCACTTATGGGGCGGGGGCATCTGTGGAGGGCACTTATGGGGTGGGGGGCATCTGTGGAGGGCACTTATGGGGTGGGGGGGCATCTGTGGAGGGCACTTATGGGGTGGGGGCATCTGTGGAGGGCACTTATGGGGTGGGGGCATCTGTGGAGGGCACTTATGGGGTGGGGGGGCATCTGTGGAGGGCACTTATGGATTGCTGCCTGGACTCCTTCTGGGCGCCGGAGCACACGGCGTCCTCGGTTGCTATGACGCCGTGCGCTCCCTCCTGCTGCCGGAAAACAGTAATACACTGCTATGATCTATAAGATGTATCACTGTATTCCGGTGGCAGGAGGGAGCGCACGGCTTCATAGCAACCGAGGACGCCATGTGCTCCGGCGCCCAGAAGGAGTCAGCCCGGGACTAATAGGGCCCAGGGGAGCATATCAATCACTAACCTCTGCCACCGTGATCTTCCAGGGCCCTCCTTCCTCCTCTAGAATCTGCAGGACAGCAGCGTGGCAGGCAGACTGTTTCTCTCCCCGGCACTATCTCCAGCATGCAGGACACGCCTCCCCAGCTTGTAAAACAGCCATGCGTGCGCGTTCTCGAGCGGCCGGCTGGGGAGAAGGTAGGACATTGTGCGCAGGCGCGGCACATACAAGCCCCGCAAGTATCTGGCCGTATCCATGGGATACAGGTAGACAACAGAGGCGCAGATGAAGGCATTTTTCAGGAGAACCGTGCAAGTTAGGAAATAGAAGTTATTTAGAAGATTATTCAAGGACACTTGGGGAAACTGATTAACAGCAATTAATGAAATGGGACAACCCCTTTAAGTATGCCGTATTTGACAGCTCATATTCTTTCCTTCCCTTATACGGACTGTCTTCATAAGGACGCTGAATACTAATGGCCTACACCCGGTGATATATGCCCATAGGTACCAAGTGGTAAGTCCAGGCAGATCCAGTAACGTCACAGGTACCCCCGCTGCTTCGGGAATCATTAGAAGTCCTAGACTGTTCCTTCCCGCTTGTTAAATGTTCAGGATTGTTCCCATCCTGAGGTGTCTCATTTCCAGGAGAGCGATGGGATTATACTACCCTCCTGTGAAATTGCCAGAAGTGTATGGAGATGCTACATACCTCCCCTTCTGAGCCTTTGCCTAAGGTATGGTACCTCAAGCCTTAGAGCCATATTTTAGCTTCCCCTTAGTCACCATAGTGATCGTGCTTTAAGCCTAATTTCTCAGGTTTTGGTGCAGGAAAGGGAATACAGGATAAAGCCGCCAATTTGCGGGCATTTCATTACATAATGGTGGGATTACGGAGTAAAGACACCCCATGCTTTCTTTGGTGTTTGATGGCCATAATAACACTTCAAAGTCAGTCAGTAATGTTTGTTTTGTGCAGTATTTCGGTTACCTGGTTATACCAAGAGAAGGAAACTGTGTGTTGGACACCTTACTCTAGCAGGCAGGAACCTGCTTCTATGTCTTGTCTATGTATGTCATTATATGTAACTCACACAGCACTTTGTAATTTATTGGGTACCCCGAGCTGATTCCTCTACCCTCCTAAACGTAAGCGGAGGGCGGCTTAACTTAAAGTAAGGGGGAATGTAACATCCCAGAGTATTTTACCAAACTCTTTATCCCCACTACCACATGTTAAGTGTATGTGTATTGTCTGTCTGTATAATTTATTTTTATTCTATGCATTTTCTAGGCCTGATACATATATTTTCTGTAGTTCTGCATGTACACCAGCAGGTGGCAGCAGTATTTAGCAGGACCTTAGACAGTTTAGTATATCTAAACTGGAATAGTACATTCCAGTTTAGACCCCCTCTCTGTGAGCTGAAGTGGGCTGGTCCCATGTCCAGTCTCATGGGGAGGAGAGGAAGTTCTAGTTAGTGTACCAGCCACCCCAGCTAGGGGAAGGTTGTGTTAGTAGGAGCTCCCAGTTCTAGGGATCCCAAACCAGGACCCTGTCTCGGTTGAGACCAGAGAACATTCCCAGCCTGAGCCATATTGCCAATACCTGCTGGGACCCAAGACTATTGCTGTAACTCGTATGGATTTGTGCTGCATTAAGTAAAGACAAGTTGAATTATATTTCAATTCTGGATCTCTTTCATTTCTCAATTACTCCTACTAGCAACACTCAATTTATTGCAATAGAGCATGACACTAGTACGGTGGCCAAATATGCAGTGGGTCAGGATAGATATGTATAAGTCTATGAGTTGTTTGTGACGCCAATAGCAATGTGCGCAGGGTACTGTTGCAGGGCCCTTTAAGATGTAATAACTCACGTACCAGGTGAGGAATGCCAGAGTGGGGATAGTGTCTCTGTGTAATGTCAACGGTGTCTCCTACCTGGGTACGACTGGACTCCTGGATCCTGGCTCACTTGCAATAAAATGAGTGTTGCTAGTAGTAGTAACTGAGGAACTTTGATAATAAGGAATGAGATCCAGACTGGTGATATAATCCAACTTGTCTTTACTGGATGGCAGCATAAATCCATACGAGTTACAGCAATAGTCTTGGGTCCCAGCAGGTATAGGCAATGTATGGCAGGGATCAATGTCTCTTCTGCAGCAATACTATGTGCCTAGAGAGTCTGGCAGGTATATATTTTCTGCTCTGTCTGTCTTCTGCTTGTAATGGGCCTGACTAGCTGAGGAGGAATTTTGCTTCTCCTGGATTATGGATATGTACTCACAGCTTGGCTCACAGGGAATGCTTTTTCCTGGAGGCAGGAGGTGGCTGATTGCTTGTCAACCAGCTGAGGCTGATGGCTCAGGCTGGGAATGTTCTTTGGTCTCAACCGAGACAGGGTCCTGACTTGGGATCCCTATTTTCTGAGAGCTCCTACTAACACACAGCCTTCCCCTAGCTGGGGTGGCTGGTACACTAAACTAGAACTTCCTTCTCCTCCCCATGAGACAGGACATGGGACCAGCCCACTTCTGCTCACAGGGGGAGGGCTAAAACTGGAATGAACTATTCCAGTCTAGCAATACTAAACTGGATAAGTTCCTGATCACACATTGCTGCCACCTGCTGGTGTACATGGAAATTACAACATAATATATGAAACAGGCCTAGAAATACATAAAATGAAATTAATGACAATATAATTGCACAAGATGACAATTTACATACACCTAACATGTTGTAGCGGGGAGAAAGAGTTTGGTAACATACTCCGGGATGTTACATTCCCCCTTACTTTAAGTCAAGCCGTCCTCAGCTTACGCTTAGGAGGGTGAGAAGGAATCAGCTCTGGGTAACAATAAATACAAAGTGCTGCGTGAAAAACATATAATGACATACACATAACGGCTTTCCCCCAGGTTCCTGCCCGCTACAGTAAGGTGTCCAACACACCGTTTCCTTCTCTTGCTATAACCAGGTAACCTAAATACTGCACAAAGCAAACATTACTGACTGACTTTGTATGTTCTGACCCTAAAACACCAAAAAAAACATGGGGGTGTCTTTACTCCAGAATCCCGCCATTGTGTAATGAAATGCCTGCAAATGGAAGGGTGGCTTTATCCTGAATTCCCTGCCCCTGCACCATAGCCTGAGAAATTTGGCTTGTCGCACAATCACTATGATGACTGAGGGGAAGCTAAAATATGGCTCTAAGGCTTGAGGCATCTTACCTTAGGCAAAAGGCTCAGAAGGGGAGGTATTTATCATCTCCGTACACTTCTGGCACTGTCACAGGAGGAGGGTAGCTTAATCCCGTTGCGCTCCTGGAAATGAGACACCTCAGGATGGGAACAATCCTGAACATTTAACAAGTGGGAAGGAGCAGCCTAGGGCTTCTAACATTTCCCAAAGCAGCGGGGGTACCTGTGAAGTTACTGGATATAAAATGGCAATAAACAATTTAGAGGAGCTCACCAGCAACCTACTGGAGCCCAGTCTTTCAGATACCAACTGAAAACCAAAAATTATTGTAAAACAATCAGACTGGCTCACAATATTTTTGCATTTATTACACTTAATAAAATTACAATTAATTGCAATAACAATTATAAATTAAAATAAATTGCCCACTAAGTATTAAACATATCCTAATAGCATATCATGAATAGGTATTTTGAATGCGGAGCTCACGCATATACCCATACAATAGGAGTACTCCAAAGAAATAATAGGACCACTTGATTGTGCTGCGTGGTGTCTGTCAATAGCGTATTAAATTTGAACTTTGTTAATGCTCAGATATTTATAAACTAACTTGCCAATGCTCTACATACAAGTCGCTGAAGAGGTATCCACCCTGCGGTCACCGGTATGTGATTCTAGCGTCCAGAAAAGTACTTTGTACTTGCTTTTGTATCGGTGTTAGCTGCCTACCTCCTGCCACGAGATAGTATCGCAGCTTCTCCTTCTCGGCGTTTCACGTGACCTGACCTGGAGATGGTGCGCTGGTCGGTGATGTCATCCACTTGTGCCGCTCGGAGTAGCGGAGGTCTGTGTAGCAGAGCTGTGCCGGTACGGGGTTCAATTCCCCTTCACTGGAACTACTGGGTGGTGATTATATCAGTCCCCTTTGATGAATTAGATCGCTGCCGGTACTGCATCCGCTCTTTCGGGTGGTTCTGAATGAAAAAGAGCAAAGTCCCTTTTTTGCGCCAAGACAGAAATAGCACACCACTAGCTGGGTCCAATTCACACTGGTTCGCACTAGACGCGTTTCGGAACCGTAGTTCCTTCCTCAGTGGGCAAATGTGAAATGCTAAATGTAGACAGGCTGGACATGTCTTTATATCCCCTTCTTGGGTTTGATGGAATATCTGGTCTGGATTCCTGATTTTTCAGCTGCAAACAGTTTACCACTTGCAGCTTGATTTTTTCATAGATCCAAAAGGGTATTAACATACATGTATCATACTTAGTAGGCAACATATACATAATATATAATGTACAATATGCAGATTGTTTTAAAATACAAAATCTTTTTATATACCAATAGATTTATATTATAAATGAAAATATACAAAAATAGCAATGGAATAAGAATGAAGGTAACAATAAAAATAAAACTAAGAATAAGATTAAAAATAAATAAAAATAAAAGTTAGAAAATAGTAGATAGTAAAATAAGTTAGAAATAAGAATAAAATGGACAAAAAAAAAAAAAAAAATAGCGATATCAAGATAAAATAAAATATCAAGATAAAATATCATATCAAAATGCAAAAAAATCAGACATGGATATACAATATTGATGGCAATCTTGTAGATGGATCTCAGGTTTATGGGTCTTAGACAAATTCGTGTGTTCAAGAGAGGGGGGGAGGAACGCAGGGGAAGTCGGCGTATTGCTAAAGAGCCCAACGCCGACTAACCATGTGTTCCTACCCACCTCCCCTATAGGAAACCAAAAATTTCGATCTCTGAATTTAACCCCTGCGGCATCAGGGATCCAAACTCGAAGATCTTCTTTGTTTCTTGTCTGGACATTTTTGCCAAGAAGTCCCCTCCTCTCCAATCTGATTTAACTGATTGAATGGCACAATATCTCATTTTACTAGGATCTCCTGCGTGATGTAATTTAAAATGTTTCGACAGGGGGTGTATTTCTGATTGTTTTTTAATGTTATTAATATGTTCTGCGATCCTAGTTATGAACACTCTTTTAGTTCGCCCTATATACTGTTTTGGGCATGGGCATTGTATGACATAAATGACTGCTTTACTGTTGCATGACAGGATTTCTTTAATCTCCCACTTGAAATCATTGGATGTTGATGTTATAATTTTCACATTTCTGTCAAAGTGGGTCTGTCTGTAATTATGACAGCAGCCACACCTAAAAAAACCTTTTAAGTTGGACCATGGGGTTATCATTGGTTCTATGATCTTTTTTCTTATCGTAGGAGCTACCTGGAGTCCTAAATTGGGGGCCTGAGTATAGACAATTGGAGGAAGAGCCGGAAGTGTAGGGCCCAAGGTTTTATCATTTTTTAAAAGATGCCAATGTTTATGTATAATGTTGTTCACCATCCAATAGTCTTTATTGAATGGAAGAATCATTTTTGCAGTTGGTTCTTTATCCCGAGTAATATTGGGTATTGCCATAGATTTAAAAAAGGCAGCTCTATCCAATTGTTTTACTTTTTTAATTGCGTCTTCCCTCACTTGAACACACGAATTTGTCTAAGACCCATAAACCTGAGATCCATCTACAAGATTGCCATCAATATTGTATATCCATGTCTGATTTTTTTGCATTTTGATATTATATTTTATCTTGATATTTTATCTTGATATCGCTATTTATTTATTTTTTGTCCATTTTATTCTTATTTCTAACTTATTTTACGATCTACTATTTTCTAACTTTTATCTTATTTTTATTTTTATTGTTACCTTCATTCTTATTCCATTGCTATTTTTGTATATTTTCATTTATAATATAAATCTATTGGTATATAAAAGATTTTGTATTTTAAAACAATCTGCATATTGTACATTATATATTATGTATATGTTGCCTACTAAGTATGATACATGTATGTTAATACCCTTTTGGATCTATGAAAAAATCAAGCTGCAAGTGGTAAACTGTTTGCAGCTGAAAAATCAGGAATCCAGACCAGATATTCCATCAAACCCAAGAAGGGGATATAAAGACATGTCCAGCCTGTCTACATTTAGCATTTCACATTTGCCTACTGAGGAAGGAACTACGGTTCCGAAACGCGTCTAGTGCGAACCAGTGTGAATTGGACCCAGCTAGTGGTGCGCTATTTCTGTCTTGGCGCAAAAAAAAAGGACTTTGCTCTTTTTCATTCAGAACCACCCGAAAGAGCGGATGCAGTACCGGCAGCGATCTAATCCATCTCCAGGTCAGGTCACGTGAGACGCCGAGAAGGAGAAGCTGCGATACTATCTCGTGGCAGGAGGTAGGCAGCTAACACCGATACAAAAGCAAGTACAAAGTACTTTTCTGGACGCTAGAATCACATACCGGTGATCGCAGGGTGGATACCTCTTCAGCGACTTGTATGTAGAGCATTGGCAAGTTAGTTTATAAATATCTGAGCATTAACAAAGTTCAAATTTAATACGCTATTGACAGACACCACGCAGCACAATCAAGTGGTCCTATTATTTCTTTGGAGTACTCCTATTGTATGGGTATATGCGTGAGCTCCGCATTCAAAATACCTATTCATGATATGCTATTAGGATATGTTTAATACTTAGTGGGCAATTTATTTTATTTTATAATTGTTATTGCAATTAATTGTAATTTTATTAAGTGTAATAAATGCAAAAATATTGTGAGCCAGTCTGATTGTTTTACAAGTTACTGGATATGCCTGGACTTACCACTTGGTCCTACCCTGGGTACCTATGGGTATATAACACCGGGTGTAGGCCATTAGTTTTCATGTCCCTATGAAGACAGTCCGTATAAAAAGGGGAGAGGATAAGAGCTGTTAAGGCACACTTAAGTAAGTTGCTACTATTTTTGATAAGTGCATTGGTTAAGTGCAATTGTTACAATTAGTGCATAAGTTCACATTGCGGCATCTAGAAGGTGAATACACACAATGGACATTTTATCTTGAACGTTGCATAACAGATAACTGGTACAATAAGTGCAACAGCGTTAAATAGTATGAGAATCACAAAGAGCTTAGGTACCACATTTGAGTCTTTTCTTTGGGTGCAAGCTTTTATGTTGCAATAAACATGTTACAAAAGTAGTGCAAATTTTTAATACAAGATAAGGCTCAACAATAACTTGAGTCCTTTTTCCTTGAAGCGTTTAAAGTTGTAGAATCCTCTGGAAACTGATAAAGTCCATTGTAATCCACAGGGATAAAAGTTAATTGTAATCCAAGAGTATAAACTGTCATATAAGAGCAAAAGGCTATCAAGTAACCTGAGAAAGGGGATAAAACGATGAACTTGGACATGAGGGGGTTAAATAATGATGGGGGGAGTCCTTACTGCTCATGACCATCAGGGTGAGGACTAACCAGGCAACCTGAAACAGAAAACATTAAAAACACACAAGGCCAACAGGTCCTTACCCGTCAGGAATCAGTCCATGGCATGGCTCCCAAATGTCACTGTTTTTGTTTAGAGGACACACTTTAGAGGAGGGCATCCAAGTCCTCATCGCTACTTCAGCTACTAAAGCACATAAGAGGGCACTCCTGCCTCTGGTAGCTCATAGTCGCAGCTGTGGTGCGCCACTGCCCCCTGGTGGTAGCTGGTGAGGATGGCTGTGCTGACAGCCTGGAGAATGCTGCAGTAACTTGCTGTAATCCGGAATCCCTAGCTCAGGGGCTCAGAACCTCTGGCTGAAGGGGCTCAGGCAGGGACACAGTAGGTGTCTGGGGCTATTTCCACGGCAGAACGTATGGCTGCACTTTGGGGTTAAATGTTAGGACTGAATTGTTAATCTGTCCTACCCTCAGGGTCGGTGGTGCGGCCAAGTCAGGGATGAGAGGTGCAGGCTCTGGCTGGGGTTGCTCCCTGAAACGTAGCCTACCATCAGGAGCCTCCTGCAAACATCTCACCTTGCCCGCAGAGCCTGGTTCCTCCTGCCAGGTCTCTGGGGTAACGGCAGGGGTGAGTGGCTTGTCCAACAGGGTTTCCCCCGCAGCAAAAGGTCCTGTACAGAGCGCATGGGGGTGTACTCCACCTGGTCTCCCACGTATAAATTGTGACGGGCTTGCGGCAGGTAGTGCCGTTTTACAAAGCGCCGGCCCACGAAAATTTCAGTCCCTGAGTAGTTGTCCTGTAGGAACCCCACTCCCCGTTCTACCGAGAACCACAGGACGGTTCTGGTTCGTCGGATTAATTTGGGATCCCTGGCTGGGGGTCATCCACCACCTGCTTTACCCATTCCTCGACGGTAGACTTGTTCTCCCAGGCCATCTGGGCAAAAGCGGTGATTTCACGGGGCACTTCAGGGTTCAGGCTCCCCGGATGGACGGGAGTGGAGCTGGGCGGCGGAGTGGGAACGCCAGTCGCTTCCGCCGCACAGAAGGTTACTTCCGCGGAGCAGGCCTAGGCCTGGTGGCAGTGGCTGGGGCCGCAGGATGTGATGTAGGGGCAGATGCAGACCGGGCCTGGGGGCTCAGGCAGCGTGGCAGCTCCTACCTTTTGTTGCAGCTGGGCGGCCGGTTCCGGTGCCTCCTGGTTGCCATCATCGGGTGCCATCTTCATCTGAGGCGTAGACTTATCAATGGCTGGTGCAGCGACATCAGCAGCATCCTCAGCGTCCTCTTGACTGGTGCGTCGCCTTCCGCAGTGGCATTTGACGCGGCGGAGGGATCCACAGCCTCCGGGAACTCGATTAAGTCCTGGTTCTCTTTAGCAGGGACCGGGACATCGGCGGCGGCGGCCTTCTCCGGAACATCAGGTGCTTTGGCCAAGGTAAGAGGCAACGGTTCTTTGGCCACGGAGGGATCCTCTGCCTCCGGGCTGGTACCAAAGATCGAGGGACCCCGTCTCTTTAGTAGCTGGGAGACCTGGATCTCCAGCGGATACTCCTCATATACTGGTTCTCCTCCAATGGACATTTGGTTCCACTTGGAACGAGGGTACGCCATCTTCTCTGCCTCCTCGAATAAGCGAACTGCCGGAGATGAGGGTGGAGCCCAGAGGGAGGAGTCTTTATTCCCTCAGCTCACAATAGAAAGTTCACTGGGGGCAGTCTTTAGTTTTCCCGCTTCTAGGGGGGTGTATTCGACATCTTCGCGCTCTTGAAGGGGCGTTACTAAGTTTCCCCGCATCTGGGGGGCGTATTCGGCATTTTCGCTCTTTGAGGCTGCTTTGGGACTGCTTTGCTGCGTCAGGGCCTGGATGGATTGCTATCATCGAAGGAAAAATAAATTCCCAAGTTTATCAAGACATTTTGCAGGAGAACTTAAGGCCATCTGTCCACCAGCTGAAGCTCAACAGAAGATGGGTGTTGCAACTGGACGACGACCCAAAGCATAGAAGTAAATCAACAACAGAATGGCTTAAACAGAAGAAAATACGCCTTCTGGAGTGGCCCAGTCAGAGTCCTGACCTCAACCCGATTGAGATGCTGTGGCATGACCTCAAGAAAGCAATTCACACCAGACATCCCAAGAATATTGCTGAACTGAAACAGTTCTGTAAAGAGAAATGGTCAAAAATTTCTCCTGACCGTTGTGCACATCTGATCTGCAACTACAGGAAACATTTAGTTGAAGTTATTGCTGCCAAAGGAGGTTCAACCAGCTATTAAATCCAAGGGTTCACATACTTTTTCCACCTGCACTGTGAATGTTTACATGGTGTGTTCAATAAAAACATGGTAACATTTAAAGGGGTTGGCCACCTTATGCATAAAAAAAAATAAAAATGGCCCCAGATAATAACTAAAGCCAAGAGATATTAGTATAATGATAGATATACTGTGTATGTATAATTTTTCTAATGTGTTCAGCATAGTATGCTCCCATAGATGACAGGCTGTGTGGGTGGAGCAAAGTGAAAATAAAAATCCCAGCATGCATCACAGCAAGCATCTTCAGAGGAGTGGTCACATGACATCCCTGGCCAACTGTGATACCATAGTTACAACAGCACCTCAGATGTCATTTCATCACAGACAAGTCAGCATAATGATGAGAATCATACAAATTTTCTAGATGAATACCATATTAGCAGTTCCATATTACTAAATTATCACCTATGTAGGGTCAACTGTGACAGGCTGAGCTAAATACAAACAGAAGCGCTCCTACTTCCCCTCCAGCAGCACTGAATCCTGTCAAAGAAGGAAATATAAATTAAATATATACAAAAAGTTAGGCTACTTTCACACTAGCGTTATTCTTTTCCGGCATTGAGTTCCGTCGTCAGGGCTCTATGCTGGAAAAAAACGGATCAGTCACATCCCCATGCATTCTGAGATGATCAAGATGTCTTCAGTTCAGTCTTTTTGACTAATCAGGATGGAGAGAATACCGCAGCATGCTGCAGTATTATCTCTGTCCTAAATTCTGGAAGACATGCAGGAATGCAGAATCCGACTTGCATTAGTGCATTAAAATTACCGCAACGACGGATCAGGCATTTGGGTCTGCGCATGCTCTGACCGCAAAAAACACTGGATATTTTTTTTGCAGGTGACACCTGAGTAACGGATCAGGCATTTCAATGCATTTGTCATACGAATTAGGAATCCTGATCCATCTGACAAATGCCAACAGTCTGCATGCGTTTTGACAGATCCAGCAGGCAGTTCCGTCGCTGGAACTGCCTGCCGGAATCCTATGCCGCAAGTGTGAAAGTAGCCTTTGGGATGTCTAGAATATATAAATATTGTACACAGTTGAGTCCCATTATTATTACTTTTTTTTAAGTTTTATTCGATCATAATTTTTTTTGACCAATCTCGTAAAAAAACATCTATTTCATGGTTGTTTTGACACAGTTTTTATTTTATTGTTTTACTGCATTCACCTGAGGGGTTAGACCATGTGATATTTTTGTAGAGCAGGTAGTTACAAATGCAGCGATACCTAATATGTATAGTTATTTTAAAAGGGATTCTGTCACCTGGATTTTGCCTATACAGCTGTGGACATCAGCCTCAGGGAACTAACTGCACATGCGCTAGCTGCGAGATTACAGCACCACCTGCATCCTTCCAATCTCCTCCTTGCTCCGGGACGTCACTAAGTTAGAACGCTGTAATCTCGTAGCTAGCGCATGCGCAGTTCATTCCCTGAGGCTGATGCCAGCACAGGGAAGGAACACTATGCCGGCACTGACATGCGGCGTACTCGCGCATGCGCAAGATTACAGTGTTCTAACTTGGTGACCTCCGGGAGCAAGGAGGAGATTCGGAGGGTTTGGCTGGGTTCCTGAAACGTTAGTAACAGCCTTTGGGCTCCTTACTTGCCTCATTTACATATTGTTTACCTAAATATAAGCACTATAGCGGATATCTAGCAGCACATGTCCGCAGCTCTATAGTAAAAATCCAGGTCACATTATCCCTTTAAAAAAATCTGTTTTACACAATGAAAGCATTTAAAAAAATAAAATCTTATTTTAGTGTATCCTTTTTCTGAAAGACTTTTTTTTTTTTGGGCGATTGTCTTATGTAGGGGACCATTTTTTGCAGGATGAGAATGGTTTTATTGGTACTATTTTGGAGTACATATTACTTTTTGATCTCTTGGCATTACACTTTTCGTTATGTTAGGTGACAAAAATGTTTTAATTTCTATATACACATGTTTACACACACACACACACACACATATATATATATATATATATATATATACATATACATATACATCTCTTCAAACATGACGGGTGCATAGTTCTCCAGGGCTTCCCTAGAGAAGGCTTGTTATGATGACCTTCATATGCTTGTGCTGGCTGTCATGCAGATTGGAGAGGCAGTCGGCCCCCAGGATGGTACAGACTGATTCCGGCCAGTGAAATAAATTTTATTTATTTATTTTTAAAGTATACATATTACGTATCGCTGCATTTGTAACTACCTGCTCTATAAAAATATCACATGGCCTAACCCCTCAGGTGAATAAAACAATAAAATAAATAAATGTGTAAAATCAACCAGTATATGTTCCCCATTTTGCGAACACCCCATATGTGCTCGTAGCCTGCTGTATTGGCGCACAGCAGGCCTCTAGAGGCAAAGTGCAAAATATGTTTTTTGCAGGCCTGAATTGGCAGACATGGATTTTAGCTGCCATTCAAATCGCTCCCAGGTCATGGTCTGACTGTAAATTGGAGTCTGGTAGAAAATGTCCGAACTCCAATATTGTCTAACGTTTGGCTTCTTTACTACGCCCATATGCAGCACGAGTCCCCAAAACTTCTTCATCTCTGCTGCATATACTGGGGTCCAACCTAGGGGTCTAGCATATGGCGAACTATAGTTCTGAGTAATGACTTGTTGGGCGTACAAATTGGTTTGGGACACCATTAGATTTACAAATATTCAGAGAAGAAGATTTTGAAAAAATCTAGCTAAGTGAAGCCCGCACAATCTATCAGAATTCCTGAGTGGCCCACAAATTAAGGAATTTGGGGATGATAATTCTCAGGGGGTGGGGTCCATGTGGGCTCCATCCGCTGCTACCCTGGGGCACCTTCTAGAGGGTCCCTCATCAGCAGATGATGATGATCAGGAGGTTGAGAAGTAGAGGAAAGTGGCATCCTCTTCTCCCTCACTGCAAAATCAGTATCGGAGGCTAGCATGGCGTATGCCTCTTCAGCTGAGCATAGTCATTGGGATGAATGGGATATTTTTTTTTGGGGGGTGTGAAACGCGTAAACCTTTATTTAGTGTGACGGATGTGTATGTAGTGTTTTCACACATGAAGGGGTTTTTAATACATTTTAAATTAAATTTAGAAGAAAAGTTGTAAAAAACGTTTTCTGTGAATATAATTTTTTTTGCACAAACTGAGCAGACGCGATCAGTAATGGACACAAATTGCACTTACGCAGATGGTGCGTTAGTGCAAAAATCTAAACTGACACTAACTGAAATTGAAAACAGCACAAATAATCTGCAGGTGCTGATCAGGCAGGTACGCACTGAAAAGCACTTGGAGGTCACAGCAAAAATAGTGCACGGACCAATTTGTGTCCGTAAAAAAAAGGATGGGAGGGGGGAAGGGGGGTGGAAAGGGACAAGGGATCTGGAACAGCTACAAATGACAAAAAATATGTGCAGCTATTCCAGAGGTTGTTGTTCTTTTCAGCAGCAAAAGGGTTAAATTTGTAGTGGTGGTACAGCACAAGTCCCAGCAGAACAGATCCTCTGCATGCAGTAATCAGCTAGAATGGCTGCTTGCAGGGAAGTTCAGCCTCTTCCGGTGCAGCTATAGCGCTGCCATTGGATGGAGCGTTGTTCCAGCCAATCGCAGCGCTGGCAGGGTACCCAAAACACTGGTGTCCCCTGCCTCACCTAGGATGTGACCGGTGCTGACCAGTTCAGCAACATCCACCGTCCCCTGACCTCCACCCGACCCTCCCCACAACTGCTGACAGCTTCCTGGGCTGTGATGTGACCAACACATTGATCAGCCAATTGCAGTGCTTGGAGCGGCAAGGGGGTGGATCGGCACCATGCTGCTCTTTCCTGGCATGGCCTGGCCTGCTAGTAAGAGCAGCCATGGTGCAGCGATTCCACCCCTATCTTCCCCCAGAGACCCAGAGACCTCATGAAGTACATGTATGTCATGGTTCTTTAAGTCCTGTCAAAATATGACGAACATGTACGTCATGTGTCCTTAAGGGGTTAAAACAGCACACAGAAGCTATGGTGCTCGCGATCAGCCGCCATATTTAAATAACCACCCACCAAAGTATATTTACCTTGGGTGGTCAGGAAGGGGTTAAAACATTGTACAGGGAGTTCCCTTGTAGCAGTAAACGCTGCTCCTCAATGATCCGCAGGGCGGTGTAATGTGCGTGTCTGTTAGGCCATTGTTGGTGTCGAGGGCAGTGAGCGCTGGAGGCTTCATCCGAAGTCGCTTCGTTCTAAACTTAGGAGAAATACTGTACAGTGATTAGTCTCCATACAGTATTAGAATGTATGGGCTCCGAGGAGCCAAAGTTAAGTTATTCACGAAGTTACGCAAGACTTCATTGAATAACTCAGGTAGTTGATTTTTAAAGTGGAAAAACACTCGAAACTAAACTCGGCTTCGGTTCAGAGATACTAGACGGGACCGAAACAGAGTTCAGTTTCTAGTTTTAAAGTGTTTTTCAACTTTAAAAATAAACTACCTGAGTTATTCAATAAAGTCTCGCACAACTTCGTGAATAACTTACTTTGGCTCCTCACGGCCCATACATTCTAATACTGTACAGTATTACACCGACGTTTTGAATGAAGAAACTTAGGATGAAGCATCTGAAGCTCGCTTCGCTCAACACTGACTATTATAGACGCCTGCGTCCGTCTCTATGCAAAGCTACAAGACGGACTGAAAAAAAAATAAAAAATGAACAAAAATATATAGAATACATTTTTTTTGTTTCAACAATGTTTTTATTAAAAACAGTGAAACGGGCAGCCTTTACTTTGACTTGTACAGTAAAAAATTTATAAGAATAAATATCGGGTGTGGAAAACATACAGAAAACCTGTTCTATTCAGTAAAATATGTCACATACAACGTGGCCTCCCCAGATAGCAGCCCGAAAATAAAATCACACTGCGGCCCCCCTATAAAATCACACTGCACCTCCCCCCTCATATAAAATCACACTGCACCTCTCCCCACATACAAAATCTCATTGCACCTCCCCCCGCATACAAAATTACACTGCACCACCACCCACATACAAAATCACACTGCACCTCCCCCCGCATACAAAATCACACTGCACCCCCCTCTGCATACAAAATCACACTGCACCCCCCTCTGCATACAAAATCACACTGCACCCCCCTCTGCATACAAAATCACACTGCACCCCCCTCTGCATACAAAATCACACTGCACCCCCCCTTTGCATACAAAATCACACTGCACCCCCCCCCCCCTCTGCATACAAAATCACACTGCACACCCCCCCTCTGCATACAAAATCACAATGCACCCCCCTCTGCATACAAAATCACACTGCACCCCCCCCTCTGCATACAAAATCACACTGCACCCCCCCCCCCTCTGCATACAAAATCACACTGCACCCCCCCCTCTGCATACAAAATCACACTGCACACCCCCCCCCCCCTCTGCATACAAAATCACACTGCACACACCCCCTCTGCATACAAAATCACACTGCACCCCCCCTCTGCATACAAAATCACACTGCACCCCCCCTCTGCATACAAAATAACACTGCACACCCCCCCCTCTGCATACAAAATCACACTGCACACCCCCCCTCTGCATACAAAATCACACTGCACCCCCCTCTGCATACAAAATCACACTGCACCCCCCTCTGCATACAAAATCACACTGCACCCCCCCTTTGCATACAAAATCACACTGCACCCCCCCCCCCCTCTGCATACAAAATCACACTGCACACCCCCCCTCTGCATACAAAATCACAATGCACCCCCCTCTGCATACAAAATCACACTGCACCCCCCTCTGCATACAAAATCACACTGCACCCCCCTCTGCATACAAAATCACACTGCACCCCCCCCCCTTTGCATACAAAATCACACTGCACCCCCCCCCCCTCTGCATACAAAATCACACTGCACACCCCCCCTCTGCATACAAAATCACAATGCACCCCCCTCTGCATACAAAATCACACTGCACCCCCCCTCTGCATACAAAATCACACTGCACCCCCCCTCTGCATACAAAATAACACTGCACCCCCCCCCCCCTGCATACAAAATCACACTGCACCCCCCCTTTGCATATACAATTACACAAAATATTATTCCCCCCCCCCCCGCATACAATATTACACAGTCCCCCCCATACAATATTACTCAGCCCCCCTGCACACAATATTACACAGTCGTCCCCCCATACAATATTACTCAGCCCCACTGCACACAATATTACACAGTCGTCCCCCCATACAATATTACTCAGCCCCCTGCTCACAATATTACGAAGCCCCCCTGCTCACAATATTACACAGTCTCCCCCCATACAATATTACAAAGCCCCCTGCTCACAATATTACACAGTCTCCCACCATACAATATTACTAAGCCCCCCTGCACACAATATTACACAGTCCCCCTGCTCACAATATTACACAGTTTCCCCCCATACAATATTACGAAGCTCCCTGCTCACAATATTACAAAGCCCCCCTGCTCACAATATTACACAGTCCCCCCCATACAATATTACAAAGCCCCCTTCTCACAATATTACTAAGCCCCCCTTCTCACAATATTACGAAGCCCCCCTTATCACAATATTACGAAGCCCCCCTTCTCACAATATTACGAAGCCCCCCTGCTCACATTATTACGAAGCCCCCCTGCTCACAATATTACACAGTCCCCCACATACAATATTACTAAGCCCCCCTGCACACAATATTACACAGTCCCCCCATACAATATTACTAAGCCCCCCTGCACACAATATTACACAGTCCCCCCATACAATATTACTAAGCCCCCCTGCTCACAATATTACAGTCCCCCCCCATACAATATTACTAAGCCCCCCTGCACACAATATTACACAGTACCCCCATGCAATATTACTAAGCCCCCCATAAAATATTACTAAGCCCCCCTGCACACAATATTACACAGTCCCCTCATACAATATTACTAAGCCCCCCTGCTCACAATATTACAGTCCCCCCATAGAATATTACTAAGCCCCCCTGCACACAATATTACACAGTCCCCCCATACAATATTACTAAGCCCCCCTGCTCACAACATTACACAGTCCCCTCATACAATATTACTAAGCCCCCCTGCTCACAATATTACAGTCCCCCCATAGAATATTACTAAGCCCCCCTGCACACAATATTACACAGTCCCCCCCCCCCCATACAATATTACTAAGCCCCCCTGCTCACAATATTACACAGTCCCCTCATACAATATTACTAAGCCCCCCTGCACACAATATTACACAGTCCCCCCCCATACAATATTACTAAGCCCCCCTGCTCACAATACTACACAGTCCCCCATACAATATTACTAAGCCTCTCTGCACATAATATTACACAGTCGTCCCCCCATACAATATTACTCAGCCCCCTGCTCACAATATTACGAAGCCCCCCTGCTCACACAGTCCCCCCATAGAATATTACTAAGCCCCCCTGCTCACAATATTACACAGTCCCCTCATACAATATTACTAAGCCCCCCTGCTCACAATATTACAGTCCCCCCCATAGAATATTACTAAGCCCCCCTGCACACAATATTACACAGTCCCCCCCATACAATATTACTAAGCCCCCGTGCTCACAATATTACACAGTCCCCCCCATACAATATTACTAAGCCTCTCTGCACATAATATTACACAGTCGTCCCCCCATACAATATTACTCAGCCCCCTGCTCACAATATTACGAAGCCCCCCTGCTCACAATATTACAGTCTCCCCCATACAATATTACGAAGCCCCCTGCTCACAATATCACACAGTCTCCCACCATACAATATTACTAAGCCCCCCTGCACACAATATTACACAGTCTCCCCCCATACAATATTACTAAGCCCCCCTGCTCACAATATTACACAGTCCCCCGCCATACAATATTACTAAGCCCCCTTGCACACAATATCACAAAGCCCCCCTGCTCACAATATTGCGAAGCCCCCTGCTCACAATATTACACAGTCTCCCCCCATACAATATTACAAAGCTCCCTGCTCACAATATTACAAAGCCCCCTGCTCACAATATTACGAAGCCCCCCTGCACACAATATTACACAGTCCCCCCCCATACAATATTACTAAGCCCCCCTGCACACAATATTACACAGTCCCCCCCATACAATATTACTAAACCCCCCTGCACACAATATTATATTACACAGTCCCCCATACAATATTACTAAGCCCCCCTGCTCACAATATTACAGTCCCCCCCATACAATATTACTAAGCCCCCCTGCACACAATATTACACAGTCCCCCCCATACAATATTACTAAGCCCCCCTGCTCACAATATTACACAGTCCCCCCATACAATATTACTAAGCCCCCCTGCACACAATATTACACAGTCCCCCCCATACAATATTACTAAGCCTCCCTGCACACAATATTACACAGTCGTCGTCCCCATACAATATTACTCAGCCCCCTGCTCACAATATTACGAAGCCCCCCTGCTCACAATATTACACAGTCTCCCCCCCATACAATATTATGAAATCCCCTGCTCACAATATTACACAGTCTCCCACCATACAATATTACTAAGCCCCCCCTGCACACAATATTACACAGTCCCCCCCATACAATATTACTAAGCCTCCCTGCACACAATATTACACAGTCGTCGTCCCCATACAATATTACTCAGCCCCCTGCTCACAATATTACGAAGCCCCCCTGCTCACAATATTACACAGTCTCCCCCCCATACAATATTATGAAATCCCCTGCTCACAATACTACACAGTCTCCCCCCATACAATATTACAAAGCCCCCTGCTCACAATATTATGAAGCCCCCCTGCTCACAATATTACACAGTCCCCCCATACAATATTACAAAGCCCCCCCCCCTTCTCACAATATTACTAAGCCCCCCTGCACACAATATTACACAGTCCCCCCCATGCAATATTACGAAGCCCCCCTGCTCACAATATTACACAGTCCCCCCCCCCCATACAATATTACTAAGCCCCCCCTGCACACAATATTACACAGTCCCCCCCATACAATATTACTAAGCCCCCCTGCACACAATATTACACAGTCCCCCCCATACAATATCACTAAGCCCCCCTGCACACAATATTACACAGTCCCCCCCCCATACAATATTACTAAGCCCCCCTGCACACAATATTACACAGTCCCCCCCATACAATATTACTAAGCCCCCCTGCTCACAATATTACAGTCCTCCCCCATACAATATTACTAAGCCCCCCTGCACACAATATTACACAGTCCCCCCATACAATATTACTAAGCCCCCCTGCTCACAATATTACACAGTCCCCCCATACAATATTACTAAGCCCCCCTGCACACAATATTACACAGTCCCCCCCCCATACAATATTACTAAGCCTCCATGCACACAATATTACACAGTCGTCCCCCCATACAATATTAATCAGCCCCCTGCTCACAATATTACGAAGCCCCCCTGCTCACAATATTACACAGTCTCCCCCCATACAATATTACGAATTCCCCTGCTCACAATATTACACAGTCTCCCACCATACAATATTACACAGTCCCCCCCATACAATATTAATAAGCCCCCCTGCTCATAATATTACACAGTCCCCCACCATACAATATTACTAAGCCCCCCTGTACACAATATTACACAGTCCCCCGCCATACAATATTACTAAACCCCCCTGCACACAATATTACACAGTCCCCCGCCATACAATATTACTTTGCCCCCCTGCACACAATATTACACAGTCCCCCGCCATACAATATTACTAAGCCCCCCTGCACACAATATTACACAGTCCCCCCATACAATATTACTAAGCCCCCCTGCTCACAATATTACGAAGCACCCCTGCTCACAATATTACACAGTCTCCCCCCATACAATATTACGAAGCCCCCTGCTCACAATATTATGAAGCCCCCCTGCTCACAATATTACACAGTCCCCCCATACAATATTACAAAGCCCCCCCCTTCTCACAATATTACTAAGCCCCCCTGCACACAATATTACACAGTCCCCCCATGCAATATTACGAAGCCCCCCTGCTCACAATATTACACAGTCCCCCCCCATACAATATTACTAAGCCCCCCCTGCACACAATATTACACAGTCCCCCCCATACAATATTACTAAGCCCCCCTGCACACAATATTACACAGTCCCCCCATACAATATCACTAAGCCCCCCTGCACACAATATTACACAGTCCCCCCCCCCATACAATATTACTAAGCCCCCCTGCACACAATATTACACAGTCCCCCCCCCATACAATATTACTAAGCCCCCCTGCTCACAATATTACAGTCCTCCCCCATACAATATTACTAAGCCCCCCTGCACACAATATTACACAGTCCCCCCATACAATATTACTAAGCCCCCCTGCTCACAATATTACACAGTCCCCCCCCCCATACATTATTACTAAGCCTCCCTGCACACAATATTACACAGTCCCCCCATACAATATTACTAAACCCCCCTGCACACAATATTACACAGTCCCCCCCCATACAATATTACTAAGCCTCCCTGCTCACAATATTACACAGTCCCCCCCCTTACAATATTACTAAGCCTCCCTGCTCACAATATTACACAGTCCCCCCCCCATACAATATTACTAAGCCCCCCTGCACACAATATTACACAGTCCCCCCATACAATATTACTAAGCCCCCTGCTCACAATATTACACAGTCCCCCCCCCCCATACAATATTACTAAGCCTCCCTGCTCACAATATTACACAGTCCCCCCCCCATACAATATTACGAAGCCCCCTGCTCACAATATTACACAACACCGCCATACAATATTACAATCCCAGGGTAAGGGAATCTGAGGTTTTCTGACAGAACACCCCCACCTCAGCATTCAGTTCTCGATCCCCCACCCCTCAGCACGTCCACAGCACATGTACCTCCAGCACTGACAGACACTCTCTCCCCCCTCTATCTTCCGACACTTCATTTCCCGCTGGTGAGTGACTCATTGATGTCTGAAGGTCTGTTTCTTGATAGGAGTTTAATCCCTTAGTCCGTTTTGTGTCTGGAGTTTAGGTGAGAATAAAATAAGAGGGCACATTGAGGGCTGCAGGGGAAGGGGGGGATCGGGGAATCTCAGAAGTCTGACACAGAGTAGGAGCAGGGAGCGCGCCTGTGGCAGGGGCTGACTGGGCATGCGCATTTACACAGCAGCCATGGACGGATCTTAGCCATGTCACGTGCAGGCATGGACGGACTGGCTGCACATCAGAGCGGAGCTCAGATGGTGTGGCTTCAGATTGTTTAAAAAATAGGCATATCTTCGTAAAGACATATATTAGGAAATGTCTTTTTTCCCTGCCTCCCACACAGTTGCTGAATATACATGGAGAGTGGCCAACCCCTTTAATTCTTTGCGTGTTATTAGTTTAAGCAGACTGTGATTGTCTATTGTTGTGACTTAGATGAAGATCAGATCACATTTTATGACCAATTTGTGCAGAAATCCATATCATTCCAAAGGGTTCACAAACTTTTTCTTGCAACTGTATCTTTATCAGCTTTATGTGTGTTGAGCCATTTATCCCTTAGATCTGACATTTTCTCTAGACCCACCTTAACTTGCAAATTACCCTGCGGGTCTATGTAATGGCAACAAGCGGGTCCCACAACCTGGCACATACCTCCACCTTTAGCTGTAACATAGTCTAGAACTAATGTGTGTTGGTTGGTGACAATGATCAGCTGATTTTGCACACTGTTCGAGGTGTTCATAAGTCTCATCACTTCCCATATTTGATCATCTAGATAATCAGTTGCCACCACCAAATGATCCCACATCTGCACTATCATGGGATATATGAAAAGGCTACTAAGAATTTTATTGGAAATGCTCATTTCTACAACATGTGGCTTATCGTTTGGTCTGGGTTTGTGATCTTTGGCCCTGCGGTACAAGGTGTGTTTATGAATAGCATTTATGTAAATTTCAAAGTGTGGTACTATAAAGCTGGCAGGAGTAAGCCTGGCGATGGTGCACAGTCTTGTGACATTCTGGGATAACCATTTGTACACTTTGTGTCCACAAACTAAGTATACAGTGGGATGCGAAAGTTTGGGCAACCTTGTTATTCGTCATGATTTTCCTGTATAAATCGTTGGTTGTTACGATAAAAAATGTCAGTTAAATATATGATATAGGAGACACACACAGTGATATTTGAGAAGTAAAACAAAAGTTTATTGGATTTACAGAAAGTGTGCTATAGTTGTTTAAACAAAATTTGGCAGGTGCATAAATTTGGGCACCACAAAAAAGAAATGAAATCAATATTTAGTAGATCCTCCTTTTGCAGAAATTACAGCCTCTAAACGCTTCCTGTAGGTTCCAATGAGAGTCTGGATTCTGGTTGAAGGTATTTTGAACCATTCCTCTTTACAAAACATCTTTAGTTCATTCAGGTTTGATGGCTTCCAAGCATGGACATCTCTCTTTAAGTCACACCACAGATTTTCAATTATATTCAGGTCTGGGGACTGAGATGGCCATTCCAGAACGTTGTACTTGTTCCTCTGCATATATGCCTTAGTGGATTTTGAGCAGTGTTTAGGGTCGTTGTCTTGTTGAAAGATCCAGCCCCGGCGCAGCTTCAGCTTTGTCACTGATTCCTGGACATTGGTCTCCAGAATCTGCTGGTACTGAGTGGAATCCATGCGTCCCTCAACTTTGACAAGATTCCCAGTCCCTGCACTGGCCCCACAGCATGATGGAACCACCACCATATTTTACTGTAGGTAGCAGGTGTTTTTCTTGGAATGCTGTGGTCTTTTTCCTCCATTCATAACGCCCCTTGTTATGGCCAAATAACTCAATTTTAGTTTCATCAGTCCACAGCACCTTATTCCAAAATGAAGCTGGCTTGTCCAAATGTGCTTTAGCCCACCTCAAGCGGCACTTTTTGTGCTGTGGGCGGAGAAAAGGCTTCCTCTGCATCACTCTCGCATACAGCATCTCCTTGTGTAAAGTGCGCGGAATGGTTGAACGATGCACAGTGACTCCATCTGCAGCAAGATGATGTTGTAGGTCTTTGGTGCTGGTCTGTGGGTTGACTCTGACTGTTCTCACCATTCGTCGCTTCTGTCTATCCGAGATTTTTCTTGGTCTGCCACTTCGAGCCTTAATTTGAACTGAGCCTGTGGTCTTCCATTTCCTCAATATGTTCCTAACTGTGGAAACAGACAGCTGAAATCTCTGAGACAGCTTTCTGTATCCTTCCCCTAAACCATGATGGTGAACAATCTTTGTCTTCAGGTCATTTGAGAGTTGTTTTGAGACCCCTATGTTGCTGCTCTTCAGAGAAAATTAAAAGAGGAGGGAAACTTACAATTGACCCCCTTAAATACTCTTTCTCATAATTGGATTCACCT
This sequence comes from Bufo gargarizans, assembly GCF_014858855.1. NCBI lineage: Eukaryota > Metazoa > Chordata > Amphibia > Anura > Bufonidae > Bufo > Bufo gargarizans. Next base: position 393,013,847 of record NC_058082.1, on the reverse strand, counting down.
GTGTATGTAGGTCAGGGGTCACTGAGCTTACCAAGCCAATTTGAGTTCCAAAAATTAGTTCTAAAGGTTTTGGAATCAATAAAATGACAACAGTGCCCAAATTTATGCACCTGCCTAATTTTGTTTAATCAATTATAGCACACTTTCTGTAAATCCAATAAACTTCATTTCACTTCTCAAATATCACTGTGTGTGTCTCCTATATGATATATTTAACTGACATTTTTTATCGTAAGAACCAACGTTTCATACAGGAAAATCATGACGATTAACAAGGTTGCCCAAACTTTCGCATTCCACTGTATGTCCTCTGGAACTGCCACTGCTGTGCTATTGAATAATTGGGTAATTAATTTGGCTAATTGTATCCCTTTCACCAGCTCATATCCTTTTAACTGACCTTCGGTGTTAGCTAATATACCTGTGATAAGGTCCTGTACAGTACGGTGGTTACAGGGTAGGTCTTTTACGTTCACAGGATCTACTCTAATACACTGCACATGTCTGTTTTTGAGTCATTGCAACCTGAGTGTATGTGTGGACTAAATGTCATACCTTTGGTTTGTACTTGGAGACAATAACAGTGTGTCCAGCTAGGAAAACATGTGACATTAGCCCAGTGTCCCTCTTGCCAGGGGGTAGAGCTATAATCTATTGGGGGTCCTGATATGTTTATCATGAGTCATGGGGCATCTGCCCACCCTGTGACAGGTAAGGACACTTCCCTGTCCTTGTGTGTACTGGATTTAACTCGGTATATGGTAGTGAGAAAGATAGTAGAGTTAGACAGGTGAATCAGTTCAGAAAGGTCCTGGGGTATTGCAACATAAGGCATACTGGCTGAGCTCACGGGACTGTGGGTACAGATTCAACAATCTTGGAGTTTCAGTCTCATTCAACCCCTGGACTAGAATTTGATGATGCCATATCAGTGAATTGTCCCATTCATCACCCAGTGGCGTGAACACTGCTAATATGCCTACAGTCAAAGTCATAATAAGTAGATGGACCCTGATGGCTTATTGTTCCAGGGTCGTCGGGACAGCCTTTACTCTTTTTTACAATGTGAGGCGTGGATCAAGGTAGGCCTCCCTTCGAGTTTCACAGAGGTTGGGGTAGTCAACAACACCTGGTAGGGCCCCTCGTATAGTGGTTCGAGGGTGTTTTTGATGTGTTTCTTTACCACCACCCACTCTCCAAGTTTGAGAGTGTGGCTTCCATCTAGGGACTCAGGATCTGGAATGGAAGAGAAAACTTGTGCACATATGTTAGACAATTGTTTACTCAGGGCAATTACATATTTTGCAACGGATTCATAATGCATTTGCAATTGCTGTGGGAAGTACTGCCCCATCCTAGGCCCTGTCCCAAACAAAATTCCATATGGAGTCAGTTTGTGGGGGGGGGGGGGGGGGCTAGGGTGTGTCTAACTGAAAATAGTGCTATTGGCAGGTACCCAACTGAGCCCTGTCTCCCTAGTCATTTTCGGCATCTTGGACTTCAGTACCCCGTTCAGTCATTTCATTTTGTTGCTGCTTTGGGGTCTGTAGGGTATGTGATAGGGTAAGTGTGACCCTACCATCTTCAAGACTTCTTGGGTTAAGCTAGCAGTGAATGCTGGGCCCTGATCACTTTCAATGACCTCAGGTACTCCGAACCTACAAACAGTTTCCTGAATTAGTTTCTTAGCAGTTGTTGTGGCTGTCTGATTTCGGACAGGGTAGGCTTCTGGTCACCCAGAGAACAAGTCTACCACTACTAGCACATATTGAAACCCTTGGCACATTGGCATCTGGATGTGGTCAATTTGAATCCGTTGGAACGGATACTGGGCTTTTGGGAGATATTTGGCTGGTGTAGGCTCAGTTCTTCCCGGGTTGCACTGCGCACAGACGAGGCAAGACTGAGTATGCCTCACCAGGACAGGGGTTATCCCTGGGGCCACCTGTATTTTGTCAATTAGCTCTTTCATGATGGTCTTAGATTGGTGGGTGGGCCCATGAGCTATTGAAGCTCTCAGAGGATAGAGAGCTTTGGGCAGACATACTCTCTTCCTCTGGGTCCACAGTGCAGATTCTTTCTCTTCTTGGGCTGACTCTTTTAGCCAATCCAATTTTTCTTGTGGCGTGGCCTGCTTCTGTAACTGGACTAGCAGGTCCCAGGAGACCTCTTTTGGTTTCTGTGTTAGGTCTATTGTTGACTCTGTTGCCATCAAGACTTGGTTGTTCTTCCTCCTCTTTCACTGGTGCTTGCTTTGTTGCTTGATCAGCTAGGGCTTTTCCTCTGGCTTCAGAGGTGTCAGCTCGAGTGTGCCTGTAGATCAATAAAGTTTTCAGATTCTCCAGTATACTCCCCCCTTGGAAGAGGGAGAAGAGCAGCAGGATTGAGGATGTGACATCTTTGAATAGTGACATCAGGTAGGAGAAGGCTACCTTGCAACCGTAGGTGACATTGATTAGTCAGATGCCTAGGTTGTGTTTGTTGGAGAATGGCAGAAATATCATGTGGTGCTAGGATAGTGAGGGGGTGGTCTTGTACCATATCAGAAGTGGTGGCCAGCAGGGCACTGGTTGCATGTACAGCTCTGACACAGGAAGGGGCTGCCCTGGCTACTGGGTCCAGTCTCTTTGTATGGTAGGACTTTGGGGTCCTTCAGGGTCACAGTGACTGGTGGGACATTGAGGCATCCGATATCCAGGGTTCCTCTGGCCCAGAGAGTATTGGGGATGAGGTGCAAAATGGTTTGCAGCGAATCCCCTTGGTCATATGAATCAGTGCAGAATTGTATTGTCAGACATCCGGCAACCATGAGTGTCACATAATTTGAGCGAAAACCACAAAGACCAAGAAGCTAGACAGTTTCTTATCTGAAAGAGGATCTTAAACTAACACAGCAGAAGCTAACATTTCTGTGAAAAGAAAAAGTGGGGGTCAACTGATCCACCGTAGCTGTCCTGCAATGTGGTGGAATGATCTGCTAATTTTGCTTTTGCCCATTTGTCTATAAAGTATTTTACAGACTCATGATCCCAGGGGTCAAAGTTCTGACCCCTCAGCTCAGGGATGGGAATGTGGTCCATTATAGTGTGCAGCATGGTGGCTCAGTGGTTAGGACTGGTGTCTTGCAGCGCTGGGGTCCTAGGTTCAAATCCGACCAAGGACAACATCTGCATGGAGTTTGTATGTTCTCCCTGTGTTTGCTTGGATTTCCTCCGGGTACTTCAGTTTCCTTCCACACTCCAAAGACATACTGATAGGGAACTTAGATTGTGAGCCCCATTGGGGACAGTTGGTTGCCAATGTCTGTAAAGCGCTGCGAAATATAGTAGAGCTATATAAGTGCATAAAATAAATAAATAAATTATCAGTGAGCAGTATTCACCGGTCTTATTCTCCACTATACTTTGCAAATCAGACCATGTACAACTCTTAAGTCAAATTTCTTAAATCATCATGTTATCTTGAAACGAAAGCAATTGAAAGTGTTTGCTTCTCCGGTCCGCCACGTACTGTTCGGGTGAACAGTAGCCCTTCGGGACACTTTCCTCATTTCCAATCTTCTGGATCCTTTACCTTGTTCTGGACAACACAGAAACCCAATATAACACGTTGAGCCTAATGTCCCACACACTCTGGGTAGACACTGGCCGGTCTCCTCCCTTCTGTCGTCTCTCGGTCACAACACTTTAGAAGACCTTTGGGTTTCTATCAGTCTGTGTTTCCATTAAAAAAGGGTCGCACATTAAAAACAATAAACCACAATACATCAAGGAAGAACCCTTGCGTACTGTCCCATCGTCTCTCGCACGGCCTCTGTATAGAGTAATCACTGGACGTGAAGACCTTTGAGTCCCGGTCAGCACACTCTGTGCTACCGCTGACTGCTCTGCCCCTTTTTGTGATCGTCCCCTTTATGGAGATTTGAGTCAGACGCTGGGCTGAACTCCGATACAGGCACATAGGAGAACTCCGTGTCTCAGTCAGTGATACTTGTCAACAGGGTCTTCACAACTTATAGGCACAACACAGTACATCAAGACTTTAAAAAACATATCGGGTTCTTGCTTTCATGCCCTCGAGGACGTCCCAGACTGCTGCCGCACCCCTCCCTCAGACGAGCACCAAGAGGCTACACCAGGGGACACTTTATAGGCAAGATGACTCAATTTTCCTACTTTGTATTACTGGTTGCGATCCCGGTGTCCGTTAGTGTGCCTCTCCTTGTCTAGTCTCCGGGGGTACGGGAACAGAGGGTCTAATCCTCGAGCCCCACGCTGGGCTCCAAATTTGTTCTGGTTCTGGCCAAGCTGCCAGTTCGGTTGATGTACTGCTCCAAATGAATTAATGTTAAGTATATGTATACTGAGAGATCAGTACTGAGACAACACACAGCTGGGTTATAACAGGATCTCTGGTTTATTGCGGAACAGTAGACAGTATATAGGACGGAAAGGAGTGGGGGTGTAAGTTGGCGTGTATCTTTTCTATTTGCTATAAACTCTGTATTTTCTGTCACATCTATGACAAAAGGAAGTTCCCCCCTCCCCCCTTGCTGGTGGGTGAAGCCATTTCTTCTTCTTTCTTTGAAACTGCTTGCTTTAGCTGAACGGAAACCACAAAGAAGCACATAATAAAACACAAAGTAAGATTCTAGTCTATAGATGTTGGCTGAATACCTGACTGCCATTTTAACTACAGTATATACTACAAGCAAGTATCCATTATGTATCAATAGTCCATAATACCGATACTAATATCGCTGCCAATACAGAATATTTGGGCGAGTACTTGTTTTTGCCCAAATGCTCCGATACCTTCCCCGATATTGGAACTTCCAGTCGGAGGGAGATGTCTCTCTGACTGGCAGCGCCAAGGGAGCATACAGCCAACTTCCTTTCCAATCAGGAAGTCGGGAGGTGGGTTATCATCCACCTCCTGGCTTCCTGATTGGCTAGGAAGCCTGCTTCACTTGTTGCTAGGCAGCCTGGCTTCCTAACCAATCAGCAAGCTGGGCAGTATGTCATGACTCGCGTCCTGGCCTCCTGATTGGTTAGGAAGGTACGCCGCCTACAAAAAAGTGAATTTACCCAAAAAGTGCTGCGAGGTGCTAAAGTATTCGGGTTTGGCTTGAAGAAAATTTGGCAACCCTAGTTGTGTCAGATCAGAGGAAGGGCAAAATAATCAGTGTCGTCAACACAAACTTTTTACTGAGACTTTCTCCACTCTGTCGGGGGAAGCTCTACTTTTATAAGCATTTAATAGAACAGGTTCTGTGGACATCTATGTGGAATCAGCTGGTGAGGGTGTAAAAGGAGTGAGCTTCTTCTTGACGCTAATGTCTACCCGTCAGGCTGAGTTGATACTTGAGTTATTTGGTCAGTTTTGGCCCCGTGACTGCCCAAATAAGTATGCAGCGATTCTAATAGCGACACCTGTCATGCGCTTGTCAAACTGACTCACAGTACTGTTTCACTACCACAGCAGACTCCCTATGCATGTTACTGCAAGGCACAGTGTTCTACACCACTATAAAGGCTCTCTGCAGCCCGGAAATTGCAGTTTTTTTTATCAAATCAAATATTTTTTTGAAAAATTTGCTCATTCCATACTGACATATTATGGGCTTTATATTGTCTTTAGTGTGGATGCCGGTCTTGATTGCCATGGAATTAACTTATACAGATATATGGAAAGGACCTCAACCAGGAACAATGAAATTGCAAATTATGATTCGTTTCTGGGGAAAGAATCAGCGTACAGGTGGCTTTCTTCATCTCTAGACTAAATAAATTCACCAGACAAATGATACACAGATTGGGGTTCACTTTTAGTGCTCCCTGTGGAATTGGTTCGTAGTACTGTGAAGGGGCACATAGCTGGGCATAGCTACTGTGAAGGGGCACATATCTGGGCATAACTACTGTGAGGGGGCACATATCTGGATATAAGTACTGTATGGGGCACATATCTGGTCATAGCTACTGTGAAGGGACACATATCTTGTCATAACTACTGTAAGAGGCACATATCTGGATATAAGTACTGTGAGGGGCACATATCTGGGCATAGCTACTGTGAAAAGACACATATCTGGGCATAACTACTGTGAGGGGGCACATATCTGGATATAAGTACTGTGAGGGGCACATATCTGGGCATAGCTAATGTGAAGGGACACATATTTTGTCATAACTACGGTGAGAGGCACATATCTGGATATGAGTACTGTGAGGGGCACATATCTGGGCATAGCTTCTGTGAAGGGGCACATATCTGGGCATAGCTTCTGTGAAGGGGCACATATCAGGTATAACTACTGTGAGGGGCACATGCAATGAGCCGGACCCTGGTACGGTTACACGGACGTCAACGTATGCAGTGGGTCCGGATATGGGTATAGAAGTCTATAGTTTTTGTTTGTGACGCCAATTGCAACGTGCACAGGGTACAGTCCCAGGGCCCTTTAAGGTGTTGTAACTCACGTACCAGGTTAGGAATGCCAGAGTGGTGTAATGTCTCTGTGTGGTAATGGTAATGGTGTCTACGGTGTCTCCTACCTGGGTACGGCTAGACTCCTGGATCCTGGCTCACTTGCAATAAAATGAGTGTGTTGCTAGTAGCAGTAATAGAGGGATTTGCAGCAATAATTGAGATCCAGACCTTTGGTAAATTTTAAACTTGCCTTTACTAGTTGCAGCATTAATCCAAGTGAGATACAGCACTAGTCTGAAGTCCCAGCATGTATTGGCAATGTGTGGTAGGAATCTGGATTTTGCTCTATCATGTACCTGGAGCTTTTTGCAGGATAAGTCGTCTGCTTAGTAGCTCTGTAATGTGGCAGGAATTAATATCTTCTTCGCTTACCATCTTCTGCTGTATGGGGACTGACTAGCTGAGGAGGGATTTAGCTTCTCCTGGTCTCTGGACGGTACTCACAGTTGTGCTCACAGGGTATGCTTCTTCCTGGAGTTCTGGAGGTGGCTGCTTGCATCTACCAGCTGAGACTGAAGGGCTCAGACTGGGAATGATGATCTTTTGTCTCAGCCGAGACAAGATACTGGCTTGGATCCCTAGAACTGGGAGCTCCTACATGCACAGCCTTCCCCTAGCCAGGATGGCTGGCAAACTAACTGAACTTCCTTCCCCACCCATGAGGCAGGACATGAGCGAGCCCACTCAGCTCAAAGAGGGGGGAGCTAAACTGGAATGAACTATTCCAGTCTAGAAACACTAAACTGTCTAAGTCCCTGCTAAACACATTGCTGCCACCTGCTGGTGAATATAGAAATTAAAGCAATTTACATTTACAAGGCTTAGAATGCACATTTGTGAGAATATTAGATAAAATCACATTAGATGACAGTATAAATACACTTAACAGATTGTAGCGGGGTAAAAGAGTTTTGTAACATAACTCTGGGATGTCACACACATATCTGGACATAGCTACTGTGAAGGGGCACATATCTGGGCAAGATTACTCAAATTGGATAAATGTTTTATATATTTTGCACATAAACTGTTAGTTGGCCTATTGGGCCCTCATGGATAGTTGGAGGATGCGGCTAGCCCGCGAGACTGCTGACACATGGGAGCTTGGGCCATAAGGTCCTTAACCACTTCCAGACTGGGCCATTTACCCCCTTCCTGACCAAGCCTAATTTTGCAGATCTCACATGCAGGGGTGTATTAGGTGCATGATAGGTTCGGGGCTGTCTACCCAACTTGGGGCCCCCCTTCCTCCATTTTAGTTTTTTTTTTTTTTCTGTATGAAGCGCCAGTCTCTTCCTAGGCCATATGACATCGTTCACATGGTCTAGGTGCAGCTCTGTCTCATCTGAGTGATTGGGTCTGATCTGTAATACCAAGCACAGTGCTATCAAATGGACAGAGCTGTGCTTGGTAAGGAGCAAAGAGGCTGCGGCGCTCACTTTAACATCACAGTCTCCTCAAACTGCTGATTGGTGGGGGTGCCAGGAGTCAGACCCCCACCATCTCATAACTCTCTGAGTACAGATTTCATAGATGTTACCTGCAGTCCTATGTACCACCCCACATAACACAGTGAACTATTGTGTTATCTGGGCTGTTACATAGGACTGCAGGTGACAAATAAAAAATTTTGTTGCCAAATTTAAAATACATGTGATTATTATAAAAAAAAGACTTGGAGGAGAAGATGAGACACAGGTCACAGTAGTGAGCCAGCTCTACATAGGGGAATACAACATCACATACCTGTTACATTCAGTGACATCTCCTGTCATGTAGATCTTCTCTTTCCTTTTCTCCTCACGACCGCCATGACAAATTCTTTCAGCCGCATCTCGTCTCTACAGAGTTTGTTAGATTTCTCATAATTGGAGTCATTTATCAAACTAGTGTAAAGTACAACTGGCTTAGGTGCCCATAGCAATCAATCAGATTCCACCTTTAATTTTCCAAAGGAGCTGTGAAAAATGAAAGGTGAAATCTGTTGCAATGGGTAACTAACCCAGTTCAACTTTACACCAGTTTGAAAAATTACCCCAAAGGTCCCTGTAGTGTCTACAGCAATTATAATGTCCCCTTGAGTGCCCCCAGTAATAATAACACCCTATATTGTGCTCCAGGTAATAATGCCTGTATAGTGTCCCCAAAAATAATGTCCCCTACTAGAAACACCCCCACACTACCCCCATATAGTAATTTCCCCCACACTGCCCCATATAGTCATTTCCCCCTCACTGCCCCATCTAGTAATTTCCCCCACACTGCCCCATATAGTAATTTCCCCCACACTGCCCCATATAGTAATTTCCCCCACACTGCCCTATATAGTAAATTCCTCCACACTACCCCATATAGTAATTTCCCCCACACTACCCCATATAGTAATTTCCCCCACACTGCCCCAATATAGTAATTTCCCCCACACTGCTCTCCCATTAAATAATTTGCCCCTACACTGCCCCATGAAGTAATTTGCCCCCACACTGCACTCCCATGAAATAATTTGCCCCCACACTGACCCCATGAAGTAATACGCCCCCACACTGCACCCCGATTAAGTAATTTGCCCCATGTTGCACCCCTGAAGTAAGTTGCCCTACCAACTGCCCCATGAAGTAATTTGCCCCCACACTGCACCCCCTTAAGTATTTTGCCCCCACACTGCCTCCCCTGAAGTAATTTGGCCCACACTGCACCCCCTGAAGTAATTTGCCCCCACACTGCACCCCCATTAAGTAATTTTCCCCCACGCTGCACCCCCTGAAGTAATTTGCCCCCACACTGCCCCATGAAGTAATTTGCCCCCACACTGCACCCCCATTAAGTGATTTGCCCCCACACTGCCCCCATAAAGTAATTTGGCCCACACTGCCCACCATGAAGAATTTGCCCCCACACTGCACCCCCTGAAGTGATTTGCCCCCACATGGCGCCCCATGAAGTAATTTTCCCCAAGTAATAATCTGCCCCACATGAAGTGATTTGCCCCATTTAATAATCTGCCCCCCCAAAATGATTTGCTACCACACTGCCCCATGTCCTCCTCTGCCCCCCAAAGTTGGTACAAACGGAAACAAAAACAAAAATTAAAAGCTAATACCTGTGTCCGGCATGGTGAGGCAGGCACGCATTCTTCATTGTCCTGTGTCCCTCCCGGCACAGGCACGCAATGACATCATCACGCATGCCTGCGCTGGGATTTCACTACCGCATAGGCCATAGGCCTACTTCTCATAATTGGGGTCATTTATCAAACTAGTGTAAAGTACAACTGGCTTAGGTGCCCATAGCAATCAATCAGATTCCACCTTTAATTTTCCAAAGGAGCTGTGAAAAATGAAAGGTGAAATCTGTTGCAATGGGTAACTAACCCAGTTCTACTTTACACCAGTTTGAAAAATTACCCCAAAGGTCCCTGTAGTGTCTACAGCAATTACAATGTCCCCTTGAGTGCCCCCAGTAATAATAACACCCTATATTGTGCTCCAGGTAATAATGCCTGTATAGTGTCCCCAAAAATAATGTCCCCTACTAGAAACGCCCCCACACTACCCCTATATGGTAATTTCCCCCACACTGCCCCATATAGTAATTTCCCCCTCACTGCCCCATATAGTAATTTCCCCCACACTGCCCCATATAGTAATTTCCCCCACACTGCCCCATATAGTAAATTCCCCCACACTGCCCCATATAGTAAATTCCCCCACACTACCCCATATAGTAAATTCCCCCACACTACCCCCATATAGTAATTTCCCCCACACTGCCCCAATATAGTAATTTCTTCCACACTGCCCCATGAAGTAATTTGCCCCCACACTGCTCTCCCATTAAATAATTTGCCCCCACACTGCCCCATGAAGTAATTGGCCCCCACACTGCTCTCCCATTAAATAATTTGCCCCCACACTGCCCCATGAAGTAATTGGCCCCCACACTGCACTCCCATGAAATAATTTGCCCCCACACTGCCCCCATGAAGTAATTTGCCCCCACGCTGCACCCCTGAAGTAATTTGCCCCCCCCCACTGCCCCCATGAAGTAATTTGCCCCCACACTGCACCCCCTTAAGTATTTTGCCCCCACACTGCTCCCCCTGAAGTAATTTGGCCCACACTGCACCCCCTGAAGTAATTTGCCCCCACACTGCACCCCATTAAGTAATTTGCCCCCACACTGCACCCCCTGAAGTAATTTGCCCCCACACTGCCCCATGAAGTAATTTGCCCCCACACTGCCCCCTGAAGTAATTTGCCCCCACACTGCACCCCCATTAAGTGATTTGCCCCCACACTGCCCCCCATAAAGTAATTTGGCCCACACTGCCCACCATGAAGAATTTGCCCCCACACTGCACCCCCTGAAGTGATTTGCCCCCACATGGCGCCCCATGAAGTAATTTGCCCCAAGTAATAATCTGCCCCACATGAAGTGATTTGCCCCATTTAATAATCTGCCCCCCCCAAACTGATTTGCTACCACACTGCCCTATGTCCTCCTCTGCCCCCCAAAGTTGGCACACACAGAAACAAAAACAAAAATTAAAAGCTAATACCTGTGTCCGGCATGGTGAGGCAGCCACACATTCTTCATTGTCCTGTGTCCCTCCCGGCACAGGCATGCGATGACATCATCACGCATGCCTGCGCTGGGATTTCACTACCGCATAGGCCTCAGGCCTACTAGGCCTGAAGCCTATGGCGGTGATCGGCGGTGGGGCAGGGGACTATTCGATCCCGTGCCCTGCCGCAGTATGTGGGCGTTTGGGTCAGCATTGGGCCCCCCAGGTCAGAGCCCCATCATTTCTGTTCCTCAGTGCCAGCTGACATTTTTGCTAGTCAGTCACGGCACTATCAGCCATATAGAGAGGAGCCCCTGTCAGCAGTCTGACCTACTAGTTGTTACCAGCAGTCTCAGCACTAGCAGTCAGTGCCAGTTATACAGCCACCAGTCAAAGTGCCAGCAGTGTCAGCCACCAGTCAGTGCCAGCCATCTCAACCATCAGTCAGTGCTACCAGTCTCAGCCACCAGTTAGTGTCAGCAGTCTCAGCTACAGCCAGCACTCAGTGCCAGCAGTCTCGGCCACAGCCAGCACTCAGTGCCAGCAGTCTCGGCCACAGCCAGCACTCAGTGCAAGCAGTCTCAGCCACAAACCGCAGCCAGCAGTCTCAGCCACAGCCACCAGTCAGTGCCACCAGCCGCAGCCACAGCCACAGTCAGCAGTCTCAGCCATAGCCAGCACTTAGTGCCAGCAATCTCAGCTACAGCCAGCAATCTCAACCGCAGCCAGCAGTCTCGCCCACCAGTCAGTGCCAGCAGTCTCAGCCATCAGTCAGTGCTAGCATTCTCGGCTACAGCCAGCACTCAGTGCTAGCAGTCTCAGCCACAAACCACAGCCAGCAGTCTCCACCACGGCAACTACTCAGTGCCAGCAGTCTCAGCCAGCAGTCAGTGCCAACAGTCTCAGCCACAGCCAGCACTAAGTGCCAGCAGTCTCAGCCACAAGCCACAGCCAGCAATCTCAGCCAGAAGCCACCACCAGTCAGTATGGTCAAGTTCCCTTGCCATTTAAAATATACTGTTCCTACTAATGTTTATGCACTACTGTTCTAGTGCCCTTTATTATAAAAGGCTTAATGTCTAGTATCCCAATAAAATTAAGGTTTAAATATTAGTTAACCACTTCCCGATCGCCCATTGACTATAAACATCCTGGGCGGTTGGGTTTCTCTCTGGATGGACGTTCTGGAATGTCCTTTCAGAGATGGCAGCTGCAGGCTAATTGTGCTGCTGTGGAGCGGGGAGCCTGCTGTTAGTGACAACAGGTCACCCCAGAGAGAAGGCAGAGACCGTTTATCGGTGTCCCTGACTTCTAGATCGCAGTATAAACATGCCCAACGAGCGCTGTGTATACAGATCAGGAAGCAATGTGCGCTTTCTGTCCCGGCCTAGTGGTCATTTGATAGCCAAGGCCGGGTGAGTGCAGGAGCTGTCGGGTCTTCCATATACATATAGAAGGCCCCAGTTGAGGTATGTCGCCTGTCCTACATATGATGGTGCAGGATCTCACACAAAACTATAGCCAGAAAAATGAAAAAATATGGCTCTAAGAAAATGGCAACACAAAAACATGATTTATTTTCTTCTAAAAATGTTTTTATTGTGTAAAATGTAAAAAATAAATAGACATATTTGGTATTGTTGCGTCCATAATGACTGGATCTATAAAAATATCACATAATCTACCCCATCAAGTAAACGGTGTAAAAAAAAAAAGACACTAAACAGCTTTTTTGGTGACTTCAGTTCACCTCCCATAAATGTACAAAGCCAGTACTTGCCAGATATTCCTGCAGCTCCTTTAATGTTTCTGTAGGCCTCTTGGTAGCCTCCCAGACCAGTTTTCTTCTCGTCTTTTCATCAATTTTGGAGGGACGTCCAGTTCTTGGTAATGTCACTGCCATATTTTCTCTACTCGATGATGACTGTCTTCACTGTGTTCCATGGTGTATCTAATGCCTTGGAAATTCTTTTGTAACTTTCTCCTGACTGATACCTTTTAACAATGAGATCCCTCTGATGCTTTGGAAGCTCTCTGTGAACCATGGCTTTTGCTGTTGGATGCGACTAAGAACATTTCAGGAAAGACCAACTAGAGTAGGTGAACTTTATTTGGGGTTAATCAGAGGCACTTTAACCCCTTTAGGACACAGCCTTATTTCACCTTAAGGACCAGGCCATTTTTTGCAAATCTGACCAGTGTCACTTTAAGTGGTGATAACTTTAAAACGCTTTGACTTAGGCCTCATGCACATGGCCGTGTTCCACGGCCGAGAGCGGTCCGTGGTAACCCGGCCGGGATTCCTGCTGATAGCAGGAGCGCACGGCGTCATTGATCATATGAGTGTCTTACTGTAGTGCAGCGGTGGCATGAAGCGCATTGCAAATTTCCAAGTTTCAATTTCTCTACTTCCATAATACATAGTAATAACTACAAAACAAATATTACTTTACATTCCCCATATGTCTACTTCATGTTTGGATCATTTTGGGAATGACATTTTATTTTTTGGGGATGTTACAAGGCTTAGAAGTTTAGAAGCAAATCTTGAAATTTTTCTGAAATTTTCAAAAAAAACACTTTTCAAGGACCATTCAGGTCTGAAGTTACTTTGTGAGGCATACATAATAGAAACTACCCAAAAATGACCCCATTCTAGAAACTACACCCCTCAAGGTATTCAAAACTGATTTTACAAAGTTTGTTAACCCTTTAGGTGTTCCACAAGAATTAATGGAAAATAGAGATACAATTTCAAAATTTCACTTTTTTGGCAGATTTTCCATTTTAATAAGGTGAAAAAAAAAAGGTTTATTTAGCACAGTTTTTATTTTTTACGGTGTTCATCTGAGGGGTTAGGTCATGTAATATGTTTATAGAGCTGGTCGATACGGACGCGGCAATACCTATTACTACTACTTCTCTATTTTATACCAATTTTTTTTAACTTTATTTGGGGAAAATTCCGTTTTGGTTTATTTTTACTTGAAACTTTTAATTTTTTTTGGGGGGAAACTTTATTTTTTCAACTTTTCTTTTCACTTTATTTTTTGTCCCACTTTGGGACTTCAACTTTTGGGGGTCTAATCCTTTACAATGCATCCCAATACTTCTGTATTGGAATGCATTGGCTGTATGAGTAATACAGTGAGTATTAGGCCTCATGCACACGACCGTTGTGTGCATCCGTGGCCGTTGTGCCGTTTTGCAGCCGAGACCGTGATCCAAAGATCCGTCTGCATAAAAGCTTTTTCCGATCTAAGTTGTCACTTCGTGAAAACTCATATCCGACAGTATATTCTAAGACAGAAGCGTTCCCATGGTGATGGGGACGCTTCTAGTTAGAATACACTACAAACTGTGTAAAAGACTGCCCCCTGCTGCCTGGCAGCACCCGATCTCTTACAGGGGGCCGTGATCAGCACAATTAACCCCTTCAGGTGCGGCACCAGGGGGCTGGATCTCACAGGCTCGTCACCGTAAGGCAGCATGATGCCTTCCTTAGGCATCGCGCTGCCTTCCATGCCATCGGGTCCCCCCTACAGCCCCATTTTTGCGGCTCGGGTGCGTACCCATTCACTTCAATGGGGCCGCAAAAGATGCAGACAGCACTCAGTGTGCTGTCCACATCCGTTGCTCTGTTCCGAGGCCCCGCCAAAAAATTATAGCATGTCCTATTCTTGTATGTTTTGCGGACAAGAATAGGCATGTCTACAAATGGGCCGCCCATTTGGTTCCGCAAATTGCAGAAGGCACGCGGGAGGCTTCCGTTTTTTGCGGATCCGCGGTCTGCGGTCCGGAAAAGACAGCACGGTTGTGTGTCCCGGGACTAGGCAGCTGAGGGCTTATTAGGGCGCACCAATTCCAGGGGTAGGTTCCTGCATTGGCTGATCGCGGGAAACCGTGGTCACGCCATTTAGGCCATTGTAGGGCCCGAGGGTGATATTAGGGCCAGCAATCCTAGCATTCCTACACCCTGATGCACACATCTGCCGTCACCAAACGGTGTGTATATCTATCAGCACTGGACGGGCGGTCGTGATTCCAAGGAGCTTCTCATCTAAGCGGTAGGACCACCGGGTTTAATTTGAGTGCCGCCGAGCACCATTTTCTGTTTTTGGGTTCTGGTTGATTGCACCTGTTCTCCGTGGGTGTACCACCGCGTTGCTCCTTTTATTTTCTATAATTGTATCCAATCATCATGGGACCAAATTTTCTATATTGTGTGTATTAAATGTTAAGTTTTAAACTGATCACTTACCGTATATTGTTAAGTGTGATCACAGCATCTCAAAGCTTAAAAAAAAAACAGAAGCTCATGCTGGGTCTCTCTGAAGGCCGACAAAAGAAATGAGCAATCCTAGTACCATTAGGGATCTATATGAAACATAAAGATACAGAATAAAAAAAAAAAAAAAAAAAAAAAAAAGAGAGAGTCTTGTATCCTCAAACACAAGCTACAAAACCATAAAAAAGTAACAAAACCATAAAAAAGTAAATAAATAAATAAATGGTAAAAAAAATTAAGTCCTCTCTCTTTCTGTAGAATACAAAAATAAATTCATATAATAACAAAAAATTTAAACATTATGGGCATCACTGCTTCCGAAAACACCCATACTATTAAAATATAAAAACAATTTTACGTTTTATCGTATTTTTACGCTATTTAGACATACAAAACCTATATATCTGTGGCATCATTGTAATCTTACTGACCCAGAGAATGAAGGTAATAGGTCACTTTTTCAGCAAAGGGAACTGCTCAAAAAAATCTAAGGAACACTTAAACAGCACAATATAACTCCAAGTCAGTCACACTTCTGAGAAATCCACCTGTCCAGTTATGAAGCAATAATTTCTCCTGCTGTTGTGATCTTGTGTCTGGAGACTCCATGGGGAACATTCTGCTGCCTGCAACATCCTCCAGCATGACCGTTTTTGGCATTTGGTCAGTAATGGTTGTGGGGAAACATTTCTTTGGAGGGCCGCACAGCCCTCCATGTTCTAGCCAAAGTTACCCTGACTGCCATTAGGTACCAGGATGAGATCCTCAGACCCATTGTGAGACCATATGAAGGTGCAGTGTTCCCTGGGTTCCTTCTGATGTATGTCAATGCTAGTCCTTAAGTGGCTGAAGGCTGTCAGCAGTTCCTGCATGATGAAGACATTGATGCTATGGACTGCACTGCTCGTTCCCCAGATCTGAATCCAATCGAGCACATCTGCTACATCATGTCTCGTTCCAACCATCAAACGCCATCTTGCACCTCAGACTATCCAGGAGTTGAGTGATGCTTGAATCCAGGTCTGGGAGTAGACCCCTTAGGAGAACATCCGCCGCCTTATCAGGAGCATGCCCAGGCATTGTAGGGATGTCATACAGGCACGTGGAGACCACACACACAACTCAGCCTCATTTCCTTGTCTTGAGGCATTTTCACTAAAATTGGATCAGCCTAAAATTTGATTTCCCACTTTAGTTTTGAGTATCATTCAAAATTCAGACCTCCATGGGATATTAATTTTGATTTACATTGATCATTTTTATGTTTTATTGTTCTCAACACATTCCACTATGCAATGACTAAAGATTTGCAAGTGGAATATTTAAGTCATTGAGATCTAGGATGTGGTATTTTAGTGTTCCCTTTATTTTTCGGAGCAGTGTATATGTCTTATCTTATTCCTTCTTCCCCTTCCACTCTTCTTCAGCATTGATACAGTATATGGTTAGATGGGAGACTTTTTTTTAGACTGCTCTATTTCTATATTCTCTATTGTCTGGAAGCTGATATGGCGGAGAGCAGCTATAATATCTTTTTGTATGTCGTACAGAAAGAACCAATATAAGACCTCTTTCATACGACCGTATCTATTTTGCGGTCCGTTTTTCACAGATCCGTTGTTCTGTTTTTTGTTTCTGTTGTGTTTCCATATTTCCGCAAAAACATCTCCATATGGTTTCCGTATGTGATCTGTTTTTTGAGTATCGCAAACGGAAACAGAAAATTTGTAATTATTACGGTAATGTTTGTAAACACATGGGCAAAGTGGGCTTGGATCTGCAAAATACGGATGACATACGGATGTGTTCTGTATGCATTCCGTTTTTTTGCAGACCCATTGACTTGATTGAGGGCGATGGAACGTTATTTGCGGACAATAATAGGACAAGTTTTATCTTTTAGAGGAACGGATATATGGAAACGGAATGCATATGGAGTATAGTCCGTTTTGTTTTTTTCTGAACCATTGAAATGAATAGTTCCGCATACGGACTGCAAACGGAAACTGCAAAAATGGAACGGACGCGTAAAAAAATACATTTGTGTGCAGGAGGCCTAAGATAGTGATGCTTGGTACCATACCCTACAATTACTCTATTGTCTTCTAAAATCTCAGATAGATGCTGGAGATATGGAACTGAGGAGGGCTCTCTTACATATATCTGTTGGACCAATAACATCATAATTCATGCTTTCTGGCGGATAGCACAGTATCTCTTACATCAGTTACTCCAAGTTTTATTCCCTTTTTAGACCCACTTTTTTAGTTATGAAACATTCCCAAGATATGCAAAATTTCCTTAAATGGTCAGATATCCCTACTCGCCAGAATTTGATTGCTAGAATTGTTGAAGTCAGCCGAATATCTCACGGCCTTTCTAAATTATAGTATGAAGCGCTTTGAGAAGATTTGGGACCGGTGGGATGTGTATTGTTTGCCACAATACCGATAACCCCTGTGAAAAACTCCTTGAATTTCCCTTATGTGTCTTGCCCTGTTTTTTTCTATCTTGTCTGTTTCCCACTCATTTATATATACTATTTGTAAACTGATTTATAAGTTTACTATACACTCACCTAAAGAATTATTAGGAACACCTGTTCTATTTCTCATTAATGCGATTATCCAGTCAACCAATCACATGGCAGTAGCTTCAATGCATGTAGGGTTGTGGTCCTGGTCAAGACAATCTCCTGAACTCCAAACTGAATGTCAGAATGGGAAAGAAAGGTGATTTAAGCAGTTTTGAGCGTGGCATGGTTGTTGGTGCCAGATGGGCTGGTCTGAGTATTTCACAATCTGCTCAGTTACTGGGATTTTCACGCACAACCATTTCTAGGGTTTACAAAGAATGGTGTGAGAAAGGAAAAACATCTAGTATGCGGCAGTCCTGTGGGCGAAAATGCCTTGTGATGCTAGAGGTCAGAGGAGAATGGGCCGACTGATTCAAGCTGATAGAAGAGCAATGTTGGCTGAAATAACCACTCGTTACAACCGAGGTATGCAGCAAAAGTATTTGTGAAGCCACAACACACACAACATTGAGGCGGATGGGCTACAATAGCAGAAGTCCCCACCGGGTACCACTCATCTCCACTACAAATAGGAAAAAGAGGCTACAATTTGCATGAGCTCACCAAAATTGGACTGTTGAAGACTGGAAAAATGTTGCCTGGTCCGATAAGTCTCGATTTCTGTTGAGACATTCAAATGGTAGAGTCCGAATTTGGCGTAAACAGAATGAAAACATGTATCCATCATGCCTTGTTGCAACTGTGCAGGCTGGTGGTGGTGGTGTAATGGTGTGGGGGATGTTTTCTGGGCACACTTTAGGCCCCTTAGTGCCAATTGGCCATCGTTTAAATGCCAAGGGCTAACTGAGCATTGTTTCTGACCATGTCCATCCCTTCATGACCACCATGTATCCATCCTCTGATGGCTACTTCCAGCAGGATAATTTCACAAAAGCTCAAATCATTTCAAAATGGTTTCTTGAACATGACAATGAGTTCACTGTACTAAAATCGCCCCCAGAGACTCAACCCAATAGAGCATCTTTGGAATATGGTGGAACGGGAGCTTCGTGCCCTGGATGTGCATCCCTCAAATCTCCATCAACTGCAAGATGCTATCCTATCAATATGGGCCAACATTTCTAAAGAATGCTATCAGCACCTTGTTGAATCGATGCCACGTAGAATTAAGGCAGTTCTGAAGACAAAAGGGGGTCCAACACCGTATTAGTATGGTGTTTCTAATAATTCTTTAGGCGAGTGTATAACTTTTTGTTCAAAATGAGATTTAAATCAATGCAAAAGGTGCACCACAATGATATGCAACTGACAATACTGGCTAATCCCTCAGGCTGATGTTAAAAAGGTGTTAAGATCCAACTCACAGCCAAGCTCCCACATACCTCTATAGTGAGATCACTCATGCAGTGGGAGAAAGGATAAAGCTGCAAGCCCCACCTATAACAGGCCTGTGCACTAGAATGTTACCAGCATTACGCAATGGCACATTCCATACATATAAAGAAAAATCACCAAAATAAAGTGGCCTAAATGGGAGGAAATGCTCAAAAACACCAAACACTGTAGCATGTTGATATCGCCATTTGCTCCTTTGTCTCGTTCTCACAAACGAAAACGACCGCTAGAAGTACAATTGGGAAATCCTTGGTGTAGTGTGCGTCGATGTGTGCGCAATTCCTCCAAAACAACGTCACAGAAACGTTCTCAAGTAGGTTCCAATAATGTGCCTGCTTCCAACAGCTAGGCAAGGTTTATTTATACCAGAAGATGGAAGGCGGTCTTACAATCATGACCAATGAGAAGACAGGTTATAGTATGAAGTGATTGGCTGGCGAAGATATGAATGATCGCGCGAACTTATTCGTGCCCTTTCCATTGCTGCGCCTATCCTCGTGGATGAAGAAACCTTTGTTCGACGGTCCCCATCCATCCCGCCTCAGCCGGCGCCATGACACTGGTATCCTGCAGTTATACCAGGCCGGGCACAAATCAGCTACAGGTCGGGACAACCAGTCCATTGTGCGAAAGTCTCTGCGCAGATGTGAATGCATATGCGAACGAATCTGCACATCTCCATAGGATAGATGGCGACCATACGGCGAACAATAATTTTTTCACAACAGTTGACCCCTTTTTCGCCATATGTCGTCATTTCAGCGGCTTCCTAACACTACAATCACTCAAACCAGACCTCTAAAGGGAATAAACATGTAAAGGGGAACATGCTACACTACAGATGAACTAACAAGAAGAACCTGGCCTATCATTCTTGGGCCTCTTTGGTTGCTTGACCGCGACGTCCGCCAAGGGTGGTGACAGTGATAAGTCTCTAAAGTGTCTCTAATAAAGAAATGCCTTCAAAAGGAAGGGTGATTCTCCATGACGTTTCCTTAAAATTTGGTGGTTCTTCTTGGGTTGGTCCTCTTGGAGTAAGAATCTGGTTGCTCCAGGCGATAGTTTTCTGCGATCATAACGTGGTCCTCTGAACGGCTCCTGGCGACTCGATTCATCAAGCAGCAGGTCATTCTCACTGCCACATAGAAAAGAAATAGAAAGCACAGCAGTAACAGGACATACACTCTTATTTCCTTAAGCCACGATCTTATAGAATACAACATATCACCGAAGCCCCCAGACCTTTAAAGGGGTTCCAACCTTCATCTGCAATCACATATGCTTGCCCCTGTAACGCCTTAACTCTATCTAGATGGGCCTGAACCTTGTTACCAGTATCTTCCACCCAGGTGCAGCAATCCTCTCTGATGAATTCACAGAAACCCCCCTTTTCAGCTAAAAGATAGTCGAGAGCCATCTTCTCCTGGAGGAGAAGAGTTTATAACTGTTGCTATTCGGAGGAGACTTCTCTCATGGCTTCGACTGTCTCATTGAACATCTCATCCACTACGGTAGAAAATTTGTTCAGCCGCTTCATAAGTTCTATACCCCATCAGGTCCATGCTGGAAACCATGCCCAAGCACGGTCCCCTGCAGAGAACAGCTCCCTCCTAGTCGTTCTTCCCATACTCACCCTCCTCTGCACCATCAGATCCTCGTGACCATCAGCAATTTAGGAGGTGGGGACTAACCTGACTAAGGAGCATGACCCTCTAGCATTCGTGGGAATGACTCTGTAAGCAGTCGGCCCACACAAGAAGTAATAGGGCCCAGTTAGAGAGACACAAAGGTCATTAGGGTTCCGGTTACGGGAGTTGAGCAACAGCTGGATGGATAGAGAAATTCCTGCACTGTCCTGAATGTCACACCCTCCCCCTGAGCAGATTCAGTCAGGGATTCTATGGTTGATCTGGACAGTGATCCCAGATGGGAATTCGGTCCGACTCATGGACTTAGCTCCAAATCCAGAGCTGATATTAAAACAAATCTGGGGTCGCCCTAATTGATCGGATACCCATACGGGTCTACTAAGCCTACTACAAGTCTCATAGCTGAAATCAAGACCAGTACTCTTCCACTTGAGCACACATGACAGTTTTGGACTGGTGACTGGGGTAGTGAGCTAAATGGGACATCATTCGATACAATACTCTTGGCAAGTACCACTTACCACCGAGACCCCAGATCTTATTAGCCTCCTCCGTTGCCCCCAACGCTGCCCATTTCTGCTTCTCTGAGTTCTGTGTCTGAGCCTGTAACTTCTTAAACTCATTCAACACATCAGCGGGTTTAGCCAGAATGGGGAGGGGGGGTCTAGGGCTCCTTCTTTAGCATATAAATCACAGAAAAAATGCACCAAACGGATATGCCACTGACTATACTGGCTAGTCATAAATGCAGATATTAAAAGCTTAGACTTTTGCCAATATATTCCTGTCAGGAAAATATCAGAGCCCATCATGCACCACGTCACGGTCACTCAGCATGGCAAGGGGTCCTACCACTAAGCTACCTATGGTGTGAACAAGGTCTGAAGGTGATGTAATCCAGCTCACAGCCAAGCTTCCACGCAACTGCATAGCAGGACAACTAATGCAATGTGAACAAAGCAAGACTGTAAGCCACACCCATATCAGACCATGTGATGGAGGTTACCAGGTGCAAAAGAGAGTGTTTGAATGCCAGGTAAAGGCAATGAAAAAGGCAATGAAAAACATGCTACAGTGTTAGGGGTTGAGCAGCTCCCCCAGATTTGCCACTATATTTCTGTGTTTGTGTCTTGTTTTATATGTAGTGTATGTGCCTTTACCTGGCATTCAAACACTCTCTTTTGCCCCTGGTAACCTCCATCACATGGTCTGATATGGGTGTGGCTTACAGTCTTGCTTTGTTCACATTGCATTAGTTGTCTTGCTATGCAGTTGCGTGGAAGCTTGGCTGTGAGCTGGATTACATCACCTTCAGACCTTGTTCACACCATAGGTAGCTTAGTGGTAGGACCCCTTGCCATGCTGAGTGACCGTGACGTGGTGCATGATGGGCTCTGATATTTTCCTGACAGGAATATATTGGCAAAAGTCTCAGCTTTTAATATCTGCATTTATGACTAGCCAGTATAGTCAGTGGCATATCCGTTTGGTGCATTTTTTCTGTGATTTATATGATTATATTTTCATTCGCACAATGCTCTGTTTTGTGTAGGATGCCCTTGTGGTGCATGTGGACTGCGCCGACATCCTCCACCGTATGCATTTTTTTGCTGGGGATAGTCGTTTGCTGCGGTCCACATGCAGTGGGGCTGCTCCCCCAATGAAAAATACGCTACAGTGTTAGGGGTTGAGCAGCTCCCCCAGATTTGCCACTATATTTCTGTGTTTGTGTCTTGTTTTATATGTAGTGTATGTGCCTTTACCTGGCATTCAAACACTCTCTTTTGCACCTGGTAACCTCCATCACATGGTCTGATATAGGTGTGGCTTACAGTCTTGCTTTGTTCGCATTGCATTAGTTGTCCTGCTATGCAGTTGTGTGGAAGCTTGGCTGTGAGCTGGATTACAGCACCTTCAGATCTTGTTCACACCATAGGTAGCTTAGTGGTAGGACCCCTTGCCATGCTGAGTGACCGTGACGTGGTGCATGATGGGCTCTGATATTTTCCTGACAGGAATATATTGGCAAAAGTCTCAGCTTTTAATATCTGCATTTATGACTAACCAGTATAGTCAGTGGCATATCCGTTTGGTGCATTTTTTTCTGTGATTTATATGATTATATTTTCATTCGCACAATGCTCAGTTTTGTGTAGGATGCCCTTGTGGTGCATGTGGACCGCACCGACATCCTTCACCATATGCATTTTTTTGCTGGGGATAGTCGTTTGCTGCGGTCCACATGCAGTGGGGCTGCTCCCCCAATGAAAAACACGCTACAGTGTTAGGGGTTGAGCAGCTCCCCCAGATTTGCCACTATATTTCTGTGTTTGTGTCTTGTTTTATATGTAGTGAATGTGCCTTTACCTGGCATTCAAACACTCTCTTTTGCACCTGGTAACCTCCATCACATGGTCTGATATAGGTGTGGCTTACAGTCTTGCTTTGTTCACATTGCATTAGTTGTCCTGCTATGCAGTTGTGTGGAAGCTTGGCTGTGAGCTGGATTACATCACCTTCAGACCTTGTTCACACCATAGGTAGCTTAGTGGTAGGACCCCTTGCCATGCTGAGTGACCGTGACGTGGTGCATGATGAGCTCTGATATTTTCCTAACAGGAATATATTGGCAAAAGTCTCAGCTTTTAATATCTGCATTTATGACTAGCCAGTATAGTCAGTGGCATATCCGTTTGGTGCATTTTTTCTGTGATTTGTATGATTATATTTTCATCCGCACAATGCTCCGTTTTGTGTAGGATTCCCTTGTGGTGCATGTGGACCGCACCAACATCCTCCACCGTATGCATTTTTTTGCTGGGGGAAGTCGTTTGCTGCGGTCCACATGCAGTGGGGCTGCTCCCCCAATGAAAAACACGCTACAGTGTTAGGGGTTGAGCAGCTCCCCCAGATTTGCCACTATATTTCTGTGTTTGCTCCTTCTTTAGCAGCCAGATCTGCCATTGCATTGCCCCTAGCTTCCATAGTGGTCTCTGTGGTGTGAGCCTTGACCTTTAAGATAGCTACTTCTAATGAAAGTGTAAACGCTACGAAAAATCTGTTGAAAACCTGCTTCATAGGTTTTCCTGAACTAATGAGGAATCCTCTGGCTTTCCAAATTGGACCGAAATCATTGTGTATACATTGATCCTTAATCCTTCATGTTTCTCACAGGCTCTGGCCAATGCGTGTAGTTCGGCCTCTTGGCCCAACATATAGCTGCTGAGTGAGCCTTTTTCTACTACTTTGTCGACTGTTGTTACAGCGTAGCCCGTGTGAGGTTTACCATCTGATGTGTAATACCTGATGCCATCTACAAAAATATTTATTGCTTCTGGAAGGGGAGCTCCCTTGACAGGGTTAACTGCTTCTGTCTCGAGCTCCATGAGCTCGAGACAGTTGTGATCATCTGAGTTTTCAGTCATGGTCGTGTTAGCGTCAGTCACAATCCTTTCGTCCCCCCTCTCTTCTTCCGAGTGCGATTGGGTTGGGGAAAGAGATGTACATCATCTTAGTGTAAGGTTAGTAGGGGTAAGGAGAGCCACTTCATATTTGGTCAAACGGGCGGCCAAAAGATGTTTGCTTTGGACCTGGTTAAGGATCTCTTGGACAGCGTGTGGGGTGAAAGGGGAATATAAAATGATATCACCTACTTTGTGCAATAGTACAGTGCAGACAGCTATAGCTCGGGCGCACCCAGGTGAGCCTTTGATGACCAGATCCAGTTCAGGTAAAATGTACACGATGGGTCTTTGGGTCAGCACCCCAGTGGCATGCCCTTTACTTTCGTGACAAAAAAGGGAAAAGGGTAGGTTGTAGTTGGGAATACCTAGTGCCGGAGCTCTAGAAAGTTCCTGGATCAGATCCTGGAGGGTTGACCAGTTTTCATCAGTTAATTGAAATGGTGTTTGTGAATGAAGAGTATAGAGAGGACCCAGTTTGGATGAGGTATTAGGGATCCAATTTCTGCTATAATTGATTAGACCTAGAAGGGCTCTCAACTGTCGGGCATTACGAAGTCGAGTAAAATCTCTGAGAGTCGGTATCCGTTGTATTGTGAAATGTCAGGTTCCTTTTGATTTACAGTGGCCCAGAAAAGTAACCTCCATACAAAACTGCAATTTCTCCTTGCTAGCCTTATTCCCAGTGGACGCCAGGTGGTTAAGCAACGAGATGGTATGCCTACAGCATGACTCTTTATGCAGGCAACAAACCAACAAATCGTCCACATATTGCAACAGGGTGACCTCTGGCACCCACTGATCTAATACCACCTTTAGCTTACAACTGTATTCTGACGGGCTAGTCATGGACCCTTGTGGTAACTGGGTCCATGTAAGTTCTTTACCCTGAATTGAAAAAGCAAAGAGATATTGACACTGGTACAGAGAAAAAGGCATTGGACAAGTCGATGACACTAAAGTACAAAGCCTTAGGAGGGATGGAAGCAAGTAATATGTGAGGATTCAGCACTAACGGGTCATCACTGACAATGATTTTTTTAATGTCTCTGAGATCAGGGACCAGTCGGTAAGTGACTTCCTGGCCCTTGGCTGATTTCTTTGCCACCGAAAATCAGAGTATTTCCTGGGGATTGAGTTGGGTCAAGACCAGGGCCGTCTTTACCAAGGGGCAAAAGGGGCAGCTGCCTCTTGAGCCCTGCTAGCTACTGCCCCGGGTGTCAGGCTGTCGGCTACACAGGCATCATGATCGTACTGTGTTAATGATCTTAATTCTAGGACCTTAATGAGTTTTGCTCTAGGACCTTAATGACATCATTACCATGTGACCAGTAACCTAGCAATTACTGGTCACATGGCTATGAGGTCATCACAGGTCCTGTGGAGTGTTGCAGAAGTTAACTGTGGAGCTTTTTTGTGTAAAGATTACATCAGAAAAAGGTGACAGGGGCTGTTATGTTAATATACGGTAAACTACTGTATAGTGGGGTGCTGTATACTGTGTGGTGGGCTATATATTGTGTAATGGGCTGTATATTGTGTGGTGGGCTGTATACTGTGTGTGGGCCTGTATACTGTGTGGTGGGCTGTATACTGTGTGGTGGGCTGTATACTGTGGGGGGGCCTGTATAGTGGGGGGGAGTGCTATACTGCTGTACTGTATAGTGTGGGGGGCTGTATCGTGTATAGTTTGGGGTGCTGTATACAGTGAGGTGTTGTATACCGTGAGGTGCTGTATACTGTGGGCTGCTATACTGCTCTACTATATACTGTGGGGTACTGTATAGTGTGGGGTGCTAAACTGCATACTGTGTGGTGCTGTATACTATAGGGTGCTATACTGCATACTGTGGGGTGCTGGGGTGCACTGTAACACTAGGGTGAGCCGAGCCCTGGTCTCCTTCCTGCAGAGCGGTGCCCACTTCCAGCCTGAGCCCAGCTGCCCAGAGCACTGATCCTGAGCCGCTGGAGTCTTCAGAACTGGAAGTATTTACAGTCATTCACTGGACTCTACCAGATGTGTGGATTTTTTGTGTGTGTGTTGTGGTGGAGGGTGTGATTGCATGCTAAGGTGTGGGAAGGCGGGATCCAGGGGGCCCAAGTACATTTTTGCCCAGGGTCCAATCAATATTAAAGACGGCCCTGGTCAAGACCCCGATTTGGAGATACCTGTTGATCTGGATTTTGAGGCTGTCCATCTGCGCTACACTCAGCGGGTACTGCGGTAATCATGGTAATACGCAACCGGGGGCAATTTCTTATAGTGGCTAGAGGTACTGGCAGCAGGCCGACATCATACTTGCCAACCACCCAAAGTTTAGGATCTACCTCGGCCAGTACGTCCAGGGGCACAAAGTTGCCAGGTTCTCCAGTATATGGAACTGCCACCACTGCCCACAGCAGCTCATCTGTGAGTGCACTAGTAACCACAACACCCTCTGGGGTATAGGAGATTTTGGCCTGAATTTCCGACAGAATGTCTGCCCCAAAAGGTTAATAGGGACATAATCTGAGATCAACAAAGATCTAACTGCTTCTGTCTGTTGGCCTTACTTACAGTGCAATGGTTTAGTCTCTCTGAGAGTCACTGATTGACCTGTAAGTCTAACAGTGGGGGTAGACTTGCCAGAAAGTGGAATGCAGCCTCTGAGGTCTTGGGTTTTTAGGACAGTTCTGGCTGCGCCGGTGTCAATGAGGCAGGATAGAGGGTATGGCAATTCGTCAAGAAACAGATTGACATGAGCTGACATCGGTTTGCCATTTCCCTGAGCTGTTGGACTGTGTAACAGCTTCAATGTTCTGGGTATGTACGGGATTGGGGATGAAATGGTAGGTTCCCGTAGGGCTATCCGTATTGTGTTACGATTTCCCTGGGTTTGGTTTATGTGCATAGGGCCGGGTAGGGGTGGTCTTACAAGGTTTTGGAGAATCCTGGTCCTCCTCACCCTCTGGACAGTGGCGTGCTACATGACCTTTCTGACAGCAAAGGAAACAGACAGGACTAAGATATTTATTCCCTTTGTTTCTCCTTTGCCTAGGATGGTTACTCTGGGCAAATAACCCAAATGCTGTCATGATTTTGGCCGACTTGGCCTCCTTCCTTGCATGCAAGTCCAGCTCTATGACCTAGATCAGGGATGGCCAACCTGTGGCTCTCCAGCTGTTGTAAAACTACAACTCCCGCCATGCCCTGCTGAAGGCTGATAGCTGTAGGCAGTGTGGGTATGATGGGAGTTGTAGTTTTACAAAGCTGGAGAGCCTCAGGTTGGCCATCCCTGGCCTAGATTGTTGCCATGAGGGAGTGGAAATTCATGGAGTGAGCCTTTGGTCGTGCTATCATTAACCTATCCCTCAATTTAGGCACTAATCCAGCCAGGAATTTAGCCTTCAACATCAGGTGGATTGGAGATATGGGTTGTGAATTATCAGGGACATCTGGACCTGCCTCGAACCCTGCATCTGATACCCCTTGTTTTAATCTCCGCCAGTAGACTGAGGCATCCTCATCTGGACCTTGCATTGCTGTCATGAACTGGAAGGGGGACAAAACTGTACATGGTAGGCATTTTGTTTGTCAAGTGTTTGCAAAATTCCTTACCCCCCGTTGTGAGTTGCTCATGTGTGGTTATACCACACCTGGAAATGATGTCATCTGCAACATCTTCACCTACAGCGGCTCTGAGGATGCGTGCACAATCTGCTCCACTCATCCCATAGCTCAGCTGATTGACATTAATTTTCTTGGCAAACCCACGCGGATTAGTCCTGTGATCCAGAGGTCATTCAAGATCTCCCTGATCTTCCCTGCGGTAAAAGGTACGTGACAGGTGATATGGTTCGTAGTGTTTTGTCCGGGGGGGTCCCTCACATTCTTGTACCCGGACTGGAAACACCCCGGGAGGTGGATCAGCCTCAGCGGGAGGCCTCTTAGAAGGTGGTAAGTCGCTGGAAGGGGGTTGGAGAGGTTCTGCCACAGTGACCGTTTTCCCCAGATTGGCCAAAGACGGATACAAAGGCTCTATTTTTCGAGGAATAGCTGTTGGCTCAGAGTCTGGGGCTCTAGGACTCGGTTCAACTAGAGGTGTTTTCCTGTTCAGGCTTGCATCTAATTGCCACAATTTGGTAATGAGTCGTCTCCGACTACCATCAAACATGACTCCATAAACCTCCCCGAGTCTGGCCCTCAACTGTTCCTCTCTATAGTGCCTATAATCCCCCTCCGGGCTCTGCTGGAAATCATCCCTTTCTAAGGCCGCTATGCACTCTGGTTTGGGTTTATTGACTATGGAGATGCCTCTGGCTTCACATAGTGTGACTAAATCAGATTTCCCAAGGTGTCGGTAATCTGTTTTATCAGAGACATCGGTTGCCGGTCCCTGAGTTGGTGGTGGAGATTGAAACAGAGCTGCTGAGGCTGCTGGTATGGCCTGTGTAGCCAGTAGGTTAAAGCCTGCCTGCAGCTCGGTCTCATCCCTGGTTTTATTGGACTCCGTAGTTTTAGGTGGACGGGAGTACATGACAGTGTCTGGGACTTTTGAATGCTCTGTTGCTGAAGCTCGATGGATTCATGCAGCCACAGTTCTGCCTATGGCTTTGGAGTCTAGTGGGGAATTCACAGACAAACTTTTTCCAAATCTAAACCTCAAAGGTCCCTTCTTTGGGGATGGTCCACTCAACCTACAGTCCATTGGTGCCAATCTTTGAGGGGGTTAACAACTCCTCCATGGATTTCATGTGCTGCTTGGCTGTCCTATAGTCAGAAGTGGTACCCTTCTGTTCCCTAGATTTCCCTACACTCATGCTCGAGCCTTCTAAAAGTAGGTGCGTCCACCTACAGTGTCCCGCGACACTCGACTGGACGGCTGCTACTCCCCTTCGTTCGCCTCTGAGTTGCCCTAGGGTTTCTGGCACCGACACACAGACTTTGTTCACCCTAGTTAGACCTCAGTAAAAGGAGTAGCAGAGTGAGGAAAAGGGCTCTCGCCGACACACAGCGTCCCTCAAAGTCTTCTAATGAGATATACCAGCCTCGGTTTTGGCTCTCAATAGTGACCTGACCACAGGATAGGGCTTCCAATTGACCTGGAGTGGAAAAAGGGGCGCACGGAGAACACACGGTACTTCTGTGGGGGAAGGGGTTACTCACACAGCTATTGGTATCCCCGGGTGATATATAACACCTTGTCTCCTTAAAAAAAACTCATCAACTCACTTCCCTTTGCCAATATGATTCTATATAGTCAAGCTGAACAGCACACAAAGCCCTTTTTACAGTGACTGATCAAAAAGTTCTCGCTCAGCAGCATCCCTTGAATTGAGACAGTAGTTCCCCACACAATATCACAAGACCCCCAGTAACTAAAAAAAGGTCTCCCAACCAAATTATATATATATATATATATATATACACACACACACACACATATAGTACATAAAGGTAGAAAGATGTGGGCAGCACAGCTGTCTGTAAATTGCGGTCGGAGTGCCAGCGGCTGTGGGGGCGATCCACCTCCAATGAATATAAAATGAAAAAATTCCACAGCACATCCAAGGCGTAAAAAAATAGAAAACGGCTTTATTCACCAGACACGCAACGTTTCGATCCGCTTACTGGGATCTTTCTCAAGCAGTGACATAGTAGGCAGTGCATTGTGCATATTTATACAACTTTACATAATTAAGTAATCATCACATCAATTACATTAGTGAAAAACAATCATATCAAAATATCAATATAAACACAATGTCAATATATTTGTGCAATCACATTACATAGTAGAGTTCAATATAGTGATGTGGCACAACTGCCACTTTCTAGAATCAGCATAAAAGTAAAAACATCATAATTTCATAATTGTGATTAAAAGCATGTGTGAGGGTCATCTTAATGACCTAAAGTGTACAAGTGTACCTTGCAAATATTGATGAGTCAGGTCCTAGGAGTGTGCGATGGGGCTTGTTCACATGGATCTCGGCGTACTGTTTGTTGTAGTGCGCATGTCAAAGGACCTTTCTAGACTTCCAGGTCATGTGATCGCGCATTGATCCGATCATTGTATTGCGCATGTCACAGGACCTTACGAAGTATCCAAGACATGTGATCGCGAGTCCGATCATGTGATCGTAAACATGGATGACCGCGTCATCGGAAAAATCGCAATGTTTCAAGCGTTCCACAGACCGTGGAGCGCACGCTCATCTGGAACTGTCCTAGCAATCCATCACATGGGACTGTCAATAGACAGAGGCATAATATGGCTAGAATCGGCGACATACTGTGATCAGCAAAGGCATCAGTCAGGGTGTCGGCACTGTAGGGATGGATTAGTGATTTATCCGAGAGGTGTAAAATGGTGACTTCTTACACGGTAGTACCATAACATTGAAAAGGGGAATATAGTAAATATATGGCTGTAGTACCGCAAAACTCCAAATTAAATGGAGAAATCACTCAAGATTGTTATTAGTGAAGTGCACCCTAGTCTTGCGAGGAGTCCAACTATAGTGGCATGTGTTATTCACACATAAGCACAAGTTAGAGTATCCCCTCTGTCCACGAGATGCCATTCCTGGACGTCCAACATGACAGACAAGGAATCATCCTCTAGATCATCCTCTAGGTCAGCCCTGACTCAATTTACTTTTACTGTTGAATGCCAGGACTTTATTTTACAACTACTACATTTGGCTCTGACATGCAATTACTTTTTATTTGGGGATCATTTTTATCTCCAGAGGAAGGGGACCGCCATGGGGTCCAACGTGGCCCCCACTTACACCAACATGGCGGTCTCCTTTCTCGAGGAGTCCTACATCTATGTGTCGCCCCACTTCCAACATGTTCTGAAGTGGTGGCGATACATAGATGATATTTTTTTTATTTGGACTGGATCTGAGGACTCACTCTTTGAGTTCTTCCATTTCCTCAATACCATTGATTAAGACATTACATTTACCTTGGAACATTCCAAGGAACAGATACATTTCTTGGATACTCTCATAACCATGAAAGATCATGTGCTATCGACGGGCTTATATTGTAAGCCCACCGATCTCAATACATTACTAAGTTACAATAGTGCACATCCCAGAGCCATGATTAAGTCTCTCCCCCGAGCCAATTTCTTCGGGCAAAATGCATAGTAAGTAATGATGATGAATTATCAGGTACATTAAATCGGATGACACAGGCTTTTGTAGATAGAGATTTTCCTTTATCTCTATTGAATGAACATCTGACCTCTATACAGGGGAAATCACGCACTGATCTCCTTAAAAAGACGGGTAGGATTAAGAAACAAACAAATAGAATCCCCCTGGTTACTGTCTATACAGAGGACAGTGTACATATTAGGGCTCTTTCACACTTGCGTTCTTTTGTTCCGGCATAGAGTTCCGTCGTCGGTGCTCTATGCTGGAAGAATCCTGATCAGGATTATCCCCATGCATTCTGAATGGAGAGAAATCCGTTCAGGATGCATCAGAATGTCTTCAGTTCCGGAACGGAACGTTTTTTGGCCGGAGAAAATACCGCAGCATGCTGCGCTTTTTGCCCCTGTCAAAAATCCGGAACACTTGCCGCATCGACGGATCCGGAATAATAGCCCATTGAAATGTAATATTCCGGATCCGTCCTAACATCTTCAGTTGTTACGACGCAACGACGGATCCGTCTGCACCAGGAAGTAGCAAGGTCTTGGCTGGCGCGATAACTTCCACAGACAACCCGCGCGGGAGAAGACAGGGCGTGAAAGCAGCTCCTGGAGGTGAGTATTGTGTGTGTTTGTCCCTGGGAAAAAAACATTAACTACATGCATCTACTATGTCCTAGACATAGATGCATGTAGGAGGCAGAAAATGAATGTTGGGGGTAGTAGTCCCCTGGGGAATGCTGCCCCCAGCACCCACCGTGCAGTCACCCCAGCTGCAGTCCCAAGTACTTTTGCTTTGGGAATGCAGCTGGGGTGACTGCATGGCGGATGTTGGGGGTAGTAGTCCCCTGGGGAATGCTGCCCCCAACACCCACCGTGCAGTCACCCCAGCTGCCATCCCAAGTGCTTTTGCTTTGGGAATGCAGCTGGGGTGACTGCATGGAGGATGTTGGGGGTAGTAGTCCCCTGGTGAATGCTGCCCCCAACACCCACCGTGCAGTCACCGCAGCTGCAGTCCCAAGTGCTTTTGCTTTGGGACTGCAGCTGGGGTGACTGCATGGAGGATGTTGGGGGTAGTAGTCCCCAGGTGGTACTGTTGTTTAATATTAATTAGCTAATTCTCATTTTTTTGGTCTCATTGTTTAGGTTATATTTTTTGGGAGAGAGACCTGATAGTGTCCGAAAATATGTCCAGTAAGTATCATTTTCGAGGGATTATTTTCAATGATTCAAAATCAATTGTTTAATTATTTTTAATTGTTTCAATAGGCTATTCAAGTGAGTCCTGGAACTCTCCTTCAAGCCAACGAGTTCGCTTGGATACGGTATGTCATGTTTTTAAGCTTTATTTTATTATCCCATGTCCAAAATATTAGTTTTTTTTCTTTCACAGCAATCGTCAACGGAGGAGAGGTGTTCCGACAGCGGGAGAGGAGGAAGTCGGGGGTGGACACCATGAAGCGGTAAATCTAGTTAAAAAAAATTTTTACATTTTTTTTGCGTTTTTACTTATTTTTACAATTTTTTGAGTATTAAGTTTGATATTCTTTTATTTTAGTCTAATCCTACTGTTGCCTCAAGAGGTCGTCAGCAACCACCCACAAGGCGCCGGGGAGCACGCGGCGGTTGGGGATGTGTGAGTATCTCTCAGTATTGAATCTTGTTATATCATATGTGTAAATTTTTTTATTTTTTTTTAATTATTAATTTATTTTCTCATTTATTTAGGGTTCAAGGGCCTTTGCCAGAACGGATGAGGAGGAATTATCCGGATTCTATATTGACAATGAACTCCTCATTCATCTGGTGGAGGAACGCGTCCCACTCTGGGACCATACTGACCGCCGCCATGCAGACCATCACCTGACCCGGAGTCTGTGGATGGAGATTTGTTGCAAAATACTTCCGGATTGGGACGACCTCAGTGAAGGCCAACAGGAAGATTGCAGTAAGTAGCCTTACATTTTTTAAATTGATTAGTTATCAGTCATGTTCAAACTGCGGCCCTCCAGCTGTTGCAAAACTACAACTTCCAGAATGCTCTATCCAGGCATGTCAGGGGTAGTAGTTTTGCAACAGCTGTAGGGCTGCAGTTTAGTAATGCCTGTAATTTGAGAGTAATGTTTATTTTTATATTTTTCAGAGATGTCAGTCATGGTGCGATGGCGCTCAATAAGGGACCGCTATAAGAAAGATTATAACGAGGAGGTCAATCGCCCGAGTGGGTCTGGCGGAACCCGCCGGCAGTCGTACCGCTATGCGGCTGCCCTAGGGTTCCTACGTAGAACCCTAGAGCTGCGAAGGTAAGTAAAAAATCCATATAAAAACGGTAAAATGTAGAAGTAGATTTTTTATTTTTTTTAACAGAACAACTAGCAGTACTTGGGCGCCAGAACCTCCTCGTGAAAGTGATCAAGAGGCGGTCCCAGCTGAGCTGCCATCCACGGATCCCTCTCCACCTCGTCCAGCACGTGGTCAGGATCAAAATTGTCCTCTACTGGTGCCCTCTGGTGACGCGACAATGGGCGGTATGGCGCCACTTTTTGAGGTGTTGATGCGTCGCCAGAGGGCCGGTAGAAGCTGCCAAGCTGATTATGAAGACATCACAAGGCTCTTGTATGAGACCTTGTGTGGTTACAGCAATAGGATTGTAGCCATGGAGGCCGAGCTGAGAAGTCTGCTGGAGTGTGTGGCGCAGTTCTAAGCCGGGCCCGCTACAAACCTATTGGCCATCAGTTAATCAGCTGGTGGCGGACTTCACGCCCGACTAGGTGTTGGAGTTCAGACGTAGGGTGGAGGATGCGGTGTGGGATTTGAGACACCGCATAACTTCCATCCCCCAACCACCGACCTATCCCACGTCCCATTCCTATCCCCCACCCCTTCCAAACTCCTCACCCCTTCCAACCTCCTCACCACTTCCAACCTCCGCAAACTCCAACCCGTCCACCTCAACCACCTCCAACCTCCGCAAACTCCAACCCGTCCACCTCAACCACCTCCCCATTCTCCAACCCCCTAGCCTTTTCACCACCGTTCTCTCTCTCTCCTCCTATTTTCAACCATCAACTTTCACCACTCCTTCTTCGCTGGCTCGGGCAACTCCTTCACCCAATCCCCCATCCCGGTTGCATACTCCCGCTGTCTCTCCTCCCACATCACACATTTCAGTGTCCACCAGAACATATGAAGATGAAGAGGGATCAAGCCATGCAATGCCTTCCACCCCCCAACCTCCTCCTCCAAATCCTCAATAACGGGATTTGTGATTTTGTTGATTTTATTTTTATATTAATATTGTTATTTATTTTTATATATATATATATATATATATATATATATACATATTATACTTTTTTTTTTTTTAATCAGTAAAATTCTGTTAAACGTTTTTATGTGTCCTTGTGTTTATTTACTAAAATAAAAATATACCTGACATGCTCTCCCACCGCTTGGTGAGCGACACTGGAACTGTGTTGCTCTCCGGTCGGGGGGAGAGGGTGTGTTGGATAAAGGCCTGACATGCTCTCCCACCGCTTGGGGAGCGACACTGCAACTGTGTCGCTCTACAGGCGTGGGGAGAGGGTGTGTTGGATAAAGGCCCGACATGCTCTCCCACCGCTTGGGGAGCGACACTGCAACTGTGTCGCTCTCCGGTCGGGGGGAGAGGGTGTGGTGGATAAAGGCCTGACATGCTCTTCCACCGCTTGGGGAGCGACACTGCAACTGTGTCGCTTTACAGGCGGGGGGAGAGGGTGTGTTGGATAAAGGCCTGACATGATCTCCCACCGCTTGGGGAGCGACACTGCAACTGTGTCGCTCTCTGGTCGGGGGGGAGAGGGTGTGGTGGATAAAGGCCTGACATGCTCTCCCACCGCTTGGGGAGCGACACTGCAACTGTGTCGCTCTACAGGCGGGGGGAGAGGGTGTGTTGGATAAAGGCCTGGCATGCTCTCCCACCGCTTGGGGAGCGACACTGCAACTGTGTCGCTCTACAGGCGGGGGGAGATGGTGTGTTGGATAAAGGCCTGACATGATCTCCCACCGCTTGGGGAGCGACACTGGAACTGTGTCGCTCTCCGGTCGGTGGGAGAGGGTGTGGTGGATAGAGGCCTGACATGCTCTCCCACCGCTTGGGGAGCCAGCCAATGATAGTGGCTACTCATGCAGTGATAAGAGTTTTTGTAAAAATAATTTCAATTATTTATAAAGAAACACCATACTACTATATTAATTTGAAAAAGTTAATAAACTTTATTATTGAACAATTTTTGTCAAACAAACAACAGGAAAATATTTCAATATTATACCTTCTGGTCCTGCCACTGTAGGCAGCAAATGAATCGCGCATGGCGGACACCGCCACAGTACCACGTGGTCCAAAAGTTGCAATACTTGTCATTTGGCTGTCCTCGATTATTCGCTCAATGGCGGGTTCTTTAGTCCGTAGGAAATTGTGAAGTACTATCCCACACTTTACCACTTCGTCTACAGTTTCGATCTTCAACTGAATAGGTTTTGCAAACACTCTCCATTTAGATACAAGGATCCCAAAGGTGCACTCGACCATTCTTTGTGCCCTTGTTAATCGATAATTGAAATTGCGTTTGGTGGCATCCAATCCACGGCTGGAGTAGGGTTGTATCAGGTTTCCAGACATTTGGAAAGCTTCATCACCCACCAATACGTATGGCAGTGGTGGACTGTTGGTTCCAGGCATAGCTTCAGGAGGTGGAAAGTCAAATTCACTATTGTACACTCTCCGTCCCATGAAAGAATTCTTGAAAATCATGGAATCATTGGTGCGGCCATATGCACCAATATCAACTGCCACAAACCGGTACTCAGCATCAGCGATGGCCATTAAAACAATTTAAAAATATTTTTTATAATTAAAAAATTCAGATCCGGTACCTGGCGGCTTTATTATACAGATATGTTTTCCGTCCACTGCGCCGACACAATGAGGAAATTGACAGACCTCGTAAAAAAATTTTTTTAATTTGTAGCCATCTCTGCTGATTGCTTGAGAAGTTTATACCTACTCCCAGTTGCTCCCATAAAACTTGACACGTTTCTTTTACAATTGTTGAAATCGTTGAAATTCCAAGCCGGAAATGATAGTGTAGCGAGGTGAAACTGTCACCTGTAGCCAGAAAGCTGATTGAAATAAAAATATTAGATTATGAATTTTAAATACAGAAAAATTATATATTCTGGATTTGTCAAATTTGATCTGGCCTGAATGACTATAATTATCATAAATATCCTTTTAATTAGTAAAATTTTTCTATACTTGAAAGGATCAATATATATTTACTCCAAGTAATATTTATATAAAATACGGACAGATTAGTATAGCTGCTATAAAAATTGTAATTGAAATATAAATACTAAACAACACATAGAAATAATTAAAATTAATATATCTATATGTCATTATCTTACTGGATGGTCAACATGAGTCGTTCTGTTGGTGACACACTCCTGCGGAAAAACGTATCCATTCTTGCCAGTCTCGGTGATACTCGCTCTAGGAGGTCATCAAAGGTAGCCATATTCATGCGTAAATAGTTATAAAATTTTTCGGGATAATGACGTAATTCCGGGTACAGGACTTCAAATGCTCCTTCAGTAATCCGTGCTGATGATATTGGATGAACCCAATACCAACAAAGACGCCGCCGACGTCCATCTCGCTCTTGTTTCCTCCATCTTGAAACCAAGATCAGGGCTTTGAAAGCAAACTCTTGTTCAGGCATCATCCTGGCGACAATCCTAAGCAGAATCTGAGCTAGTCACCTAGGTTTACTTTTTATAGACCAAAATATTTGCATATTTTATTGGTTGTACAACTATAAATTTAGTGATAAGAATTAATTTCTGATAAGAATTATTTTACATACCGGATCTGCTCATCAGTACACGACGGATCCGCTGTTTCGACGGATCCAGACGATGGATCCGGCCCCATACCGGATCCGTACGACGGATCCGGAAAAAAACGGTAATGTTGCATTCAGGATTTCCGGATCACTATCTTAGAAAAAAAGCCAGAAAGACGCATCCGGAAACAAAAACCGATGCGTGTAATTCCGGCAAATGGAGTACACGACGGATCCGGCCAACGCAAGTGTGAAAGAGCCCTTAGACAGATTGTTTCAAGACACTTGCCAATTTTGAAAAGTTGGACATGGGGGGATTGAAGAATTTCTTCTTCCTCCTCTCATGTCATACAAAAGAGCCAGGAATCTTAAGGATAAACTAATTCATACGGATATTGGCCCACAAAAAGAATCTGGTCAAACTTTCCTACGCTGCCCTAAGCTGGGAAGTTTTCCCTGCTTAAATTGCATAAGATGCCGCTACATGCAGAAAGGCAGTTTCTTATTGCATCCATTGACACAGAAGAAATATCACATTAAACACTACTTAACATGTGATTCCTCATTTGTTGTGTATATACTTTGGTGCCCATGTCAGTTACTATATGTTGGTGAAACTTCTCTGGACTTTAAAAACAGAATTAACCAACATACACTCACCTAAAGAATTATTAGGAACACCTGTTCTATTTCTCATTAATGCGATTATCTAGTCAACCAATCACATGGCAGTTGCTTCAATGCATGTAGGGTTGTGGTCCTGGTAAAGACAATCTCCTGAACTCCAAACTGAATGTCAGAATCGGAAAGAAAGGGGATTTAAGCAATTTTGAGCGTGGCATGGTTGTTGGTGCCAGATGGGCCGGTCTGAGTATTTCACAATCTGCTCAGTTACTGGGATTTTCACGCACAACCATTTCTAGGGTTTACAAAGAATGGTGTGAAAAGGGAAAAACATCCAGTATGCGGCAGTCCTGTTGGCGAAAAAGCCTTGTTGATGCTAGAGGTCAGAGGAGAATGGGCCGACTGATTCAAGCTGATAGAAAAGCAACTTTGACTGAAATAACTACTCGTTACAACCGAGGTATGCAGCAAAGCATTTGTGAAGCCACAACACGCACAACCTTGAGGCAGATGGCCTACAACAGCAGAAGACCCCACCGGGTACCACTCATCTCCACTACAAATAGGAAAAAGAGGCTACAATTTGCATGAGCTCACCAAAATTGGACTATTGAAGACTGGAAAAATGTTGCCTGGTCTGATGAGTCTCGATTTCTGTTGAGACATTCAAATGGTAGAGTCCGAATTTGGCGTAAACAGAATGAGAACATGTATCCATCATGCCTTGTTACCACTGTGCAGTCTGGTGGTGGTGGTGTAATGGTGTGAGGGATGTTTTCTGGGCACACTTTAGGCCCCTTAGTGCCAATTGGCCATCGTTTAAATGCCACGGGCCACCTGAGCATTGTTTCTGACTATGTCCATCCCTTCATGACCACCATGTACCCATCCTCTGATGGCTACTTCCAGCAGGATAATGCACCATGTCACAAAGCTTGAATCATTTCAAATTGGTTTCTTGAACATGAAAATTAGTTCACTGTACTAAAATGACCCCCACAGTCACCAGATCTCAACCCAATAGAGCATCTTTGGGATGTGGTGGAACGGGAGCTTCGTGTCCTGGATGTGCATCCCTCAAATCTCCATCAACTGCAAGATGCTATCCTATCAATATGGGCCAGCATTTCTAAAGAATGCTATCAGCACCTTGTTGAATCAATGCCACGTAGAATTAAGGTAGTTCTGAAGGCAAAAGGGGGTCCAACACCATATTAGTATGGTGTTCCTAATAATTCTTTAGGTGAGTGTAGGTATACCATTCGTAAAAAAACGTATGGACCTCCCAGTTCCAAAACATTTCACTGACATGGGCCACAAAGAAAGGGTCCTGAGGTGCATACTAATAGATCATGTCCCCACTCCCCGCGGGGGTGGCAATAGACATACCTTACTTAAGAAATGTGAGATTCGTTGGATCACCAGATTAA
Organism: Bufo gargarizans; assembly: GCF_014858855.1. Taxonomy (NCBI): domain Eukaryota; kingdom Metazoa; phylum Chordata; class Amphibia; order Anura; family Bufonidae; genus Bufo; species Bufo gargarizans. The sequence continues at coordinate 392,974,372 of NC_058082.1, read as the reverse complement.
ATACATTGAGACCCCAAGGGTTAAATGTAGACTACAGGCCCTGGCTACTGTCCTGAGTGGTTTTTTTTTGGGTTCTGCTCGCTTGCTCCAATATGGAAGTGTATTTGTCAGTGCCCCCTGTTTTGATCAACAGGGTGATTTTATATATTTTCTTATTGTTTCTCTCTCACTTATTTTTAGTATCACGATGAGGATTGGGCCCGTTTTGTCAGGAGTGAGCGGTGGAATACTGGTCAACTGGATTATGATGGGGCCTAAGGGCTCTTTCACACCTGCGTTCTTTTCTTCCGGCATAGAGTTCCTTCGTCGGGGCTCTATGCCGGAAGAATCCTGATCAGTTTTATCCTAATGCATTCTGAATGGAGTGAAATCCATTTAGGATGCATCAGGATGTCTTCAGTTCCGGAACGGAACGTTTTTTGGCCGAAGAAAATACCGCAGCATGCTGCGCTTTTTGCTCCGGCCAAAAATCCTGAAGACTTGCCGCAAGGCCGGATCCGGAATTAATGCCCATTGAAAAGCATTGATCCGGATCCGGCCTTAAGACATCCTGATGCATCCTGAACGGATTTCACTTCTTTAGCAATGCGCCGCACAGACCTTTCACTTACCAGTAGGAGGAGCTCCCGGCCGGACACAGACATCGCAGCAGCAAGCAGGTAAGTATGAATCTTCTACTGTTGAGACCGCACACTGCCACCAATGTTACTGCTATAGAGGGGGGGGGGGGCGATGGTGGTTGGCACACTGTGCCACCAACGATTTAATACAATAGAGGGAGGGAGGGGGGCCGATGGTGGTTGGCACACTGTGCCACCAACGATTTAATACAATAGAGGGAGGGAGGGAGGGGGGGGGGCGATGGTGGTTGGCACACTGTGCCACCAACGATATTCAAACTGGGGAGGGGGGGGGCTGCCCCCTGCTGCCTGGCAGCCCTGATCTCTTACAGGGGAATATGATAGTACAATTAACCCCTTTAGGTGCCGCACCTGAAGGGGTTAATTGTGCTATCATATCCCCCAGTAAGAGATCGGGTGCTGCCAGGCAGCAGGGGGCAGTCTTGTACAAAGTTTGTAGTGTATTCTAACCTGAAGCGTCCCCATCACCATGGGAACGCCTCTGTGTTAGAATATACTGTCGGATCTGAGGTTCACGAAGTAGCTCATATCCGACAGTATATTCTAACATAGAGGCGTTCCCATGGTGATGGGGACGCTTCAAGTTAAAATATACCATCGGATTGGAGAAAACTCCAATCCGATGGTAAAAAAGAACTCCGGACTTTACATTGAAAGTCAATGGGGACGGATTCGTTTGAAATGGCACCATATTGTGTCAACATCAAACGGATCCGTCCCCATTGACTTGCATTGTAATTCAGGACGGATCCGTTTGGCTCTGCACGGCCAGGCGGACACCAAAACGACTTTTTTTTCATGTCCGTGGATCCTCCAAAAATCAAGGAAGACCCACGGACGAAAAAACGGTCACGGATCACGGACCCACGGACCCCGTTTTTGCGGACCGTGAAAAAAAACTGTTGTGTGCATGAGGCCTAAGGAAAAGGATTTTCTTACCTTATGCCGGCTTTTTTTGCTTTTTGAAAATTAAGCTGTGTCTCCTTTGTGTTCTGCTGATAACGGGTGAAAAAAATTCACTCCCTAACTGTGCTCGTCAACTGATATCGCCGTTTGCTCCTTTGTCTCGTTCTCACAACCGAAAAACGACCGCCAGAAGTACAATTGGGAAATCCTTGGTGTAGTGTGCATCGATGTGTGCGCAATTCCTCCAAAATAACGTCACAGAGACGTTCTCAAGTAGGTTCCAATAATGTGCCTGCTTCCAACAGCTAAACAGGGTTTATTTATACCAGAAGATGGAAGGCGGTCTTACAATCCTGACCAATGGGGAGACAGGTTATGGCATAAAGTGATTGGCTGGAAGGCGGTCTTACACTCATGACCAATGAGGAGACAGGTTATGGTATGAAGTGATTGGCTGGCAAAGATATGAATAATCGCACGAACATCGCACACTTATTCGCGCCCTTTCCGTTGCCGCGCTTATCCTTGTGGATGAAGAAATCTTTGTTCGACGGTCCCCATCCCTCCCGCCTCAGCCGGCGCCATGACACTGGTATCCTGCAGTAATACCAGGCCGGGCACAAATCAGCTACAGGTCTGGACAACCAGACCATTGTGCAAAAGTCTCTGCACAGATACGAACGCAAACAAATCTGCGCATCTCCATAGGATAGAGGGCGACCATACAGCGAACAATAATTTTTCCACAACAATGTTTTTCTAACCGGGGGAGCAATTCCTCTGCATGTGATCCGTTTCTAGCAGCAATCCCCAGGAAAAATGCATACAATGGAGAATGTTGGCAGCGGACCACATGCATCACAAAGGCCGACTTTTTTTCACGCCCTTCTTCTCTTCACTGACAGGGCCAGGGCAGCGCTGCTTTCCTCCCGCTGGCCGTGTTGACTAAGAAAATCTCGCACCTACGCCGCCCAGCTCAATATTCAGCGCAGGCGCAGTGAGGGAAGGACGCTCGGCAGTCACTGGCTTCCTCACTGCGCCTGCACTGAATACGTCACAGTGAGGAAGCCGGCTGCTGGAGAACGTCCTTGCCTGCGCCGAATACTGAATGAGGCACATTGACTAGATTAATGATGTTATTCAAGAAGGACTGTATCACTCACAAAGTGAGGGGCAATTCTGCATTGACTAGACACACCTGCCCACACTATAACACCACCACCAAAGGCTCATCTGGTGACAACAGTGTCTGATGCATATCGCTCTCCTTGACGCCTCCAACATCATTGGCGGCCATCATTTCTGCTCAGCGTGAATCGACTTTTATCAGTGAACAGCACTGAGGCCCACTGGTCCCTCAGCCAGCGTAGATGCTCCCTGGCCCATGCAAGACAATGACGCCTGTGGTCAGGTACCCATGAAAATCATCTAGCACGCAGACCATGCTGATGTACACGGTTTCGAATGATCTGACATGACACTTGGATGCCTCTCACTTCCCTTAAATGTACCTGGAGTTGTGTGGCATTCATCATCCGGTTCCGCAGGGTATTGTTCACAATAAAGCGTACATCAGTGTAGGATGTGGCCAAAGGATGTCCACTTCTATGCCTTTCTGTGACTCTTCCAGTCTCTCTGTTGCAACTTGCTGATGACACTCTGTGACACTGTAAGCTCTGTGGCCACTTCGGTCTGAGAACATCCTGCTTTAAGCCTCGCAATGGCGAGGTACTGTTGATCAATTGTTAGGTGTCATCTAAGTATCATGATGTCAAAATGTGAACAGCATAATGAGGAGGACTGTTTCAATACCAATTCTAATTGAACCAGGAAATTTATTGGACGATTCATGGATCAAACACCTGTTGTGAATTTTGCTGTTAAGCTCCTTGTTAGAGAACAGCAAGTTGTGCAAAAACTACAGAACAGTTGGACATGTGCAAAAACACTGAACAGTTGGACATGTGCATTCAAAAGTTAGACGTTCACCTGTAAAGGTTAGGGTGCATTTTAGGTTCAACCTGAAATTTTACCCACAAGCCAAATATCCCTAACTTTTTGTGAATCATGTATTTGTAGCTTAGGCTACTTTCATACTCGAGTTTGGACGGATCCGTTCATATAATTCGACCATCTGCATCCGTTCAAAATGGATCAGTTCATATTATCTTTAACATAGCCAAGACGGATCCGTCTTGAACACCATTGAAAGTCAATGGAGGATGGATCCATTTTCTATTGTGCCAGATTGTTTCAGTGAAAACGGATCCGTCCTGGCACGCAATGTAAGTCAATGGGGACGGATCCGTTTTCACTGACACAATCTGGCTCAATAGAAAACGGATCCGTCCTCCATTGACTTTCAATGGTGTTCAAGACAGATCCGTCTTGGCTATGTTAAAGATTGGCTCATTTTCATCAGACGGACACCTAAACCCTGCAAGCAGAATGGAGACTGAACTGATGCAAACTTATGCATTCGGAGCGGATACTTTTCCATTCAGAATGCATTTTAGAATGCAAACTGATCCGTTTCAGACCGCTTGCGAGAGCCCTGAACGGATCTCACAAACGGAAAGCCAAAACTCGAGTGGAAAAGTAGACTTATAAAGGAATTAATATGAAGGACGGCATGAGGGAAGGTCTTATTCTGCCTCGTCCAATACCTGCCGTCTGCAGCTCCGCCTAGTCGGAGTGGCCCCATCTATGTAAAGAGTGCTCTCGGCGGCCGCGATTACAGCCGTCATAGAGCCGGAGGCTGTGCGATTACCAAGCTGCACGTGTGGCTCCTCCAGTGTGCAGCACCATTCCCTCTTTCTCCCACACAGTCATGCTAAAGTATATAGGCGAGGCTCAATGGGAGTTAAGTCACTCTGCTCCTGATGACAGACTGCCCATACTGGTCAGCATAGAAACGCGTCGAGTGGACACTACATTAGGCAGGGATTATGCACAATAGAGCCTAATACTAGGTCTCAGAGTTTGACATCTGTATTGGGGTATGATTGATGGCTACAAACGCATACTAAAGCAATCACCCCCTCATTTTGTGAGTACTGCCATCAGCTCTAGTTGACATATAAAACGTATGATACACACTAAATACATATAGTGTATCTACTCTGTGAGCAGTTATCCTGGTGGAGGCTATTTTCAATACTGCACACAGATTAATTATTGGTACGAGTGGCTGGATAATTATACCAACAGTCCACTACCCCACTGCACCTAGCCTGAATTGTATTGTTGGCGGGTAGCCACTACATTTTTACATTATTAGAATAAAATACCTATTTTAAGCGTTCTTGTCAGGCAGTAAATATTATACAGGAATTACGCATATACCATATATAAATGCATCCACTGAATTCCATGTGCTTCTAAGGCCTCATTCAAATTTCTATGTTCATTTGACACCCTTGGAAAAAAACATCTGTGCGTCATCTGTTAAGGCTACTTTCACACTGGCGTTTTGGCTTTCCATTTGTGAGATCCGTTTAGAGCCAAACACATAATGTAAGTCAATAGGGACGTTTTCTATGACTCAATCTGGCACAATAGAAAACTGATCCGTCCTCCATTAAATTTCAATGTTGTTCATGACTAGAGTTGAGCGAACACCTGGATGTTCGGGTTCGAGAAGTTCGGCCGAACATCCCGGAAATGTTCGGGTTCGGGATCCGAACCCGATCCGAACTTCGTCCCGAACCCGAACCCCATTGAAGTCAATGGGGACCCGAACTTTTCGGCACTAAAAAGGCTGTAAAACAGCCCAGGAAAGAGCTAGAGGGCTGCAAAAGGCAGCAACATGTAGGTAAATCCCCTGCAAACAAATGTGGATAGGGAAATTAATTAAAATAAAAATTAAATAAATAAAAATTAACCAAAATCAATTGGAGAGAGGTTCCATAGCAGAGAATCTGGCTTCCCGTCACCCACCACTGGAACAGTCCATTCTCAGATATTTAGGCCCCGGCACCCAGGCAGAGGAGAGAGGTCCCGTAACAGAGAATCTGTCTTCATGTCAGCAGAGAATTAGTCTGCATGTCATAGCAGAGAATGAGGCTTCACGTCAGCCACCACTGCAACAGTCCATTGGCATATATTTAGGCCCAGCACCCAGGCAGAGGAGGGAGGTCCCGTAACAGAGAATCTGTCTTCATGTCAGCAGAGAATTAGTCTGCATGTCATAGCAGAGAATGAGGCTTCACGTCAGCCACCACTGCAACAGTCCATTGGCATATATTTAGGCCCAGCACACACACAGGCAGAGGAGAGAGGTCCCGTAACAGAGAATCTGGCTTCATGTCAGCAGAGAATCAGTCTGCATGTCATAGCAGAGAATGAGGCTTCACGTCAGCCACCACTGCAACAGTCCATTGGCATATATTTAGGCCCAGCACACACACAGGCAGAGGAGAGAGGTCCCGTAACAGAGAATCTGGCTTCATGTCAGCAGAGAATCAGTCTGCATGTCATAGCAGAGAATGAGGCTTCACGTCAGCCACCACTGCAACAGTCCATTGGCATATATTTAGGCCCAGCACCCAGGCAGAGGAGGGAGGTCCCGTAACAGAGAATCTGTCTTCATGTCAGCAGAGAATTAGTCTGCATGTCATAGCAGAGAATGAGGCTTCACGTCAGCCACCACTGCAACAGTCCATTGGCATATATTTAGGCCCAGCACACACACAGGCAGAGGAGAGAGGTCCCGTAACAGAGAATCTGGCTTCATGTCAGCAGAGAATCAGTCTGCATGTCATAGCAGAGAATGAGGCTTCACGTCACCCACCACTGCAACAGTCCATTGGCATATATTTAGGCCTAGCACACAGGCAGAGCAGAGAGGTCCCGTAACAGACAATCTGGCTTCATGTCAGCAGAGAATCAGTCTGCATGTCATAGCAGAGAATCAGGCTTCACGTCACCCACCACTGCAACAGTCCATTGGCATATATTTAGGCCTAGCACACAGGCAGAGCAGAGAGGTCCCGTAACAGACAATCTGGCTTCATGACAGCAGAGAATTAGTCTGCATGTCATAGCAGAGAATGAGGCTTCACGTCAGCCACCACTGCAACAGTCCATTGGCATATATTTAGGCCCAGCACCCAGGCAGAGGAGAGAGGTCCCGTAACAGACAATCTGGCTTCATGTCAGCAGAGAATTAGTCTGCATGTCATAGCAGAGAATCAGGCTTCACGTCAGCCACCACTGCAACAGTCCATTGTCATAAATTTAGGCCCAGCACCCAGGCAGAGGAGAGAGGTCCCGTAACAGACAATCTGGCTTCATGTCAGCAGAGAATTAGTCTGCATGTCATAGCAGAGAATGAGGCTTCACGTCAGCCACCACTGCAACAGTCCATTGGCATATATTTAGGCCTAGCACACAGGCAGAGCAGAGAGGTCCCGTAACAGACAATCTGGCTTCATGACAGCAGAGAATCAGTCTGCATGTCATAGCAGAGAATCAGGCTTCACGTCAGCCACCACTGCAACAGTCCATTGTCATAAATTTAGGCCCAGCACCCAGGCAGAGGAGAGAGGTCCCGTAACAGAGAATCTGGCTTCATGTCAGCAGAGAATCAGTCTTCATATCATAGCAGAGAATCAGGCTTCACGTCACCCACCACTGTAAGAGTCAATTTTCATAAATTTAGGCCCAGAACCCAGGCAGAGGAGAAAGGTCCCGTAACAGACAATCTGGCTTCATGTCAGCAGAGAATCAGTCTTCATATCATAGCCTAGAATCAGGCTTCACGTCACCCACCACTGTAAGAGTCAATTTTCATAAATTTAGGCCCAGAACCCAGGCAGAGGAGAAAGGTCCCGTAACAGACAATCTGGCTTCATGTCAGCAGAGAATCAGTCTTCATATCATAGCAGAGAATCAGGCTTCACGTCACCCACCACTGCAACAGTCAATTGTCATAAATTTAGGCCCAGCACCCAGGCAGAGGAGAGAGCTCCCGTAACAGAGGATCTGGCTTCATGTCAGCAGAGAATCAGTCTGCATGTCATAGCAGAGAATGAGGCTTCACGTCACCCACCACTGCAACAGTCCATTGGCATATATTTAGGCCTAGCACACAGGCAGAGCAGAGAGGTCCCGTAACAGACAATCTGGCTTCATGTCAGCAGAGAATCAGTCTGCATGTCATAGCAGAGAATGAGGCTTCACGTCACCCACCACTGCAACAGTCCATTGGCATATATTTAGGCCTAGCACACAGGCAGAGCAGAGAGGTCCCGTAACAGACAATCTGGCTTCATGACAGCAGAGAATCAGTCTGCATGTCATAGCAGAGAATGAGGCTTCACGTCACCCACCACTGCAACAGTCCATTGGCATATATTTAGGCCTAGCACACAGGCAGAGCAGAGAGGTCCCGTAACAGACAATCTGGCTTCATGTCAGCAGAGAATCAGTCTGCATGTCATAGCAGAGAATGAGGCTTCACGTCACCCACCACTGCAACAGTCCATTGGCATATATTTAGGCCTAGCACACAGGCAGAGCAGAGAGGTCCCGTAACAGACAATCTGGCTTCATGACAGCAGAGAATCAGTCTGCATGTCATAGCAGAGAATGAGGCTTCACGTCACCCACCACTGCAACAGTCCATTGGCATATATTTAGGCCTAGCACACAGGCAGAGCAGAGAGGTCCCGTAACAGACAATCTGGCTTCATGTCAGCAGAGAATCAGTCTGCATGTCATAGCAGAGAATGAGGCTTCACGTCACCCACCACTGCAACAGTCCATTGGCATATATTTAGGCCTAGCACACAGGCAGAGCAGAGAGGTCCCGTAACAGACAATCTGGCTTCATGACAGCAGAGAATCAGTCTGCATGTCATAGCAGAGAATGAGGCTTCACGTCACCCACCACTGCAACAGTCCATTGGCATATATTTAGGCCTAGCACACAGGCAGAGCAGAGAGGTCCCGTAACAGACAATCTGGCTTCATGACAGCAGAGAATCAGTCTGCATGTCATAGCAGAGAATGAGGCTTCACGTCACCCACCACTGCAACAGTCCATTGGCATATATTTAGGCCTAGCACACAGGCAGAGCAGAGAGGTCCCGTAACAGACAATCTGGCTTCATGTCAGCAGAGAATCAGTCTGCATGTCATAGCAGAGAATGAGGCTTCACGTCACCCACCACTGCAACAGTCCATTGGCATATATTTAGGCCTAGCACACAGGCAGAGCAGAGAGGTCCCGTAACAGACGATCTGGCTTCATGTCAGCAGAGAATCAGTCTGCATGTCATAGCAGAGAATCAGGCTTCACGTCAGCCACCACTGCAACAGTCCATGGTCATAAATTTAGGCCCAGCACCCAGGCAGAGGAGAGAGGTCCCGTAACAGACAATCTGGCTTCATGTCAGCAGAGAATTAGTCTGCATGTCATAGCAGAGAATCAGGCTTCATGTCAGCCACCACTGCAACAGTCCATTGGCATATATTTAGGCCTAGCACACAGGCAGAGGAGAGGTTCATTCAACTTTGGGTAGCATCGCAATATAATGGTAAAATGAAAATAAAAATAGGATTGAATGAGGAAGTGCCCTGGAGTCCAATAATATATGGTTATGGGGAGGTAGTTAATGTCTAATCTGGACAAGGGACGGACAGGTCCTGTGGGATCCATGCCTGGTTCATTTTTATGAACGTCAGCTTGTCCACATTGGCTGTAGACAGGCGGCTGCGTTTGTCTGTAATGACGCCCCCTGCCGTGCTGAATACACGTTCAGACAAAACGCTGGCTGCCGGGCAGGCCAGCACCTCCAAGGCATAAAAGGCTAGCTCTGGCCACGTGGACAATTTAGAGACCCAGAAGTTGAATGGGGCCGAACCATCAGTCAGTACGTGGAGGGGTGTGCACACGTACTGTTCCACCATGTTAGTGAAATGTTGCCTCCTGCTAACACGTTGCGTATCAGGTGGTGGTGCAGTTAGCTGTGGCGTGTTGACAAAAGTTTTCCACATCTCTGCCATGCTAACCCTGCCCTCAGAGGAGCTGGCCGTGACACAGCTGCCTTGGCGACCTCTTGCTCCTCCTCTGCCTTGGCCTTGGGCTTCCACTTGTTCCCCTGTGACATTTGGGAATGCTCTCAGTAGCGCGTCTACCAACGTGCGCTTGTACTCGCGCATCTTCCTATCACGCTCCAGTGCAGGAAGTAAGGTGGGCACATTGTCTTTGTAGCGTGGATCCAGCAGGGTGGCAACCCAGTAGTCCGCACAGGTTAAAATGTGGGCAACTCTGCTGTCGTTGCGCAGGCACTGCAGCATGTAGTCGCTCATGTGTGCCAGGCTGCCCAGGGGTAAGGACAAGCTGTCCTCTGTGGGAGGCGTATCGTCATCGTCCTGCCTTTCCCCCCAGCCACGCACCAGTGATGGACCCGAGCTGCGTTGGGTGCCACCCCGCTGTGACCATGCTTCATCCTCATCCTCCTCCACCTCCTCCTCATCCTCGTCCTCCTCGTCCTCCAGTAGTGGGCCCTGGCTGGCCACATTTGTACCTGGCCTCTGCTGTTGCAAAAAACCTCCCTCTGAGTCACTTCGAAGAGACTGGCCTGAAAGTGCTAAAAATGACCCCTCTTCCTCATCCTCCTCCTCCTCCTCCTGGGCCACCTCCTGTTCCATCATCGCCCTAAGTGTTTTCTCAAGGAGACATAGAAGTGGTATTGTAACGCTGATAACGGTGTCATCGCCACTGGCCATGTTGGTGGAGTACTCGAAACAGCGCAACAGGGCACACAGGTCTCGCATGGAGGCCCAGTCATTGGTGGTGAAGTGGTGCTGTTCTGTAGTGCGACTGACCCGTGCGTGCTGCAGCTGAAACTCCACTATGGCCTGCTGCTGCTCGCACAGTCTGTCCAGCATGTGCAAGGTGGAGTTCCACCTGGTGGGCACGTCGCATATGAGGCGGTGAGCGGGAAGGCCGAAGTTACGCTGTAGCGCAGACAGGCGAGCAGCGGCAGGATGTGAACGCCGGAAGCGCGAACAGACGGCCCGCACTTTATGCAGCAGCTCTGACATGTCGGGGTAGTTGTGAATGAACTTCTGCACCACCAAATTCAGCACATGCGCCAAGCAAGGGATGTGCGTCAAATTGGCTAGTCCCAGAGCTGCAACGAGATTTCGCCCATTATCACACACCACCAGGCCGGGCTTGAGGCTCACCGGCAGCAACCACTCGTCGGTCTGTTGTTCAATACCCCGCCACAACTCCTGTGCGGTGTGGGGCCTGTCCCCCAAACATATGAGTTTCAGAATGGCCTGCTGACGTTTACCCCGGGCTGTGCTGAAGTTGGTGGTGAAGGTGTGTGGCTGACTGGATGAGCAGGTGGAAGAAGAGGAGGAGGAAGCCGAGAAGGAGGAGGTGGCAACAGGAGGCAAAGAATGTTGCCCTGCGATCCTTGGCGGCGGCAGGACGTGCGCCAAACAGCTCTCCGCCTGGGGCCCAGCTGCCACTACATTTACCCAGTGTGCAGTTAGGGAGATATAGCGTCCCTGGCCGTGCTTACTGGTCCACGTATCTGTGGTTAGGTGGACCTTGCTACAGATGGCGTTGCGCAGTGCACACTTGATTTTATCGGATACTTGGTTGTGCAGGGAAGGCACGGCTCTCTTGGAGAAGTAGTGCCGGCTGGGAACAACATACTGTGGGACAGCAAGCGACATGAGCTGTTTGAAGCTGTCTGTGTCCACCAGCCTAAATGACAGCATTTCATAGGCCAGTAGTTTAGAAATGCTGGCATTCAGGGCCAGGGATCGAGGGTGGCTAGGTGGGAATTTACGCTTTCTATCAAATGTTTGTGAGATGGAGAGCTGAACGCTGGCGTGTGACATGGTTGAGACGCTTGGTGACGGAGGTGGTGGTGGTGGTGTTGGTGGTACATCCCCTGTTTGCTGGGCGGCAGGTGCCAACGTTCCTCCAGAGGCGGAGGAAGAGGCCGAGGCGGCAGCAGCAGAATAGGCCGAGGCGGCAGCAGCAGAAGAGGTAGCAGGGGGAGCCTGAGTGACTTCCTTGGTTTTAAGGTGTTTACTCCACTGCAGTTCATGCTTTGCATGCAGGTGCCTGGTCATGCAGGTTGTGCTCAGGTTCAGAACGTTAATGCCTCGCTTCAGGCTCTGATGGCACAGCGTGCAAACCACTCGGGTCTTGTCGTCAGCACATTGTTTGAAGAAGTGCCATGCCAGGGAACTCCTTGAAGCTGCCTTTGGGGTGCTCGGTCCCAGATGGCGGCGGTCAGTAGCAGGCGGAGTCTCTTGGCGGCGGGTGTTCTGCTTTTGCCCACTGCTCCCTCTTTTGCTACGCTGTTGGCTCGGTCTCACCACTGCCTCTTCCTCCGAACTGTGAAAGTCAGTGGCACGACCTTCATTCCATGTGGGGTCTAGGACCTCATCGTCCCCTGCATCGTCTTCCACCCAGTCTTGATCCCTGACCTCCTGTTCAGTCTGCACACTGCAGAAAGACGCAGCAGTTGGCACCTGTGTTTCGTCATCATCAGAGACATGCTGAGGTGGTATTCCCATGTCCTCATCATCAGGAAACATAAGTGGTTGTGCGTCAGTGCATTCTATGTCTTTCACCGCTGGGGAAGGGCTAGGTGGATGCCCTTGGGAAACCCTGCCAGCGGAGTCTTCAAACAGCATAAGAGACTGCTGCATAACTTGAGGCTGAGACAGTTTCCCTGGTATGCATGGGGGTGATGTGACAGACTGATGGGGTTGGTTTTCAGGCGCCATCTGTGCGCTTTCTGCAGAAGACTGGGTGGGAGATAATGTGAACGTGCTGGATCCACTGTCGGCCACCCAATTGACTAATGCCTGTACCTGCTCAGGCCTTACCATCCTTAGAACGGCATTGGGCCCCACCATATATCGCTGTAAATTCTGGCGGCTACTGGGACCTGAGGTAGTTGGTACACTAGGACGTGTGGATGTGGCAGAACGGCCACGTCCTCTCCCAGCACCAGAGGGTCCACTAACACCACCACGACCATGTCCACGTCCGCGTCCCTTACTAGATGTTTTTCTCATTGTTATGGTTCACCACAACAACAAATATATTATTTGGCCCAATGTATTGTATTCAAATTCAGCGGGATATAAATTTGAGGCCTAGTATTTAGGCGCTGGGTGACCGGTATGGATTTAGTGACAGAATTAGACTTGGAAATGCACAGAAGCGTGTGTGTGAAGTTATTCTGAATGACCCTATGTGCACCTTCAATATTATATACCCTTTTAGGGATAGATTTCAAATAGCTCTGATATAGCAGAAACCACTAAATTATGAAATTGCTAAATTGGGAATTGTACTTCAACCCAGAACAAAAAATGTGCTTTGACGGACACTAAATATCTTGCCCAGCAACAACAGTACAGCGGTGGGTAACGAGAGATTTAGAGGGATTTAAATTTGAGGCCTAGTATTTAGGCGCTGGGTCACCGGTATGGATTTAGTGACAGAATTAGACTTGGAAATGCACAGAAGCGTGTGTGTGAAGTTATTCTGAATGACCCTATGTGCACCTTCAATATTATATACCCTTTTAGGGATAGATTTCAAATAGCTCTGATATAGCAGAAACCACTAAATTATGAAATTGCTAAATTGGGAATTGTACTTCAACCCAGAACAAAAAATGTGCTTTGACGGACACTAAATATCTTGCCCAGCAACAACAGTACAGCGGTGGGTAACGAGAGATTTAGAGGGATTTAAATTTGAGGCCTAGTATTTAGGCGCTGGGTCACCGGTATGGATTTAGTGACAGAATTAGACTTGGAAATGCACAGAAGCGTGTGTGTGAAGTTATTCTGAATGACCCTATGTGCACCTTCAATATTATATACCCTTTTAGGGATAGATTTCAAATAGCTCTGATATAGCAGAAACCACTAAATTATGAAATTGCTAAATTGGGAATTGTACTTCAACCCAGAACAAAAAATGTGCTTTGACGGACACTAAATATCTTGCCCAGCAACAACAGTACAGCGGTGGGTAACGAGAGATTTAGAGGGATTTAAATTTGAGGCCTAGTATTTAGGCGCTGGGTCACCGGTATGGATTTAGTGACAGAATTAGACTTGGAAATGCACAGAAGCGTGTGTGTGAAGTTATTCTGAATGACCCTATGTGCACCTTCAATATTATATACCCTTTTAGGGATAGATTTCAAATAGCTCTGATATAGCAGAAACCACTAAATTATGAAATTGCTAAATTGGGAATTGTACTTCAACCCAGAACAAAAAATGTGCTTTGACGGACACTAAATATCTTGCCCAGCAACAACAGTACAGCGGTGGGTAACGAGAGATTTAGAGGGAATTAAATTTGAGGCCTAGTATTTAGGCGCTGGGTCACCGGTATGGATTTAGTGACAGAATTAGACTTGGAAATGCACAGAAGCGTGTGTGTGAAGTTATTCTGAATGACCCTATGTGCACCTTCAATATTATATACCCTTTTAGGGATAGATTTCAAATAGCTCTGATATAGCAGAAACCACTAAATTATGAAATTGCTAAATTGGGAATTGTACTTCAACCCAGAACAAAAAATGTGCTTTGACGGACACTAAATATCTTGCCCAGCAACAACAGTACAGCGGTGGGTAACGAGAGATTTAGAGGGATTTAAATTTGAGGCCTAGTATTTAGGCGCTGGGTCACCGGTATGGATTTAGTGACAGAATTAGACTTGGAAATGCACAGAAGCGTGTGTGTGAAGTTATTCTGAATGACCCTATGTGCACCTTCAATATTATATACCCTTTTAGGGATAGATTTCAAATAGCTCTGATATAGCAGAAACCACTAAATTATGAAATTGCTAAATTGGGAATTGTACTTCAACCCAGAACAAAAAATGTGCTTTGACGGACACTAAATATCTTGCCCAGCAACAACAGTACAGCGGTGGGTAACGAGAGATTTAGAGGGATTTAAATTTGAGGCCTAGTATTTAGGCGCTGGGTCACCGGTATGGATTTAGTGACAGAATTAGACTTGGAAATGCACAGAAGCGTGTGTGTGAAGTTATTCTGAATGACCCTATGTGCACCTTCAATATTATATACCCTTTTAGGGATAGATTTCAAATAGCTCTGATATAGCAGAAACCACTAAATTATGAAATTGCTAAATTGGGAATTGTACTTCAACCCAGAACAAAAAATGTGCTTTGACGGACACTAAATATCTTGCCCAGCAACAACAGTACACCGGTGGGTAACGAGAGATTTAGAGGGAATTAAATTTGAGGCCTAGTATTTAGGCGCTGGGTCACCGGTATGGATTTAGTGACAGAATTAGACTTGGAAATACACAGTAGCGGGTGTGTGTGAAGTTATTCTGAATGACCCTATGTGCACCTTCAATATTATATACCCTTTTAGGGATAGATTTCAAATAGCTCTGATATAGCAGAAACCACTAAATTATGAAATTGCTAAATTGGGAATTGTACTTCAACCCAGAACAAAAAATGTGCTTTGACGGACACTAAATATCTTGCCCAGCAACAACAGTACAGCGGTGGGTAACGAGAGATTTAGAGGGAATTAAATTTGAGGCCTAGTATTTAGGCGCTGGGTCACCGGTATGGATTTAGTGACAGAATTAGACTTGGAAATGCACAGAAGCGTGTGTGTGAAGTTATTCTGAATGACCCTATGTGCACCTTCAATATTATATACCCTTTTAGGGATAGATTTCAAATAGCTCTGATATAGCAGAAACCACTAAATTATGAAATTGCTAAATTGGGAATTGTACTTCAACCCAGAACAAAAAATGTGCTTTGACGGACACTAAATATCTTGCCCAGCAACAACAGTACAGCGGTGGGTAACGAGAGATTTAGAGGGATTTAAATTTGAGGCCTAGTATTTAGGCGCTGGGTCACCGGTATGGATTTAGTGACAGAATTAGACTTGGAAATGCACAGAAGCGTGTGTGTGAAGTTATTCTGAATGACCCTATGTGCACCTTCAATATTATATACCCTTTTAGGGATAGATTTCAAATAGCTCTGATATAGCAGAAACCACTAAATTATGAAATTGCTAAATTGGGAATTGTACTTCAACCCAGAACAAAAAATGTGCTTTGACGGACACTAAATATCTTGCCCAGCAACAACAGTACAGCTGGTGGGTAACGAGAGATTTAGAGGGATTTAAATTTGAGGCCTAGTATTTAGGCGCTGGGTCACCGGTATGGATTTAGTGACAGAATTAGACTTGGAAATGCACAGAAGCGTGTGTGTGAAGTTATTCTGAATGACCCTATGTGCACCTTCAATATTATATACCCTTTTAGGGATAGATTTCAAATAGCTCTGATATAGCAGAAACCACTAAATTATGAAATTGCTAAATTGGGAATTGTACTTCAACCCAGAACAAAAAATGTGCTTTGACGGACACTAAATATCTTGCCCAGCAACAACAGTACACCGGTGGGTAACGAGAGATTTAGAGGGAATTAAATTTGAGGCCTAGTATTTAGGCGCTGGGTCACCGGTATGGATTTAGTGACAGAATTAGACTTGGAAATACACAGTAGCGGGTGTGTGTGAAGTTATTCTGAATGACCCTATGTGCACCTTCAATATTATATACCCTTTTAGGGATAGATTTCAAATAGCTCTGATATAGCAGAAACCACTAAATTATGAAATTGCTAAATTGGGAATTGTACTTCAACCCAGAACAAAAAATGTGCTTTGACGGACACTAAATATCTTGCCCAGCAACAACAGTACAGCGGTGGGTAACGAGAGATTTAGAGGGAATTAAATTTGAGGCCTAGTATTTAGGCGCTGGGTCACCGGTATGGATTTAGTGACAGAATTAGACTTGGAAATACACAGTAGCGGGTGTGTGTGAAGTTATTCTGAATGACCCTATGTGCACCTTCAATATTATATACCCTTTTTGGGATAGATTTCAAATAGCTCTGATATAGCAGGAACCACTAAATTATGAAATTGCTAAATTGGGAATTGTACTTCAACCCAGAACAAAAAATGTGCTTTGACGGGCACTAAATAACTTTCCCAGCTACAACAGGACAACGGTAACGAGAGATTTAGAGGGATTTAAATTTGAGGCCTAGTATTTAGGCGCTGGGTGACAGGTATGGGTTTAGTGACAGAATTAGACTTGGAAATACACAGTAGCGGGTGTGTGTGAAGTTATTCTGAATGACCCTATGTGCACCTTCAATATTATATACCCTTTTTGGGATAGATTTCAAATAGCTCTGATATAGCAGAAACCACTAAATTATGAAATTGCTAAATTGGGAATTGTACTTCAACCCAGAACAAAAAATGTGCTTTGACGGACACTAAATATCTTGCCCAGCAACAACAGTACAGCGGTGGGTAACGAGAGATTTAGAGGGAATTAAATTTGAGGCCTAGTATTTAGGCGCTGGGTCACCGGTATGGATTTAGTGACAGAATTAGACTTGGAAATACACAGTAGCGGGTGTGTGTGAAGTTACTCTGAATGACCCTATGTGCACCTTCAATATTATATACCCTTTTTGGGATAGATTTCAAAGAGCTCTGATATAGCAGGAACCACTAAATTATGAAATTGCTAAATTGAGAATTGTATTTCAACCCAGAACAAGAAATGTGCTTGAACGGACACTAAATAACTCGCCCAGCTACAGCACTAGGGACAGATTTAGCTGGATATAAATTTGAGGCCTAGTATTTAGGCGCTGGGTGACCGGTATGGATTTAGTGACAGAATTAGACTGGGATATGGCCAAAAAATGAACAGACTATTGCTGGTTAAATGCACTTGGTGTGACAGCTTCACCCTGATGTAGGCTTTAGCCAAATAACAACCACACCATTGAGGGTTAAATGCACTTGGTGACAGGCGCAGCTTGCCCCTGATTTTGTATATGGCCAAAAAATGAACAGACTATTGCTGGTTAAATGCACTTGGTGTGACAGCTTCACCCTGATGTAGGCTTTAGCCAAATAACAACCACACCATTGAGGGTTAAATGCACTTGGTGACAGGCGCAGCTTGCCCCTGATTTTGTATATGGCCAAAAAATGAACAGACTATTGCTGGTTAAATGCACTTGGTGTGACAGCTTCACCCTGATGTAGGCTTTAGCCAAAAAACAACCACACCATTGAGGGTTAAATGCACTTGGTGACAGGCGCAGCTTGCCCCTGATTTTGTATATGGCCAAAAAATGAACAGACTATTGCTGGTTAAATGCACTTGGTGTGACAGCTTCACCCTGATGTAGGCTTTAGCCAAAAAACAACCACACCATTGAGGGTTAAATGCACTTGGTCGCAGCTTGTGCTGGCGCACCACAAGACACAAAATGGCCGCCGATCACCCCAGAAAAATGAGACTGACAAACGGTCTGTGCAGCCTAAAAACAGTGAGCAATTGAGGATCAGCAGCTCAATGATCCACAGCTGCAGATCGATCAGTTAATCAAGTCCTTTGGAGGAGTTAATCTGCCTAATCTCGCCCTACTGTCGCAGCCGCAACCTCTCCCTACGCTAATCAGAGCAGAGTGACGGGCGGCGCTATGTGACTCCAGCTTAAATAGAGGCTGGGTCACATGGTGCTCTGGCCAATCACAGCCATGCCAATAGTAGGCATGGCTGTGATGGCCTCTTGGGGCAAGTAGTATGACGCTTGTTGATTGGCTGCTTTGCAGCCTTTCAAAAAGCGCCAAGAAAGCGTCACAAAAGCGCCAAGAAAGCGACGAACACCGAACCCGAACCCGGACTTTTACGAAAATGTCCGGGTTCGGGTCCGTGTCACGGACACCCCAAAATTCGGTACGAACCCGAACTATACAGTTCGAGTTCGCTCATCCCTATTCATGACTGATCCGTCTTGGCTAT
The DNA here is from genome assembly GCF_014858855.1 of Bufo gargarizans. NCBI lineage: Eukaryota > Metazoa > Chordata > Amphibia > Anura > Bufonidae > Bufo > Bufo gargarizans. The sequence continues at coordinate 392,955,889 of NC_058082.1, read as the reverse complement.
GTTAAAGATAATACAAACAGATCCGTTCTGAACGGATGCAGACGGTTGTATTATCTGAACTGATCGATTTGTGCAGATCCATGATGGATACACACAAAACGCGAGTGTGAAAGTAGCCGAAGATGTTCGTGAAGAATGCGTTTGTGGTCCAAGTGTTACATGTATTCCACAGACACTGCTCAGCTAAAAAAATTTAAAGCATCTCTTAACAATGGTCTGTGAAACACTGACACAATCCAGGTTTTTCATGGACACACAGACTTCAACTAATGTGTTTGGTCCACATCATGGACCAAAGTAGTGCATGTCTCTGACATGTGTTGCCTGTGGAAAATGCGGCGTACATACTACATATGCATTGCGTTTATTCCCTGTCAAAGAAACACAGGAAATTCAGTATACACCTGTATATATGCAACATATATTTTTTCCGAAGTTAAATATGCATATATCTTGTTCATTCCCTGTTTAAGCACAGCAAATTCAGTATACACCTTTATTTGCAGGATATGTGTTTATTCCACTATAAAATACATCTCGGTGCATGTGCTGTATTCTCCTTGATTCCAATGCAGGGAAGAGAACAAACAAGTACAGGCAGTTGTCTTTTCCACGCTTGCGCATGATATAGACGAGGGAGATGGTGACCAGGTGGCAGAAAGGAAGATGGATGACGTTCCAGAGGAGAGCAGCGAACTGGAAGGCATAAGGGGGAGGTACTGGGCACAAGTAAAGAGGCGTGTTTGTACTCTTACAGGAGTGTGATTGGGCTCTAGGAACCATTATATTCATGCCCTGCTGAGAACTTTGTTAGCATAACTAACAAATGTAATTTTCGGGCGTTTGTCCACATGGATAACCTGCACAAACATATTTTAATGCTGGTACAGACTGCTATATTGCGCGACAAGGACTCTGTGCACAGAGGGACCCAGAAGAAGACCAGGGAGGGGCAGTACCGCCAGCGCAGTGCTGCCCTCACTTCCCTATTAGAGTTGAGCGGACACCTGGATGTTCGGGTTCGAGAAGTTCGGCCGAACTTCCCGAAAATGTTCGGGTTCGGGATCCGAACCCGATCCGAACTTCGTCCCGAACCTGAACCCCATTGAAGTCAATGGGGACCCGAACTTTTCGGCACTAAAAAGGCTGTAAAACAGCCCAGGAAAGGGCTAGAGGGCTGCAAAAGGCAGCAACATGTAGGTAAATCCCCTGCAAACAAATGTGGATAGGGAAATGAATTAAAATAAAAAGTAAATAAATAAAAATTAACCAAAATCAATTGGAGAGAGGTCCCATAGCAGAGAATCTGGCTTCACGTCACCCACCACTGGAACAGTCCATTCTCAGATATTTAGGCCCAGCACCCAGGCAGAGGAGAGAGGTCCCGTAACAGAGAATCTGGCTTCATGTCAGTAGAGAATCAGTCTTCATGTCATAGCAGAGAATCAGGCTTCACGTCACCCACCACTGCAACAGTCCATTTTCATAAATTTAGGCCCAGCACCCAGGCAGAGGAGAGAGGTCCCGTAACAGACAATCTGGCTTCATGTCAGCAGAGAATCAGTCTTCATATCATAGCAGAGAATCAGGCTTTACGTCAGCCACCAATGCAACAGTCCATTTTCATAAATTTAGGCCCAGCACCCAGGCAGAGGAGAGAGGTCCCGTAACAGAGGATCTGGCTTCATGTCAGCAGAGAATCAGTCTTCATATCATAGCAGAGAATCAGGCTTCACGTCAGCCACCAATGCAACAGTCCATTGTCAGATATTTAGGCCCAGCACCCAGGCTGAGGAGAGAGGTCCCGTAACAGAGAATCTGGCTTCATGTCAGCAGAGAATCAGTCTTCATGTCATAGCAGAGAATCAGGCTTCACGTCACCCACCTCTGCAACAGTCCATTTTCATAAATTTAGGCCCAGCACCCAGGCAGAGGAGAGAGGTCCCGTAACAGACAATCTGGCTTCATGTCAGCAGAGAATCAGTCTTCATATCATAGCAGAGAATCAGGCTTCACGTCAGCCACCAATGCAACAGTCCATTTTCATAAATTTAGGCCCAGCACCCAGGCAGAGGAGAGAGGTCCCGTAACAGAGGATCTGGCTTCATGTCAGCAGAGAATTAGTCTGCATGTCATAGCAGAAAATCAGGCTTCACGTCAGCCACCACTGCAACAGTCCATTGTCAGATATTTAGGCCCAGCACCCAGGCAGAGGAGAGAGGTCCCGTAACAGAGGATCTGGCTTCATGTCAGCAGAGAATTAGTCTGCATGTCATAGCATAGAATCAGGCTTCACGTCACCCAACATTGGAACAGTCCATTGGCATATATTTAGGCCCCGGCACCCAGACAGAGGAGAGGTTCATTCAACTTTGGGTAGCCTCGCAATATAATGGTAAAATGAAAATAAAAATAGGATTGAATAAGAAAGTGCCCTGGAGTACAATAATATATGGTTAAGGGGAGGTAGTTAATGTCTAATCTGGACAAGGGACGGACAGGTCCTGTGGGATCCATGCCTGGTTCATTTTTATGAACGTCAGCTTGTCCCCATTGGCTGTAGAAGGGCGGCTGCGTTTGTCTGTAATGATGCCCCCTGCCGTGCTGAATACACGTTCAGACAAAACACTGGCCGCCGGGCAGGCCAGCACCTCCAAGGCATAAAAGGCTAGCTCTGGACCCAGTAGTTGAATGGGGCCGAACCATCAGTCAGTACGTGGAGGGGTGTGCACACGTACTGTTCCACCATGTTAGTGAAATGTTGCCTCCTGCTAATACGCTGCGTATCAGGTGGTGGTGCAGTTAGCTGTGGCGTGTTGACAAAACTTTTCCACATCTCTGCCATGCTAACCCTGCCCTCAGAGGAGCTGGCCGTGACACAGCTGACTTGGCGACCTCTTGCTCCTCCTCTGCCTTGGCCTTGGGCTTCCACTTGTTCCCCTGTGACATTTGGGAATGCTCTAAGTAGCGCGTCTACCAACGTGCGCTTGTACTCGCGCATCTTCCTATCACGCTCCAGTGCAGGAAGTAAGGTGGGCACATTGTCTTTGTAGCGTGGATCCAGCAGGGTGGCAACCCAGTAGTCTGCACACGTTAAAATGTGGGCAACTCTGCTGTCGTTGCGCAGGCACTGCAGCATGTAGTCGCTCATGTGTGCCAGACTGCCCAGGGGTAAGGACAAGCTGTCCTCTGTGGGAGGCGTATCGTCATCGTCCTGCCTTTCCCCCCAGCCACGCACCAGTGATGGGCCCGAGCTGCGTTGGGTGCCACCCCGCTGTGACCATGCTTCATCCTCATCCTCCTCCACCTCCTCCTCATCCTTCTCGTCCTCCAGTAGTGGGCCCTGGCTGGCCACATTTGTACCTGGCCTCTGCTGTTGCAAAAAACCTCCCTCTGAGTCACTTCGAAGAGACTGGCCTGAAAGTGCTAAAAATGACCCCTCTTCCTCCTCCTCCTCCTCCTGGGCCACCTCCTCTTCCATCATTGCCCTAAGTGTTTTCTCAAGGAGACATAGAAGTGGTATTGTAACGCTGATAACGGCGTCATCGCCACTGGCCATGTTGGTGGAGTACTCGAAACAGCGCAACAGGGCACACAGGTCTCGCATGGAGGCCCAGTCATTGGTGGTGAAGTGGTGCTGTTCCGCAGTGCGACTGACCCGTGCGTGCTGCAGCTGAAACTCCACTATGGCCTGCTGCTGCTCGCACAGTCTGTCCAGCATGTGCAAGGTGGAGTTCCACCTGGTGGGCACGTCGCATATGAGGCAGTGAGCGGGAAGGCTGAAGTTACGCTGTAGCGCAGACAGGCGAGCAGTGGCAGGATGTGAACGCCGGAAGCGCGAACAGACGGCCCACACTTTATGCAGTAGCTCTGATATGTCGGGGTAGTTGTGAATGAACTTCTGCACCACCAAATTCAGCACATGCACCAGGCAAGGGATGTGCGTCAAACCGGCTAGTCCCAGAGCTGCAACGAGATTTCGCTCATTATCGCACACCACCAGGCCGGGCTTGAGGCTCACCGGCAGCAACCACTCGTCGGTCTGTTGTTCTATACCCCGCCACAACTCCTGTGCGGTGTGGGGCCTGTCCCCCAAACATATGAGTTTCAGAATGGCCTGCTGACGTTTACCCCGGGCTGTGCTGAAGTTGGTGGTGAAGGTGTGTGGCTGACTGGATGAGCAGGTGGAAGAAGAGGAGGAGGAAGCCGAGAAGGAGGAGGTGGCAACAGGAGGCAAAGAATGTTGCCCTGCGATCCTTGGCGGCGGAAGGACGTGCGCCAAACAGCTCTCCGCCTGGGGCCCAGCTGCCACTACATTCACCCAGTGTGCAGTTAGGGAGATATAGCGTCCCTGGCCGTGCTTACTGGTCCACGTATCTGTGGTTAGGTGGACCTTGCTACAGATGGCGTTGCGCAGTGCACACTTGATTTTATCGGATACTTGGTTGTGCAGGGAAGGCACGGCTCTCTTGGAGAAGTAGTGGCGGCTGGGAACAACATACTGTGGGACAGCAAGCGACATGAGCTGTTTGAAGCTGTCTGTGTCCACCAGCCTAAATGACAGCATTTCATAGGCCAGTAGTTTAGAAATGCTGGCATTCAGGGCCAGGGATCGAGGGTGGCTAGGTGGGAATTTACGCTTTCTCTCAAATGTTTGTGAGATGGAGAGCTGAATGCTGCCGTGTGATATGGTTGAGACGCTTGGTGACGGAGGTGGTGGTGGTGTTGGTGGTACATCCCCTGTTTGCTGGGCGGCAGGTGCCAACGTTCCTCCAGAGGCGGAGGAAGAGGCCGAGGCGGCAGCAGCAGAAGAGGCCGAGGCGGCAGCAGCAGAAGAGGTAGCAGGGGGAGCCTGAGCGACTTCCTTGTTTTTAAGGTGTTTACTCCACTGTAGTTCATGCTTTGCATGCAGGTGCCTGGTCATGCAGGTTGTGCTAAGGTTCAGAACGTTAATGCCTCGCTTCAGGCTCTGATGGCACAGCGTGCAAACCACTCGGGTCTTGTCGTCAGCACATTGTTTGAAGAAGTGCCATGCCAGGGAACTCCTTGAAGCTGCCTTTGGGGTGCTCGGTCTAAGATGGCGGCGGTCAGTAGCAGGCGGAGTCTCTTGGCGGCGGGTGTTCTGCTTTTGCCCACTGCTCCCTCTTTTGCTACGCTGTTGGCTCGGTCTCACCACTGCCTCTTCCTCCGAACTGTGAAAGTCAGTGGCACGACCTTCATTCCATGTGGGGTCTAGGACCTCATCGTCCCCTGCATAGTCTTCCACCCAGTCTTGATCCCTGACCTCCTGTTCAGTCTGCACACTGCAGAAAGACGCAGCAGTTGGCACCTGTGTTTCGTCATCATCAGAGACTTGCTGAGGTGGTATTCCCATGTCCTCATCATCAGGAAACATAAGTGGTTGTGCGTCAGTGCATTCTATGTCTTCCACCGCTGGGGAAGGGCTAGGTGGATGCCCTTGGGAAACCCTGCCAGCAGAGTCTTCAAACAGCATAAGAGACTGCTGCATAACTTGAGGCTCAGACAGTTTCCCTGATATGCATGGGGGTGATGTGACAGACTGATGGGGTTGGTTTTCAGGCGCCATCTGTGCGCTTTCTGCAGAAGACTGGGTGGGAGATAATGTGAACGTGCTGGATCCACTGTCGGCCACCCAATTGACTAATGCCTGTACCTGCTCAGGCCTTACCATCCTTAGAACGGCATTGGGCCCCACCATATATCGCTGTAAATTCTGGTGGCTACTGGGACCTGAGGTAGTTGGTACACTAGGACGTGTGGATGTGGCAGAACGGCCACGTCCTCTCCCAGCACCAGAGGGTCCACTAACACCACCACGACCATGTCCACGTCCGCGTCCCTTACTAGATGTTTTCCTCATTGTTATCATTCACCACAACAACAAAAATATTATTTGGCCCAATGTATTGTATTCAAATTCAGCTGAATATAAATTTGAGGCCTAGTATTTAGGCGCTGGGTGACAGGTATAGATTTACTGACAGAATTAGACTTGGAAATGCACAGTAGCGTGTGTGTGAAGTTATTCTGAATGACCCTATGTGCACCTTGAATATTATATACCCTTTTAGGGATAGATTTAAAGTAGGCCTGATACAGCAGAAACCACTAAATTAGGAAATTGCTAAATTGGGAATTGTATTTCAACCCAGAACAAAAAATGTGCTTTGACGGACACTAAATAACTTGCCCAGCCAGAACAGTACACCAGTAACGACAGATTTAGCGGGATATAAATTTGAGGCCTAGTATTTAGGCGCTGGGTGACAGGTATAGATTTACTGACAGAATTAGACTTGGAAATGCACAGTAGCGTGTGTGTGAAGTTATTCTGAATGACCCTATGTGCACCTTGAATATTATATACCCTTTTAGGGATAGATTTAAAATAGCTCTGATACAGCAGAAACCACTAAATTAGGAAATTGCTAAATTGGGAATAGTATTTCAACCCAGAACAAAAAATGTGCTTTGACGGACACTAAATAACTTGCCCAGCCAGAACAGTACACCAGTAACGACAGATTTAGCGGGATATAAATTTGAGGCCTAGTATTTAGGCGCTGGGTGACAGGTATAGATTTAATGACGGAATTAGACTTGAAAATGCACAGTAGCGTGTGTGTGAAGTTATTCTGAATGACCCTATGTGCACCTTGAATATTATATACCCTTTTAGGGATAGATTTCAAATAGCTCTGATACAGCAGAAACCACTAAATTTGGGAATTGTATTTCAACCCAGAACAAAAAATGTGCTTTGACGGACACTAAATAACTTGCCCAGCCTGAACAGTACAGCAGTAACGACAGATTTAGCGGGATATAAATTTGAGGCCTAGTATTTAGGCGCTGGGTGACAGGTATAGATTTACTGACAGAATTAGACTGGGATATGGCCAAAAAATAACCACACTATTGCTGGTTAAATGCACTTGGTGTGACAGCTTGACCAACCACACTACTGAGGGTTAAATGCACTTGGTGACAGGCGCAGCTTGCCCCTGATGTAGTATATGGCCAAAAAATGAACAGACTATTGCTGGTTAAATGCACTTGGTGTGACAGCTTGACCAACCACACTACCGAGGGTTAAATGCACTTGGTGACGGGCGCAGCTTGCCCCTGATGTAGTATATGGCCAAAAAATAAACAGACTATTGCTGGTTAAATGCACTTGGTGTGACAGCTTCACCCTGATGTAGGCTTTAGCCAAAAAACAACCACACCATTGAGGGTTAAATGCACTTGGTCGCAGCTTGTGCTGGCGCACCACAAGACACAAAATGGCCGCCGATCACCCCAGAAAAAAGTGACTGACAAACGGTCTGGGCAGCCTAAAAACAGTGAGCAATTGAGTATCAGCAGCTCAATGACCCACAGCTGCAGATCGATCAATAATCAAGTCCTTTGGAGGAGTTAATCTGCCTAATCTCGCCCTACTGTCACAGCCGCAACCTCTCCCTACGCTAATCAGAGCAGAGTGACGGGCGGCGCTATGTGACTCCAGCTTAAATAGAGGCTGGGTCACATGGTGCTCTGGCCAATCACAGCCATGCCAATAGTAGGCATGGCTGTGATGGCCTCTTGGGGCAAGTAGTATGACGCTTGTTGATTGGCTGCTTTGCAGCCTTTCAAAAAGCGCCAAGAAAGCGTCACAAAAGCGCCAAGAAAGCGACGAACACCGAACCCGGACTTTTATGAAAATGTCCGGGTTCGGGTCCGTGTCACGGACACCCCAAAATTCGGTACGAACCCGAACTATACAGTTCGAGTTTGCTCATCCCTATTCCCTATGTCTCCTGTATGTATAATGGAAGCATTCATTAGCATTCAGTCTAGTTTGTAAAATATTTTATTGTAAATAGGATTTAGAATGTTGTCATCTTGTACATTTGAGTTACATAGACACATTGCAGTAATTTTATAAAGCAATAAATAACAAAAAAGAAAAAAAAAAAAAAACATCAACAAGCGACAAAAGATGAGTTTCCATTATTCGCATTACATACCCTCTTTATTAACCTTCTTAATACGCAGAAAAGACCGGCACTCGAGTGTAGTTGAAGAAACTGCTTTATTCTGGCATCAAAGGATCAAAGCAGAGAACAAATAGGCGACACGTGTTTCGGCTCCGGTGTGAGCCTTTGTCAAGCATAATACATGTATGTAAACTAGAAATTTCAATAGTGCGCCGCACTTGACGCAACAAACGTGGTGAGGTCATATTACCATGACTACCATCATCAACAAATCATTGTGTGCAGGAATTCTTGTCATTGCTGCACCAGGATCAGATATAAGATTGATTACATTATCATAACATGGTTGCAAAGAATTACCACATAGTTAGACACTTTATAAATATAACAGCAACCCCTTATTTTAGCATTATATATTAATGACAAAATCAGATATGCAGATCCATTGAACGAAAAGGAAAAAAGAAAACCAAGCAAGCCGACAGTATGGGACCGCTGAAAGAAACAAAAATAGCATACATAGAAATTCATATTAAATGAGATTACATATATGAGTAGAAGCTGGCTGTAGTCTTTATTTTCTTCTATTTTCTCTTCTATTATTTTTTAAAGATTTTTTAGATATATATATGTATATTTCAAAAGAGAAAACATTTTTTTTACATTTGTATTTTTCACAAAAAGGCTCCAGAGTCTGCAAAGTATGTATCCAAAAACTCTCACGTTTTTTAAGCATGAGCACTCTATTGCCACCTCTACGTGCTGGCAACACCTGCTCAATAATTTGAAATCTCAATTGAGATACATTGTGGGAACATCTGTCAAAATGAAGGGGAACCGGCAATAGTACATTTTTCTTACGTATGGTAGATTTGTGATTGCTAAATCTGTCCTTCATTCTGACAGACGTTTCCCCAATCTATATAAGGCCACATGGGCACTTTAACAAGTAAACAACAAAATTGCTGTCGCAAGTAAAAAAAACTTTTATGGGAAACTTTTTCCCAGTATGCGGCGCACTATTAAAATTTCTAGTTTACATACATGTATTATGCTTGACAAAGGCTCACACCGGAGCCGAAACACGTGTCGCCTATTTGTTCTCTGCTTTGATCCTTTGATGCCAGAATAAAGCAGTTTCTTCAACTACACTCGAGTGACGGTCTTTTCTGCGTATTAAGTGGGCTGTCTTTCCCTGACTCGAGCACCGGGACCTCTGGAACGAGGAGTGCCGTCTGTACTTCACTATATTTTATTAACCTTCTATGGGAATGTCATAAGGAGGCGAGTTAGTTTAACTCATGCAGTGAATCATATGGTAAGTCATACAGTGAATCGTATAGTGAATGGCGATCACTTACAACCTGCAAGGCCGTTATCTTTTAAGTAAAATCACAGAATTTCTTCCAGGACCCCCAAACTTTTCCAAATAGAGTAGTATTATTGATCTCCCAATGCACTCTTTGTTCTAACCGATACACTTGATCGCAACGAGCTATCCATTGAGGAACAGTAGGCACTGTTCCCGACTTCCAGTTTGAGGCTATGAGAAGTCTAGCTACTGCCAAAAGTTGTTGTTGTAGGCGGTTAGCATGTGGAGAGTGACAACTCTGTGTTTTCAGACCTATCAGGCAGAATTGTGGCATGAGTGGAAGAACCCTACTAGTCAAAATGGAGATAATATCACACACCCCTTTCCAGAAGGGTTTTACCAGGTGACAATTCCACCATATGTGTATGAATGAGCCTTCAGTATCTAAGCATCTCCAACACTTCGATGAGGAAGAGGGGAAAATGTTGTGTATCCTAGTCGGAGTGTAGTACCATCTGGTTACCAATTTATAGTAATTCTCTTGTAGGTGTACGCATCTAGAAATTTTGTTCGTTTGTGATAGCATTAATTTAATTTCATCAGGGGAGAATTTGATCCCTAGGTCTCTCTCCCAGCTCATAATAAAGGGAAGTGTTGCTGTTTGGGGAGTATCAAGGAGGGAGACATCGATTTTGGAGATTTTCTTACTTGGTTCGTTCTTCCCCAAGATCATTTGATCGAATTGAGTGGGGGCACTCTGGCTCTGTAACAACTTCCCTGTGATAGCCTTTAAGATGTGTGCATACTGAAAGTGGGATAGATTCTCTATTTGGGGGTGCTCAAGAGCTACATCATCCCCCCCCCCCCCCCCCCTGGTGGTTACAAAAAACATCAAGTATCGGGGTGGAATTTGCTTTAGTCCAGTCTCCCAGTGTGGATCTGAACTCGGGGGTGGAATCCCACAATACATCTCTAACCTGCAATAATGGTGAGATTTGTTCTGTTATCAGTTTCCCCTCAACTCCTGCGAACCATACCTTGAGGGTATTGCGTGTAAGGGGATTAGTTATTTGCTTCATGGCCTCCTGTCTATGACTTGTGAGTAAGGCTAAGGAGCGCAAAGGAAGTCCCACTAGGTCTTGTTCTAACACCACATCTAACCTCTCCGGCGGATTACGTAACCATTCTAAAACCCTAAGGCTCTGAATTGACTTATAATATATAAGAAAGTCTGGTACTCCCAAACCCCCCTGTTTCTGAGGTTTAGTCACTTGTCTATAAGGCAGTCTCGGTCTGGCACTACTCCAGAGGAAGCGCGTCAGTATCCCCTTTAGCTGTAGGAAGAATGCTCTAGGTATACAGATTGGCAATGCTTGCAGATAGTACAATACCTTCGGGAGGACCATCGATTTAATTAAGGTTCTGCAGCCGAACCAGGAGGTAAATGGCAAATCCCATGATGTCATAAGATCATTGATTTTGCGCTGTATATTTTTATAAATTCTCCACATACAGTTGAATAGTGGGAGGTGATATTCATGCCTAGGAAAGGGATACTGCTGGTGGACCATGAGAAAGGAGTATTTCGTTCTAAGAGGTCTTGTGTTTGCATGTCTAAAGATACGTTTAAGACTTGTGACTTGGTGTGGTTGACCTTGAAATTAGAGAGGGATCCATAGTACTCCAGCAAGGTATGAATCGTTGGGAAGGCTTCCATGGGGTTCGTGATAATGAGGAGGAGGTCGTCTGCGAATGCAGCAAGTGAATGGGTTTTCCCTTTTATAGTCATTTCCTGAATCTTTTGATCCCACTGTATAGCCTGTAATAATGGCTCAACCGACAGGATGAAAAGGAGCGGGGAGAGGTGGCATCCCTGCCTGGTGCCATTACTAATTGTGAAAGGGGGGGGGGGTGTTATTTACCAGGACTCTAGCACAAGGATTACTGTACATTGCCATCACCATCTCAATAAAGCTTTCTGGTATGCCAAAGACTTTCAGCGCTGCACACATCAAAGACCAATCCACTCTATCAAAAGCCTTCTCGGCATCCGAGAAGAACTAATGGAGTAGATGTAGAATGGGCATGGTGTATAATGTTGATCAGGCGACTTATATTCATTCTCCCCTCACGTCCTCCGACAAAGCCCACTTGCTCCATATGGATCAGCTGGGGTAAGAGCGACTGGGGGCGAGAGGTCAACATCTTAGCTAGTAATTTCAGGTCTGTATTTAGCAAGGATATCGGTCTGTAGCTAGCACACAGGGAAGGGTCTTTCCCTTCCTTGGGGATAATTGTTATTTGGGCTGCAAGCATATGTGGATGCAAGGGTCTGCCTTCCCATAATGAATAACAGACGTGTAGGAATCTAGGCAGGAGGGTTGTTTTAAAGGACTCATAGTATTTCATCGGTAGACCGCCTGGGCCCGGACTTTTACGGAGGGGGGAATCTTTAAGGGCTTTCCTCAGTTCAGTAATATTAAAAGGGCATGACAATGATTGTGAATGCTCCCTCATTAGCTTGGGCAACTCAAGTTTTGAAAGCCACTGCGTCATGTCTGAGAGTTTAGCCTGGCATTCAGAGGAGGACATCCCTTGGTTCAGATTATATAGCTGGGTATAATATTCTGTAAAACATGTCGCTATTTGTTCAGTTTCATATACCGTTTGTACCGGGGAGGGCTGTATTTTTTGAATATATGAGTGAGCTTTCAGTTTTTTCAGTTGGGACAGCATAAATTTAGAGGCCTTGTCACCGTGAGCATAATATTTAAACTTAGCGGACAAAAATAAATTTGCTGACTTAGTGTTCAGCAGGTTTTTCATTTGTGATCGAAGAAGATCAAGTTGGATTAGTGCTTCAGGTATCTGTCTTTTTTTATGCAGGGTTTCCGCTCTGGATATCTGCCTTGTAATTCAATTATGTCTGCTTCTCTACGCTTTTTAAGATAGGAGCCTAGGGAGATAAAGTGTCCCCTCACCACTGCCTTATGTGCCTCCCAAACCGTACCAGGGGTTATTTCTGGGGACTCATTAAGAGCAAAATACTCTTCAATCTTCACCTTTATGCTCGCCAGATGTTGCGGAGTATGCAGGAGAGTTTCATTAAGTCTCCAAATCATTTCTTTTTGTGGAACAATGGGCAATTGGAAGCTCATGAAAACCAGTGCATGGTCCGACAGCAATATGGAACCAATCGATGTCTTAGTACAATAAGGCAGCAGTGAGGTAGACACAAAGACATAATCCAACCTTTGGTAGGATTTGTGTGCCGGTGAGTAATAAGTATAGTCCTTTTGTCCCGGGTGAAGGGCCCTCCAGCTATCAACTAGTCCTATGTTGGAGGTTTTCCTCCTGATAAACCTCAACACTGTATGCGAAATCGATGACCTCCAAAGGGAAGTGTCTACTTCTGGGAATATAGCTACGTTCAGGTCACCACCCAAAATCATTGGGCCCTCTGCAAACCCCTGGAGTAGTGCCAATGTATCCCCTAACCAGGCCGCCTGTGCCGTATTCGGTACATAAATGCTTCCAAATGTATATACTTGCTGTCCTATCACCCCCTTAACGAAAATATATCTGCCCTCTGTGTCAACCAGGGATGAACGTACCTCAAGGGGAACGTGCCTATGGATCGCTATGCTAACCCCTTTAGAAGCAGCATTCGGTGAAGTGCTATGAAACCATTGATTATAGGTCATGTGGTTAAGCCTGGGCACATGATTCGCCCTGAAGTGGGTTTCCTGTAGAAGTAAAATTTCTACCTTTTGCTTCTTCATTAAAGCACAAATCTGTCCCCTTTTGGTAGGCGCGTTCATCCCTCGCACATTAAAGGAGCAAACCGTGACTACAGCCATTCACATTCTAGGGTGTCCATATCACTGCTAATAAAGTAAGAAGGTATACTCAGCATACAAAATACAAAATCATCCCTGTGGCAAATAACTAAACTGAACAATTCTGGCATCTGAGAAATCGCACAGCTAATGACACCTACAGCAATCTCTGTAACGTGTGTTATCTTCATAAGTGCGGTAGATAGCATTTTGGTGTAAAATATAACTAACAAAAACAGTAACATAGCTCCTGTAAGGAACAACTGGTGGTTCTCATATATGGTCATGAGAATCGCGGGCTTAGGCTGCCACCTAGAGGATCTAGTAGGGTGAGCAGGCAGCTAATGCAACACAGGTTCAACATAGGGTTAAATGATAGGTAACTAACCAGTGTGAAAAATATAGCAAACCTAAGGCACATATAATATTAAGCATTAGTCTAATGCGATATATACTCAGTCTTTATCAAGTGTAGGCCTGCAGGAGCGTTGTTTCTCCAATCTTTTCCTCTGGAGCTGTGGTCGCCCCGAACTCACCGGTGTCCAGGGGGTAATCAGTGGCAAAGCTGGAAGCTGAGTAAGTTCTTGGACCGGGTTCCAGTCCTCTATCTGCAGGTCTGCAATGTCCAGCTTTTCATAGATTCTTTTCAGGTATGCTGGTAATCTGAATGACTGTAATCTTCCTATCTGGGAAATTTATCAGCAGACCAAAAGGGATACAGCCAGCTGTAGGCTATCTTACGGTCTCTCAAGATGTCCAATAATGGTTTGAGCGCTTTCCTCTTTCTCAGGGTCAGCGGTGAGATCCTGGTATATCAGGATATTGGAGCCTGCAAAAAAGACATGCGGCGATGATCTGGCTGCTTTAACCGCCTCCGGACCGCCTAACGCAGGATAGCGTTCCGGAGGCGGCAGTCTCAGGCAGAGTCACGTAGGGATGCGTCATCTCGCGAGACGCGAGATGACGCTCACAGCCGACCCGCGCATGCGCATCACGGGCAGGCAAAAGTTCGAGGGGGGTTACATCATCAGCCAATGATCATCGCTGGCAGGCTAATGATTTTTAACACCTTCAGAACCTTGGACGAGTATACTCGTCCTGGAGCAAGGGTACTTAGCATTAAACTGTCACCATGTCTGCAGACATGGTGACAACGCTGAGTGCCGGCTGTTACACACAGCCAGGCACCCAGGGTCAATGGCGAGGGGGGTCCTGTGACCCCCCCATATCGGCGATCGCTGCAGCGCTTTATGTAGTTTCTGATAGGGACCGCAGGGATCAGACACAAAAAAATGGCCAAAGTTAAATTTTTTCAACTCCCCCCCCCCCCCTGCACTCCTGAACTGAATGCATTTATGACGGCGGGGTGCAGGGGGGCGGTTTGTGGGCGTTTTTTGGGGGGCGGTGCGGCAGTTGCGGGAGGCGGGCAGTGCGGCAGGCGGGATCGTGATCCCCCGCCCGCCTCCCGCTGAATTTTTTATTGGTAGTCAGTGGTACCAGAGTGTCAGCACATTGCTGACACTCTGGTATAAACGGCTGACATCGCTGCGTTGTCAGCCATTTCACCCTTTCCATACCGCGGTCCGTACGGACCGCAGTATGGAAAGGGTTAAGTCAGGGAGCTCCCTCCCTCTGCCATCGGGGGGCTGCTGTGCCTTTGCAGCCCCCAGATAGATGGGGGGACAGAGGGAGGGAGCTCCCCTCCTTCCCCTTCCCCGTCTGCTCAGTTGTAGCAGACTGGGAAGGTTCCCATGGCAACAGGACGCCTTCTCAGGCGTCCTGCTGTCCATGGTGCTGAACAGATCCATGCTAAAAGCATAGATCTGTTCAGTGTAAGTAAAATACAGTACAGTACAATATAGATTGTACTGTACTGTATTATACAGACATCAGACCCACTGGATCTTCAAGAACATGAAAAAAAAAAGATAATAAAAACACATTTATCACTGAATAAAATTTAAAAAAATAAAATACAATACACATATTAGGTATCGCCACGTCCGTAATGACCTGATCTATAAAACGGTCATGTTACTTTCCCTGCACGGAGAATGCCATAAAAATAAAAAAATAACAACTATCCGGAAATTGAAATTTTGCCCACCTTACTTCCCAAAAAAGGTAATAAAAGTGATCAAAAGAGTCGCATGTACGCCGAAATAGAACCAATCAAACCGTCACCTCATCCCGCAAAAAATGAGCCCCTACATGAGACAATGGCCCAAAAAATAAAAAAACTATGGGGACACTATAACATGATTTTTTTTTTGTTTCAAAAATGATATTATTGTGTAAAACTTACATAAATAAAAAAAATGTATACATATTAGGTATCGCCGCGTCCGTATCGACCAGCTCTATAATAATATCACATGAGCTAACCCCTCAGATGAACACCGTAAAAAATAAAAACTGTGCTAAATAAAAAAAAAATGTCACCTTACATTACAAAAAGTGTAATAGCAAGTGATCAAAAAGCCATATGCACCCCCAAAATAGCGCCAATCAAACCGTCATCTCATCCCGCAAAAATCATACCCTACTCAAGATAATCGCCCAAAAAATGAAAAAACTATGGCTCTTAGACTATGGAAACACTAAAACATGATTTTTTTTGTTTAAAAAATGAAATCATTGTGAAAAACTTACATAAATAAAAGAAAATGTATACATATTAGGTATCGCTGCGTCCGTATCGACCGGCTCTATAAAAATATCACATGACCTAACCCCTCAGATGAACACCGTAAAAAAACTAAAAACAAAAACGGTGTAAAAAAAGCCATTTTTTGTCATCTTATGTCACAAAAAGTGTAATAGCAAGTGATCAAAAAGTCATATGCACCCCAAAATAGTGCCAATAAAACCATCATCTCATCCCACACAAAATGAGACACTACTTTAGATAATCGCCCAAAAACTGAAAAAACTATGGCTCTCAGACTATGGAGACACTAAAACATATTTTTTTTGTTTCAAAAATGAAACCATTGTGTAAAACTTACATAAATAAAAAAATTGTATACATATTAGGTATCGCCGCGTCCGTGACAATCTGCTCTATAAAAATACCACATGATCTAAACTGCCAGATGAATGTTGTAAATAACAAAACAAAAAAACGGTGCCAAAAAAGCTATTTCTTGTTACCTTGCCTCACAAAAAGTGTAATATAGAGCAAGCAAAAATCATATGTACCCTAAACTAGTACCAACAAAACTTCCACCCTATGCCGTAGTTTCTAAAATGGGGTAACTTTTTTGGAGTTTCTACTCTAGGGGTGCATCAGGGTGGCTTCAAATGGGACATGGTGTCCAAAAAAACTGTCTAGCAAAATCTGCCTTCCAAAAACCGTATGGCATTCCTTTCCTTCTGCGCCCTGCCGTGTGCCCATACAGCGGTTTACAACCACATATGGGGTGTTTCTGTAAACTACAGAATCAGGGCCATAAATAATGAGTTTTGTTTGGCTTTTAACCCTTGCTTTGTAACTGGAAAAAAAAAAATTAAAATTGATAATTTTGGGGCGGAGCCTGACCGCGATACATGGCGGCTGCTTGAGAGAAGCACTCCCGCCATCAAGCTGCTTATAGCTACTAAAGCATTCTCACTTCGTGCCATGGTCAAGATCCAGCCGCAACCTGCTGTTGGTGACACCTCCAGGGACCATTCGACTCACTTTGCTGGCTCCAGGATGGAGAAATACGTCCATAAGCGAGAGGCTTTGCCTCCGGCCAGGTCAGATAAGATGGCGCCCAGCGGGAAACCCGCTCCTCGTAAGCCTGGTGCCGGCTTCAGCGAGTGCACCTCGCTATCAGAGGAGGAAATTCAATTCTCCCAGAGGGAAAGAGATCCTATCCCACTGTCAAGGGACTATCTAGACATGGCCCTGCAAAAAGCGCTGGCCCCGATAGCTGAGGACTTGTCCTCTATCAAGATCGACATCCGCCATATTGGCAATAGAGTTGAGGCCCTTGAACAGTCACAAGACATGCTCCGCTCCTATGCGGTATCCTCAGCTCAATGCTTAGATTCACACAGGGCGGCTATCAACTCTGCACTGCTGTCTATTGAGGATCAGGAAAACCGTAGCCGCCGCAAGAACATCAGAATTCGGGGCCTGCCTGAGGCGGCTGACAAGGAGAACCTGTTCGCCGCCATTCAATCTTTATTCACCTACCTGTTAGGCGCGGAGCGTGCAAAGTCCGTGGTAATTGAGAGGGTTCATAGAGCCCTTCGCCCGAAGCCGACGACCTCGGAAAATCCGCGGGATGTCATATGTGGCCTTCTGAGTTTCCGCGACACTGAAGCCATCTTGAATAAAGCCAGAAGCCTGGAAGTGGTGAAGATCGAGGACTCAATAGTCTACCTTTATCAAGATGTGGCCTCTTCCACCCTACAGAAAAGGCGCTTACTGAGGCCTCTCACAGATGCTCTACGTTCTGCTAAAATCACCTACCGCTGGCTTTTTCCTTTTGGGATCCTAATCTCTGCTGGCAACAAGCGTCTCTCGATTCGTGACCCTAAGGATTTAACGGAGCTATGGGACGTTCTGCAGATTCCCCCTATGAATATCCCGTCGTGGCTACCTGTCCCTCTGGTGGACGATCCTCCTCCTCTCCCATCTCCTTGGTCTACTGTGGGTAACTCTAGACCCAAGAAACCAAGATCATCCCGGATGGACTCAAACGATTGATCTTCATAAGGGGATGATGGGTTTTGTATCTTTTTTGGCTGGGTGTTTATTCCCATTTACTTAGATGGGATAACAGTGGTCTTCTCCCCAGCAGATTGACCTGTTTGTCACTTTACATTAAATTTTCTGCCTTGATTTCATTTGCTCCCCCCCCCCCCCTCTTCTAAACTAACCATGGCACGGGGTTAGATAAATAGGGAATTTTTTCTGTTTTACTTTCCCTTCCCTTTCTTCTTTTTCTTTCTTTCTTTCTTCCTCTCTGTTTCCTCTCTATGTATCTTTAATTCCCTTCTGCATATGTCAATGGCAGCTTGGGCAGATCAGGATGTTAGGATGTTTACTCCTTACTCCCCCCCACTCCCGGCTCGTCATAGAGTACTACCTTGTAGGTTATTTTGTATTCATTGTTTTTGCTATTCCCTACTAGGGATATGTTATTTTGTGTTCTTGATTTACCTTTGTTCTTTGTTATTTCTTTATTCGAGGAAATATGCCTTTTTTCCAGGAGCTCGCCTTAATGTTTTTTATCATGGCGGCTCTGTTGCTTAATGTGGCCTCATTTAATGTTAATGGGTGCAACAATCCCGTTAAACGTAGCCGCGTGTTTCAAATATTAAGGAGAGAGAAGGCAGACATAGTGTTGCTCTAGGAGACTCACTTTCGGATGGGCCATGCCCCCAACCTGTCTTGCTCTGGGTATACTAAATGGTTCCACTCGTGCCACACCAGTTCATCCAGAGGGGTTAGCATCGGAATCCACAAAAATGTGCCTTTCTCTGAACCCTCTATAGTAGCTGACCCAGAGGGTCAATTTCTATTTCTCTCTGGTAAAATAGGCACTGTTGCGGTCACCATCTGCAATTTATATGCCCCTAACAAACGTACGGTATCTTGGCTTAAGAAAATACTAAGTGATATAGCTGTAGTTTACTCTGGCTTTTTATTGGTTGGTGGTGATCTTAACCAGACTCTAAATCCAATTTTAGATGCCTCATCGGGGAAATCTGCGATTTCTTTTGGCGCACTGGGGAGACTACAGGGCTATTTGCGAAATCTCAACCTGTGTGATGTTTGGAGGTCCTTGCATGCCGACTCTAAGGATTTCACATTCTACTCCAATCCTCACAGATCTTACCAGAGGTTAGACTATCTCTTTTTACAGGACAGATATCTGCAGCAGGTGCAAAGGGTTGATATCCACAATATCACGGTCTCAGACCATGCCCCGCTATTCTTAACCATGTCTCTAGCTGGGGTTAACTCGAGGGAATGGTCTTGGCGATTTAACCCCACCCTCTTGAGCAGCCCCTCTCAAACTAGTGCCTTCTCAAAACTTATATCCGAATATTTTGACACCAACTCCACATCTGAGGCTTCTCGGCTTCAATCTGGGAGGCTCATAAAACTGTAATCCGGGGGGAACTTATCTCGCTGGGCTCATTTGTTAAAAAGAAGCAAGCTGCTGACATTAACGCCCTTTTGTCCAAAATAGCGACCTTGGAATGCACTCATAAGAAATCCCTGGCCCTTAGAGATCATGACCAACTGGTGTCTCTTAGAAACGATCTGAAATCTCTCCTTAATGCAAAAGCTGCAAACGCCTTCGTTAGACTGAGACACAAGCAATATGCTCATGGCGATAAAGGCAAAAAAATAATGTCCGCCGTGATCAAGAAAAGATCTGAGCAAGCCCATATTAAGTCTATGCACTCGATGGGCGGTACTGAGGTGTCTGCCACTGAGGATATTGCTGGTGTTTTCCCCACATACTATCATTCCCTTTATAATATTCGGCAGGGTGAATCTTCAGCAGATTTGACTGTTCATATGCGTCGGATCTCCGAATTTTTGTCTTCCCTCAAGCTACCAGCTCTGACTGATGAGGATAGGGTTTTACTCACTTTGCCTATTACTCTAGAGGAGGTGAAAAAGGTCCTATCATCTATTCCCCCGGGAAAGAGCCCTGGGCCAGATGGGTTCCCGATTACATATTTCAAAAAGTTTTTCCCGGTCTTAGGTCCACAACTGGTTCTATATTTTAATGCCCTCCTTTCTGGTTCCCCTATGGCTACTCAGTCCTTGGAGGCTCATATTGTGGTGCTCCCAAAAGAGGGGAAGGATCCTTCCCTCCCTTCCAGCTATCGCCCCATCTCGCTGCTTAATGCAGACACTAAATTATGGGCTAAGATTCTGGCTCATAGAATTAACCCCCTCCTTCACAGATTAATTCACCCAGACCAGGCAGGTTTCGTAGGTGGGCGGGAGTGCAGGGACGGCACCGTGAGGGTATTACATGCCATTGAATACGCCCTTGCTAACACCACACAACTCACCCTTCTCAGCACTGATGCTGAGAAGGCATTTGATCGAGTGGATTGGAAGTTTATGGAGTCTTCCTTGCTTAAATTTAGCTTTCCCGCCTCCTTTGTTCGTGCAGTGTTGTCCCTCTACTCCTCGCCTCAGGCGCGGGTCAGGATTAACGGAACCCTATCCTCCTCTTTCTCCATTTCTAATGGTACTAGGCAGGGGTGCCCCCTCTCCCCATCTTTATTTTGTGTTTGGAGACGTTGCTTCAGGCGATTAGGCAAAGGGGTGATATTGTGGGCTTATAAGTGGGGACGTTGACCCATAAAGTAGCAGCTACTTTGACATGCTACTGACATGCTACTTCTTCTGCCTAACCCGTCTGAAGCGTTCCCTGCTGTACTTAACCTATTTGAGTCATTTGGACAAATCTCCAACTTCAAAATAAACCTTTCTAAATGCACGGCTCTAGGAATTGGTGTCCCCGACTCCACTATTTCTTTTCTGCCCCGTGTTTTTCCTTTCCAGTGGGCGACCTCACACATCTCTTATTTAGGAGTGTTAGGAGTGAACATATCTGCCCGTATTGACCAGGCCTACTCTTTGAACTACTCCCCCTTACTCAATAACATTAAGGTCCAATTGAAGAACTTAGACATCCCCTTTGTTTCCTGGATGGGGCGTAAGAACATTGTTAAGAAGTATATCTTACCTAAAGTATTATTCCTGCTCCAAACACTGCCCACAACTTACCTCCCGGATTCCTTTTTTATGTCCCTTCACAGGATTGTATCCGGATTTGTTTGGAAGCAGGCTCGCCCCAGGCTGTCACATGCCCAGCTGATTCTCCCTAAACATAAAAGAGGTCTCGGTCTACCTGACGTAAAACTTTACTACCAAGCAATCCAACTACGCTCATTAATAGAATCGATAAACCCCAACGTCTCGAAGTTGGCTTGCCAGATAGCCCGTCTCTCTCTCAAACCACCCGAGTTGGCTCGGTTATGGTCGGGGGGTTTGGACAGGGCAGTGGACTTGGAGTTGCCCACGTTATTTAAAGGTCAACTCTTCTCTCGACGCATACTCACCTCCAAGTTCAATTTCGCTACCGGCCCCTCCCCTCTCATGCCTTTGCGCCTGCTGCCGTACTGTCTCGACCCGAAGTACTGTGATGATTTGGGTATATGGGATGCCTTTGGAAATACTCCCTTGGGTGATATACTCGCAGGGAATCGAACCCCCGCCTTGCCCGACCTTCAGACCTCTACACAGTTCTTGAGATGGACCTTCTTGCATTACGCTCACTTTTCCTCCATATGTAAGACTTATTTGGGATCTGCCAACAATTGCTTTATCCCCTCGTGGTACTATATACTTGTGGTCTCCCCCAGTCCGACAAAGAAATTAGTCTCCTTGCTCTACAATAAGTTATTACTGGAGGGCACTCAACCTAGAACCCCCCTTATCGAGCATTGGGAGAAAGAACCTGGGATTTCCCTATCGGATGAGGAGGTGTCCTTGGCCCTGAGGAATTCTCATGGATTCTCTAGGTGTATCCGAATCCAGGAGAATTCCTTCAAATTGTTAACTAAATGGTACCGCTCTCCTGATGTGATGCATAGAATCGATAGGAGTGTTCCTCAGATCTGTTGGAGATGTCACAAAGCAATTGGCACACTATCCCACATTTGGTGGTCGTGTGAAGTCATCTCTCCTTTCTGGTCTGAGCTTGGTGGGATCCTCCAGCAGATCATTCCTTCGGGTGCCGGGCTATCTCCTTCTCTGGTTCTCCTCAATGTTCCTTCAACAGGTTCTCCCCTTCACAAGCGCTCTTTATTAGCCCATTTACTGGCTGCGGCCAAATTATTGGTCCCCTTGCATTGGCTGTCCGACAGAGCCCCTTCCGTTGCTGAATGGATACTTAAGGCTAACGAGATCTGTAGGTTTGAGGAATTATCCAGTTGGGAGACTCTCTCACATGATAAATTTTTGGTGACATGGGGCCCCTGGATGGACTGCCGTGGGTTGAGACCCGGTTGAGGCCTCGTTGGAGTAATTCGCCTTTTATATCCTTCTATATGTGGCTTCCTGCTTATATGCTTATTTCCTATTTAAGAGCTGATATATTTAACCGGCATCTACGCCTCCTGGTTAGTCAATACTGAACTTGCATTTTCCATGGATTGTACTTAGTGCCTGTTGGCTTTCTGAGCCTTACCTAGTGGGCGTTAGGTCGCCTCTCCTGGCACGCGGCCTTTCAGTAGGCTTGTTCTTCTATACATTGATTAGCTGACTCATTCCTATGTATGCATTGTAATCTGTACGCTTCCTCGATGCTTGTTGCCTTTATGTTATTGTTACATATCATTATGATGGCAATAATAATAAAATAAAGATATGATAAAAAAAAATATGGAAAATTTGCCCAAAAATTGAAATTTTGAAATGTCATCTCTATTTGCCAATAACTCAGTTTTGAATACCTTGAGGGGTGTAGTTTCTAGAATAGTGTCATTTTTGGGTGGTTTCTATTATATAAGCCTCACAAAGTGACTTCAGACCTGAACTGGTCCCTAAAAATTAGTTTTTTTGAAAAGTTCAGAACAATTTCAAGATTTGCTTCCAAACTTCTAAGCCTTGTAACATCCCCAAAATATAAAATATCATTCCCAAAATGATGCAAACATGAAGTAGACATATGGGGAATGTAAAGTAATAAATATATTTGGGGGTATTACTATGTATTATAGAAGTAGAGAAATTGAAACTTGGACATTTGCAATTTTTTTATAAATTTTTGGTAAATTTGGTATTTTTTTATAAATAACATTTTTTTTTTTTACTTCAATAAAAATATTTTTTTTTTTACTTCATTTTACCAGTGTCATGAAGTACAATATGTGCCGAAAAAACAATCTCAGAATGGCCTGGATAAGTTAAAGCGTTTTAAAGTTATCACCACATAAAGTGACACTGGTCAGATTTGCAAAAAATGGCCTGGTCCTTAAGGTGAAAATAAGTCGGGTCCTTAAGGTGTTAAAAAAACAAATCACAGGCCATTTAACACCTTATATTTATAAATATAAGGTGCTAAATGGCTGCTGTGCTCCTCTGCTGATTCTTTTCGTCAGTTGGTCTCAGCAGAGGAGCACAGTTTACAGTGAATACACCAAACACCACAGCCCCCAGATCACCCCAATTAACCCATTGATCGCCCCTGTCAATCACCTAGTGAAAGGGAAAAAAGTGATAGGTGTAAACTATCACTTTTTTTTTTTCCACTGGTATTGACTGTTAGGTTTTAGGATAGTTTACCCCTTGGTTAGGTAGTTAGCGATCGTTTAGCACCCAGCCCACCGCAGTCACTGATTCGCTGATTAGCGTATCGCTAATCAGCATTTGTACTTTTATAGTATCTGTAAAGTGATCAAAACTGATCATAGTCAGATCTATAATAGTATTAGTGTCACCTTAGTTCGCCCTCCACCCAAAACGCAGTGTTTGCCCGATCAGGCCTGATCGGTCGCCCACATGTATAGGCGTGACACCCGCTATTTCTGTTCTGACTGCCCTGACCACCCTGCCCTACGCTTAGGGGAGTGTTTCCAGAAGTACCACACACAGGTACACTTAGCATAGGGATTGCATCTCACAGGACAGGCACACAGGGCAATTAGGGCCCTTTCACTCACAGCTGCTGCAAACCTCTCCTTTCAGCAGGGACAAAGTGCCTAATGTACTTCGCCACATCTTTGGGCGATTTGCGCTTTGCACATTGTCCCATGGGGAAGGAGAGGTTTGTCCTATAAAAGGTGAAAAAATAAATAAAAATCATCACCAGTAAGCAAAAAATTTAACGTTCTGTTCAAAAAGTTAAATAAAGTTTATATGTTCTGTTCAAATGTTATTATAAAGTTAATAAATTTATTGCGTTGCGGCCTGGTTTTTTCCTTTTTTTTACCTTCCAGGTGGACCAACCGATCGACTAGCTGCAGCACTGATGTGCATTCTGACAGAAGCATTGCGCTGCTGTCAGATTACACAAAAGTCGGTGTATGTGGCGCTGCAAGACAAGATTTCTCCTCTTCAGTAAAAGATACGTTTGCCGAGGCATATGAGCTGAGGGGGTGGCGGTGTTCATATGCTTTGGCAAACACTTTGTATATAAAAATAAAAAATCCCGGCAATGATTTATTCATCCACATCGATTGATGTGAATGGAGAAATCGGGTTTGCCAGGGCATACGAGCTAAGTGGGTATGGATGTTGGGCAGATCTCCTATGTCCTGGCAGGCGCCTTTTTTTTTTTTGGGCAGAGATTTTTCATCCACATTGATCGATGCGAATGAAGAAATCTGTGCCGTTCATTTTTTCTTTCAGCCCAGAGGCTGAACGGAAAAAAAATATATATCTCATTACCTGTATGCTCAATATAAGGAGAATAGCAGAAACTCCTAATGCTGGCCATACATGTAATGATTGCGGAGACCCTCCAATGCCAGGGCAGTACAAACACCCCACAAATGACCCCATTTTGGAAAGAAGACACCCCAAGGTATTCGCTGAGGGGCATATTGAGTCCATGAATGATTGAAAGTTTTGTCCCAAGTTAGCGGAAAGGGAGACTGTGAGAAAAATAAATAAAAATCAATTTCTGCTAACTTATGCCCAAAAAAATAATTCTATGAACTCGCCATGCCCCTCATTGAATATCTTGGGGTGTCTTCTTTCCAAAATGGGGTCACATGTGGGGTATTTATACTGCCCTGGCATTTTAGGGGCCCTAAAGCGCGAGAAGAAGTCTGGGAAGTCCGTTTCAGGAAAATGGCTCACTTGATACCACTAACGAGTCTTCCTAATGCTAAGACTCTTGCGCAGATTTTTGTGGATAATATTGTGAAATTGCACGGTATTCCTTCGGATGTGGTCTCTGATAGGGGCACGCAGTTTGTCTCTAGGTTTTGGAGGGCGTTCTGCTCTCGGCTTGGCATTCAACTTTCTTTCTCGTCGGCTTTTCATCCGCAGTCGAATGGTCAGACGGAGCGTACCAATCAAAACCTGGAGACCTACTTGAGGTGCTTTGTGGCTGAGAATCAGGAGGACTGGTCCTCATTCTTGTCCTTAGCAAAATTTGCATTGAATAACCGTAGGCAGGAGTCCACGGGTAAGTCGCCATTTTTTGGCGCATACGGTTTCCATCCTCAGTTTGGTACCTTTTCTGGGTCTGGTTCCTCCGGGATGCCAGAGGAGGAGAGATTCTCTTCTGCCTTGTCCTCTATCTGGTGGAGAATTTAAGGGAATTTGGAGAGGATGGGTGAGAGGTATAAACGAATGGCTGACAGGAGACGTGTGACTGGTCCGGACCTGTGTGTGGGTGATCTGGTGTGGTTGTTTACTAAGAATATCAAGTTGAGAGTGCCATCTTGGAAATTGGGTCCAAGATTTGTTGGTCCGTATAAAATTTCTGCGGTGATCAATCCTGTGGCGTTTCGGCTGGATCTTCCGCAGACTTGGAGGATCCATGATGTCTTCCACAGGTCTTTACTAAAAAAATATGTTAAACCGGTGGTACCATCGCCATTGCCTCCTCCTCCTGTTCTAGTCGAGGGAAACTTGGAGGTCGAGATCTCCAGGATTCTCGACTCAAGAGTTCTTCGGGGTTCCCTCCAGTACCTGGTACACTGGAGGGGATACGGTCCTGAGGAGAGGATGTGGGTTCCAGCCGACTGGTGAGGGCCTTTCATAGGTCCCATCCGGATAAGGTTGGTCCGGGGTGTCCGGAGGTCACCCGTAGAAGGGGGGGTACTGTCATGCCCCACTCTGACGATGTGCGGAGGTCGGCCAGGATAGCAGCACGAGTTTAGTATTTGTTTTGGCGCAGTGCTGGATCCGCCTCTAATCAGGTGCACTGGGTGGAGTCATTAGTTTAAATGGCCTCCAGCTAAGTGCTCTGAGAGGATTATACTGATCATTGTGGTCTGGGAAGCTTGGAGGAAAGGTTGGTTGTCAGTTCCTGCTCTCAAAGATAAGTATACAGCACACCTACCTTCAAGGTCTGCATGTGGGCTGAGCAGTGCAAGGAAAGAGGTCAGGGATAAGCTAGATGGTGACCCTTCCCCTGTCTCTCGTCCAGAGTCTGGTTGGTGCGTTATCTGTTATACGGAGTGCACGTCCGCCGTGACAGCATTGTTCTTCACCAAACTGTTGGATTGTTGGAAGAAGTTGCTGTTGGAGGGTGTTTTGGTACCATTCTTTATTTATGGCTGTGTTTTGGGGCAAAATTGTGAGTGAGCCCACTCCCTTGGATGAGAAGCAACCCCACACATGAATGGTCTCAGGATGCTTTACTGTTGGCATGACACAGGACTGATGGTAGCGATCACCTTTTCTTCTCTGGACAAGCCTTTTTCCTGATGCCCCAAACAATCGGAAAGAGGCTTAATCGGAGAATATGACTTTACCCCAGTCCTCAGCAGTCCATTCACCATATTTTCTGCAGAAGATCAATCTGTCCCTGATGTTTTTTTGGGAGAGAAGTGGCTTATTTGCTGCCCTTCTAGACACTAGGCCATCTTCCAAAAGTCTTCGCCTCACTGTGCGTGCAGATGCGCTCACACTTGCCTGCTGCCATTCCTCAGCAAGCTCTGCACTGGTGGCACTCCAATCCCGCAGCTGAACCCTCTTTAGGAGACGATCCTGGCGCTTGCTGGACTTTCTTGGACGCCCTGAAGCCTTCTTAACAAGAATTTAACCTCTTTTCTTGAAGTTCTTGATGATCCTATAAATTGTTGATTGAGGTGCAATCTTAGTAGCCACAATATCCTTGCCTGTGAAGCCATTTTTATGCGACGCAATGATGGCTGCACGCGTTTTTTGGCAGGTCACCATGGTTAACAATGGAAGAACAATGATTTCAAGCATCACCCTCCTTTTAACCGGTCAAGTCTGCCATTTTAACCCATTCAGCCTGACATAATGATCTCCAGCCTTGTGCTCATCAACATTCTCACCTGAGTTAACAAGACAATTACTGAAATGATCTCAGCAGGTCATTTAATGACAGCAATGAAATAGAGTGGAAATGTTTTTTTGGGATTAAGTTAATTTTCATGGCAAAGAAGGACTATGCAATTCATCTGATCACTCTTCATAACATTCTGGAGTATATGCAAATTGCTATTATAAAAACACTTAAGCAGCAACTTTTCCAATTTCCAATATTTATGTAATTCTCAAAACCTTTGGCCACGACTGTTCAGTTTGCTTCTGTATACTGAGACACAGTTTCCTGGACTCCTATAGATTAGCAACTCATTCTGGCTGAATTCC
Source organism: Bufo gargarizans (assembly GCF_014858855.1). Taxonomy (NCBI): domain Eukaryota; kingdom Metazoa; phylum Chordata; class Amphibia; order Anura; family Bufonidae; genus Bufo; species Bufo gargarizans. Next base: position 392,928,403 of record NC_058082.1, on the reverse strand, counting down.
AAGTTTGTAGGCACAGCTTCATACAATTTGCTGTGGCTGCGTACAGTATAGAAGCTCAGTCCCAAGACCTGTTATCTCTCCTTATGTGTCATTTTTGACAAAATATTTTTATTCCCCACGAAATAACATTTCAAGAACATCTATTCTAAGGACTGTGAATTTTGGCATTTCTCTACTATGGCTCCTAAAAATGTATAAACGTAACGGCTGCATTATATGAAAAGATTTTGCAGGTGATTGTTGGGAGTGAAGCGTTCCTTCCTGGCAATCGCTTGCTTTTAAGTGAAGGACACTGCTGCTATTACATGCAGCGATCTCCTCCATAGTATGGGGAGGAGCAATCACTAATGCCATAGCTTGTCCCCATACTGAATCATTGTTTGCTGAAAGCAGATCGTGATTATACAGAATGATCCGACGCTGGCAAACAATGATTTTTAAACCTGCTTAACCTGTTCCGGACATAGGGGGTACCGGTATTTCCAGATCCTCAAGGACGCAGGGCGTACCGGTATGTCCTACGTCATACCGGTATATCCGAGGTCAATGCCCAGGGGGGTCCTGTGACCCCCCCACGTATCGGCGACCGCTGCAAACCGCAGGTCAATTCAGACCTGCGGTTTGCAGCACTTTCGTGAGGTTTCTGAAACTTCAAAATGGCTTTATTTTATGTTTAACTCCCCCCTGCAGCCCTCTGTGTCATGTGCTGGCAGGTGCAGCGGGGGGAGGGTGCGAGGAGGTGCAGCAGGGAGGGCCGCGATCATCAGGGCGGTGCTGGCAGGGGGGCCGGCAGACACGCGATAATCCGCCCGCCCCCTCTGTCAGGATGGTCGAGCGGTTTGCAGAGTGTCAACACATTGCTGACACTCTGCTTAAAACGCCTGACATCTGTGCTGGCAGAAAATTCACATAATATTGGTATAAATTATCGCCTATCGGCCTAAAAGTTCACAAATTATCAGTATCGGCCCTAAAAAATCAATATCGGTTGATCCCTACTTGTAACGTCCCCAAAAACTAAAATGTAATTCCCAAAATGATCCAAACACGAAGTAGACATATGGGGAATGTAAAGTAATAACTATTTTAATAATTTTTTTGTAAATTTTGTATTTTTTTTATAAATAAAAAAATATTTTTTACTCAATTTTACCAGTGTCATGAAGTACAATATGTGACAAAAAAGCAATCTCAGAATGGCCTGTATAAGTAAAAGCATTTTAACCACTTCAACCCCGCTAGCTAAAACCCCCTTCATGACCAGGCCACTTTTTACACTTCTGGACTACACTACTTTCACCGTTTATCGCTCGGTCATGCAACTTACCACCCAAATGAATTTTACCTCCTTTTCTTCTCACTAATAGAGCTTTCATTTGGTGGTATTTTATTGCTGCTGACATTTTTACTTTTTTTGTTATTAATCTAAATGTAACGATTTTTTTGCAAAAAAAATGAAATTTTTCACTTTCAGCTGTAAAATTTTGCAAAAAAAAACGACATCCATATATAAATTTTTCGCTAAATTTATAGTTCTACATGTCTTTGATAAAAAAAAAAAAAAATGTTTGGGCCAAAAAAAATAAAAATGGTTTGGGTAAAAGTTATAGCGTTTACAAACTATGGTACAAAAATTTGAATTTCCGCTTTTTGAAGCAGCTCTGACTTTCTGAGCACCTGTCATGTTTCCTGAGGTTCTACAATGCCCAAACAGTAGAAAAACCCCACAAATGACCCCATTTCGGAAAGTAGACACCCTAAGGTATTCACTGATGGGCATAGTGAGTTCATAGAACTTTTTATTTTTTGTCACAAGTTAGCGGAAAATGATGATTATTTTTTATTTTTCTTACAAAGTCTCATATTCCACTAACTTGCGACAAAAAATAAAAAATTCTAGGAACTCGCCATGCCCCTCACAGAATACCTTGGGGTGTCTTCTTTCCAACATGGGGTCACTTGTGGCGTAGTTATACTGCCCTGGCAATTTAGGGGCCCATATGTGTGAGAAGTACTTTGCAATCAAAATCTGTAAAAAATGACCGGTGAAATCCGAAAGGTGCACTTTGGAATGTGGGTCCCTTTGCCCACCTAGGCTGCAAAAAAGTGTGACACATCTGGTATCGCCGTACTCAGGAGAAGTTGAGGAATGTGTTTTGGGGTGTCATTTTACATATACCCATGCTGGGTGAGAAAAATATCTTGGTCAAATGCCAACTTTGTATAAAAAAAATGGGAAAAGTTGTCTTTTGCCAAGATATTTCTCTCACCCAGCATGGGTATATGTAAAATGACACCCCAAAACACATTCCCCAACTTCTCCTGAGTATGGCGATACCAGATGTGTGACACTTTTTTGCAGCCTAGATGCGCAAAGGTGCCCAAATTCCTTTTAGGAGGGCATTTTTAGACATTTGGATCCCAGACTTCTTCTCACGCTTTAGGGCCCCTAAAAAGCCAGGGCAGTATAAATACCCCACATGTGACCCCACTTTGTAAAGAAGACACCCCAAGGTATTCAATGAGAGGCCTGGCAAGTTCATAGAATTTTTTTTTTTTTGGCATAAGTTAGCGGAAATTGATATTATTTTTTTTTTCTCACAAAGTCTCACTTTCCGCTAACTTAGGACAAAAATTTAAATCTTTCATGGACTCAATATGCCCCTCAGCAAATACCTTGGGGTGTCTTCTTTCCAAAATGGGGTCAGTTGTGGGGTGTTTGTACTGCCCTGGCATTTGAGGGTCTCTGCAATCATTACATGTATGGCCAGCATTAGGAGTTTCTGCTATTCTCCTTATATTGAGCATACAGGTAATGAGATTTTTTTTTCCATTCAGCCTCTGGGCTGAAAGAAAAAAATGAACGGCACAGATTTCTTCATTCACATCGATCAATGTGGATGAAAAAAATCTCTGCCCAAAAAAAAAAAAAAAGGAGTGGACAAGGCGTCTGCCAGGACATAGGAACTCCGCCCAACATCCATACCCACTTAGCTCGTATGCCCTGGCAAACCAGATTTCTCCATTCACATCAATCGATGTGGATGAATAAATCATTGCCGCGATTTATTTATTTATTTTTTTACATACAAAGTGTTTGCCAAAGCATAGGAACGCCGCCTCCTCCTCAGCTCGTATGCCTTGGCAAACGTATCTGTTACTGCAGAGGAGAAATCTCGTCTTGCAGCGCCGCATACACCGACTTGCGTGTAATCTGACAGCAGCGCAATGCTTCTGTCAGAATGCACATCAGTGCTGCAGCTAGTCGATCGGTTGGTCCATCTGGAAGGTAAAAAAACGAAAAAAAATGAAAAAACCAGGCCGCAACGCAATAATTTTATTAACTTTGGAACAGAATATATAAACTTTAACTTTTTTAACTGAACATTAACCTTTTTGCTTACTGGTGCTTTTTTTTTTTTACCTTTATAGAACAAACCTCTCCTTCCCCATGGGTCAATGTGCAAAGCGCAAATCGCCCAAAGATGTGGCGAAGTGCGTTATGCACTTTGTCCCAGGTGAAAGGAGAGGTTTGCAGCAGCTGTGTGAGTGAATGGGCCCTAATAGCCCTGTGTGCCTGTCCTGGTGAGATGATCCCTATGCTAATAGTGTACCTGTGAGTGGTACTTCCGGAAACACTCTCCAAAGCATAGGGCAGGGTGGTCAGGACAGTCAGGACAGAAATAGCGGGTGTCACGCCTTATTCCACTCCTGCTACAGACACGACATCTTTTTCGGGGTGACGGTTGGGTTGAGGTACCAGGAACGACATTGGGGAAATGTCGCTCGTGTAGACGGCTAACTACACTGGTGGATGGGGCCACGGAACCTCCTGGGTACAGGAGGTTCTCGATGATCTCTTCCTGAAATTTGAGGAAGGATCCAGTTCTCCCAGCCTTACTGTAGAGAACAAAACTATTATACAGAGCCAATTGAATTAAATATACAGACCTTCTTATACCAGCGTCTGGTTCTGCGGGAAACTAAATACGGAGACAACATCTGGTCATTGAAGTCCACCCCTCCCATGTGAAGGTTATAGTCGTGGACTGAGAGGGGCTTTTCAATGACACGGGTTGCTCGCTCAATTTGTATTGTCGTGTCTGCGTGAATGGAGGAGAGCATGTAAACGTCACGCTTGTCTCTCCATTTCACCGCGAGCAGTTCTTCGTTACACAGTGCGGCCCTCTGCCCCCTTGCAAGACGGGTGCTAACGAGCTGTTGGGGGAAGCCCGCGCGACTAGTTCGCGCGGTACCACAGGCGCCAATCCGTTTTAGAAACAAATGCCTAAAGAGGGCCACACTTGTGTAAAAATTGTCCACATAAAGATGGTACCCCTTGCCGAATAAGGGCGACACCAAGTCCCAAACTGTCTTCCCACTGATCCCCAGGTAGTCAGGGCAACCGACCTGCTCCAGGGTCTGATCTTTTCCCTCATAGATCCGAAATTTGTGGGTATAGCCTGTGGCCCTTTCACAGAGCTTATACAATTTGACCCCATACCGGGCGCGCTTGCTTGGGATGTATTGTTTGAAGCCAAGGTGCCCGGTAAAATGTATCAGGGACTCGTCTACGCAGATGTTTTGCTATGGGGTATACAAATCTGCAAATTTCAGGTTGAAATGGTCTATGAGGGGCCAAATTTTGTGGAGCCGGTCAAAAGCAGGGTGGCCTCTGGGACGGGAGGTGGTGTTGTCGCTAAAGTGCAGGAAACGCAGGATGGCCTCAAAACGTGCCCTGGACATAGCATGTCATGAATTGGGTTCGTGGACCAATATGACCGCAATTCATGCTTTTTAGTTAGACCCATGTTGAGGAGAAGGCCCAGAAAAGTTTTAATTTCGGAAACTTGGACTGGTTTCCACCGGAAAGGCTGGGCATAATAGCTTCCCGGGTTGGCGGTTATAAATTGTGTGGCATACCTGTTTGTTTCGGCCACAACTATGTCTAAGAGCTCTGCAGTCAAGAACAGCTCAAAAAATCCCAGGGCCGAACCGATCTGAGCTGTCTCAACCCGAACTCCAGACTGGGCAGTGAAAGGGAAAACTACAGGTGCGGCTGAAATTGGGGACTGCCAATCAGTGTTTGCCAGCACCTCAGGGATTCTAGGGGCTCTACAGGCACGTCTTTGCGGTGGCTGCGACGGGGTCACTACTGCTCATGCCACCGTACCAGCTTCAACTGCCCTTCTGGTGCTCGCCACTTCACCAGGTTGTACGGCAGTTCTGGTACTAGGTCCAGGGAGGGCTGCGCTGCTGGTGTATGCCTCACCACGTAATCCGACAGCAGCAGCCCCACTCTGCTGCTTTTGAAGCGGATCCTGCGCAACCTGCGGTCTAGCGACACTGGTGATATCAGGGACCTCAGCCTCCTCGTCCGAACTTTGGGTCAGAGAGCCACTGCTTTCTACAGGTTTGTATTCTGACCCGCTAGATTCATCAGATGAGGGTTCCCATTCCTCATCCGACTGGGTCAGAAGCCTGTAGGCCTCTTCAGAAGAATACCCCCTGTTTGACATGTGGACAACTCAATTTAGGGGTATTCCCTGAGACTACCCAAGAAAAAAAAGCAAGCCTGTCTTACAAAGGGGAGGCTATCGAAGTACCGGAGGCCGCTGCGGTTGATAAAAAATATCAAAACTGATTTTTTCATCGCCGCAGTGCGTATAAAGTGAATGTGCAGCGATCAAAAAAAAATATTTTTTTTTGTCACTGCGGTGGGGCGGGTGTGGGCGAACGCACGTGTGGGCGACCGATCAGGCCTGATCGGGCAAACACTGCATTTTGGGTGGAGGGAGAATGAAAGTGACACTAATACAATTATAGATCTGACCGTGATCAGTTTTGATCACTTCCAGATACTATAAAAGTACAAATGCTGATTAGCGATACGCTAATCAGCAAATAACGGACTGCGGTGCGGTGGGCTGGGCGTTATCTGATCCCTAAACTACCTAACCAAGGGGCCTAAACTATACCTAAAACGGTCAATACCAGTGAAAAAAAAAAGTGACAGTTTGCACTGATCACTTTTTTCCTTTCACTAGTGATAGACAGGGGCGATCAAAGGGGTGATCAAAGGGTTAATTGGGGTTCGGGGGGGGGGGGGGGGGTGATCTGGGGCTAAGTGTGTAGTGTTGGTGTACTCACTGTGTAGCCTGCTCCTCTGCTGGATCCAACCGACGAAAAGAACCAGCAGAGGAGCAGGCAGCCATATAACAGATCATATTTACTAATATGATCTGCTATCTGGCACTCTGATTGGATTTTTTCAAAATCATCAGCTTGCCAGCCGCGATCATTGGCTGGCAAGCTGATGACGAATTACTCCTCGACGAAATGCAGGCCCGAACTGCGCATGCGCGGGCCGGCAAAGCGCGTCATCTCGCGTCTCGCGAGATGACGCGTATATGCGTCAGCCTGCGCAGCGATGCCGCCTCCGGACCCCACATCTGCGTTAGGCGGTCCGGAGGCGGTTAAAGTTATCACCACTTAAAGTGACACTGGTCAGATTTGCCAAAAATGGCCTGGTCCTTAAGATGAAATAAGGCTGTGTCCTTAAAGGGATTCTGTCACTAAGTTTTGGGCTATAGAGATACGGACATGCACGGCTAGATCGCCGCTAGCATGTCTGCAATATACCTGTCCTATAGGGCTGTGTGATTTTATTTTCTTTAAAAAAGGATTTTAGAGATATGTAAATTAGTCTTGTAGGTGCCCAAGGGGCTATACGAACCTTCCTTCCACCCAGCAGTGCCTAGCCCGCCTGTGAAGGAGCCCAGCACCGCCCATGTCCTCCGAATCTCCTCCTTTCATCAACGATAGATTGCCGTAATCTCGCGATGCGCAGTTCTTTCCCATGAAATAACACTTATAGGACTTTTTTAGAGCTCCGTGTGGATCCATTACTATTTTGTTCTTAGAAACGTATTAATATTTAAAAACTTTAGAATCAGATTTATCAAACTGGTGTAACGTACAACTGGCTTACTTGCCAATTAGATTCCACCTTTCATTTTTCACAGCTTTTTAACTCCTTAAAGGGAATTTTTTGGGCTATAGAGATGCGGACATGCACGGCTAGATCGCCACTAGCATGTCCGCAATATACCTGTCCTAAAGGGCTGTGTGATTTTATTTTCTTTAATAAAGGATTTTAGAGATATGTAAATTAGTCTTGTAGGTGTCCAAGGGGCTATACAAACCTTCCTGGAGCCCAGCCACGCCCCCCCTGTTAAGGAGCCCAGCACCGCCTATGTCCTCCGAATCTCCTCCTTTCATCAACTATAGATTGCCGTAATCTCGCAATGCGCAGTTCTTTCCCTGAGGGCTCGTTCACATCACCGTCTGGATTTCTGTTCTATTTATCCGTTCAGAGGATGAATAAAATGCAAATAGGTGGATCCGTTGTAAATCCCATTCCCTTCTATGGAGGTGACAAAGTGTCAGTTACACTCCGTTTGGCTCCTTTCCGTCAGCTTCACATTATTTTAGACAAAAAAAATAAAAAATCCTACATGCAGGACTTTTGCTCCCGTCTAAGGCCTCATGCACACGACAGTATTTTTTCACGGTCCGCAAAAACTGGGTCCGTAGGTCCGTGATCCATGACCCATGACCATTTTTTCGTCCGTGGGTCTTCCTTGATTTTTGGAGGATCCACGGACATGAAAAAAAAGTCGTTTTGGTGTCCGCCTGGCCGTGCAGAGCCAAACAGATCCGTCCTGAATTACAATGCAAGTCAATGGGGACGGATCCGTTTGACGTTGACACAATATGGTGCAATTGCAAACGGATCCGTCCCCATTGACTTTCAATGTAAAGTCAGGAGTCCCTTTACTTTCACACTTGCGTTCAGAGCGGATCCGTCTGAGATGGATCCGCTCATATAATGCAGACGGTGGCTCCGTTCAGAACGGATCCGTCTGCGTTATATTGTTAAAAAATTTCTAAGTGTGAAAGTAGCCTCAGACGGATCCGTCCAGACTTAACATTGAAAGTCAATGGGGGACGGATCAGTTTGAAAATTGAGCCACAGTGTGTCATATTCAAACGGATCCGTCCCCATTGACTTACATTTTAAGTCTGGACGGATCCGCTTGCCTCCGCACGGCCAGGCGGACACCCGAACACTGCAAGCAGCGTTCGGGTGTCCGCCTGCTGAGTGGAGCGGAGGCCAAACGGTGCCAGGCTGATGCATTCTGAGCGGATCCTGCGTCCACTCAGAATGCATTAGGGCTGGACGGATGCGTTCGGGGCCGCTTGTGAGCCCCTTCAAATGGAGCTCACAAGCGGACACCCGAACATTTTAACTTGAAGCGTCCCCATCACCATGTGTATTCTAACACAGAGGCGTTCCCATGGTAATGGGGACGCTTCAGGTTAGAATATACAAAAAAACTGTGTACATGACTGTCCCCTGCTGTTAACTCATTGGTGGCCAGTGCGGCCGGCACCCCCTCCCCCCTGTAGTTAACTCGTTGGTGGCCAGTGGGCCCCCCTCCCTCCCCTGTAGTTAACTCGTTGGTGGCCAGTGGGCCCCCCTCCCTCCCCTGTAGTTAACTCGTTGGTGGCCAGTGGGCCCCCCTCCCTCCCCTGTAGTTAACTCGTTGGTGGCCAGTGGGCCCCCCTCCCTCCCCTGTAGTTAACTCGTTGGTGGCCAGTGGGCCCCCCTCCCTCCCCTGTAGTTAACTCGTTGGTGGCCAGTGGCCCCCCTCCCTCCCCTGTAGTTAACTCGTTGGTGGCCAGTGGCCCCCCCCCCCTCCCTCCCCTGTAGTTAACTCGTTGGTAGAAAGTGCCCCCCCTCCCCTGTAGTTAACTCGTTGGTGGCCAGTGGGCCCCCCTCCCTCCCCTGTAGTTAACTCGTTGGTGGCCAGTGGGCCCCCCTCCCTCCCCTGTAGTTAACTCGTTGGTGGCCAGTGGGCCCCCCTCCCTCCCCTGTAGTTAACTCGTTGGTGGCCAGTGGGCCCCCCCCTCCCTCCCCTGTAGTTAACTCGTTGGTAGAAAGTGCCCCTCCCTCCCCTGTAGTTAACTCGTTGGTGGCCAGTGGGCCCTCTCCCCTCCCTCCCCCTCCTAATTAAAATCTCCCCCCCTATCATTGGTGGCAGTGGAGCATACCGATCGGAGTCCCAGTTTAATCGCTGGGGCTCCGATTGGTAACCATGGCAACCGGGACGCTACTGCAGTCCCGGTTGCCATGGTTACTTAGCAATTTGTAGAAGCATCATACTTACCTGCGAGCTGCGATGTCTGTGTCCGGCCGGGAGCTCCTCCTACTGGTAAGTGACAGATCAATAGGCAATGCACCGCACAGACCTGTCACTTACCAGTAGGAGGAGCTCCCGGCCGGACGGAGGGGGGGGGGGGGGGGGGGCTGGCTACCGAGTTAACTACAGGGGAGGGAGGGGGGGGGGCCCACTGGCCACCAACGAGTTAACTACAGGGGTGGGGGGGGGGGCTGGCTACCAACGAGTTAACTACAGGGGGAGGAGGGGGGCCCACTGGCTACCAATGAGTGAACTACAGGGGAGGGAGGGGGGGGGTCGGCCGCACTGGCCACCAATGTGTTAACTACAGGGGGGGAGGTTGGGGTCTGCTATCACTATGGGAACGCCTCTGTGTTAGAATATACTGTCGGATCTGAGTTTTCACGAAGTGAAAACTCAGCTCTGAAAAAGCTTTTATGCAGACGGATCTTTGGATCCGTCTGTATGAAAGTAACCTACGGACACGGATCACGGACACCAATCTTGTGTGCATCCGTGTTCTTTCACAGACCCATTGACTTGAATGGGTCCGTGAACCGTTGTCCGTCCTATTTTTTTGACGGACAGGATACACGGATCACGGTCTCGGCTGCAAAACGGTGCATTTTCCGATTTTGCCATGGACCCATTGAAAGTCCGCGAAAAAAAAAAAAAAGGAAAACGGCACAACGGCCACGGATGCACACAACGGTCATGTGCATGAGGCCTAAGGCTACTTTCAGTTTTGCCCTAATGCATTCTAAAGGATCCGCTCAGAATGCATCAGTTTGCCTGCGATCAGTCTCCATTCCGCTCTGGAGTTGGACACCAAAACGCTGCTTGCGTTTTGGTGTCCGTCTGATGAAACTGAGCCAAACGGATTCGTCCTGACACACAATGTTTTCACTGACACAATAGAAAACTGATCCGTTCTCCATTAACTTTCAATGGAGTTCATGAAGGATCCATCTTGGCTATGTTACAGACAATACAAACGGATCCGTTAATGACAGATGCATGCGGTTGTATTATTGTAACGGATCCGTTTTTGCAGATCCATGACGGATCCGCCCAAAACTCGTGTGTGAAACTAGTCTAAAATAACGGATTTGTGACGGATACGCTTTGTTTTGCATTAAAGTCAATGAGTGACGGATTGTAACGGATTGCTTTGTATGTGATCCGTTATGCAATTCGTTTTTCTGTTCCTTTATCTGAGCATGCTCAAATGAAATGTGAAATAAAATTATAAATAAATAATGGATCCGTTTCAAAAACAAAGAATAACGGAAAGCGAACTGTTACATTGTGTCCATTGTTTAAACAGATCTGTTTTGTCAGTCGTTAAAAAGACAGAAAATATGCTTTCTGTTTGTGTCTGTTGGTTTTCCATTATTTATTAACTTTCCATAATTTTGAACGGATTACAAATATAGCGGAAAGCCTAGCGATGATATGAACGAAGCCTTATTTAAACATTCCACGAGTGGTGAAAGGTCGTCCTAAATGGGGCTTGTAGGGTGGGGTACAATGTGTTATTTAAGAGGCAGAATGGTGTATAAAAAAAAATTAAAAATTACATTTCTCACCTCTCAGATCCGCCAGTGGTTTGACGCTTTCCCTCTCGACGCCTTGCATGTGACACTACAGCCAATGACTGGCCACAGTGGTGCAGTTTAATAAAAATCACATAAGCAGGTAAGTATGGATCTTCTGTTTCAGAGGGAATGTTGCTGGCACATGATGAAAAATAATTCTTCCTGGGAAAAACCCTTTAAAGTACCAACTGACAGTTATTAACCCAGGATGTCAGAAAAGATAGGACGGGAATGCAGTCGGAAGCCTTCACTTTGAAAACTGAGACACTGTCTAGCTGCAATAAGTAGGCTGAGTACCAACACTGCCCTAGAACATTCTGTCCGTGTGATTGATACGTGATAACAATAAAGTTTTTCTTGTTGCAGGGCTATCAATTCGCTTTCTCAGATTCGCCACGCAGCGTGTCACGTCGGTCCGGGTGCAAGAACTAGCTATTTCATTAACCATTATTTTAAAAAAAATGAACTTGTAATTACGTTAAGCTGCCTCACAGTCACGGGACCGCACAACGCTAATGACAGACACTGGAGGCTATAGAATCTGCTGACTGCTACGGAAGTGCTCGCATACTAAAAGCCGAGGGCGGGGTCCGTTTACTGTTTACGACAGTGGCGAAGATACTGTTACATGCACGAGCTGCGAAAAGTGGTTTGAGATGGCGCGTCTGGTAGCAGTTTGCAGGGACGGAGACGAGGAGTTTCCTTTCGGTAGAAGGCAGATCCCTCTGTACATCGATGACACGTTGACAGTGAGTGTTATGTGCCTCTTCCGTACTGTGGGAAGCTTCTTCTCTACTTTGCCTGCGCTATCTGGGCAAAGGTTAATTTAGTTAGTACAAGTTGTTCGCCTGCCGCCTAGGCCTCAGCGGACTCCAGGAAGTTCTGTGCAGTGATTGCTCCGGCTCTCTTCCCGCACACAGGAGACGAGAAGTGTCTGACGTGTCCTGCGGGAAAACGGAGCCGGTACCGCATGCAGACAAGTCCGCTGCTGCAAGTGCTGGGAGCTTGTACTCTCTGCCCTCTCATAAAGGGCGCCCTTTCTGTCCGGATAATGTGTAGTCACGTACAGTGTGATCAAAATTAGAGAACACACAATTTCTGAAACGTCAAGGTCATAGTGTAGTCCTATGTGAATATGAATACATGAGGAAAATAGCAGTATTTTAAGATTATTTCATAAATTGTCAGGCACTCAATCAAATAGAACCACTGGCATTATATAACTAATTTTGGGACCTACTAAAAGGAGTGACAGTGGAATGCCCGTAGAGAATAATGGAAAGGTAATATTTGAATTGGAGACAAAACCATTTGACTTGTCTAATAATTATTTAGCAGGTTTACTCTCCAAGTTCAGTGGGATTATTTAATGTTCAGATTAAAGTGGAATTATCACCTTTTTCTGCAGAATGACACAAAGTAATGCCCGTAGACTATAATGGGAAGTAAACTCTGAGCTCATTTCCAGGTAAATCTGTTTTATGTAGGACATTAACCTTTACCGCAAGTGTTCCCATGATAATCCCACTTAATCTCAATTTTAAATATGACACTGAACTTGAAGAGTAAGGCTCCTTTCACACGGGCGAGTTTTCCGCATGGGTGCAATGCATGAGGTGAACGCATTGCACCCGCACTGAATCCGGACCCATTCATTTCTACGGGGCTGTGCACATGAGCGGTGATTTTCACCATCACTTGTGCGTTGCGTGAAAATCACTGCATGCTTCTATTTTGTGTGTTTTTCACGCAACGCAGGCCCCATAGAAATGAATGGGGCTGCGTGAAAATAGCAAGCAAGTGCGAATGCAGTGCAATTTTTCACGCACTGTTGCTAGGAGACGATCGGGATGGGGACCCGATCATTATTATTTTTCCTTTTATAATATGGTTATGAGGGAAAATAATAGCATTCTTAATACAGATTGCATAGTACAAAGGGCTGGAGGGGTTAAAAAATAGAACCTTAATCCACTTGATTGCGCAGCTGGCATCTCTTCTTTCTTCAGGATATGGGTAAAGGACCTCTGATGACGTCACTGCACTCATCACATGGTCCATCATATGATCCATCGCCATGGTAAAGATTATGTGATGGATCATGTGATGATCGCAGTGACGTCATCCCAGGTCCTGTGAAGACAGAAGAGAAGCCGGCGGCACGATCAAGTGGATTAAGGTGAGTTAAATTATTTATTTATTTTTTTAACCCCTCCAGCCCTATTGTACTATGCATTCTGTATTAAGAATGCTATTTTCCCTTATAACCATGTTATAAGCAAAAATAATGCAATCCACAGAAGTTCGGGTTTGGTGTTCTGTAAAGAAGTTTGGGTACCAAACATGCCGATTTTTCTCACTCGTGTGCATAGCGCATTACAATGTTTTGCACTCGCGCTGAAAAAGTGCGCATTTTCCCAAAACGCACCCGCATCTTATCCGGGCAAAAAAAACATGACGGCCATGTGAAAGAGGCCTAAGGGTACAGGCACACGTTCAGGATTCATGTGCGGAGCATCCGCACTGAAATCCACAGGCGTTCACAGGCAAATCTGTGCGGTCAATCGGCATCAATTAGTGCAGATTTGCATGCGAATTCGGTACATGCGAATTTTACTAAGTGAATGAAGAAAATCCGGTCAGTAAAATTAAAATAAATTGATATGCTGTTGATTTTAAAATCTGCACCGCAGGTCAAAAGCCGCGCGGAAAAAATCTGCATCGTGTGCACTGATAATTTCAGATTCTCATAAATTAAAATGTACATGACCTACAGTGCGGATTTTCTGTGCGCAAATCCGCGCAGAAAATCCGCATGCAATCCTGATCGTGTGCTTTTAGCCTAAACCTGCTACAGATTTATTTGATATGTTGAATGGTTCAGGCATCAAGTCACGTTTTACTTCCCATTATAGCCTATGGGCATTCCATCACCTTTGCATTCTATAGAAAATGGTTATAATCGAAGGTAATTTTCATTTTACAATATGCTACTCTACCCAGGGAACACTTGCGGTAAAGGTTAATATCCTACATAACACAGATTTACCTGCAAATGAGCTCATAGTTTACTTTCCATTACGCTGGGTTCAGACCTGAGCGTTCTGAAACGAGCGCTCTGTATGCGCGATTGTACGGGCGTTTACAATCGCGCATACAGAGACTGGCGTTCACACATTGTCGCGCGTTCTCGAATTTCTATGTGCGGGAACGAGCGACAAACGCCCAAAAAAAAGCTCAAGCACTTGTTTGAGCGTCGGGCGTTTTACAGCGCGATCGTACGCGCTGTAAAACGCCCAGGTGAGAACCATTCCCATAGGGAATCATTGGTTCTTGCCTGTTTTGCGTTTTGCAAACCCGGCAAACCCGGTGTGAACCCAGCCTTATAGTCTATTCCTTTGTGTCATTCTGCAGAAAACAGTGATAATTCCACTTAATCTGAACATTAAATAATCCTACTGAACTTGGAGAGTAAGGGCTCTTTCACACTTGCGCTTTTCTTTTCTGGCATAGAGTTCCGTAGTCAGGGCTCTATGCTGGAAAAATCCTGATCAGGATTAGAGAAATCTGTTGCATCAGGATGTCTTCAGTTCAGGACCGGAACGTTTTTTAGCCGGAGAAAATACCGCAGCATGCTGCGCTTTTTGCTCAGGTCAAAAATCCTGAACACTTGCCGCGTCGACGGATCCAGAATAATAGCCCATTGAAATGTATTATTCCGGATCCGTCCTAACATCTTCAGTTGTTACGACGGATCCGGAAGTTGCGCCTGTGCCAAGAAATAGGAAGGGCTTGGCTGGCGCGAAAAGAGACTGATCCGGAAATCCCGAAGCCAACATCGTTTTTTTGTACGGATCCGGCCCCCGGAAAAAAACATTGATGTTGGATTCAGGATTTCCGTATCGGTATTTTAACAAAAAAGCCGGAAAGACGCATCCGGAAAGAAAGAAATTATGCGTTCTTGCGCGTTTTTCCAGATCCGGCGTGTAATTCCGGCAAATGGAGTACACGACGGATCTGGACAACGCAAGTGACGGGGACCTTCCGACGTGTCCCCGACTGGCGCTCCCACTGTAAGATTCGCCTCTGATCTGATCATCAGGACGATTCAATGTCATGGGCAGTGAAGGAGTATTTACTATTAGCAGTTCCTGCGCAGCATCGCTTACATTGAATTTATTCCAGATATCAATGTACTATCGCAGTGTGATCTATCTTAGACATTCTGGCAGCCAGCCTGGCCGCCTCCTCATTCATATTTTTGGGACATTGATGATACTCTAGCAAAATTTTAGATCTGTATTTACATATTTATGATCCCATATGTGGTTAACCTACACATGTGGGAGGATGTATAGGACATTATGGGCGCACAGGACTCGCACATTCCTGGATGGATACGTCAGTATTTATGAATAAAAGCTGTTATATATCATTGGTATAGCTATCATTAATACGGCTGTGATGTCCTGGGATTCGCTGCCCATGACATTGAATCGCCCTGATAATCGGATCAGAGGTGAATCTGACAGCGGGAGCGCCGACCGGGAATGCGTCGTAAGATCCCCATGACAACAGGCCCGCCCCCCTGTGCGTCACGTCTGCCTAGAGGCAGGAGCAGGGAGCTGGAATAAATCATTAAAGCCGCCAGTTATATTGACCCCCACCTGAAGCAAAAGGAGGAGACCTGGCTATGCAACCCCATTTAGTATTTTTAGTTATTACCTTTACCCAATTCATTTTCAAATTGACCTAAATAAAAGTTATATTTTATCTTTTGATAAGGCACACTCAGTTTATACTAAATAGTACATTTATATTGCTATCGAGACTCCTCAGCTAATGCCAAGTGTAATTTGTTTGCAGTCAATAAAGATTTTTAATGATCCATAACACTAGTCCCAGTTGGTTCCAATATATAATTGTCCGTCCCTTGAATTTGAATACCGAAGGCATGGTGGTGGGATTCAGGGATGGCAGAGGTACCCAGGGATGGTGGTGGGATGCAGTAATGTACTGCTGTGTGTTGAAAAAGGGGTAGTCTTATACGGCGAGTATATCCCAAACTCTATATTTTAAGTGTAAAAGTTGGGGGTTGTCTTATATGCCCAGTCGTCTTATACGCCGGCATATACGGTATGTCAAATGGGTTTGTCTCTAATTCAAATAGTACATTTCAATTATTCTCTATGGGCATTCCACTCTGGTCCATTATTCTCTATCGGTATTCCACTTATAAAATAACGTATGCGAACATGCCCTAAAAATAAGGTAAAAAAGGAATTAAACCCCAAAAGGCAGATATGCAATTAAAATGAATATACAATTAATAAAATATAATATAACATCAAGGTGGTGACATCTAATAGATCATTGTGTTGAAGTATCAATATTTAATAAATTGGTAAATGGTCCAGTGGAACTTGGAAGGGGAACTGCCTTCAAAAAAGTGGTACAGGTTGGTGAAACCGCCGAGAGAGGTATATTATCTGGTTTACCAGTGTCTTGTGGGACGCTAAATTAGACAACCATTGATAGATGTGTTATCATAATGCCGTTGTATTACCTCTCCTTGGCTATATTTGAACTTTCAATGTGATGTCGACCTATTAGTCCTAGACTAAATATTATCTAGTCATACGACACTATTATTTGTTGATATGAGCATTATGGTGATATAACAGAAATTACCTTATGAGTCGAAGACCTGTTGGATCAAAATCCAAACATTATTAATTTTTCCCCCTTCTTTTACGAAGTTCAAGAGACATTGGTTATCTTAAGGGAAGGCTGATTACCAAATATACTGGCAGAATTCCAAGATTTTAATACTTATCCTAAATATTGCATTCCTTACTGGACCATTTACCAATTTATTCAATCATTATTATTATTATTATTATTATTATTTTTTTTTTTTACGGCACATAAAATATTAGATGTTACCTTGATGTTATATTATTATTTTAATTGTATATTTATTTTAATTGCATATCTGCCTTTTTGGGTTTAATTCCTCTTTGACCTCCATTATTTTTTATGGCATGTTCGTATACGCTATTTTATCGGAATAAAAATTGGTTATATAATTCTAGAGGTTCTATTTGAGTGCCTGTCAATTTTGTAATGTTATTTTAGTTATTGGATTAGGGTGAATCTTTTTTATTAAAAGCACCTTTCCATAGAACTTAGAGGGGCCGTGAGCCACCCTAATATATTGTTTACATTATTTCATAAATTGTATTTATTAGGCACAGAATAAAAATGTAAATGGTATAATTGAAAAAGAACATTGATCAAAATGGAGAACACTTTCAGATACCTGCAAGTTATTGGTGTAAGGCTACTTTGACACTGGCGTTTTGGTTTTCTGTTTGAGATTTGTTCAGGGCTCACAAGCGGTCAAAAACTGATCAGTTTTGCCCTAATGCATTCTGAATGGAAAAGGATCCGCTCAGAATGCATCAGTTTGCCTCCAAGCAGTCTCCATTCTGCTTTTGGAGGCAGACACCAAAATGCTTCCTGCAGCGTTTTGCTGTCCGCTTGACGAAACTGAGCCAAACGGATCCGTCCTGGCACACAACGTAAGTCAATGGGGATGGATTCGTTTTCTCTGACACAATCTGGCACAATAGAAAAGGGATCTGACCTCCTGTGCTTCAGTCATTGCTGTTCTCTAAGGGTCCATTCACACATCCGTGTGTGTGTTTTGCGGATCCGCAAAACACAAACTGCAATGTGCGTTCCACATTTTGCGGACGGCACATCGCCGGCACTAATAGAATATGCCTATTCTTGTCCGCTATTGCGGACAAGAATGTCATGTTCTATTCATTTCTATGTGGACCCATATAAATGAATGGGTCCGCAATTCCGTTCCACAAAATGCGGAACGGAATTGCGGATGTGTGAATGGAGCCTTATTATGATCATCAGATTTTATATGTTGATATATTTTGGTTATTTTGAAAAACACTGTTCTACTAGCATGCTGTACCGCTTACAAAAAAAAAAAAGATCCTTAAAATGAATATCAATGTAGATTACATTATTTCTGAAAAAAATCAAATGTTCATAAATTGTTCTCTAATTTTGATCGCCAGTGTCGAGCTTGTGACCTGGAGGACACCTTACAGATTGTCCCAGCCCCTCATTGGCTATAAAGGCTGTGTTCACATGACCTTGACACATGGCCCAATGACTCCTGGTTTCAGAGCAGTGACAGTCTGTGTGTGTTCACATTGCGGGGACTGGTCGACATGGTCTAATTTGTCTGTTTTCATAAAAGTCAAGGTCGCTTGTAAATTTTGGGGATTTCACACTAGCATTAGAAGAATCTGGCAGGCAGTTCTGTTGCCGGAACTGCCTGCTGGATCCAGAAATCCATATGTGAACGGATATTAGTCTGATGCGAATCAGTCTGACAAATGCATTGCAATACCGGATCCCTCTCTCCGGTATTTATCATTTTAACAGATTTAAAGGTCCGTGTATGTGCAGACCGGGAAACCGGATCCAGTCTTCTGGAACACTTGCTACCCGATACGGCATTTAATACATTTCAATGGAAATTAATGCCGGATCCGGCAATCGGGTAAGTTTTCCGGAATCTTGGCCAGAGAAAATGCTGCAGCATGCTGCAGTATTTTCTCCGGCCAAAATGCCATAAGAGGGTCTGAACTGAAGACCTCCTGATGCCATTCTGAGATTGTTTTTTTTCGTCACATATTGTACTTCATGACACTGGTAAAATGGAGTAAAAAAAAAATCATTTTTATTTATAAAAAAAATGCCAAATTAGCAAATTTCCAAGTTTTAATTTCTCTACTTCTATAATACATAGAAAAAAAAAAAGACCAAGGGTGTCCAAATGACAGATGGAAAACAGTGTCCACCTAGTATAACCACAGGGGACACCCGTAGTTGTAATTCGGTACTAGCTCCCGAGTGAAATAAGCGAAAAGACAAGAAAACGGAGCTCATAGTACCAAAAAGTAAAAATATATTTTATTTAGTTATGACATGATTAAGATATACATATAAATAAATGATATGCCATTAAAAAGTGAATGGGAGCAGAAAAAGACCACCACCCTGGGATAGCACACGTATCAGTTGTGAAAAATATGTATGTTGATCAATGGAATGAGTGGTGCAATGACCGACCAATGACCAAAGAAAAGTATGATAACCTTCACACAGGTGAGTCAGCAGTCAAAATGAACCCACATGGTAAAAAAGCAGCTGTGGGGTAGCGTCATCCTGGGTGACATAGCACACAGTCTTTTTCAGGTGAGTCTCCGTCCTCTTTTTACCCATATGGCATTTGACACAGGCTATATCTTATACCTGGTCTTCACTGTGGTTTGTTTATCTATCATGCTGCACTTGCAACTCAAACCCTGCTTTTTTGCCATGTGGGTTCATTTTGACTGCTGACTCACCTGTGTATTAAAGATGACATTTCACTAGAATAAAACATCTAAACTAACTATACAGACATGGAGAGCGGCGCCCATGGATCTCCCTGCTCTTACTGTTATACCTGGGCGCCGGTCCGTTTTCCCGGTATAGCCTCCGGTATCTTCATAGTTAGGCTCCACCCAGGGGAACCTGCCAGCGTCTCCTTCTCCCATGCTGTAGCGTTGGCCAATCGCAGCGCTCAGCTCATAGCCTGAGAGGCTTTTTTTCCCCCCTCAATTAACCCTTTAATCACCCCTTTGATCTCCCCTGTCAATCACTAGTGAAAGGAAAAAAGTGATCAGTGTAAACTGTCACTTTTTTTTTTTTTTTCACTGGTATTGACCGTTAGGTTTTAGGATAGTTTAGGCCCCTTGGTTAGGTAGTTTAGGGATCAGTTAGCGCCCAGCCCACCGCACCGCAGTCCCTTATTCGCTGATTAGCGTATTGCTAATCAGCATTTGAACTTTTATAGTATCTGTAAGTGATCTGGGGCTGGCGCTGTCGGATACGTGGTGAGGCATACACCAGCAGTGCAGCCCTCCCTGGACCTAGTACCAGCACTGCCATACAACATGGTGAAGTGGCGAGCACCAGAAGGGCAGTTGAAGCTGATACGGTGGCACGTGCAGTAGTTACCCCATCGCAGCCCCCGCACAGACAGGCCCGTAGACCCCCTAGAATCCCTGAGGTGCTGGCAAATCCTGATTGGCAGTCCCCAACTTCAGCCGCACCTGTAGTTCCCCCTTTCACCTCCCAGTCTGGAGTTCGGGTTGAGACAGCTTGGATCTGTTCGGCCCTGGGATTTTTTTTTTAGCTGTTCTTGACTGCGGAGCTCTTGGACATAGTCGTGGCAGAAACAAACCGGTATGCCGCACAACTTATAACCGCCAACCCAGGAAGCTATTATGCCTAGCCTTTCCGATGGAAACCAGTCCAAGTTTCCGAAATTAAAACTTTTCTGGGCCTTTTCCTCAACATGGGTCTAACCAAAAAGCATGAATTTCGGTCATATTGGTCCACGAACCCAATTCATCACATGCCCATGTTCTCTGCTGCTATGTCCAGGGCACGTTTTGAGGCCATCCTGCGTTTCCTGCACTTTAGCGACAACACCACCTCCCGTCCCAGAGGCCACCCAGCTTTTGACCGGCTCCACAAAATTTGGCCCCTCATAGACCATTTCAACCTGAAATTTGCAGATTTGTATACCCCATAGCAAAACATCTGCGTAGACGAGTCCCTGATACATTTTACCGGGCGCCTTGGCTTCAAACAATACATCCCAAGCAAGCGCGCCCGGTATGGGGTCAAATTGTATAAGCTCTGTGAAAGGGCCACAGGCTATACCCACAAATTTCGGATCTATGAGGGAAAAGATCAGACCCTGGAGCCGGTCGGTTGCCCTGACTACCTGGGGAGCAGTGGGAAGACAGTCTGGGATTTGGTGTCACCCTTATTCAGCAAGGGGTACCATCTTTATGTGGACAATTTCTACACAAGTGTGGCCCTCTTCAGGCATTTGTTTCTAGAACAGATTGGCTGCTGTGGCACCGCGCGAACTAGTCGCGCGGGCTTCCCACGACGGCTCGTTACCACCCGTCTTGCAAGGGGGGAGAGGGCTGCCTTGTGTAACGAAGAACTGCTCGTGGTGAAATGGAGAGACAAGCGTGACGTTTACATGCTCTCCTCCATTCACGCAGACACGACAATCCAAATTGAGCGAGCAACCCGTGTCATTGAAAAGCCCCTCTCAGTCCACGACTATAACCGTCACATGGGAGGGGTGGACTTCAATGACCAGATGTTGTCTCCGTATTTAGTTTCCTGCAGAACCAGACGCTGGTATAAGGTGTCTGTATATTTGATTCAATTGGCTCTGTACAATAGTTTTGTTCTCTACAGTAAGGCTGGGAGAACTGGATCCTTCCTCAAATTTCAGGAAGAGATCTGCACTTTGCACTTTGCACATTGCACATTGTCCCATGGGGAAGGAGAGGTTTGTCCTATAAAGGTAAAAAAAAAAAAAAAAAAAAAATCGCCAGTAAGCAAAAAGGTTAATGTTCTGTTCAAAAGTTAATACAATTATTGTGTTGCGGCCTGGTTTTCTTCTTTTTTTTTTTTTTTTTTTTTTTAAACCTTCTAGGTGGACCAACCGATCGACTAGCTGCAGCACTGATTTATTCATCCACATCGATTGATGTGAATGGAGAAATCGGCGCATACGAGCTAAGTGGGTATGGATGTTGGGCGGAGCTCCTATGTCCTGGCAGACTCCTTTCCCCTTTTTTTTTGGCAGAGATTTTTTTTTCATCCACATTGATCGATGCGAATGAAGAAATCTGTGCCGTTCATTTCTTTTCTTTCAGCCCATAGGGTGAACAGAAAAAAAAATCTCATTACCTGTATGCTCAATATAAGGAGAATAGCAGAAACTCCTAATGCTGGCCATACATGTAATGATTGCGGAGACCCTCAAATGCCAGGGCAGTACAAACGCCCCACAAATGACCCCATTTTGGAAAGAAGACACCCCAAGGTATTCGCTGAGGGGCATATTGAGTCCATGAAAGATTGAAATTTTTGTCCCAAGTTAGCGGTGAGACTTTGTGAGAAATAAATAAATCAATTAACGCTAACTTATGCCAAAAAAAAAATTCTATGAACTCACCAGGCCCTGGGGGTCTTCTTTCCAAAGTGGGGTCACATGTGGGGTATTTATACTGCCCTGGCTTTTTAGGGGCCCTAAAGCGTGAGAAGAAGTCTGGGATCCAAATGTCTAAAAATGCCCTCCTAAAAGGAATTTGGGCACCTTTGTGCATCTAGGCTGCAAAAAAGTGTCACACATGTGGTATCGCCGTACTCGGGAGAAGTTGGGGAATGTGTTTTGGGGTGTCATTTTACATATACCCATGCTGGTTGAGATAAATATCTTGGTCAAATGCCAACTTTGTATAAAAAAATGGGAAAAGTTGTCTTTTGCCAAGATATTTCTCTCGCCCAGCATGGGTATATGTAAAATGACACCCCAAAACACATTCCCCAACTTCTCCTGAGTACGGCGATACCAGATGTGTGACACTTTATTGCAGCCTAGGTGGGCAAAGGGGCACACATTCCAAAGAGCACCTTTTGGATTTCACCGGTCATTTTTTTTTTTTTCAGATTTTGATTGCAAACTACTTCTCACGCATATGGGCCCTAAAATGCCAGGGCAGTATAACTACCCCACAAGTGACCCCATTTTAGAAAGAAGACACCCCAAGGTATTTTGTGATGGGCATAGTGAGTTCGTGGAAGTTTTTATTTTTTGTCACAAGTTAGTGGAATATGAGACTTTGTAAGAAGCAAAATCATCATTTTCCGCTAACTTGTGACAAAAAATAAAAAGTTCTATGAACTCGCTATGCCCATCAGCGAATACCTTAGGGTGTCTACTTTCCGAAATGGGGTCATTTGTGAGGTGTTTGTACTGTCTGGGCATTGTAGAACCTCAGGAAACATGACAGGTGCTCAGAAAGTCTGCTTCAAAAAGCGGAAATTCACATTTTTGTACCATAGTTTGTAAACGCTATAACTTTTACCCAAACCATTTTATTTTTTTATTTTTTTGCCCAAACATTATTTTTTTTATCAAAGATATGTAGAACAATAAATTTAGCGAAAAATTTATATATGGATGTCGTATTTTTTGCAAAATTTTACAACTGAAAGTGAAAAATTTCGATTAATAACCAAAAAAGTTAAAATGTCAGCAGCAATGAAATACCACCAAATGAAAGCTCTATTAGTGAGAAGAAAAGGAGGTAAAATTCATTTGGGTGGTAAGTTGCATGACCGAGCAATAAACGGTGAAAGTAGTGTAGTGCAGAAGTGTAAAAAGTGGCCTGGTCATTAAGGGGGTTTCAGCTAGGGAAGTTGAAGTGGTTAAGTATGCCAAGCTCCGAATAATGAAAAAGAAAGGAAATTGCATGTCTCTTAAAGTATCTCGAGATGACTGAACCCTGGAGGAGATCCTCTAGACCAGTGTTTTCCAACCAGTGTGCCTCCAGCTGTTGCAAAACTACAACTCCCAGCATGCCCGGACAGTCTTTGGTTGTGCGGGCATGCTGGGAGTTGTAGTTTTGCAACAGCTGGAGGCACACTGGTTGGGAAACACTGCTCTAGACTTTGTGCAGTTTGCCATGAAGAACAAAGGTGATCGTCTAATTTTTCATTTTAACCCATTCTTTCCACTAACAAAGCAAGGGTTAACAGCCAAACAAGACTGTATCTTTATTGCCCTGACTCTGCCGTTTACAGAAATGCCCCATATGACCGTAAACTACTGTACGGCCACACAGCGGGGCGTAGAGTGAAAGGTGCGCTGTTTGGTTTTTGGAAGGCAGATTTTGCTGGACTGGTTTATTTACACCATGTCCCATTTGAAGCCCCCTGATGCACCCCTAGAGTAGAAACTCCCTAAAAGTGACCATCTAAGAAACTACACCCCTCAAGGTATTAAAAACTGATTTTACAAACTTTGTTAACCCTTTAGGTGTTGCACAAGATTTAATAGAAAATAGAGATACAGTTTCAAATTGTCACTTTTTTGGCAGATTTTCCTTTTTTTTTTTCTCCAAGTAACAAAGCAAGGGTTAACAGCCAAACAAAACTCAATATTTATGGCCCTGATTCTGCAGTTTACAGAAACTCCTCATATGTGGTTGTAAACCGCTGTACGGGCACACGGCAGGGCACAGAAGGAAAGGAATGCCATACGGTTTTTGGAAGGCAGATTTTGCTGGACTGTTTTTTTTTTACACCAAGTCCTATTTGAAGCTCCCCTGATGCACCCCTAGAGTAGAAACTCCAAAAAGGTGACCCCATTTTAGAAACTACGGGATAGGGTGGCAGTTTTGATGGTACTAGTTTAGGGTACATATGATTTTTGGTTGCTCTATATTACACTTTTTGTGCAGCAAGGTAACAAGAAATGACTTTTTTGGCACTTTTTTTTTTTAATTTATTTATTATTTACAACATTAATCTGAAAGGTTAGATCATGTAGTACTTTTTTATAGAGCATGTTGTCACGGACGCGGCGATTGCCTAAAATGTATACAATTCTTTTTTATTTATGTAAGTTTTACACAATGATTTCATTAAAAAAAAAAAAAAAAGTTTGTCTCCATAGCCTAAGAGCCATAGTTTTTTCAGTTAAGTAGGGTCCCCTTTTTTT
This sequence comes from Bufo gargarizans, assembly GCF_014858855.1. Lineage (NCBI taxonomy): Eukaryota > Metazoa > Chordata > Amphibia > Anura > Bufonidae > Bufo > Bufo gargarizans. The sequence continues at coordinate 392,903,879 of NC_058082.1, read as the reverse complement.
GCGGGATGAGATGGCTGTTTTATTGGCACTATTTTGGGGTGCATATGACTTTTTGATCGCTTGCTATTGCACTTTTTGTGACGTAAGATGACAAAAAAATGGCTTTTTTTTTTTGTCATATTCCGTACGGACCGCTGTATGGAAAGGGTTAAACGGCTGACATCCATTCACAGATGTCAGCCGTTTATACCAGAGTGTCAGCAATGTGCTGACACTCTGGTATACCATTGTACACCAACGATTATTCTGCGGGAGGCAGGCGGGGGATCGCAATCCCGCCTCCTGCACCGCCCGCAACCCCCCCTGCACCTCCCACTGGGCTAAAATCATTCAGGGGGGCGGGGGTGTGTGATAAATAAATATATATTTGCGGCATACTATAGTTTCTGATCGCCGCAGTCAGGGACCGCGGGGATCAGAAATCGCAACAAACCTCAGGATGACCCCTCCCCAGCGATTGACAGGATGCCGGCTGAATGATTTCAGCCGGCATCCTGTGCGGATTAACCCCCGGGGCGCCGCAATCTCACTTTAACCGCCTCCGGACCGCCTAACGCAGATGTGCGGTCCGGAGGCGGCAGCCCTGCGCACGACGACGCATATACGCGTCATCTCGCGAGGGCCGGGATTTCCTGTGAACGCGCGCACACAGGCGCGCGCGCTCACAGGAACGAAAGGTAAGCGAGTGGATCTCCAGCCTGCCAGCGGCGATCGTTCGCTGGCAGGCTGGAGATCCGAATTTTTTAACCCCTAACAGGTATATTAGACGCTGTTTTGATAACAGCGTCTAATATACCTCCTACCTGGTCCTCTGGTGGTCCCTTTTGTTAGGATCGACCACCAGAGGACACGGGTAGGTCAGTAAAGTCGCACCAAACACTACACTACACTACACTACACCCCCCCCCCCGTCACTTATTAACCCTTTATGAACCCCTGATCACCCCATATAAACTCCCTGATCACCCCCCTGTCATTGATCACCCCCCTGTCAGGCTCCGTTCAGACGTCCGTATGATTTTTACGGATCCACGGATACATGGATCGGATCCGCAAAACACATGCGGACGTCTGAATGGAGCCTTACAGGGGGGGTGATGATCAATGACAGGCGGGTGATCACCCATATACACTCCCTGATCACCCCCTGTCATTGATAACCCCCCTGTAAGGCTCCATTCAGACGTCCGCATGTGTTTTGCGGATCCGATCCATGTATCCGTAAAAATCATACAGACGTCTGAATGGAGCCTTACAGGGGGGTGATCAATGACAGGGGGGTGATCAGGGAGTCTATATGGGTGATCACCCCCCTGTAAGGTTCCATTCAGACGTTTTTTTTTGGCACAAGTTAGCGGAAATTTTTTGTTTGTTTTTGTTTTTTCTTACGAAGTCTCATATTCCACTAACTTGTGTCAAAAAATAAAATCTCACATGATCTCACCATACCCCTCACGGAATCCAAATGCGTAAACATTTTTAGACATTTATATTCCAGACTTCTTCTCACGCTTTAGGGCCCCTAAAAAGCCAGGGCAGTATAAATACCCCACATGTGACCCCATTTCGGAAAGAAGACACCCCAAGGTATTCCGTGAGGGGCATATTGAGTCCATGAAAGATTGACATTTTTGTCCTAAGTTAGCAGAAAGTGAGACTTTGTGAGAAAAAAAACAAAAAAAAATCAATATCCGCTAACTTATGCAAAAAAAAAAAATTCTAGGAACTCGCCAGGCCCCTCATTGAATACCTTGGGGTGTCTTCTTTCCAAAGTGGGGTCACATGTGGGGTATTTATACTGCCCTGGCTTTTTAGGGGCCCGGAAGTGTGAGAAGAAGTCTGGGATCCAAATGTCTAAAAATGCCCTCCTAAAAGGAATTTGGGCCCCTTTGCGCATCTAGGCTGCAAAAAAGTGTCACATGTGGTATCGCCGTACTCAGGAGAAGTTGGGAAATGTGTTTTGGGGTGTCATTTTACATATACCCATGCTGGGTGAGAAAAATATCTTGGTCAAATGCCAACTTTGTATAAAAAAAATGGGAAAAGTTGTCTTTTGCCAAGATATTTCTCTCACCCAGCATGGGTAAATGTAAAATGACACCCCAAAACATATTCCCCAACTTCTCCTGAGTACGGCTATACCAGATGTGTGACACTTTTTTGCAGCCAAGGTGGGCAAAGGGGCACATATTCCAAAGTGCACCTTTCGGATTTCACCAGTCATTTTTTACACATTTCGATTGCAAAGTTCTTCTCACACATTTGGGCCCCTAAATTGCCAGGGCAGTATAACTACCCCACAAGTGACCCCATTTTGGAAAGAAGACACCCCAAGGTATTCCGTCAGGGGCATGGCGAGTTCCTAGAATTTTTTATTTTTTGTCGCAAGTTAGTTTAATATGAGACTTTGTAAGAAAAAAATAAAAATAAAAAATCATCATCATTTTCCACTAACTTGTGACAAAAAATAAAAAGTTCTATGAACTCACTATGCCCATCAGCGAATACCTTAGGGTGTCTACTTTCCGAAATGGGGTCATTTGTGGGGGTTTTCTACTGTTTGGGCATTGTAGAACCTCAGGAATCATGACAGGTGCTCAGAAAGTCAGAGCTGCTTCAAAAAGCGGAAATTCACATTTTTGTACCATAGTTTGTAAACGCTATAACTTTTACCCAAACCATTTTTTTTTTTTTTTTTTTTTTTTTTTATTTTTTTTTTATCAAAGACATGTAGAACTATAAATTTAGCGAAAAATGTATATATGGATGTCGTTTTTTTTCGCAAAATTTTACAGCTTAAAGTGAAAAATGTCATTTTTTTGCAAAAAAATCGTTACATTTCGATTAATAACAAAAAAAGTAAAAATGTCAGCAGCAATAAAATACCACCAAATGAAAGCTCCATTAGTGAGAAGAAAAGGAGGTAAAATTCATTTGGGTGGTAAGTTGTATGACCGAGCGATAAACGGTGAAAGGAGTGTAGTGCAGAAGTGTAAAAAGTGCTCTGGTCATGAAGGGGGTTTCAGCTAGCGGGGCTGAAGTGGTTAAACTCATGACGTACCGGTACGTCATGGGTCCTTAAGGACTCGTGATCCATGCCGTACCGGTACGTCATGGGTCCCTAAGGGGTTAAAGACTGTGTTGGCAGCAATTTAAAGTGTAGTTTTGAACTTAAAAAAAATGAGAGAGAGAGAAAAAACAGACCAAAAGTTTGGACACGCCTTCTCATTCAAAGAGATTTCTTAATTTTCATAGTCATGAAAATAATAGATTCACACTGAAGACATTAAAACTATGAATTTACACATGTGGAATTATATACATAACAAAAAAAGTGTAAAACAACTGAAAATGTCATATTCTAGGTTCTTCAAAGTAGCCACCTTTTGCTTTGATTACTGCTTTGCACACTCTTGGCATTCTCTTGATGAGCTTCAAGAGGTAGTCACCTGAAATGGTCTTCCAACAGTCTTGAAGGAGTTCCCAGAGATGCACTTGTTGGCCCTTTTGCCTTCACTCTGCGGTCCAGCTCACCCCAAACCATCTCGATTGGGTTCAGGTCCGGTGGAGGCCGCGTCATCTGGCGCAGCACCCAATCACTCTCCTTCATGGTCAAATAGCCCTTACACAGCCTGGAGGTGTGTTTGGGGGTCATTGTCCTGTTGAAAAATAAATGATGGTCCAACTAAACGCAAACCGGATGGAATAGCATGCTGCTGCAAGATGCTGTGGTAGCCATGCTGGTTCAGTATGCCTTCAATTTTGAATAAATCCAACAGTGTCACCAGCAAAGCACCCCCACACCATCGCACCTCCTCCTCCATGCTTCACGGTGGGAACCAGGCATGTAGAGTCCACCCGTTCACCTTTTCTGCGTCGCACAAAGACATGGTGGTTGGAACCAAAGATCTCAAATTTGGACTCATCGGACCAAAGCACAGATTTCCACTGGTCTAATGCCCAAACAAGTCTCTTCTGCTTGTTGCCTGTCCTTAGCAGTGGTTTCCTAGCAGATATTCTACCATGAAGGCCTGATTTACACAGTCTCCTCTTAACAGTTGTTCTAGAGATGTGTCTGCTGCTAGAACTCTGTGTGGCATTGACCTGGTCTCTAATCTGAGCTGCTGTTAACCTGAGATTTCTGAGGCTGGTGACTCGGATGAACTTATCCTCCGCAGCAGAGGTGACTCTTGGTCTTCCTTTCCTGGGACGGTCCGCATGTGAGCCAGTTTCTTTGTAGCGCTTGACGGTTTTTGTGACTGCACTTGGGGACACTTTCAAAGTTTTCCCAATTTTTCGGACTGACTGACCTTCGTTTCTTTACTTAGCTGCTTTTTTTTTTCTTGCCATAATATAAATTCTAACAGTCTATTCAGTAGGACTATCAGCTGTGTATCCACCTGACTTCTCCACAAGACAACTGATGGTCCCAACGCCATTTATAAGGCAAGAAATCCCACTCATTAAACCTGACAGGGCACACCTGTGAAGTGAAAACCATTTCAGGTGACTACCTCTTGAAGCTCATCAAGAGAATGCCAAGAGTGTGCAAAGCAGTAATCAAAGCAAAAAGGTGGCTACCTTGAAGAACCTAGAATATGACATATTTTCCCCTCCCCCACGACAGCACCACTGAGAGATGGCTCCGCCTCCATGGACAGGAAACCTGTAGCATAAAAAAGGTGGAGCCACACTCCCACCTCAGTGAGGTTTCCTGTCCCTGGAGCAGGAGACGTGTAGCTGTTTTTTTCTTACAGGGACCCATGGCTTGGAAATCCTAGGAAAGCCTAGAGAGCAATGGGTCACGCCAGCCTTACCGGGTGTACATCTGAGGGACGGGAGTTGGTCCGGGCCAGCTGCTGATCCTAAGGCTGAAGACACCGGTCCCTCAAAGGAGAGGCCCGGATGTTGCCGCGATGCAGGGCGGCGAGGGGAAACATGCCAGAGGGCGGACATCCCTGGCGCGCACCCAGCGAGGACTGCGGGCGGAAGCCGTGCAGTGGAGCGTGTCGGAGCGCCAAACCGGGAGTCGCAGGAATGACGTCAGTTAAGACGTGCGTTCCACTGACTACTTCCAGTTCAGGGCCGGAAATATAATGTGCCTTATGCGTTCCAGCAACCGGAACGCAGCGGAGGACGCAGAACAGAGGCGGCTGTGCTCTCATTTTGGACTTGGGACGGCCAGGCTTTGCCACAGTCTTTTTCTTTGCAGAGGACGGTGAGAAAGGATTGCTGCATCTAGAGGGCGCTCCCAGGGAACATGCAGAACTCTCAGAGGAGAGGCGCTGTTCCCTGTGGCATATTGATTTCTTGTATCCTCTATACCTCCAGGGATATTATTATGGAGGAGAAAAGACCAGAGGAGACGGAATCAGAAAAGCAGCCGGTATAAGACAGGCTTCTGATGGGGTAAGACACTGACCTTTTACGAAATCACTGATATGTCCCCTTGTTTCTATTATTGCTTTGTAGATGGCAGCTAAGAAAGCCACATCCAAGAAAAAGAATAAGTAATGCGCATTGTGTAGATGCCCCTTGTCCACTTCCTATAGCATTCGGATCCTGGAGCATCTGGGTTGGATGATCAATTCCAAAAAATCCATGTTGGAACCCAGCATAAGTCAGATATTTCTGGGACTTCGGTTGGACTCTGTGCGACAAAAGACTTTTCTTCCAGCAGAGAAGATAGGAAAAATCCAGAACGAAGCCTGGAGGGCCCAGGAGAACCCAGGGATGTCAGTCCGAAAAGCAATGTCATTGCTAGGGTTAATGACGGCCTGTATTCCAGCAGTCCGCTGGGCTCAATTTCATTCGAGGATATTAGTGGGAAATTTTGAATTGGACAAAACAAAAAGAGATAACATTAGACTCTCAGATATGTCTCAGCCAAAGGACTCTGATCTCCCTCGGTTGGAGGTAGGAAACTTAGACCAGGGTATTCCGTGGAATTACCCCGATCCAGTAGTAATCACTACAGACGCCAGCCCTTGGAGATGGGGTGCACATTTCCGAGGTCAGTTGAGGCAGGGAATCTGGTCCCCGTTGCAGAGACAGTTCTCGTCCAACAGGAAAGAATTGAGAGCAGTATTGTTAGCTTTACGGACAGCCCTTCCAGTACTCCAGCACCAGCATGTCAGTCATGTCGGACAACAGAACAGTAGTATCGTACCTGAACCGCCAGGGAGGTACCAGATCCCATCTTTAATGAAGGAGGCAAAGATAATATTCTCGGAGTTCGAGGAGAAATTAATCCACATATCCGCCCTACACATAAGGGGGAAAGAAAATGTCCAGGCCGACTTCCTAAGCCGTCATCGTTTAAAGCAGGGGGAGTGGTCCCTGAACCCGTCCATATTTGCAAAAATTGTGGATCTATCTGCCACCAGGGAGAACAGGCAGGTAGAAAGATTTTGCTCCCTCAGTCCCTGCGAATCCCCATATGGGGTGGATGCCTTCCTTCTGGAATGGAGATTCTGGCTGGGATATGCCTTTCCTCCCCTTCAGCTCCTACCCAGAGTTCTCAGGAAGATAAGGGAAGAGAGGTCAGACATGATAGTCACCGCCCCCTTTTGCCCAAGGAGAGCCTGGTTCTCTCTACTCAGATCCATGTCGATAGCGGAACCATGGGTTCTTCCCAACATTCCGGACCTCCTGAGGCAGGGCCCAGTAATGCATCCAGAAATAGGATCCTTACACCTTACGGCATGGAGATTGAGAGGGCGCACCTGATTAGGAAAGGCTTCTCGGAAGCCTTGACCTCCACCATTCTTAGTAGAAGAAAGAGGGTGACTAATACTATTTATGCAAGAATATGGAGGAGATTCCTCTCCTTTTCAGGTCTGGACACCGATGTTTGGCCAGAGAGTATTTCCACCAGACAGGTCTTAGAATTCTTGAAAAGGGGTCTGTCCTTAGGATTGGCCAAGAGCACTCTGAAAGTTCAGGTTTCGGCCCTCTCAGGCTTAAGTGGTAGAAGTCTGGCCATGTATCCCTGGATAGTCAGGTTCTTTAAGGCAGTTGATAGGGTTGCACCGGTTAGGGGCCCCAGGTTTCCCCCCTGGGATTTGAACCTAGTCTTAAAAGCTTTGACCAGTTCCCCCTTTGAGCCCATTGAGGAGTGTTCTATTAAAAATCTTACATTGAAGTTAGTTATGTTAATAGCGTTAACTTCAGCACGTAGAGTTAGCGAGCTTCAGGCACTGTCTATCAACTCCCCGTTTGTCCATACGTGAGGATAGAGTAATTCTTAGACCAGATCCAAAGTTCATCCCCAAGGTACCTTCTAAGACTAACAGGTTGCAGGAAATTGTCTTGCCAGTCTTTTTTTTTCCAGACCCTAAAACTGAGGAAGAAGATAGATGGCACTTATTGGATGTAAGAAGGTGCTTGATCCAATACCTGGAGAGATCAAAGGATTGGAGAAAATCCTCTTCCTTGTTAGTGTTATACGCTGGGGCTCGAAAAGGTAATACTGCCTCCAAAAGTACCATTGCTAGGTGGATACGAGAGCTTATTTCCCTAGCCTACTCTTGTTCTGGTCTTTCTCCTCCACTGTCCCTGATGGCTCACTCTACTAGGGCAATGTCTACCTCCTGGGCAGAGAGGTCTAACGTCTCTATTGACCAGATCTGCAGGGCGGCCACGTGGGCTTCTCCTTCTACCTTCTATAAGCACTATAGGCTTCAGCTCGACTCTGTTTCTGACCTCCTTTTTGGTACTAAGGTGTTAGAAGTGGTCACCCTCCCTTGAATTCTACGTAATCTCTCTCAGTGGTGCTGTCGTGGGGGAGGGGAAAAATGATGATTACATTTACCGGTAATCGGATTTTCCTGACCCCACGACAGCACCCGTCTAATTCCCTCCCTAAGGTGGTGGTTGGTGGAAAAAATCACGTGGTGTGATGCAAAAAAAAAAAAAAAGACATATATATTGTGTTAACCTAAAGGGGAGTCCCTCTCATGCGCTGTAAACCCACTGAGGTGGAAGAGTGGCTCCACCTTTTTTATGCTACAGGTTTTCTGTCCATGGAGGCGGAGCTATCTCTCAGTGGTGCTGTCGTGGGGTCAGGAAAATCTGATTGCCGGTAAGTGTAATCATCATTTTTCAGTTGTTTCACACTTTTTTTTATTATGTATATAATTCCACATGTGTTAATTCATAGTGATAGCTATGAAAAAAAATTAAAGCTGGAATTTGGTTGCTATGGACAACTGCTTTACTTTTCCTTTGTACAAGGGTTAATAAATTAATAAATGGGCCTGCAACGGTGCTTCCCAACCAATGTGCCTCCAGCTGTTGCAAAACTACAACTCACAGCATGCCTTCACAGCTTTTGGCTGTGCGGGGATGTGGGGGAGGTGTAGTTTTGCAACAGCTGGAGGCACACTGGTTGGGGATCACTATTATATGCCCATTGCCCCCCCCCCCCCCCCACCTTATTTTATTATTCACTGTCTGTTTTAACATGAAATGGAGATAAATTAACAGGATTTCTTCTCCATTTCATGCATCATACCCATCTGGACTGATGTAATCCTTCCCATGCAGATGCACAGAGTACAGCCACGTGACCTCTCTGATATTCTTTACTTCATTACATATTTCCGGCATAAATCTGTGACAACCCCTTTAATGGCCAGCATAATGAAGGCGACTGAGTAGTCAGACTGTATGAGTGCTCCCAGTCTGATAGATCCTTGGTTACAACCACAGCAGCCAGCATCACAGCAGTCACAGGGGTTGTCACCCACTTTCCCTGAAGTTCTCAATGCTAGCTCCTCCCACTTCTGCTCTGGATGGTTCTGCTTATGAGAGGCGGCCATATTGGTTGTCACAAAGCTTTCTCAGAATCGGATGTGGCTGGCAAACATAAGAATGGACTGCAGTACCTGGGCTCCGGCAGCTCCTGCCATCTCTCCACCTCTGGCCCAGCTTCTTGCAGTCCCCTGAGGATGATATCCGGAACCCCAGCCAGAGGCGGCCTTCTCCTGCCGCTGCCGAGCCAGCACGTCCCCAGGTGTATAATATCCGCTGCCACCCCCACGCTGATCAGCTGGGAGCAGCGCCACCGCCGATCGGAAGAGAAGATGGGACACGCCGCTGCAGCCGCCGCCCTGAAGAAGATGGGACACGCCATCACCACCACCACTACTTGATCTGGGCCATGAGGTACCACAAGTACTCGTGCAAATTTCTGGTATCGGCACCGATACTGGTATCGGGACATCCCTAGTTATCTTAATAGAAGGTGTCATCTGTGCAATACCTTCTGTGTATCAGGGGCATAGATGGGAAGAATATAGGTGAAAAACAATATTTTTTTTTTGTCCCAGAATCTGACCACATATTTGCTGTCAGCTGTTTAACCTATTAATCTCAGTGCTCTGCATTAGAATACAGTCTGTGCACTTCAGGGCTATATGCTGGGGTATAGTGAAGAAACAGTTTATCGCAGCGCATTGCATTTCTATACAGTCTGAGTGCTTCAGGCCCATATATATGGAGAAATTGAAAATCAGTATATATGCACATTTCACTAAATGGGCACCCGGTTTTCCTGTCTGCGGTTTAAAATGTTAATCGCAGTGCATTGAATTTCTGTACAGTCTGTGCACTTCAGGTCCATATATTGGAAGTAATAGTCATAAATATAAAAAAACAGTCTACTGCAGACTACAATATTCTGTGGCTAAAATACTGTCCAAAATCTGTGCTATTCTGTGTCATGTACTGCCCTGTACAGGAAAACTGTGGACAGTAAAAACAAAAAAAAACAAAGGTTGCAACCAGTAAAAAAATCCATAAATATGAAGGCCAGCACTAAGGGACGGGGAAGTGGATGTTATGCTGATGGTTCAGGCAGGGGTCATGGCACTGGGCGCAATGAAACTGCCTGCTGCCAGTGCACCCCAAAAAAAAGTAATAAAACCGTACCCAGCTTCATGTCCAACTTGGCTAGGTGGCGCGCGACAACACTGTCTAAATCGGACCAGTGCGAACAGTTGGTCGGTTGGCTTGCTGAAGATGACGCTTCCAGTCGGCTAAGCACCACCCTCTCTTCCACCAAGTCCAGTCTCTGTTGCCAAGAGTCTGGTCAGCCAACTCCTCGCTCAGATCATCCTTCCTCCCTCCGTGGAGAGTCCTGCCAAACGAGTGATCCCACACTCGGATATTCCCAGGAGCTCTTTTCAGCTCCAGTATCAGATCTGGCCCTCGTGGCCAGCATGCTTGAAGAGGGACCTGAGAGATTGTGCCCGGATTCCCAACCTGTTGAGCCTTTACAATCTCAAGAAAAACAGTGGTGAACGTCAATCATTAGTTCACGAGGTGGATGACTGAGACACAGTTGTCAATCGCTGGGTTTGTGGTTAGGTCAAGACAGGAGGAATGAGGAAGTGGAAGCTGAGGTCATTGACCCAACATGGGAAGGTGAAATGCTGAGCAAGGACAGCAGTACAGAGGGGGAGGGATCCACAGCACCTTAACAGGCTGGAAGAGGTAGTGGGGTTGCTAAAGGGAGAAGTCGGCCCGCAACCTTTAAACCGATCACCCCCATGTGTAAATCAACCTTAGCAAGGGGTAGGTGTTCTGCAGTATGGTGCTTTTTTGAGGAAAGTGCAGAGGACAAAAGAGTGGTAGTTTGCAACCTGTGCGGTACCAAAATGGCACGAACACTAGCGACCTCACCACCACCAACATGATCCGCCACATGGCATCCAAGCACCCTACTAAGTGGGCCCACAATCTGGGTCTGTGGGTCACACCACTGCCTCCTCTTCCCCTGTGTTACGTGCTGTCCAAGACGCAGGGATGCCTCTCGCCCTGCACCTGGAAATTTGAATGAACCAGCAGCAACATCCCCTTCCCTGTCCCATTGCAGCGTCCAAATGTCCATACCACAATAATTTGAACACAAGCGCAAATACCCACTCGCCCACAGGCTGTAGCACTTAATTTCCAACTTTCAAAATTACTGGCCCTTGAAATGTTGCCATATAGGCTTGTGGACACTGAGGCCTTCCGCAGCCTGATGTCGGCCGCGGCCCCTTGGTACGCAGTCCCCAGCCTCCACTATTTTTTACGGTGTGCCGTGCCCGCCTTACACCAGCATGTGTCCCAGAACATCACCCTTGCCCTGACCAACGCAGTTACTGGGAAGGTCCACTTAACCACGGACATGTGGACAAGTGCTGGTGGCCAGGGACGCTACAGTTCCCTGACCACACTGGGTGAATGTGGTGGAGGCTGGGAGTGAGTCGTACCCTGGGATGGCACAGGTGCTTCCCACGCCCAGGATTGCGGGTCCTATGTCCATCAGGGTCTCCGCAAGAAGCTATGTTACTGGCTCCAAACCCCACTTCTCCTCCTCTTCTGCCTCTTCCTTCTCCACCTCCACCTTCTTCCACCTCCAGCAGCCATCAGTCGCTAACTGGAAGCAGTGTAGTACTGCTGTGGGTAAGCGTCAACAGTCCGTGCTAAAGTTGATCTGCTTAGGGGACAAACAGCACTCCGCTGCAGAGCTTTGGCAGGGTATAAGGGGCAAAGCTGTGGCTCTCTCCACTCAACTTAGAACCAGGCATGGTTGTGTCTGACAATGGCCGTAACTTGGAGGCGGCTTAGGAGCTTGGCAACCTGACACACATCCCATGCCTAGCCCACGTCTTAAACTTAGTGGTTCAGCGGTTTATCAAAACATACCCCAGAGCTACTAGTGAAGGTGCTCCGCGTGTGTCCATTTCCGTAAGTCGTCCACAGCTGCAGCAGCGCTTGCGGCCTCCAGCTCACCGACTGTTGTACGACGTGAGCACGCGTTGGAACTACGTTCTATATGCTAGGCTTTGTGAGCAGCACAGGGCAGTTGTGGAATACCAGCTGCAACATGGTTGTTGCCTTTCAAGTCAACTGCCACTATTCACAAGTGAGGCGTGGGCATTTATGTCAGACCTGTGAGGTTTAAAAAAAAAAATATATATATATTTTTTTTTTTTTAAGAATCCACACAGATGGTTAGTGGCGATAACGCTATTATCAGTGTAACCATCTCACTGCTGTGTCTACTGAAACGATCGCTTCTCACAATTAAGGACGATGCTCTGAATGTGGCAGATGAGGAAACGGGGAGGACATGTCGCAGGGTGATACCCAGACCACCCACAGTTCGCCTTCTCAGCACGAATTGGACCGTGAAGAGGAGGAGGAGATGGGGACTTTTGCCTCTGCTACGGAGTCTAGTATCCATGAAACTTTAATTCCATCTGTTCACTGTGGATGGGCTGAGGAAGAAGAGATGGAGTCATCCTGATGTCGACATCTTGCCTGTTGGACTCTGGCACACATGGCTGAATTCATGTTAGGCTGCCTTACCAGCGACCCTCGCGTTATGCGCATTTTAGATAACACGCGTTACTGAGTGTTCATCCTTCTGGGCCCCCTCTACAAAGAAAACTTCTAATCTCTCATTCCTGTGGTGGAGAGGACGAGTAAAATGGTGCAATACCAGAAGGTACTTTGTTGAGAGATTGCTCTGGAATTTTACATCTGAAAACGCTGGCGGCAGATTCCGTACTTCCTTAGGCAAACGGGGAAGGGAGACAATGGGAACACGCAGAAGTTCCAACAAAGGCAGGGCGATACTTTCATGACACCCCTCCAGCAACCTCACCCTGAAGTGCAGCCTAGTGGTACAAGGAGGGAAAAGTTTTGGAAAATGCTGAAGGAATACATAGCAGACCGTGTCAGCATCCTAAATGATCCATCATTGCCTTACAACTATCGGGTGTCCAAGCTGGACACGTGGCACGAACTGTCCTCTTCTGTGTCAATTACTTTAAACATTTTAGTGTCGTCTGCGAATATTTCATATTTTACTATGCAAGCCTTTTACAAGATCATTAATATAAAATTGCCTAAAGAATTATTAGGAACACCATACTAATACGGTGTTGGACCCCCTTTTGCCTTCGGAACTGCATTTAATTCTATGTGGCATTGCTTCAACAAGGTGCTGATGGCATTCTTTAGAAATGTTGGCCCATATTGATAGGATAGCATCTTGCAGTTGATGGAGATTTGAGGGATGCACATCCAGGGCACGAAGCTCCCGTTCCACCACATCCCAAAGATGCTCTATTGGGTTGAGATCTGGTGACTCATTGTCATGTTCAAGAAACCAATTTGAAATGATTTGAGCTTTGACATGGTGCATTATCCTGCTGGAAGTAGCCATCAGAGGATGGGTGCGTGGTGGTCATGAAGGGATGGACATGGTCAGAAACAATGCTCAGGTAGCCCGTGGCATTTAAACTATGGCAAATTGGCACTAAGGGGCCTAAAGTGTGCCTAGAAAACATCCCCCACACCATTACACCACCACAACCAGCCTGCACAGTGGTAACAAGGCATGATGGATACATGTTCTCATTCTGTTTACGCCAAATTTGGACTCTACCATTTGAATGTCTCAACAGAAATCGAGACTCGTCAGACCAGGCAACATTTTTCCAGTCTTCAACAGTGCAATTTTGGTGAGCCCGTGCAAATTGTAGCCTCTTTTTCCTATTTGTAGCGGAGATGAGTGGTACCCGGTGGGGTCTTCTGCTGTTGTAGCCCATCCGCCTCAAGGTTGTGCGTGTTGTGGCTTCACAAATGCTTTGCTGCATACCTCGGTTGTAACGAGTGGTTATTTCAGTCAACGTTGCTCTTCTATCAGCTTGAATCAGTCGGCCCATTCTCCTCTGACCTCTAGCATCAACAAGGCATTTTCGCCCACAGGTCTGCCACGTACTGGATGATTTTCCCTTTTCACACCATTCTTTGTAAACCCTAGAAATGGTTGTGCGTGAAAATCCCAGTAACTGAGCAGATTGCAGATTGGCACCAACAACCATGCCACGCTCAAAATTGCTTAAATCACCTTTCTTTCCCATTCTGACATTCAGTTTGGAGTTCAGGAGATTGTCTTGACCAGGACCACAACCCTACATGCATTGAAGCAACTGCCATGTGATTGGTTGACTAGATAATCGCATTAATGAGAAATAGAACAGGTGTTCCTAATAATTCTTTAGGTGAGTGTATATACTTTCTGTATAATTTTAAAAATAAATGCCTAAATAACAATAAATATAAACATCATGGGTTTCACCGTGACCAAAAATGCTCATGTTATTGAATTTTTTTATTTATTTTTATTCCAATACGGCAAATGGCGTAACGGGAAAAAGTGTCAAAATGTTTTAGTTTTTTTTTGTTTTTTTTCATTGCTTCTTTTAACAAAAAAAAAGTTATAAAATGTGGTCAAAAAGTCATGCACACTTCAAAATGGTATTAATAAAAACTACAGATTGTTCCGCAAAAAATGAGCCCCTAAACGGCTCAGTAGACAGAATTATAAAAAAGTTATAGGGGTCAGAATATGGTGATTGTAAAAAATAAATAAAAAAAAAGTATCAAAGGTTTTTAATTTTTTTTTACACATTTTAGATGTAAAGAACCTATACAGATGGTGTATCGTTTTAAGTTGTAATCGTACTGACCCAGAGAATGAAGGGCATGGGTCAGTATTTTTTTACCGCTTTCCGTTACATTTTATGCCATAATTTATGGTGGCACTAAAAAGTACAACTTGTCCCACAAAAAATAAGCCCTCACAGCCATGTGTCTCGAAGTATAAAAAAGTTATAGCGGAAGAAAAATGAACAAAAAAACCTCAGGTATCCTAAGGGTTAAACCTCTCCATGTTTTCTTGTCCCTGGTAGGGCAGAGGCATCTCACGGGTGACTTTTTGGAGACTTCCGAAAACCAATTACCTGTGCTGTGGTTGGATATAGGTCTGACCTTTTTTTAGGTCCCCCCCCCCCCCCCCGATTTACTTGTACCCCATTTGAATAAAATGGCAGACGCAAATGTGTGTCTGCTGCTCTGCAGGGCTGCTATAGTATTGCATAGAACAGCCAGAGAGTCTTCTTTTTGAGTGATCGGTGGAGGCCGATTCATTGGACACCCGTCGATCAGACACTTATCTGCTCTCCAGTGGATTGGAGATAATTTATTGTCATGGAACAATCCTTTAAAACAAAACCAGGTTTGTGTTTTTCGATAACAAACTATCTTTACATTTCTTTCAGAATCGTATCTTTCGTGTTTCTCATAGTTATAACTTATGTTTTATGAGCAGTTCTTAAATGGCTCGAAGTCTTAGAGTGGTTTCAGATCCTCTACTTAAATTGCAGGATGTTCTGTCTAGCTGAGACATTGCCTGGGACATATTTTCTTTTAGGCTTGCCCCTCTCTCCCAAAAGGCTTGCAATCAGGTATTGCTTCAGTAGTGCTTTCATAAGGGACAAACAAGAAGGTAGGAATTAAACTTGCTGGCAATTGCAGTTATAGCAGTATATCAGTTTTGATAAATCATTAGCATCTCTCCTCTGTGTAGTAATCTGGAAGACAATGGAGGATTGTGGTGTCAGGGGATATTTAACCAGTTTCCTGTCCCAAGAAGGTGAAGGCAATCTTAAGTAGTGCTGTTATGAGGGACTCTTGGAAATTCCTACTTTCATATTCTTAACTTTTTATTAACTTTTTTTTTCCAGATGGTGATGGAGTTTTCGGACAGCATGTTGACTCTTGGCAAACAACAAATAGACAACCTGCAACTTAAAAATTTTTCACAGGTATTGTGTGAACTAGATTTCATATTTTGAGGTTTCTACTAAACAAATTTAGCAGGCAGTTATAAAAAAAAATATATATATTGTACAGTCAAGTCACATTATGACTGCTCCCTACTTTTGACATTGGCAGTGAGAAGCTCAATAAGGAAGTCACATGTCATGAACTGGCTTAGTGAGTATACAGGATATGCAGTAGCCTGTCTGCACACACATCCCTTGTTACTGTCATAGGTAAAAGGGGTTATCAGCATTGCAAAAGTTAATACTGACTTTCGGGCCAAGGGTATTCAGGTATTCCTGAAACTGCACAGTTTGTAACCTGTTCGCATGCTCTTGTGGTGAAAGTGTATTATAGCACCATTGCGAATAAGCGACATGGAAACTGCGGAGCCCCAAGCTTACTTGATGTACAAGGTGAACATGCACTAAGAAGGTGCGCAAGGGCAGAGTGGAAGGTATGCAAATGAGCTCTTAAAGTGTAACTTTCATTTCCTAGTTTATTAGAGCTCGGCATGTAGACTAGAGTTAGTCTGGTGACTTCCAAAAGATCTGTAATTATCTTATAATAACAGCTTTCATTAATGTCTCCTGTCCATTTCCACTGGTCCCTTTAAACAAGGGGCTTTGATAAGGCTACAAATAGGAATTGCATACAATAAGCTATGTTGAGTAAAAATTTAAAACACTTGTCCAGATGGGCACTCACCCAGTTACTTATTCATCAAGGTAAGGAATCGTGTAAGCCTTCTTTCAAACTTTGAGGTAGCCCACTGATGACACTGGTTCATATACCAGCAGAAATGCACCTGGGCAAAGAATGAAGTCTGGCTCATATATTGTCTTTAGAATAGGGAAATCTAAGGCTACTAAGTGAGGTTGCTCTTCTCAGAGAGTGTGCTCTGCAAAGGGAAAGCTAACTTCACGCATCTTTACAGCCTTGGTCTGATACATATCGCATTGGAGACATGAGAGAGAAATCTACGCGACGCGAATGTGGTATATGATGGCAAGCAGATTGCATATGCAAATGGATATATTACCAATACAGTAATTGTACCACGGATAAATGTGGAGTTAGGCTACTTTCACACTTGCGTTCGGAGCGGATCCGTCTGGTGTCTGCACAGACAGCTCCGCACCTATAATGCAAACGCTTAGATCCGTTCAGAACTGATCCGTTTGCATTACCATTTTATTTATTTTTTGTTCAGGATAGTGCAAACGGATCCGTTTTGACTTTACATTGAAAGTCAATGGGGGACGGATCCGTTTGAAAATTGAGCCATACTGTGTCAACTTCAAACGGATCCGTCCCCATTGACTTAAATTGTAAGTCTGGACGGATCCGTTTGCCTCCGCACGGCCAGGTGGACACCCGAACGCTGCGAGCTGCATTCCAGTGTCCGCCTGCTGAGCGGAGCGGAGGACAAACTGTGCCAGACTGATGCATTCTGAGCGGATCCGCATCCACTCAGAATGCATTAGGGCTGGACGGATCAGTTCGAGGGCCGCTTGTGAGAGCCTTCAAACGGAACTCACAAGCGGAGCCCCGAACGCAAGTGTGAAAGTAGCCTTAGAGGAGAACTGTCTAGGCTACATTCAACCTATGTCACACATTATAATTTGATATCGGGTAAGCGCCCCTCCATACTCCGTTATGCAATAACAGGTTATAATCATACAAGTAACATATGCTACAATACATAATTGTGTACCAGTTATTAATCGCTGATGACAGGGCTAGTTACTGACTTGAGTGCTAGGGCATTTAGCCTGCCATTTCAGCCGTGGAGTACACATCTGCAGATGTTTATCGTGGGACAGGGATTCCCAGTTAGACCTCTCCTCCAACAAGCTGTTCTCCTGAACTTTGTTAATCCAGTCAGTGGGCTCCGGTGTTTTATTGGTGAGCCAAAATACTGGAATCAGGAGTTTTGTCGCAGCTACAAGGGAGGATAATAGAGAATGTTTGGTGAGAATACATTTTTCATTAGGCAGGTTCAGCAGAACCACTAAGGGGGGTCAGCGGGGACGAGGAGGGTACAATTTCTAGTTAAATTTTTTTTTTTTTTTTAAATCGTGTCCCAGAATGGTTTTATCAAAGGGCAGGCCCACCAAATGTGGAACAAAGTACCTGTAGCCCCTTTACACCTCCAGCACAGCTCCGGATGCGAGGGATCCATGGCATGCAATTTTGCCGGCGTGTTGTACCACCTAGTCACCAACTTGTATGCATTTTCTTGTATCCTAATGCACCGAGAGTATCCGTAAGAATGACAAAGAATCCTATCTACCGTACTATCATCGAATGTGGTATTAAGATCTTTTTCCCATTGGGAAATGAACCAAGGTTTACCAGGACCTGCTTCTTCCAATAACTTATTGTATACCCTGGATATGGAACCTTTCTTGCTCTCTTGTTTAAGTAAACACACGTCATACCAAGTGGGGTCTAGTTTACTACCCCTTCACACCAACACCCACCCACCACACCAGGCCACAGTTCCCTTCATCATAAACCCGCCACATCACCCGCGTGCCCCATGAGAAAAAAAAAAAAAAAAAAATTAAAGTTCCCACAGTGTCATAGAAGAGAAACCCGCCATATAGTCCTGGCACACAAAAAAAAAAAAGGACATCACCCACGTGCCCCATGGTCCAAAGTAAATAGATAAATAAAGAAAGGGAAATCCCGCCATATAGTCAATGGCCGCATGTCTCGGTCATTTCAGCCCACATGCAAGCCTCATTTCTCACGTCTCGATCCAACCAGTCACACGCGCAAGCATGTACTTGTTTCATACTCACGTTTTCATGATCCCATCGAGGTCATGTGTCCGTTCGCACCACAGTCCACACTTTGAGGCGGTCTAGCATAGACATATTTGTGTGAATTTTCTTACCACCCGGTACGTACACCTGCTCTCACGACTTGCATTTCTCTTCATTCTTGACCTAGAAGAGTGAGGCACCACACACATCCAGTGCTGCATTCACCCACTTGATCTTACATCATGCGTTTTACCCTGCTTTCTTTTAATTTCTAAGCCATGAGAGTGTATTCCTACTATGTTCACAAGTTGGTTATTCGTTGGTCATGTCAAGGGTCTTCTCTTAGTGAGCTGCAATGCCTCTGGCTCTTGTTTTCTCAATCAGTTCAATTTCACGGTTCACGGTTGATTAATGTTTCGGTTGTGCACGTGGTTCAGATCACTACTGTCCATGCATTTTTTCCACCAGGTCTGGCTCATGTTTAACTACATATCATAACCGTGAGGTCATCTCGTTCAGTCCCTTGGCTTCAGGGGCCCGGTGACCGTTCTTGTGTTGTCCATTAGGGTCATAGGCGGGTTAGTGTCTCATGTTCATTGTCGGAGATGGTCATGATTATGCGAGTCCTATTGGTGCCGCATATATGATTTTTTTTTTTTTTTTGTATAATTTTTTTTTATTTTTTTAATCTGCCATTAGTCGCACACACATGGCTTCTCCGTTTTAGTTTCACTCAGTGTGCCTTCTCCGGTTTAGCACGCACCCACGACTCCACCATTATGGCATGCCGCTCTGCCTCTCCTTACACTGGAGACTCTGTTTGCTCACGGCCGTGCAGCTCCTCATCTCTCTACACCGGAGACTTCTGCTAGCGTTGCCTGGGTGGTAGGAGAACAGCTTGCTCTGCTCCTGATCTTTCTGATCTTTGCAGCAACTGGTAGATCTTTTACTGTGGGGTTCCATCATGCCAAAGCCTGGGGCACTTAAATCTGCCAAGGCCTCCTCTCAGGCTCTTTTGGGATCATGCAAGTTGTGCCTTCTGCCTTTTTCTGCCTCTGGAACCTGTGACTCGTGCCCTGCTCCTGGACAGGATCAGCCTCCTTCTCTTGCTCAGCCCAGTCCTCCCTCTGCCCCGGCGGTACCATGTCCTTCATGGAGCGTATGGCAGCTACTACTCCAGTAGCGTCCACCGCTCCATCTCCTCTCAGTGATTCTCACAGGGGGCGTCTGACGTCTAAAAGGCAGCGTGAGCGGCAGCATTCCTCGTCGGATGACTCCGCTTCTCCCCCACGCCTTGAGGCATGCCCGGTTGACTCTCCCTCTCGTGGGGAGCGCAAATCCGAAGGGGAATTGTCCGGATCGGACGAGGCCACGGAGCGGGAACCCCTGCCTAAGCTTTCCACCATGGTATCCGAATTGGTGGAGGCTGTCCGTGACACTTCTAATATCCAAGGAGATTCCACTCCCTCCACTAGTCGGGAGTTCTCCCTCTTTCCTCCCAAAAGGCCCGAATCCGCGGTGTTCCCCGTTCATGAGGAATTCACAGCGGTCATATCAAAGGCTTGGGACCGACCCAATCAGAAATTTTCGGCCACCAAGCGCATGGATACACTTTCCCCTTTCCCCTCTGACTCGGTGGAAAAGTGGACTTCTTCCCCTAAGGTAGATCCTCCGGTGGCCAGGTTGGCCAAGAACGCTGCCCTTCCTGTCCTAGACGGTGGACAGACGCCTGGATTCACTTTCCAAGTCCATCTTCTCTCTGGCGGGCGCTTCCCTGCGACCGGCTTTTGCGTCGGCTTGGGTTGCCAGAGCCCTTACGGCGTGGTTGCGGCGCCACCACCAGGATCTGAAGGAACAGGGCGCCCCTGCAGACACTTTGGAATTTATTCTCCAAATGTCTCAGGCTTCTAAATATCTCTGTGAGACTTCAATGGATATCGGTTCCCTATTTGCCTGTATTTCGTCCCTCTCGGTCATTCAGCGTAGAGAGGTTTGATTGAAGGTGTGGGATGCTGATGCTGCTTCCAAGCGTTCCCTCGCTAACCTTCCCTTTGAAGGATCTAGACTCTTTGGAGCCCAGTTGGACGAATTCATTTCTGCCGCAACGGGGGGCAAGAGTACTCATCTGCCTCAACCCAGATCCAAACGGCCCTTTCAATCTCGGGCTTCAGGGTTCCGGGGCCAGTCCTTTCGTCGATTCTCCACGGCCAGGACGTCTTCGTCCTCCTCTGCTGGGGGATCCCAGGAATCCCGCAAAAGCCTTTCTTCAAACCCCAGCCCTCTTGGCGACCACGGGCACAGTCAACCCGTCCCCCTGCTCCCAAGTAGCCCTCCGCATGAAGGGGTGCCCCCACCCCTCGTGGTGGGGGGCAGTTTGCTCTCCTTTCAGCAGGTCTGGAGGGCTCACGTTCAGGACGCCTGGGCTCTGGAGATCGTGACGTCCGGTTACAAATTGGAGTTCGCGTCCAGCCCGCCGGAACGCTTTTTCCCGTCTCGCGTTCCGGGGGATCCAGCCAGGGCCTTGGACCTCCTTTTGGCGGTCTCCTCTCTTCTGGACCGGGGTGTCATTTTTCCCGTTCCCCCGGAGGAACAGGGAACAGGTTTTTACTCAAACCTGTTCGTCGTTCCAAAGAAGGAGGGGTCGGTGCGCCCGATACTGGATCTGAAGCTTCTGAACAAGTTTCTAAGGGTGCGGAAGTTTCGCATGGAGTCCCTTTGCTCCGTTATTGCTTCTCTGCTTCCGGGGGAATTTCTCGCGTCTGTGGACATTCAAGACGCCTACTTACACGTCCCGATTGCAATTTTCACCAAGGTTTTGGCGCCTCTCATGGCGCTTCTTCGCACCAGGGTATCTCGTTGTTGCCCTACCTGGACGACATCTTGATAAAAGCCCCGTCTCTTCCACAGGCCGAGGACAGCATCCGAATCGCCGTTCAATCTCTACAACGGTTCGGGTGGCTGAGCAATCTACCCAAATCCTCTCTGCACCCTTCCCAGAGACTCTCCTTCCTGGGGATGGTTTTGGACACCTCGAGTTCTCGGGTGTTTCTTCCGGATTCCAAGTCCTCTCAGATTCGGAGGGCGGTGTCGCTCCTTCTACAAGCTCCTTGTCCCACCATTCGGGAGTGCATACGGGTTCTGGGCCTTATGGTCGCCTTCGAGGCGATTCCGTATGCCCAGTTCCACACTCGTCCGTTACAACAGTGGATTCTTGCCCTCTGGGACAAGACCTCTCGGGGTCTGGACGCTCCCGTCCGCCTGTCTCTGCAAGTTCGGTTGTCTCTCCCTTGGTGGCAGCCCTCCCCGAATCTCTCATCAGGGAGGTCCTTCCTTCCGTTCTCCTGGACGATAGTCACCACCGATGCCAGCCTCATCGGTTGGGGAGGCGGTCTCCGGAACCTCACAGTTCAGGGGGTCTGGTCGACGGAGGAATCCCGTCTTCCAATAACCGTTTTGGAACTAAGGGCGATCTTCAACTCCCGCTCCCACTGGACTTCCCTCCTTGCAGCTCGGCCGGTGTGTGTTCAGTCAGACAATGCCACGGCTGTGGCCTACGTCAATCATCAGGGCGGAACGCGCAGTCGGGCAGTGATGCAGGAGGTGGCGAGGATCCTCCTATGGGCGGAGTCTCATGTTCCAGTGTTGTCGGCGGTGTACATTCCGGGCGTCTACAACTGGACGGCGGGTTTTCTGAGCCGCACCAAGGTGGATCCGGGAGAGTGGTCCCTACATCCGGAGGGGTTCGAGGACATCTGCCGCCGATGGGGCCGTCCGGACGTGGATTTAATGGCGTCCCGGCTAAACAAGGTGCCGTTGTTCATGGCCCCCGCTCGAGACCCAAGGGCGTGCGGAGTGGACGCGCTGGTGTCTCCTTGGCAGCGATTCGGCCTCCTCTGTCTTCCCTCCACTTCCTCTGTTGCCGAAGGTGCTGCGCAAGATCGAGGCGGAGGGGTTACCGGCCATTCTTATCGCTCCGGATTGGCCTTGCCGCGCCTGGTTCTCCATCGTCGTCCGAATGCTAGCGGACGTTCCGTGGCCTCTTCCCGACAGAGGGGATCTTCTATCTCAGGGACCGCTCTCCCACCAGTATTCACGTCAGTTGCGTTTAACGGCGTGGCTATTGAGACCTACATCCTGAGGAAGAGAGGCTTCTCTGATGCAGTGGTGAGAACCATGATCAGAGCTCGAAAGCCGGCTTCTTCGCGGATCTATTATCGCACCTGGAGGGCCTATCTAGCCTTTTGTGAGAAGTCGGGTTTTCCGCCACTTCGTTTCTCTGTTCCGGTTGTGCTGGCCTTTCTACAGTCCGGCCTTGAGGTCGGCCTTGGTCTTTTTTCAAAGGTCTATTGCCTGAGAACCTTCCTGCAGGGGGTGGCGCATTCGGTTCCTCCGTATGTTCCTCCCTTACCCCCCTGGGATCTTAACTTGGTCCTGCGCGCCCTTCAGGAGGCGCCCTTTGAGCCTCTGAGGGAGGTCTCCCTAGTCTTCCTCACCTGGAAGGTGGTTTTTCTGGTGGCCATTACCTCCATCAGGAGGGTTTTGGAGCTGGCCGTGCTTTCCTGTCGGAGCCTTTTCTGGTCTTCCACCAGGATAAGGTGGTGCTACGGCCGGTTCCTTCTTTTTTGCCCAAGGTGGTTTCTCCGTTCCACCTTAACGAGGATCTTGTCCTGTCTTCTTTTTGTCCTTCTCCGGCGAACCCAAGGAACGTGCTCTCCACTCCCTGGACGTCGTCAGGGCCCTGAAGGTGTATCTGGGGGCCACCGCCTCCTTTCGTCGTTCGGACTCCCTCTTTGTGATTCCCGAGGGGTCTTGTAAGGGTCTGGCGGCTTCCAAGGTTACTGTGGCGCGGTGGATCAGTTCCGCTATTGCTGCGGCCTATCGCGCTCGTGGTCAGATTCCCCCGTCGCGGATTACAGCTCACTCCACAAGGGCAGTGGGAGCTTCCTGGGCCAGACGCAATCGTGCCTCCGCCTCCCAGTTGTGTAAGGCGGCCACTTGGTCATCTTTGCATACGTTCACAACGTTTTATCAGCTGCACTCGCTGGCCTCGGCTGATGCTGTCCACGGACGCAGGGTATTGCAGGCCGTGGTGCCCGATTGACGGCTGGACGTTTCTTTTCCTGGTGGCGTTGGATTTTTCCCACCCCATAGACTGCTTTTGGACGTCCCATGGTCTGTGTCCCCCAATGGAATGTACGAGAAAAAGAGATTTTTGTGAAACTCGCCTGTAAAATCTTTTTCTCGTCTTTTCCATTGGGGGACACAGCTCCCGCCCGCTTTTTTTTTAGTTTGTGTGGTGGTTTCCATTGTGTTTTTTTTTTAGTTCTCCTTCTCCTACTGCTTTTGCAACGACTGAAGTCCTCCTGGAGGTGTCTGGGGGTATTGCCCGAGGAGGAGGAGCTTCGTTTTTTTCATAGTGTCCCTCCTAGTAATACCTCTAAACTATACCCATGATCTGTGTCCCCCAATGGAAAAGACGAGAAAAAGATTTTACAGGTGAGTTTCACAAAAATCTCCTCCTTTTTAGACACATTTCTCCGCCATTACAGACTCTCACGCATTACTTCGTCGGTTAGTTTTTACACACATTACTCCGCCATTACCGACTCGCGCATTACTTCGCCGTTTTAAGTTACACTTATAACTCCGCCATTAGAGTCTCTCACGCATTACTTGTGCCGTGTGGGTTTACATATATGACTCCGCCATTAGTGTCACGCATGGCTTCTCCGTTTGGTGTCACACATATGACTTCGCCAGTAGAATCTCTCACGCACGGCCCTGCCATTAGAGTCTCTCGCGCATGGCTTCTCTGTATTATTTTTACACATATGACTCCGCCATTAGATACTCCCACGCGTGGCTTCTCTGTGTCAATTTTACACTTATGGCTCCTCCATTAGAGTCTCTCACGCATGGCTCCGCCATTAGAGTCTCTCACGTATCGCTTCCCCATTTAAATTCCACACACATAACTCCGCCAGTCGAGGCTGGCTGCGTGGTCCCACAACCAGCAGATTCCATGTCTTTTCCGCCTTCAGACCCGCTCGCATGGCTCGGTCATCTGTGGCTTGCAATACAATTATCTTGTGGTGACTCGCACGCGTGGCTTGCGCCATTAGTCTCTCTCACGTTATCATTTTCTCTGACTTTTAAAGGGAACCTGTCACCGGGATTTTGTGTATAGAGCTGAGGACATGGGTTGCTAGATGGCCGCTAGCACATCTGCAATACCCAGTCCCCATAGCTCTGTGTGCTTTTATTGTGTAAAAAAAAAAACGATTTGATACATATGCAAATTAACCTGAGATGAGTCCTGTCCCTGACTCATCTCACGTACAGGACTCATCTCAGGGTAATTTGCATATGTATCAAATTTGTTTTTTTTACACAATAAAAGCACACAGAGCTATGGGGACTGGGTATTGCGGATGTGCTAGCGGCCATCTAGCAACCCATGTCCTCAGCTCTATACCCAAAATCCCGGTGACAGGTTCCCTTTAATTTCTAGGTTGTCAGATTCCTCCTGGAACATAACATCACGCCCCTTTTGTCATGTCTTCTCTTCTGGGGTTGCTTCTTTTGCCACCTTTAAACTCAAATGCCATACAATGCCATCATACTCACTGGCATTCTACACCACATGCTAATCTTACACCCTAATAACATCAGTCGCATGGCCTCTAACCAAATCAAAACCATACTCAGAGGTTTTCAGAAAGCGGAACCTGCACGTCCAGCCCAGAGGCTACCCATTTAACAATCATATTTTCAAGGCATTATCCAACTTGCTAGACGCCAAGCCTTCTGAAGCAGATACCAACTCCATCCTCAAAACAGAAATATACTTGGCCTTCTAAGGTTTCCTGAGGCCCGGGGAATTCACTACAACCTCCACGACCCAAGCCACACCTTGTCTTGTCTCCCACTTGGCAAAACACAGGGATCATTACATCCTGACCCTACCTCACTCCAAGAGTAGTCAGCACTTACCCGTCAACATTTCATATTACCCCACGCACAACAGATGGTGTCCAGTCGGGGTTCTGGATGCTTACAGACAACGTCACAAGTTTCTACCCTCTCAACCGCTACTTCAACTACATGGTTCGGTACTCACCACCACCACCTTCATGACCCATGTCAGGTCATCCCTCACACAACTGGGCCTCAACGCAGCAAACTACTCAGGGCACTCCTTTCGCATTGGAGCCGCGTCCACGGCTTCCAGTGCCAACGTCCCTACTCGTGTCATCGGGAATTGGGGCGCTGGAAGTCATCCTCTTACTCGCGATACATTCCCAATCCAACACAAGAGTTAAGAGATGCTTTCCAAAAACATGTCGGGTTGAGCTATTCATGTATATTTGACTACAATAAACTGGTTATTTCATTTTTGCCCTCTTCTTTCTCTGGCCTACCTCATCCTCGGTTTCGGCACACCACAACCGACTACGCTTATTCCCTGATTTCCTAGAGTTCTTCACTGTACTACCATAAGCGCCTCACACAAGTGTGAAGGCATTTTGCCTGGATTTGTGGGAGGGGTTGAGGTCCGCCTCCGGCCTATTTAGGGCATCCCCTTTACCTGGCTCCTGCACCGTCCGAGGTCTGAGCTTTGACCCTCCCACCACTCCACTCATTTACAACTCATTTCTTCCATATCTCTTTCCTTGGGTGGGCCCTCTTCTTTCTCAGGCCTACCTCATCCTCTGTTTCAGTACACCACAACAGACTACGCTTATTCCCTGATTTCCTAGGGTTCTTTACTGTACTACCGTAAGCGCCTCACACAAATATATGGAATTTTGGGTTGGGTTGGGGGGGGGGGGGGGGGGTAAAATGATTGCACATGTTGACCCCATGTGTATCCCGACCAGCCCAGAACCCCAATTCCAAGCCTGTCATATTAAATTAGTTATTTGAAAAGAACTATCCTGACCAACATTTTTGCTGAGAGAGGAGAGACACAAAACAAGGCAGTATGAAAGAGCAGAGCTATAGGCAACCCAGTCATTCAGCTTGGTATAGGCTTATAACCCAATCAAAGGTAACAAAAGAGAATGATAGTAGCACAGCTTGGCGTTGGAAATACTAAGAGAAAGGTAAGTGACAAAGACTCTGTCTGAACATGGCAACAGAGCTGCAGCTGCTAAAAGGAAGGAAAATGGTGATAACAGCGAACCCTTAGTCCGGAGCTCCTTGGGACCATGCCCTCTTGTTCTTTCCAGATCTTTGGGGTTTCGTTTTCATCCATCTGGACGCCTGGGGGAGCGGTGGGAAGTCATCAATGGGTAGGACGGGTAACCAGGAGGGAATCTCAACCGGCGGTTGTTGTAGTGCTTTCCAGACCGGCGGTATGTCTTCAGGCGAACGGACGGTGTAACGTCGGTTCCCCACTGTGATTGAAATCCCAAATGGAAAGAGCCATCTATATGGGAACTTGGACGACCGTAAAAGGTCAGTGAGTGGCTTTAACAATCGCTGTTTTTGCAGTGTAGATGCTGCTAAGTGATAGACTTGAACGTGGGCGCCTTGGAGCTTCACTTCTCCCTGCTTTCTAGCCGCTTGTAGTATTAATTCGGTGTCTCTGTAGCTCAGGATACCACAGATTATATACCTTGGATTGTCACGGGACTCCGGCTTCAGTTTTAATGCTCTGTGCACTCTTTCCACAGTGATTTGTGCTGCTTGTTCTGGGCCCAGTAGCGTACGGAAAAGGGAGTCCATAACTTGAAATAAGTCCTCCTTATCATCTGCTTCTGGTAGCCCCCTGAACCTGATATTCCTCCTTCTATTCCGGTTCTTCTGGTCTTCCATTTGAAGCAGGAGTGTATTCATCGCCCTAGTGTGTGAGAGCAGGGAGTCTTCAACCGTTGCATTGAAGGTGAGCATGGCGTCTTGTGATTGCTCCAGCGTTTCAACGCAGTCACAGATATGGTGTACGTCTGCTTTAATCGCCACCAGATCTGCAGCAAGAGGGGCAAGCGCTCATTGTAGGGCTTCTTCAAGAAATTCCTTGGTAAGTTCGGACCTCTCTTCGCTGTGCGATGCGCTGCCATCTCCGGAAGGCTGGGCAGAGGCATGTTCTCCTGTAGCCGCGCTGAGAGGTTTCGGCACCATCTTGGAGGGCCGCGCCGGCGGCTGAGCACCCGATTTGCTTAAGAATTTGTCCATCTCTAGGCTAGGGCTCAGGTCCTCTTTGTGCCCCGGTGCAATCTGCATACAGTCCTTCGGCTGGATCTTCATGCCGAGGTCAGGAAAATGCTAAAATTGAGGCTTAGATGGGTCCTGGTGGCGCGAGCTCTGCTAACAAGCAGCCGCCATCTAGCTCGGTCAGGCCACTCCCCCACTAAATGGGGAGCTTTAAATCTACTTTAGGTAATTATACTGCAAAAAATTGGCTTTTTGTACTTGGCATAAAATACCTCTCTCGTTCAATTCATTAGGAGACACAGCACCATGGGTATATACCCAGCTACCACTAGGAGGTGACACTAGATATCAAAAAGGTTGGCTCCGCCCAGGTGGAGTAGTAGAGAGAAACAAAAGCGAAGAACCAACATGTTCTGGATCGGGGAATGAAACGAAAACAGCAGCCTGGTGACAGAAATTAAAACAACTGGATGGGAATGAATTGAAGGGTGGGAATGAAATCTCATGCAAAAAGTTGAACGCACAGGTGTTTGAGAACCCTGTGACCGAACCAGACCAGGAGAGGCCGTAGCATGCAATGGTTCCAAGGAAAAACTAAAATATGGGAGACCATCAGGATCACGAGGCCTGCAAGAAACGACAAAGGTAAGCAACCAGCTCTACCCATGGTAGTGTAAAAAAAACAAAAAACGCTAGAGGATAGAGTGCAGGGCAGGATGCCTGCACTAGGAGCAAGAACTGAACAAGTGCGCACTAGAGAGCCCGAGTAAGGATGCGGTAGAACCAGGGCTCTCCCTGAATAAACGAGAGAGCAGCACAGCAACGTCTGTTGGTAAAGACCTAGCGCTCTGCATATAGAATGTCAAACTATATCTTTTATATAAAATATAAATATTTTATATAAAAAAAATGTCAATAAAATATGGAAATCGGTCAGGAAATCCACTAAGCAGACATAATAACGCCTTTTCTTTTATCTTGAGACTCTAAATTTAATTTATGCAATTAATGAAAACAAAGGGGCAATCAATTATGCAAAAATATAACCTTTATTTACAAAGGAGTAAAATCCAATATGAAACAGACATCAGATCAATGTATAGATAAATTGACGCAGTAGCAACAAACCACCACTAGATGGTGGTGTAAACCACTATTTCTCACCAGCATAAAATTATCCGAAGATTAATGATATATATCATACACAATTGAATATAAAAAGGATAAACACTGATTAATAATGGAAGCATAACTGATCCATTGTCTTCTTATGACCAATCAAAAATATATATATGATATTATATCCCACTCGGCAATCATACTATAGAAATATAATTTCCCAAAGGTTTTTCCCTCTACTCAGATAATGTCTAATCTAATCTCCCATTAGCAATATGCATCTTTGCTAAGAGGACAACTAGCATTAGGGAGGTGTTTAACACTATATGTTCCCTCAGTATGGGGACTCTTGACTATGCCGAGAGGAATATTTTATTAATACCACAATAAGTAAATACAAATATACATTACCGGGTCAAGGATGAACAGGGTTTCGGGTGTTATCAGTTCTCAAAACTCTTCCAGTAGACAAAAATTAATCGAAGTTTCTTTTTGTTGAAGTAAGTTGTTAGTTGCAGTTGTTTTCAGTTAAAGAGTAGATCTCGTCTAACCTTTTACATGCATACTTCATACCCCATGTTATCTAAGAACTCATCCTCTTCTAGATTAGGAATCTCCAATCATACAAGGTGGGTGTATTTGTATGCAGATAATAATGTCATTTTAACCCCTGGAATACTGGTGAAAATGTCATACTATTATCCATCTACCTCTAGATGGCACTGTTGTACCACATAACAATTTCAGCATTAATTATAAATGGCTAATACGTTCAAATGACCTTTTTCACCTCTCCAATATACATCAGTATTAAGGGTTCCTTCCTGACATTTTACTTATCCATAATCTAGACATGTTGGAGTCGCCATCCTCTACTGTTTCTTTAGGGACAATGGGTCCTTTTACTTGACATCCGGTTCATTAACTTGCCCACATGGCTGGCTAATAATATTCAGCTCTCCTCATGAAATCCAATTAGTAGGAAGATGACCTCAATACTTTCTAAACCTTAAAAAGTTATATCCAGTCAGTGAGATATACTTGGCATAAAATATATATTCTAAATGAGATGTATATCTAGACACACTGTTACATAGATGACATATTATATAATTAATTGTTTAAGATATGTTGCAAATCTAAATATACCACACAGGAATATATAGAATATAATTATGAAGACATGGGACATTCACACACCCAATGCTTCCTATAAGGCAGACTTTCTTAATGACTTTTTAATGAAGTAAAATAATACATTGCTATTTAAATGGTTCTCTCACAGACACCTGTCTGTAGGACCCATCATAGCATTAAGAGATACACTACATCTACTCACAATAATTTTAAGAGAATACATTTACATTCTATATCTGTTACAAACATGTTACCCAAATTGAACTCAGCATAACCTAATCTCGGCCTATAGAAAGATATTAGACTCTGGTTCAGTCTGACTTTATACTTAAAGGCAATGATATTTAGATTATAATATCTTCAGATAAGACTGTACACTTATGAAAATGCACGACGAGAAGTATTCTCCAGGAAGAGACTCCATAAAAGGACAGACCCAAAAAGAAAAAATCTACTGAGGGTGCCTGGTAGGAGAGAAAATACCTGAAAAAAGGACTGAAGCAGTTCTTAACCAAGGAAAAAACTTCCTGGAAACAGGCTAAGTGACCCTGTGGACCACTCCTCGGCAAAAGGAAGGCGATTCAGAAGGCCTGGAAGCAAAGGGACCTAACCAGTAAGAGGACCCAGCAAGGAGAAACTCTAAATTGTCTCAGACCAAAAACACGGCCTGTCTGTGGCCAACCCATGTAAAGGTCAAGGTAGAGAGCCCTGGTAATACAAGCGGAGACACAGTTGTCTGAGAGATATTGGAGTAGAAGGGAGAGGACTCCAAATAGCTTGAGGAACAGTTCTCAAAACGAGGGAAAGCTCCATCTCAAAAGAGACCATGGGAAGAGAGGTTAGAATCTCAATAGGGCAACAAGCCTATAAGGACCCAGGCTGGTAAAGAACCAAACCGGACCCAAAGAAACACCTGTCATACAGAGCATGTGCGGTCAGATGCCGTGAGTAGCTTCCCCAGAGGGAGCCGGCCAGCTAGATGGTGGAAGAATCCTTGGGACTGGAACTGCAAGCAGGATTACCCAGTCAGAGGCTCAAGAAGGGTCCACAGAACTGGACCACCTGAGCACAAC
This sequence comes from Bufo gargarizans, assembly GCF_014858855.1. Lineage (NCBI taxonomy): Eukaryota > Metazoa > Chordata > Amphibia > Anura > Bufonidae > Bufo > Bufo gargarizans. Next base: position 392,872,951 of record NC_058082.1, on the reverse strand, counting down.
AATTGCCAAAATATTAAGGAAAATGAAATGTATCCACCCTAGGGTAAAAAAACATTGGCCATGGTTAACCAACCCTCCCAAGAAGCAGTCTATATAACACTGTCCCAGAAGGGGGCAAGTACAGCACCCTGGATTTTGTAAAAGAATAGCCAGAAATCCATAGGTCAGAAAGGATGCAGAAGTTGCCAGGGGAAGACTGGAGAGACTACACTCACATGTAGAAACCAGCTACCAACATAGCACAATGAAACCCCCAAGGAAAGAGGAAGAAACTGACAGGCGCAGAGAACGTCTGTGAACGACAGTTCTTTCATGTAGCCCCGCTAATCGGAGAGCATAAGGGCATACCAGAGCACCCGGACCATGGGAGAACTATCGGACCATATCCGATACCAGAGCGAGCAGCAGAAAACTCCACCCACCAGGTAGCTGTGTCGCGCTCACTAGTCCTGTCACAGCCATATCGTAGAGGACGTCCAGTGATGGCATGACAGCCAATAAACTGCCCATGGTGTAGGGAGTGTGGCTGCCTGGTGCATAACAGGACTGAAGTCTTGATATTTAGTGTGTCAAGCAATAATGTAAAAATCATGCCTGGTACAGGGACAATCGGACTTGGTGCACTCAGAGGGTCTGGTTCAGGTGGTACTGCACAGAGTGTCAGAGCTGAACAGGCCAGCCATATACTGGATCTAACAATTGCAACTCTACTCTGCCCAGGAAGGGGGTAGAACATAGTTACCAGGTACATACTACAACCAGGATGGTATGTTGTAGACAGCTCCTTGAGATAGTACGAGTACACCGCCTAGCACAACGGTAATGGGGGTACTAGATGCATGCCATGACCAGAAAAGAGTGGTGAATACAGCATCTGGAAGGGAGGGGGTGGGGGGGGCACATAATTTCCTGGCACAGATTAGAGCCCAGGAAGGGAGGGAAATGCCCAGTAATGCAGGAGCCCTATGGGCCACAGACCGAACTAATAGGGCACAGCACTTGGAGGTACTACAAATACTCTGCCTATAATAAGAGTAATCTGGCTGCGTAGTTCACAATATGAGTGTGGAAACATAGCTACTTCATCTGAAAATGCTACAGTATTTGGAAAATACGTCTGTGTTGTGCAGATTTAAAACCAGACCGGTTTAATGGGCACAATAGAACCAGAGAGGTGCAATGGCTACCGCATTTGAAGATGGCATCTATACTTCGCCTGGTAAGGGAGAAATAGGGCTGCATGGTGCACCATAGAAACAGACAGGTGTAATGACTACAGCATCTGCAGATGGTACAGGTACTCTACCTATGAAGAGAGCAATATGGCTGCTTGGTGCACACTAGAACCAGGCAGGTGCAGTGGCTACGGCAATTGAAGATAGCATCTATACTTCGCCTGGGGAGGGAGAAATACGGGTGCATGGTGCACTGTAATGGCTCCATCTGGAGTTGGTACAGGCACTTACTCTGGTGAACCAGGGCTCCCCTGCAATATGGTTGCGTTAAGCACACTAGCACCAGAATGGTTGTATTGGGTACAGCGTCTGATGGGAACACTATCCGACTAGGAGGGTGTGTTAAATATATCCCCTGGTATAGTGAATTGACTCCAGCTAAAAAGGAGAAGCATAGGAACCAGGAAAGTCTCCTGGGTACAGCATTTGGCAGTGGTACAAGAACCTCCCCTGTTAAGGTAGACCAAATAGGTTTGCCGGCAGACTGACTTAACTATGTGCAGCAAGGGGAGTGCCATTCAAAAATCCACTAGAGGGGATACAAACTCTGCAGAGGAGAGGTTCCTCACTGGACATTTGTTTTTGACCACCCAGAGAGAACCTGTATGGTGGAAGACCGCCTGATGCTCTCTTCCGAGAGAATCAGTGCAGAGGTGTCCCCCAAGACAACGGATGGTGCGGCAGGAAAAGATTCCAGCCTCATACCTGTCCTGGGAGTGACCAGAGGAGGAGCTGGACATAGTTGTGACAACCCGAGGCCATTTATGGAAACGAGTGTCTGAACGTGAGCGTTCTGTCCCCCCCCCCCCATCTGCAGAGAGGTCCATGGCAAGCACTCCAGCGACTCTATGGATTGGTAGAGTCGGGCAAGTTTCGCTATGGCTTGGGACAGGGAAGAGGCCCGTTCAGGAAGTACTGACACAGAAGGGTTGCACAGGGTGTCATGAGAGGGCCTGGGAGCTACTGCGCACAAACTGGGACAGGCTCAACACATGGCAACCCTTTATCGCAACGGGCGCACATAAATACTTGAAGGGGGGGGGGGGGCTGGGTATGGGAGTCCTGTATGAGGGCTGAGAAAGAGCAGTCAGCCAGAGGCTGTCCTACTGGATCCCGGGTGCCGAGTCCCCCCAGAGGTGCTGCAGAATCGTGCAAGAAGGTTGCAGAGGGAAAGGACCCCCCTGCTGGTAAGAAGGAGGGTCTTTCTTCAAGAAACAGAAGTTAGGTGAAAACCAGCACCAGCCCGGTTAAAGCCCACGCTTGGCTGGCATAGGTGGAGGGGCCAAAAAAAAGGAAGGGCTAACCCGGGGGATCCCATGGGGCATGGACACAGGGGAGATACTTAACATCCGGCTGCTTCAGGCGCCGCAGGGTCACCCCTTCGGCTAACTTGCGTGGGATTGCCGGCATGCCACTGCAGATGCAGTAATGAGGGACTGGGTGACCGGCAAGGTACTCGGCGTACGTGCCCGCAGGGGGTGCAACTAAAGTGGCTACCCACGATAGAGCAGGTCGAGACTTGCAGAGGAAATGAAAAAGAATAAAAAATAAAATACAAAACAGCAAGACCTGCTAAAAAACAAAACAAAAAAAACAAAAAACGGAGCAGGTCATGTCTGCCTCCTACGGACACTAGACTAAACTAGACTGATTAGCCTAGTGGCTGTGGAGAGGGTATAGCCTACCTGGGCGGAGCCAACTTTGGATATCTAGTGTCTCCTCCTAGTGGTAGCTGCCCCCCCCTCCCCCCAACGAGAAATAATCCTTACTGCTAACAAATTTAAACAGCTAAAGTTAAACCGCTTAAAGCTACTGTAAAAAGGGCAATATATGACAAAAAAGGAATTTAAAAATACAAATCTGGCATGGCCTGCAGCTGGACGGTGTGGAAGTCTCTAACAACGGCTCCTGTGGATAGGATTTAATCCTACCCTATCCACCCAATTAAAACTGCCCCACAAGCCACAAATCTGATCTCCCCTCATCATTAGACGCCGAAAGAACTAGGCGGGAAGTTTCTACCACCCAGGCAATCCAAGAAACATCTGTGGCCTAGCCGGCAGGACAGATCCCGGCCTTTTATTTCCAGCCGCGGCTGGAGCGCCGGTCCTCCACATCAAAGGCCCTCTGATTCCTCTTTGGAGCACTGAGGGGATAGATTGGAGACCAAGCTCCGCCAGGTCAGCGCTTTCCCCCTCTCTCCAACCACTCGCCAGGTCAGACGGGGAACAATTCCAAGGTGGCGGTGTGATCTTGGAGACAGAGCTCTCCTTCTCGAGCATCCTTCCACGAGAGAGTAGAGGAATTCGGTATCCGCAGACTGCCGGATCCACATTGGGGGTGAGCGATTACCAGTGGGAACCCCCTGTTGAGTGCCCTAGGCGGGACCCCTCTCCATATCCCTAGCCAGCCAGCACATTATAGGGCTTCAGCCCCTAAAGGCCTCTGCTGACCACAGCAGACTTTGCGTTAGTAGTACAAGTTAAGTTAGTACAGCAGCAACACTTCTACAGATCCTTAAAGGCACAGCCTTCATTTTTTAACTTGCCCTCTCCTGAGAAGACGAGAGCCAAACAAGAACGCCATATATCTGAGAAAAGGCACAGCCTTAATTTTTCTGAACCATCTCCTGAAAAGCTAAGAAATGGATGTATAATATCACACCGACCTGGAGGGGAAGATAACAACCCGTTTCATGTATACCCTCTAAAATAGCGCTACCCGGGGGCGCATGCACGGAATTCATGAGGGAAGATTTGCACTGAGTGAGCTCCATACCCGCCACTGCTGAAGAGCTATGTAGCACTGCTCAGCAGCTCCTTGAGCATTGACCAGAGCTTCCAGCTTACAGAGACGATGACTAAAACCAAGAGATCGGGTGACCCGCCGACTACCCAGCCTCTATCTCAGTCAATTCCGCCCATAATCTCCTCTCGGGCTGCTTCCAAAATGGCGGCCCCAACCGCCCCGGACACTAATCTGGACTCTAATCAGGGTATACCGGGAAACTCAATCACCAGTCCCAGTCTCCCCTCCTGTATCTCCACCGAGAGACCTCTTTCAAAATATCAGACACATGTTCCGGGACGAACTAGCCCAAGCGGTAACTGAGTTCTCCCGCCAAATTCGCGATCTAGGCCAACGTGTAGCCGATGTTTAAAGCAAAGGCCAAAAGCATGTTTGACGCCATAGCGGCGGATCGGCATGATATTCAAACCCACGCAGCGCAAATAGATGCCTTGGAGCTTAAATTGGAAGATTTACAAAACCGTCCAGAAGGGCAAACCTTCGTATCTGAGGGTACCTGAGATTCTCTCTTCATTGCATGAAACTGCGTCAGAGCTCTTGAAGACCCTGCTGCCCCAACAGGACTATTCACTGTTCCATATTGACAGAATACTCAGGGCCCTGGGCTCTCTGAAGAATCCGGACACCCACAGGGACATTATGCTGACATTTATCCCTCAATCTTCTGTTTTAATTAACCACACATTCATTGGTGGTAGTGGTGCCGACAGCTTCAGAGCCCGCTCATTTAATTAGGCTCAGCGGCGGCTGTGTCATAGGAGGGAGGGACTCCCTCCTTCTCCACTTACTCTGGCCACAAAACAATAGTGTGCACGCCGGGCGCCATGTTATCTCATAAGAGAAGAATTAAAATCCTGTTACCGAATCGATATTGGTATAAAAGTATCGGTTGTGTATTGACATTTCGATACCAGAGACAACCCTAGTATGAGGTACTACTACCCCCAAGCCAGAGTGCATCCTGAACTACAATACAAACATGGGAGGAGCTGATCTTTCAGATTTTAATGCCGTACAGTCCCATTTGGAAAGCTAAGTTGTTGTACAAAAAGCTGGTCGTGCACATTCTACTGATGACGCTGTACAATGCCAGATGGGAACATTCCTTCAGTTTCAAGAGGTGGTGATCAAGACCCTACTTTTGAAAAACCAGGAAGGGTAGGTACTTTTGAAACTTGTGGTGCCCTTGTTGTACCAGGGCAACAGTTCTCTTTTGAAGGCCTCCAAACAACAAGAAAGGGAAAGGCAGTAAAAAGATTGTGTGTGTGTGTGTGTGTGTGTGTGTGTGTGTGTCCCCATCCTGAAAGGAGATTCAAAAGAACACCTTTATGACTGTGAAGCCTTCCCTGAAAAACCTGGCTTCTGCAGGATTGCATCAAAGTGTACCGCACGTCCATTGATTATTAATTCTATCCTTTTTATATACCCTGTAATTTTACTTCTTCATTACACTCTAATATATACTGTACAGTTTACGTTTTCATCATGCACTACACATTAATTTCTGTAAAACACCAGTGGAATGCAACTGCTCACACCACGCATTGAAAATTTACACTTTTTAGGCCCCTTTCAGACGAGCAAGTGTCAGGCTTTGAACTCTAAGCGCAGCACCCGTCCTGAACTTCCAGTACTGCTGGGGTTGTATAGCTGTTCTTGACTGCGGAGCTCTTGGACATAGTCTCGGCAGAAACAAATCGGTATGCCACTCAATTTATAGTGCCAACCCGGGAAGCTATTATGCCCAGCCTTTCTGGTGGAAACCTGTCCAAGTTTTCGAATGAAAAATTCTTCTGGGCCTTTTCCTCAACATAGGTCTAACCAAAAAGCATGAATTGTGGTCATATTGGTCCACGAACCCAATTCATCACATGCCCATGGACATGATTTGAGACCATCCTGCGTTTCCTGCACTTTAGCGACAACACCACCTCCCGTCCCAGAGGCCACCCAGCTTTTGACTGGCTCCACAAAATTCGGCCCCTCATAGACCACTTCAACCAGAAATTTGCAGATTTGTATACCCCTGAGCAAAACCTCTGCGTAGACGAGTCCCTAATACATTTTACCGGGCGCCTTGGCTTCAAACAAGGGCCACAGGCTATACGCACAAATTTCGTGTCTGAGGGAAAAATCAGACCCTGGAGCCGGTCGGTTGCTCTGACTACCTGGGGAGCAGTGGGAAGAGAGTCTGGGACTTGGTGTCACCCTTATTTGGCAAGGGGTACCATCTTTATGTGGACAATTTCTACAAAAGTGTGGCCCTCTTCAGGCATTTGTTTCTAGTCGCGCGGGCTTCCCCCAACAGCTCATTACCACCCGTCTTGCAAGGGGGGGGGGGGGAAGAGGGCTGCCTTGTGTAACCAAGAACTGCTCACGGTGAAATGGAGAGACAAGCGTGACGTTTACATGCTCTCCTCCATTCACGCAGACACGACAATCCAAATTGAGCGAGCAACCCGTGTCATTGAAAAGCCCCTCTCAGTCTACGACTAACCTTCACATGGGAGGGGTGGACTTCAATGACCAGATGTTGTCTCCATATTTAGTTTCCCGACGCACCAGACGCTGGTATAAGGTATAATTTAATTCAATTGGCTCTGTATAATTTTGTTCTCTACAGTAAGGCTGGGAGAACAGGATCCTTCCTCAAATTTCAGGAAGAGATCATCGAGAACCTCCTGTACCCAGGAGGTTCCGTGGCCCCATCCACCAGTGTAGTTAGCCGTCTACACGAGCGACATTTCCCCAATGTCGTTGCTGGTACCTCAACCCAACCGTCACTCCGAAAAAGATGTAGCAGGAGTGGAATAAGGCGTGACACCCGCTATTTCTGTCCTGACTGCCCTGACCACCCTGCCCTATGCTTAGGGGAGTGTTTCCGGAAGTACCACACACAGGTACACCTAGCATAGGGATCACGTCTCACCAGGACAGGCACACAGGGCTATTAGCGCCCATTCACACACAGAGCTCCTGCAAACCTCTCCTTTCACCTGGGACAAAGTGCATAATGCACTTCGCCACATCTTTGGGCGCTTTGCACATTGTCCCATGGGGAAGGAGAGGTTTGTCCTATAAAGGTTAAAAAAAAATAATAATAAATAAATACTAAAAATTTTTTTGTTTACTGGTAACGTTCAGTTCCAAAAGTTAAATAAAGTTTATATGTTCTGTTCAAAGGTTATTATAAAGTATATAAAATTATTGCGTTGCGGCCTGATACGTTTGCCGAGGCATATGAGCTGAGGAGGTGGCGGTGTTCAGATGCTTTGGCAAACACTGGGGGTATGGGCTACGTGGGTATGGATGTTGGGCGGAGCTCCTATGTCCTGGCAGACGCCTTTCCCCTCCATTTTTTTATTTTTTTGGCAGAGATTTTTTCATCCACATTGATCGATGCGCATGAAGAAATCTGTGCCGTTTAATTTTTTTTTCTTTCAGCCCAGAGGCTGAACGGAAAAATAAAATCTCATTACCTGTATACTCAATATAAGGAGAATAGCAGAAACTCCTAATGCTGGCCATACATGTAATGACTGCGGAGACCCTCAAATGCCAGGGCAGTACAAACACCCCACAAATGACCCCATTTTGGAAAGAAGACACCCCAAGGTATTCGCTGAGGGGCATATTGAGTCCATGAAAGATTGAAATTTTTGTCCCAAGTTAGCGGCACGTGAGACTTTGTGAGAAAAAACAAAAAATCAATTTCCACTAACTTATGCCCAAAAAAAATAAAAATTCTATGAACTCGCCAGGCCCATCATTAAATACCTTGGGGTGTCTTCTTTCCAAAGTGGGGTCACATGTGGGGTATTTATACTGCCATGGCTTTTTAGGGGCCCTAAAGCGTGAGAATAAGTCTGGGATCCGAATGTCTAAAAATGCCCTCCTAAAAGGAATTTGGGCACCTTTGCGCATCTAGGCTGCAAAAAAGTGTCACACATGTGGTATCGCCGTACTCAGGAGAAGTTGGGGAATGTGTTTTGGGGTGTCATTTTACATATACCCATGCTGGCTGAGATAAATATCTTGGTCAAATGCCAACTTTGTATAAAAAAATGGGAAAAGTTGTCTGTTTCACGAGATATTTATCTCACCCAGCATGGGTATATGTAAAATGACACCCCAAAACACATTCCCCAACTTCTCCTGAGTACGGCGATACCACATGTCACACTTTTTTGCTGCCTAGGTGTGCAAATGGGCTCACATTCCAAAGAGCACCTTTCGTATTTCACAGGGCATTTTTTATAGATTTTGATTTCAAACTACTTCTCACGCATATGGGCCCCTAAAATGCCAGGGCAGTATAACTACCCCACAAGTGACCCCCATTTTGGAAAGAAGACACACCAAGGTATTCTGTGAGGGGCATGGCAAGTTCCTAGAATGTTTTTATTTTTTGTCACACGTTAGCGGAAAATGATTGTAAGAAAAAAAAAACACACACAAGTCTTATATTCCACTAACGTGCAACAAAAAATGAAAAATTCTAGGAACTCTCCATGCCCCTCACAGAATACCTTGGGGTGTCTTCTTTCCAAAATGGGGTCACTTGTGGGGTAGTTATACTGCCCTGGCATTTTAGGGGCCCAAATGCGTGTGAAGTAGTTTGCAATCAAAATGTGTAAAAAAAATGGCCGGTGAAATCCGAAAGGTGCTCTTTGCAATGTTTGCCCCTTTGCCCACCTAGGCTGCAAAAAAGTGTCACACGTGGTATCGCCGTACTTAGGAGAAGTTGGGGAATGTGTCTTGGCGTGTCATTTTACATATACCCATGCTGGGTGAGATAAATATCTTGGTCAAATGCCAACTTTGTATAAAAAAATGGGAAAAGTTGTCTGTTGCCGAGATATTTATCTCACACAGCATGCGTATATGTAAAAAGACACCCCAAAACACATTCCCCAACTTCTCTTGAGTACGGCGATACCAGATGTGTGACAGATTTTGATTTCAAACTACTTCCCACACGTTTGGGCCCCTAAAATGCCAGGGCAGTGTAACTACCCCACAAGTGACCCCATTTTGGAAAGAAGACACCCCATGGGATTTCATGATGGGCATAGTGAGTTCATGGAAGTTTTTATTTTTTGGCACAAGTTAGTGGAATATGAGACTTTGTAAGAAAAAAAAATCAAATCATAATTTTCCTCTAACTTGTGACAAAAAATAAAAAGGTCTATGAACTCACTATGCCCATCAGCGAATACCCTAGGGTGTCTACTTTCTGAAATGGGTTCATTTGTGGGGGGTTTCTACTGTCTGGGCATTGTAGAACCTCAGGAAACATGACAGGTGCTCAGAAAGTCAGAGCTACTTCAAAAAGTGGAAATTCACATTTTTGTACCATAGTTTGTAAACACTAACTTTTACCCAAACATTTTTTTTAATCAAAGACATGTAGAACAATAAATTTTGCGAAAGGTTTATATATGGATGTCGTTGAAAGTGAAAAATTACATTTTTTTTCAAAAAAATTGTTAAATTTCTCATTAAAAAATTTGAGTTTTTCAAATAAGTATATGAAAATGTGATACAAAAGGTAACATATTGTAATGACATGCAATGCCGTATACATTATCGAGTAATCTCCAGACAAAGCAGGTAACAAGGTACAGCTTTCCACACGTAAAGGCAGCAAGAACAACATGTGGCAACACATGAGTAAGAGAATCACATTGTTTACATAAAGCAGAAAAGGCTATAAGAATCTAAGCCTAGTAAGACATGTACATAACACAAAAAAACACAAAGGCGGGGACATAACAGCAGATCACAGACAAAGAGGAAAGGTACAGGGGAAGGAGAGGGTAGGGGAGTGCGGGATTATAGACGGGCATTACGAAACTCATCTGATCCATGGAAAGTTCCCCAAGGGGCCCAGGTTTGAACGAATCGAGAGGTGTCCTGATGAGAGACGCAGATGAGATCCTCCATCCGCTGATGTAGGGCAATTTCTTCAAACCATTCCTCCGGGGAGGGAGGCGTAGGTGATTTCCAATGGCGAGGGATGACCGTTTTTTGCAGCCTGTAACATATACTTAAGGAGCGAAACCTTGAAAGCAGGGATAGTCAGATCAAAGATAAACAACAAAAGTGCTTCAGGAGCGTTGGGAATGGGTATTCCCGTCACTGCCCGCACAATGCGATGTACAAAGTTCCAGTAAGGCCGCAGGACTGGTGCAATGCCACCAAATGTGTAACAAGGTGCCTTCGTCGGTACCGCACCTCCAGCAGCAATCCAAAACAGATGGAAACCATCTGTGGAGCACAGACGACACTCTATACCACCTGAAGAGGACTTTATAGTTCGTCTCCTGCGCCTTAGTGGAAATTACCGCTTTATGAGAGAGAAGAAAAGCCCGTTTCCATTGAGATGGGGTGAGGTCACTCCCTAGGTCACGATTCCAGGCGTGGCAGAAGGAGGGAAGCTGGTCAGAGGTCTGGAGAGCAAGCAAGTTGTCAATTGTGGAAATGTCCCTGAGGACAGCAGAGGGGGCAAGACACATTTGTTCAAACACCGTAAGGCTCCTGCGTAAGGTGTGGGTGGCACGTATAGAGGAGTAAAAATGTTGGAGTTGTACATATTCAAAGTTATGCCTGGGGCGTATTAGAGAGGGCTCCATCAATTGGTTTAAGTGTTTCAATCCCGTGGTAGTGAGGACATCGCAGAACCGAAGGGGGCACAATTTAGTACCAGTAAGGAAGGGTTTCGAGGATTGTCCGGGGCGAAATTCCGGGTTATAAGTAATCGGCGTTAGAGGGCCACACGTATCAATGTCGAATGTACGCCGGTTAATGGATGTAATTTTAAAACCCGGCTTGCCCGCTAACCAGGGAAGGACCGTGAGCGCGCATGAGGAAGAGGAGCGTGCAATATGGACCCACATTTTACTGGAATCTGAACGCAGCATATCCAAAAGTCTGGCGTATACCGCGGAAAAGTGATATAGCTTACAATCTGGCAAACCAACACCCCTCAAGTTCTTTTAGACCGGGTCAGAACCTCCTATTTAATCCGCGGCTTACCCGGGGCCCACACTAAACGCGTGAAACGGCGTCTGAGTTGTGACCAAAAATTGAGCGGTAATCGGATGGGTATGGTTTGCAAGAGGTAAAGCAGCTTGGGGATTAGGTTCATTTTCAAAATGCTGACCCTGCCGAACCAAGAAAAGTCTCGGCGGTGCCAAGCATCTAGGTCCTTCTGAAAACTTCGCAGAAGTGGGGCAAAGTTCAACTTAAAAAGGGCGGGCAGCTCCGCCGAGATTTTAACCCCAAGATATTTAATCCCCGCCGATGGCCACTTGAATGGGAACGTAGATTTAAGCGATGTGACTAGTGTTTGAGGTAAGGATACATTCAGTGCCTCTGATTTGGTAATGTTAAAATCGTTAAATTTCGATTAATAACAAAAAAGTAAAAATGTCAGCAGCAATGAAATACCACCAAATGAAAGCTCTATTAGTGAGAAGAAAAGGAGGTAAAATTCATTTGGGTGGTAAGTTGCATGACCGAGCAATAAATGGTGAAAGTAGTGTAGTGCAGAAGTGTAAAAAGTGGCCTGGTCATTAAGTGTGTTTCAGCTTAGGGGGGTTGAAGTGGTTAAGTGCTGATAACTTTAAAACGTTTTGACTTATCCAGGCCATTCTAAGGCTACTTTCACACTAGCGTTCGGGCGGATCCGTTCTGAACGGATCCGCTCATATTAATGCAGACGGAGGCTCCGTTCAGTACGGATCCGTCTGCATTAATAACTTTAAAAAAATTCGCAAGTGCGCAAGTAGCCTGCGCGGATCCGTTCAGACTTTCAATGTAAAGTCAATGGGGGACAGATCCGCTTGAAGATTGAGCCATATGGTGACATCTTCAAGCGGATCTGTTCCCATTGACTTACATTGTAAGTCTGAACGAATCCGCACGGCCAGGCGGACACCCGAACGCTGCAAGCAGCGTTCAGCTGTCCGCCTGTCCGTGCGGAGGCGAGCGGAGCGGAGGCTGAACGCCGCCAGACTGATGCAGTCTGAGCGGATCCGCTCCATTCAGACTGCATCAGGGCTGGACGGCTGCGTTCGGGTCCGCTCGTGAGCCCCTTCAAACGGAGCTCACGAACGGACCAGCGAACGCTAGTGTGAAAGCAGCCTAAGATTGTTTTTTTTTGTCACATTGTACTTCATGACACTGGTAAAATGAAGTAAAAAAATAAAACCCACCAATTTTACCAAAAATTTGAAAAAAATTGCAACTTTCCAAGTTTCAATTTCTCTACTTGTCTAATACATAGTAATAACTAATGTTTGGAGGTATTACTTTACATTCCCCATATGTCTACTTCATGTTTGCATCTTTTGGGGATGTTACAAGGCTTAGAAGTTTGGAAGCAAATCTTGAATTTTTTTTCTGAAATTTTCAAAAACCCAATTTTTAGGGACCAGTTCAGGTCTGAAGTCACTTTGTGAGGCTTATATAATAGAAACCACCCCAAAATGATGCCATTCTAGAAACTACACCCCTCGAGGTATTTAAAACTGATTTTACAAACTTTTTTTAACCCTTTTAGGTGTTCCACAAGAATTAATGGAAAATAGAGATACAATTCAAAATTTCATTTTTTTTTTTTTTGCAGATTTTCCATTTTTTTTATATATATTTTTTTCAGTTACAAAGCAAGGGTTAACATGCTGGACCATGTCCCATTTGAAGCCCCCCTACTGCACCCCTAGAGTAGAAACCCCCCAAAAAGTGACCCCATTTTAGAAACTACGGGATAGTTTTTTTGGTACTAGTTTAGGGTGCAATGATTTTTGGTTGCTCTATAGAACACTTTTTGTGAGGCACGATATAACCAGAAATAGCTTTTTTGGCACCGTTTTTATTTTTTGTTATTTACAACATTTATCTGACAGGTTAGATCATGTGGCATTTTTATAGACCAGGTTGTCACGGATGCGGCGATAACGAATATGTAAACTTTTTTATTTTATTTAGTTTTAATTAGTTTGTTTTATTTTTTAGTTTTACACAAAATAAAAATCATGTTTTAGTGTCTCTCTATAGTCTGAGAGCCATATTTTTTTTCAGTTTTTGGGCGATTTTATCTTGGGGTAGGGTCTCATTTTTTGTGGGATGAGATGATTGTTTTATTGGCACTATTTTGGGGTGCGTGTGACTTTTTGATCACTTGCTATTACACTTTTTGTGATGTAAGGTGACAAATGGTTTATTTAGCACAGTTTTTTATTTTTTATTCTTTACGGTGTTCATCTGAGACGGTTAGGCCATGTGATATAGAGCTGGTCGATACGGACGCAGCGATACCTAATATGTATCCTCCCCCCCCCCCCCCCTCATATTTTTTTCCCAATTTCTTTTTTTCTTTTTACTTTATTTGGGGAAATGACTTTTGTTTATTTTTATTTGAAACGTTAAATTTGGGGGGGGGAAACTTTTTTTTTATCATCCCACTTTGGGACTTGAACTTTTGGAGGTCTAATCCTTTGCAATGCATTCCAATACTTCTGTATTGGAATGCATTGGCTGTGTATTACTCATACAGATTCCGGGGCCTGTGAGATCCAGGGGGCTGGATCTCACGGGCTCGTCACTGGAAAGCAGCGCGATGCCTTCTTTGGACATTGCGCTGCCTTCCATGCCATTGAGTACCCCCCACAGCCGCATGGGGACCTGATGGCACCGCCACACGCCACCACCGCAAAAGATAAAAGCCACAAACTGCAAGTCCGAATTGCCGGGCATTTAGCCGAAGTGCCTGCTCAATGATTTGAGCAGGCACCAGCTTCCAACACCGCCCGCTGCGCGGCGGTGATCGGAAATACACAGGGCGTGTCCTTAAGTACCAGGGCATAAGGGCGTACAGCCCTATGTCCTGAAGAGGTTACAGGCTGTATGTGTGTGTGTGTGTGTGTGTGTGTGTGTATGTATTTTTTTTTTTTCAATTGGGCTTTATCAACAGTACAGAATCCCTTTTTTATATACAGAGCTAACATGCTATACTAGATGCCTGTGGATTTTTTGTCTTTTCTGTCATCTGTGGAGCAGAAGGACTTGTCTCTGCTCTGTGACATTGTAAATACTCATTAAAAGAGGGATGTGGGCCCAATCTCGGACAACCAATAAGTCCTTGCACAGATTCCTACCCTATCCCCTAGCGAAGCGGCTAGACTGTCTCCACTCTATATGACACATAGGGTATATAGATCTCCAATCTTCTTATGGAAGGTCTGACTCCAAGTGTCCGAAATGTGGGGAAGAAGAGGCAGGATTGCTCTATTTGCTGTGGAATTGCAGTGCGCTACATGGTTATGGACGGTTATAATCAATTAACCTCTTCAGGACATAGGGCGTACAGGTACGCCCTTATGTCCTGGTACTTAAGGACACAGGGCGTACCTGTACGCCTGTTTATTTCCAACCACCGCCACGCAGGGGGCGGTGATCAGAAGCCGGGGCCTGCTCAAATCATTGAGCAGGCACTTCGGCTAAATGCAGACCTGCAGTTTCAGCAATTCAATGTTGCGGTGGCGGCTCCATCGGGTCCCCATGCAGCTGTGAGGGGGACCCGATGGCAGGGAAGGCATCGCGCTGCCTTCCTGTGACATGCCTGTGGGATCCAGCCCCCTGGATCTCTCAGGCCCCGGAATCTGTATGAGTAATACAGTATTACTCATACAGCCAATGCATTCCAATACAGGAGTATTGCAAAGGATTAGACCCCCAAAAGTTCAAGTCCCAAAGTGGGACAAAAAAATGAAACTTAATTTTTTGGGGGAAAACTTTAAGTAAAAATAAACAAATGTAAATTTCCCCAAATAAAGTTAAAGAGGGAAGAGGGAAAGGCGGGGAGTATACATTTTGGGTATCGCCGTGTTCGTATCGACCGGCTCTATAAACATATCACATGACCTAACCCCTCAGATGAACACCATAAAAAATAAAAACTGTGCTAACGAAATCATTTTTTTGTCAACTTACATCACAAAAAGTACAACAGCAAGCGATCAAAAAGGAGTTTGCCCACCAAAATAGTGCCAATCTAACCGTCACCTCATCCCGCAATAAATAAGCCACTACCTGAGACAATCGCCCAAAAAATAAAAAAAACTATGGCTCGGAATATGCAGACATTAAAACATCATTATTATTTTTTTGTTTCAAAAATATTATTGTGTAAAACTGAAGTATACATATTGGGTATCGCCGCGTCCGTATCGACCGGCTCTATAAATATGTCACATGACCTAACCCCTCAGATGAACACCGTAAAAAAATGTTAAATAACTGCTAAATAAACCATTTTTTGTTACCTTACATCACAAAAAGTGTAATAGCAAGCAATCAAAAAGTCACACGTACCCCAAAATAGTGCCAATAAAACCGTCATCTCATCCCGCAAAAATCATACCCTACCCAAGGTAATCGCCCAAAAACTGAAACAATTATGGCTCTCAGATTATGGAAACCCTAAAACATGATTATTATTTTTTTGCTTCAAAAAAGAAATCATTGTGTAAAACTTTAATTTAAAAAAGTATACATATTGGGTATCGCCGCGTCCGTGACAACCTGGTCTACCAAAATTCCACATGATCTAACCTGTCAGATGAATGTTGTAAAGAGCTGTTTTGGCACCTTTTTATTTTTTGCTATTTCTTGTTATCTTGCCTCACAAAAAGTGTAATATAGAGCAACCAAAAATAATTGTTCTCTAAACTAGTACCCAAAAAACTTCCACCCTATCCCGTAGTTTCTAAAATGGGGTCACTTTTTTGGGGGTTTCTACTCTAGGGGTGCATCAGGGGGGCTTCAAATGGGACATGGTGCAAAAAAAAAAACAGTCCAGCAAAATCTGCCTTACAAAAACCGTATGGCTTTCTTTTCCTTCTGCGCCCTGCCGTGTGCCGTACAGCTGTTTACCACCACATATGGGGTGTTTTTGTAAACTACAGAATCGGGGCCAAAAATATTGAGTCTGGCTGTTAACCCTTGCTTTGTAACTGAAAAAAATGTTAAAATGGAAAATCTGCCAAAAAAGTGAAATTTTGAAATTATATCTCTATTTTACATGAATTCTAAAGGGTTAACAAAGTTTGTATAATCAGTTTTGAATACCTTGAGGGGTGTAGTTTCTATAATGGGGTCATTTTGGGGTGGTTTCTATTATATAAGCCTCACAAAGTGACTTTAGACCTGAACTGGTCCCTAAAAATTTAGTTTTTGAAAATTTCTGAAAAATTTCAAGATTTGCTTCCAAACTTCTAAGCCTTGTAACATTCCCAAAATGATGCAAACATGAAGTAGACATATGGGGGAATGTAACATAATAACTATGTTTGGAGGTATTACTATGTATTATAGAAGTAGAGAAATTGAAAAAGAAAATTCACCTTTTTGGTGAAATTTGTATTTTTTTTTTATAAGATAATTATAAACTGGATCCTGTGTTTTGCTTGCTTAGTATGTTAGATTCGGATAACTTGTCACCAAATGTTACAATTGGAATCAACAGAATTTTATATCGGGCACGCAAAACCCTAGCTGCTAAATGGATACAGCCGCTTCCCCCATGCATATCGAAATTCATTACCAGAATGAATACAGTCATAAGATTGGAAAGAGGAGTATACGTGAAGCGTAATTGTATGACGAAATTTGATACCTTTTTTGGGGCCCCTTGATTGACAGATCTGGATTTTGTAGTACATGGATAACTTTTGCAAAAGGCTAACCCGGGAGGGGAGAGATTTGGCTGATTGTGTTTATTTAGGGTCCATTCACACGTCCTGTTTTTTTTTCATCCTCGAAAACGGTCTGTTTTTTGCTGATCCGTTGTTCCTGAAAATGTTTCCGTATGTCATCCGTTTTTTGCGGATCCGCAAAAAACGGGAACATGTATACATTTCAATAATAAAATAAAGTTGTTTTGGATTTCTTTGAAAAAAAATTGAAAAAAATAAATAAAAATAAAAAATTGTTATGTGTTTCCAGGAACGGAATCCGCAAAAAACGGATGACATACGGAATGACATCCGAATGTCATCCGTTTTTTGCGGATCCATTGACTTTGTATTGTACCAGGATCCGATTTTTCAGGACAAGAATAGGACATGTTTTATATTTAATCGGACATGCGGAACGGAACAACGGAAACGGACAGCACACATTGTGCTGTCCGATTTTTTTCCAGGACCCATTGAAAATGAATGGGTCCAGATCTGGTCCTGATCTGTTCCTGAAAAAAACGGAACAGATCAGGAAAGAAAAAACGACCGTGTGAATGGACCCTTAAGCTTAGTGTTCTGAAGCTTTATAGTGCATAGGTGATGTCATGGTCTGTTACTAAAACAAATAAGTCTTACACTTGTTTATGCTTATCTACTCACAACAAAGTCTCACAGTGGGTGGGTTGGGGGGAGGGGAGTTTGGTTGTTGGGATCTTTATGTTAGGGATTCTGTTTATTGACTATCCTGTTTTGTACAATGAGTATTTTTGCACTATGTTGAACATAATATGACACAAGAATTTAGTAAAATGATAGTTTTATTTTTGCAAAATAATAAAAATGTATCTGATTTAAAAATAAAAAATAAAAAATTGAAGCTCGATCCTAATCTTACTGATAAGAATGTGGCTTAAATAACGGGTTATGACCTCTTAGTTTAGAGATGAGGGTTATTAGGCTACCTTCACTCTCGTGTTTTGGGCGGATCTTTCATGGACCTGCAAAAACTGATCCGTTAAACTAATACAACCGCATGCATCCATCATGAACGGATCCATTTGTATTATCTGTAACATATCCAAGACAGTTTAGTTAGAAGGATCCGTTTTCTATTGTGTTGGAGAAAACAGATCTGTCCCCATTGACTTACATTGTTTAGAAGGATCCGTTTTCTATTGTGTTGGAGAAAACAGATCTGTCCCCATTGACTTACATTGTTTAGAAGGATCCGTTTTCTATTGTGTTGGAGAAAACAGATCTGTCCCCATTGACTTACTTTGTGTGCCAGGACCAATCAGTTTGGCTCAGTTTCGTACATTGGACAGCAAAACGCTGCAGGCAGCATTTTGGTGTCCACCTCCAGAGTGGAATGGAGACTGATCGTAGGCAAATTGATGCATTCTGAGCAGATCCTTTTCTATTCAGAATGCATTAGGGCAAAACTGATCCGTTTGGACCGCTTGTGAGAGCCCATGACTGATCTCGCCAACGGAAAGCCAAAATGCCAGTGTGAAAGTAGCCTTAAATGAAGTTAAAGTACTTGTCACACAGTTAGAAAAACGGTTAACCCTTTCTGACTCAACAGCTCAGTATTTTTAATAAAAGCCAATTGAAAATATGATTTTTAGCCAAAAATAAGTTAATTGCAATCATAAAAAAATGAAAAATTAAAATTGGACTACAAAGGTGTACATAGCCTTTAAGGATAACATCATAGTTTCTTCAAATGCAACATGGCACCTGAACACCATTCCAGTGAAATCTGCTCTCCCAAAAACCATTTGAGCAGTTTCCTTCCTGAACACTTGTGTGACTATACAGCAGTTCACGATCATATAAGGAGAGTTTCTGAAAACTGTAGAATCAAGGTAATCAATATTGAGGTTTGTTTTAATGTGGAACGTCTTAAAAATGTTTACATTTCACTTCCGGTTTGCTTTAATTCCTGTGGAACACCTAAAGGGTTCATAAAGTTTCTAAACTATGGAGACCTTTGTGCTTTAAAACAGCAATAAACCCAAATTTTACTGTAATGGAACACAACAAAATTGAACTTGTTTGTTTATTGGTATTTGCTTTGCTTCACATGCACTCAGAAATGCTCTTCCATGAGTTTCACTCGTTGTCATCTCTCCTCAGGCAGCGTGGTCGTTCCTGTTATATACATGCACCAGCATAGCTTTGCTGACCCGCCCCCACATCCTGTTACATAGCACAGTTTTCCTTTACACCAGTTTTCATAAATCTCCCTCACAGAGTGGGAGTTTATGTATATGCAGTGGCCCGATGGGGGAGAGGGGGAGCTTCCTCCTCCAGGTCCCTAAGGCCTGCGGCATGGAAGGGTTTAAACGTCTGA
Organism: Bufo gargarizans; assembly: GCF_014858855.1. Classification (NCBI taxonomy): domain Eukaryota; kingdom Metazoa; phylum Chordata; class Amphibia; order Anura; family Bufonidae; genus Bufo; species Bufo gargarizans. The sequence continues at coordinate 392,853,806 of NC_058082.1, read as the reverse complement.
GTCGTTGTATGGCTACCGCTCTGGTATCCTGAACTGGCAGGTGTGCTGTCTTTCTCCCACCCCTATTCAGGAAGGCAGAGTGTCGGCTGTAACATACAGCTGACACTCTGCTTTAAACAGCCATGTAACCCCTGCCATAACATGGTCCTTAAGGACCACTGTATTGGAGGGGATAACCATCTGGCCGCTGCTCTGCCGTGGCAGTGGCCCGATGCTTGAAGGGGGGGGGGGGGGGTGTCTTTAGAGATGAACTGATCTTCAGCGCCACTCGTCATTAAAGATCGAAGTGTTTCTTTTCCAAGGTAATACAGCAATCTGGTTGAATAACATAAGAAACCTTAAACATACCTCGGTTTTAAATAATTTTGTGTATCTTCTTCCACATCTCGTCCCTGTTTCACCAGGAGTGACCTATCGGTACTCTATAAAAATATAAATGTAATAAACCTTTTTTCATAGTTTCGTACTAAAATTATCCCCACTTATTTCAGGAATGCACCATATAAAGAGTAATCAAGAAGATAATTTTTCAATTTTTATTGTAGTGTTGTAGACAAATATTAATAGTGGTAATCAGCTCACATCATAGTTTGTGTAAGGAAAAAGGTAAGTCCATCTTCCCTCAGCCGCAGCCAGAGAACGACCGAAATGCTACCATCTTGATTGAAATCCTGAGCAACTCCTCCCGCCCTGCTCAGTGTGTCCGTCCTTTATTGACTAAACAAAAGGTGTAAAAGGGCCGGCCCAAGACAAGGATACAGGAAGTGATGACATACAGAAAACATAGCCAGCTAACAAACACATGTATACAATACCACTGGAGATAACTTTATCCAGCCTTGCTCAGTGATCAATGCCAGATAGTTACTATGATCCACATGCATGTTTATTTACAGGACAGCGTCATTATCTATAGCGGCTGATCATGCGCACTAGAGACAACAAGCGCACGTTCCCTTACAGGACATACACAGGAAGATATCCACTCCAATGGTTTACCCTGACACTGAGAGACATGATGACAATACACAATATATTAAATACACATCCTAAAGTAAAATGTCCATATAATAAAATTTCCACAACAGTAGAAATAACCATTATATGTAACTGCAAGTAACCCCATTCCACCCATTTAGGACCAATAAGTATAAATTAATAATATATAGAAATATATAGCAGCAATGCATCCTTTATTCATTCTCTCCAGAATTTAAAACACTCGGGTTCAGCTTAAAAATTCCAAAAGCTGGACTAGAGGCTTGGATACAGGAGCGGCTGTAGATGTAATAATGTTCTAGGACTTGCAAAAGCATTTGATACTGTCTGTCAGATACGTTTAATTTAGTTTGTATCTGATCACATCATAAACCTAAAGGCATAGAACCTTTGGATATGTGGAAAGATTAATATACATGTATTTAGTCTTGAGAGGAGACGTCATTGACCCTAATGGAGACGGGGGCGGAGCTCTAGTGCAGTGCGCAGAGAGGCAGCCGGACTAAAGTCGGACATGCAGTACTTTTAGTCCGGCCTCTCGCCGTGCTGCTTTGGAGCTCCGCCGCCAGTGCTCCAGACAAAAAAAAAATAAAATACCTAGTAGCCATTGGCTCCTGAACTGAAAAATTTAGGAGCCAAATCGAAACCGAATAAAAAATTTTGTATCGTGACAACGCTACGCCGATCAGATCAGCGTAGGGTTGTTTTGGTACCAAAATTTTGATTTGATTTGATTTCAACACCAAAAAAAAGCCGCGTGCATTTCACATTTTATGAAACGTTTGGTCCATAATGGAACAGTCCTATCCTATTTTTGGGGTGACAAGGTGACTAAAAAATGGCAAATGCTCACCACATAGGGGAGATTTTTTAATAATGTAATAGTTTGGACAGCGCTATTTAATGTTTGTTTATTTATTGTTTATTTTATATGTAAAATTGGGAAAGGGGGGATTTAAACTTAATATTTTAGGGTACTTTCACACTAGCTTTTTTTCTTTTCCGGCATAGAGTTCCGTCCTAGGGGCTCTATACCAGAAAAGAACTGATCAGGCATATCCCCATGCATTCTGAATGGAGAGCAATCCGTTCAGGATGTCTTCAGTTCAGTCATTTTGACTGATCAGGCAAAAGATAAAACCGTAGCATGCTACGGATTTATCTCAGGCGGAAAAAAAAAAAAGAAGATTTGCCTTATTTTTCCCCATAGGAATGTATTAGTGCCAGATCCGGCATTCAAAATACCGGAATGCACCCGCACTAAATCCAGACCCATTCACTTCTATGGGGCTGTGCACATGAGCGGTGATTTTCACGCATCACTTGTGCGTTACGTGAAAATCGCAGCATGCTCTATGTTGTGCGTTTTTCAACGCAAGCCCCATAGAAGTTAATGGGGCTGCGTGAAAATCGCAAGCATCCGCAAGCAAGTGCGGATGCGTTGCGATTTTCACGCATGGTTGCTAGGATGAAAGTCTATTCACTGTATTATTTTCCCTTATAACATGGTTATAAGGGAAAATAATAGCATTCAGAATACAGAATGCTTAGTAGAAGGTCAATATAATAAACATTGGTGGTGCAGTGCTCTCCCCCAACACCCCAGTATAACAAACATTGGTGGCGCAGTGGGCAGTGCCAATGAGGGTTAAAAAATTAATTAACTCACCTCCTCCAATTGATCGTCTCCTGTTCTGTTCTTTCTTCAGGACCTGTCAAAGAACCTGTGGTGACATCACTGTAATCATCACATGATCCATATGGTAATGGACCATGTGATGAGCTCACAGTGACGTCACCACAGGTCCTGAAGAAAGAACAGGAGACCGGCAGCTACACGATCAATTGGAGGAGGTGAGTTAATTTTATTTTTTTAACCCTCATTGGCACTTCCCACTGTGCCACCAACGTTTCTTATACTGGGGGGTGGGGGCGCACTGTGAAACCAACGTTTCTTATACTGGGGGCGAACTGTGCAACCAATGTTTCTTATACTGGGGGGTTGGGGCGCCCTGTGCCACCAACGTTTCTTATACTGGGGGGAGGGGGCGCACTGCGCCACCAATGAAGATAACTGACCTGTTAATACAAATACAGGAGGTGGGTGCCGGAATCAAATAGATGGCACCCGACCTCTATTGCAGCAGGAACGCTCAATGAATGTCACTATAACCTGAAGGGTTAACTCAACTGCCGCTGATCGCAGCTCCCCGTCATAGGTCGGGTGCCGGCTATTTGATTCCGGCACCCGCCTCCTGTATTTGTATTAACAGGTCAGTTATCTTCATTGGTGGCGCATTGGAGACTCCTCCACTGCGCTGCAGAGAACTATCAGCTCCTGTGCCCCGCCGCTGTATTCAACTACAGAGCTGCAGCGGCGGGTATAGTCGCTAAAGTCTTGTCGCCATTTGTAAATTCTAAGTCGCATTGGTGACCATTTTCGTCGCCATCTGGAGCCCTGTCCGCCCGCCCCTTCCCCCATTATGGTCAATGGGGACGGAGCGCAGTCCGGTGGCACGGCGAAATAGCGCCTGTTGGATCCGTCCTGCTGCTAGTGTGAAAGTAGCCTTACTCAGGAGGCTATTGCAGTAGGAACGCTCAATGAATTTTTAGATTTCAATAACCTTAATGCTCATTAAAATGTGTAGAATCCTTTTCTGCTTAGTTCACATTCTCATCCATCCTTTGGTTGAACTATGCAATGTGGCAGTAGTGCTGATGGTAATACAGATGGGAAAAAAATATTTTAGACCCGTAGCACGAGAATTGCAGACAGAATTCTGATACAGAGCTAATCAAAGGCAAATTGATCTGTTAATGTCCATATTTAACGCATGATTTGGTTCTTAGGCCTTCATTTTTTTTTTTTCCATGCAGCACCTTTCATAATATTTGCAAAAGTTGTATTTTTTTTTTTGTTGCTGTTAATTAAAAAAATATAATTTAGTATTTTATATTTTTTTCAGCGCCACAGTATGCTCAAAGAACAAGATATGAATCTTGCCATGATGGTGACATCACGAGAAGTTTTCAATACCCTTTCTCAGTTGGTCCCATGTGTTGGTTGTCGGAGAAGTGTAGAGCGTCTATTCACACAGCTTGTTGAATCTGGAAATCCTGCATTGGATCCATTGTCAGTTGGTGCGAAGGGCATTCTTACTCTTTCACACAGTTGCATGGCTGATGCAGCGAAGCTGTACACCTTGTTTTATGTTTGTGGGTAAGTTGCTTTAAGTTGTTTAGTTTAGAAAACCTATGTAAAGTATACCCATTAAGGTAGAATTCTGAGTTAGAGGTCCTTTCATCTGGCAAAAAATTGTGAACGAAGTGTCATGGTCTGTACAGTACAGCGGCGTCCGGGGATCTCGCTGCACTTGCTATTATCCCTGGGCGCCGCTCCGTTCTCCCGCTATGCCCTCCAGTATGTTCGGTCACTTGGTCATAGTAGGAGGAGACTGCCCTTGTTCTCCTGGGCGTCGTCTTCTCCCAGGCTGTAGCGCTGGCCAGTCTCAGCACAGAGCTCACAGCTGCGACTGGCCAGCTCTGTGCTGCGACTGGCCAGCGCTACAGCCCGGGAGAACAAGGGCAGTTTCCTCCTACTATGACCAAGTCCCCTAAGTCTCCACCTACTATAACCAAGTGACCAAACATACCAGAGGGCATAGCAGGAGAATGGAGTGGCGCCCAGGTATAATAGTAAATTCAGTGAGAACCCTGGGCGCCGCTGTACAGATCATGACACTTGGTTCACAATTTTTTGCCAGATGAAAGGTCCTCTTTAAGAGTGGTTTCTTTTGTTTAGGATCATCTGTAAACCATAATAGGGTGTGGGTAGAAAGCCTTGTGCTCTAGAGGAACCCCTGCATTACTCAGACAAACCATTGACCTGTGCAGTGTTTAATTTTCACTGCCAAGTTGCCTAACAGATTTAAAAGCTGGTCACTGGGGGACAAATAATTGACAAAAAAAACTTCTTTATGGGATTGCCTAAAGCAGGCAACCCTTTTAAATGACCTATTATTCTTAAAGGGATTGTTCTGAACTAGAGAAATTGTCTGCTGTTTTCTTAAAACCGTGCCAAACAGTTCCTATGGACAGGTGTGGTACTGCTTCTGGAAATAAGCAACCATTTTTTTTTCTTCTAATTTTATTAGTAAATTGTATGACATAAAAATGGGTCTCCTTTTTTTTTTTTTTTTTTTATAATATAAGCCCAAGTCTACCCATTCTAGACTGGGAACATTATTTATATAAACCGTATGAGGCAGTTTCTTAATCTACAATGAGCTACCTTACGGTGGGTTCAGACCTGAGCGTTCGCGATGGAGCGCTCTGTATGCGCGATTGTACGGGCATTTGCAATCGCACATACAGAGACAAGCGAACGTCCATTGTCGCACGTTCCCGGGAACATGCGACAAGACGCCCCAAAGAAGCTCATGTACTTTTTGGGGCGTCAGGCGTTTTACAGCGTGATCGTACACGCTGTAAAACGCTCAGTTGAGAACCATTCTCATAGGGAATCATTGGTTCTTGCCTGTTGAGCGTTTTACAGCGCGTAGGAACACGCTGTAAAACGCTCAGGTGTGAACCCAGCCTTAGACCGGGCTGTTTCCTTTTCATGATGGCCTGGTCTAAGCACTGCACAGATTCCGTGTGCAGCAGAAAATGCAGCTCTGCTCTCACAGGAGAGCTGACCTCCTGCTCTAACAGTTAGCACCCCGCCACTGCAATTTCGGGTGCCAATGTGTGTATAGGCTGGCTGGGAACTGGTGTAGTCACCAAGCCTGCCTTGAGTGGTCAATGTCACTATAGCGCTAACATTAAAATGCAATACACTGTAGGGATAGTGCATTTTATTTTAGAAGCAATCAAAAGATTGCCTTTTATAATCCCTTCAGTGGCTAAAAAGGTAAAAAAAAAATTCCAATTAAACACTTTTTTTTCCCATTTTTAAAAATACAGTTTTCAATAAAAAAAAAAAATGTGCTAAAATAAAATCGCCACATATTTGGTATCGCTGCTGTCGAGCCACACCTCGCAACCCTGTCTGACATCACTGTCACTGTACGTCGGGATCACACAGTACTGTCACTTGTTAACAAGACGTTACATTATGTCAGCTTTGGCACAGTTTTAAACAGACACCTCTTGTCCACACAGGCAGGAGGAGTAGGAGAGGGAGGCCCATGCAACCTCCGGTGTGGCACAACACTTGCTCAGTTCCTCGTTAGAAATACAGTGGGATGCGAAAGTCTGGGCAAACTTGCTAATCGTCATGATTTTCCTGTATAAATCGTTGGTTGTTACAATAAAAAATATCAGTTAAATATATCATATAGGAGACACACACAGTGATATTTGAGAAGTGAAATGAAGTTTATTGGATTTACAGAAAGTGTGCTATAATTGATTAAACAAAATTAGGCAGGTGCATAAATTTGGGCACTGTTGTCATTTTATTGATTCCAAAACCTTTAGAACTAATTATTGGAACTCAAATTGGCTTGGTAAGCTCAGTGACCCCTGACCTACATACACAGGTGAATCCAATTATGAGAGAGTATTTAAGGGGGTCAATTGTAAGTTTCCCTCCTCTTTTTTTTTAATTTTCTCTGAAGAGTAGCAACATGGGGGGGTCTCAAAACAACTCTCAAATGACCTGAAGACAAAGATTGTTCATAGGGGTGCACCGAAATTTCGGCGGCCGAAAATATCGGCCGAGAATGCACCTAGTCTGTTTCTGCCGATATTTTTACATATCGGCCGGAAATAGCGGGGAGGGACTGGGGGGAGGAGCTGGGGGCCGGTGCGTTCACTGTGCTCCGGCCCCCAGCTCCAGTAGTTATAAAATGTTGTACAATTAGTAAGCATTCTATTCATTTGGCCCCCCTCTGCAGCATTACATTTAATACAGCCACATCCTACTCACAGGGCTGTGCTGGCCGGCCGGGCAGACGAGCGGCAGCGTCACGACTGACGTCACATGCCTGCGCCGCCTCCTTCATTCAGAAAGTAGGCCGGGCACATGACGTCAGTTGTGACGCTGCCGCTCCTCTGCCCGGCCGGCCAGCATTAAGATGACAGCCCTGTGAGTATGATGTGGCTGTATTGAATGTAATACTGCAGAGGGGGCCTCATGAATAGAATGCTTATTAATTGTACAACATTTTATAACTACTGGAGCTGGGGGCTGGAGCACAGTGAACGCACCGGCCCCCAGCTCCTCCTCCCAGTCCCTCCCCGCTATTTTCTATTAATAGTACAATATGGGGGGGGGGGGGGGAACTGTGGATGGCACTGTTATGGGGTGGGTGGGGGTCTGTGGATGGCACTGTTATGGGGTGGGTGGGGGTCTGTGGATGGCACTGTTATGAGGTGGGGGGGGTCTGTGGATGGCACTGTTATGAGGTGGGGGTGTCTGTGGATGGCACTGTTATGGGGTGGGGGGTCTTTTAAAAGTATTTGGGCAAAAAGGCAGTTTCATGTGAACTGAGTATGCTGCCATATAGAGCGGCGCCTGGGGATCTCGCTGCACTTACTATTATCCCCGGGCGCCGCTCCGTTCTCACGTTATCCCCGGGCGCCGCTCCGTTCTCCCGTTATAGGCTCCGGTACCTTTGCTCCTTAAGTTATAGTAGGCGGGTCTTCCCTTGCCCTGTGGGCGTCTCCTTCTCCTAGGCTGCAGCGCTGGCCAATCGCAGCGCACAGCTCACTGCCTGGGAGAGAAAAAAACTAATTTCGTTTAAACAATTATAGCACACTTTCTGTAAATCCAATTAACTTAATTTCACTTCTCAAATATCACTGTGTGTGTCTCCTATATGATATATTTAACTGATATATTGAACTGACATTTTTTTTTTTTTTTTTATCTTAACCAACGATTTATACAGGAAAATCATGACTATTAACAAGGTTGCCCAAACTTTCGCATTCCACTGTATATAAGAAAACCGTCCAGGTAGCATGTAACATTATAGCGAGACATGGATGTAGGGATTTGTGGATCGAGACAAAAGAACAGAGCAAGGTTAAATTATATATTTATTTCCCTTTAAAGGGGTTTTACAATCGCATACAATGGGGGCGTATTGCTAGGATATGCCCCAATTGTCTGATAGCTGCGTGTCCCACCTCTGGGACCCGAACCTACAACGAGAACGGAGCAGGGAAATGAATGGAGGGAGCGCTGCACATTTCATTTCAATAGGGCCGCCAAAAATAGCAGAGCACTGGCTTGGCTATTTTCATCTACCTCATATAAATACATGGGAGCAGGAGCTGCGCGTGTGTTGTGCACTCCCATTCAATTGTATGGGAGAAGCGCTTGGTGTTTGACGGACCCCGGGAAACCCTAGGTACTCCAACCACAGATCTCCCCGCTCCGTTCTCCTTGTAAGTGATGGTCCCAGAGGTGGGACACACACCTATAAGACAATGGGGGCATATCCTAGTGATATGCCCCCGTTGTATGTGATGGGAATACCCCTTGAAAGGCACACTAGACACAACACTATATATACACACAATGGGCAATATGCAAATACAGGTGATGGTACAATCAGAATTAACATATCATTCAGTTACCGAATATGATGTAGTCATAGGTGCTGTATAGGGTTGTCACGTTACCAAAATTATTATTAAATATTGATACCATAAAAGAGTATTGATACTCTATACTATTCGCTATTGGCGAATTGCTCTTTTGTTACGGCGCTGACCACTTTTAGAGATTTATTCAGGCGTGGTGGTACGTAATAACATATTTTTTATTTTATATATTTTTAATTGGGAAAGTGGGCAGTTTAAATATTTTTGGCAGTTTTTGTCTTAACCGCCGTAAAAAGGATGGTCGCCCCTCGACAGGAGTGCCGATCCGTGGTGTTTAACTCTTTATATGCCGCGGGCAAGCGCTGACTTGTGAAGGCCCCAAGCCTGCATTGAGTAGTATTGCGTGTGCCCCTCTGGCGCAGTCTGCTGGTCAATGTCAGTATAGCACTGACATTAAAATGCAATGCACTATAGCAGGGATCAGCAACCTCTAGCACTCAAACTGTTGTGAAACTAAAACTCCCAGCATGCTCCACTCACTTCTATGGGAGTTCTGGGAATGTGCATGCTGGGAGTTGCAGTTTCACCACACCTGGAGTACTGAAGGTTGCTGACCTATAGGTATAATGCATTGCATTTAAAAATTAATCTGAATATTGTCTTATAGTCTTATTATAGGACTAAGTGGTTAAAAAAAGTTAAACAAATACACGTTTATTAAAAAATTACATAAAAAAAATATAAATCTCCCCATGCTACATAAATATCATGTAAATTATCCCCTATGGTGAACGCCGTTTTTTATTCGTACCGACCCAGAGAATAAAGATATTATTTATACTGAAAAACTAATGCCTTAAAATTTATAATGTAAAAATGCAGTGGCAGTATTGCTGTTTTACCCATATCCCTCTCAGAAAGAGTTAATGAAGGCTAATCAGAAAGTTGTGTACCCAAAATGTCGCCATTAAAAACGACAACTCTTCCTAGAAAAAAAAAGCCCTCGTACAACTATATAGACTTAAAAATAAAAAGCTCTTGGAAGGCAAAGATAAAACTGCAGAAAAATGCTTGGCAAGTCCCAAAACAGGCTGGTCACTACAGGGTTAAGAGAGTGTATACTCGAAAAATTTGAATGTTGTGCAAAGTTCATTTATTTCAGTAATGCAACTTAAAAGGTGAAGCTAACATATGAGAGAGACTCATTACATTCAAAGCAAGATATTTCAAGCCTTTATCATTTGGATGATTATGGCTTACAGCTTATGAAACCCCAAAGTCACAATTTTGAGGTACCCTTTGCTCAATTAGCTGACTAGAGTGTGACACTTTGAGCCTAGACTATTGAACCTTTTCACAAAATTCGAATTTTAAGCTGTATTTAATGCAATTCCTTTTAATTTGCATTGCTGAAATAAATGCACTTTTGTAAGATATTCAAATTTTTCTAGTTTCCCCTGTATTAGTTGTGCTCATAAGTTTACATACCCTTGAAGAATTTGATTTCTTAACCATTGTTTAGAGAATATGAATGATAACGCAAAAACTTTTCTTTCACTCATAGTTAGTGGTTGGCTGAAGCCATTTACTGTATTGTCAAACAACCGTGTTTACTCTTTTTAACCCCTTCCCGACACATGACTTACTAAGTCATGAAAGTCTGTGACTTTCCGCATCTTGACGTAATAGTACGCCATGGATAACGCTGGTCACCGCACCGAATTGTGCGGTGACCTGAGTAAGCGGACTGCACTAATAGGTAGTCAGCCATCTTAGCTAAGGGAGTCAAGTAGTTTTTCCGCCCCTTGTAGCCCCGATCGCTGCGATTGTGGGGGGACAAGACCAGCCCATCGCACTGCCGGCAATGTATGGAGCTGCAGGGGGGCTCTGCTAGAGATGGGAGGGGGCTGTTGACATCATGTCAACAGCCCATGTCTCCTCCTAGGTCAGAGAGGGGACACCAGACACAGGTGTCCCTTCCCAGCGCTGCGATTGTCTGATTGTTGTAAAGCGCTGCCATAGGCTGGAGCATTGCTCCAGCCAATCTGTGGTGCTGCTGGTGGCTGGGAAGGAGGTGATGGGGCTGATTGCATCAGCCCATGTCACTCCTGAGGTCAGGGAGGGGGACATCAGACACTGATGTCCCCTCCCAGCGCTGCGATTTGGCTGGAACAACGCTCCAGCCAATGGCAGGCTATGCAGCAGAAAGAACCGTTAGTGCCTCTCTGCAGGCAGCCAATATAGCTTGGTGACTGCTTACAGAGAGGACCTGTGCCCTTCTGTGCTGTTCGATGTCGGCTGGGACTTACAGCTGTAGTGATCTTTGACTCATCTGCAGCTGTTTCAGATCCCCATTCCCTGTCCCTGTCCCCTTCCCTCTTAACCCCCCTCTCCGTCCTTTTTTGTGTGTTTGGCTTTTTTTTTTTTTTTTTTTAAAAGGTGGGGGGACGACTTCTGCACCACTTTTTATTTGTGCCTGGCAAGTGCTAGATATGTCAATTTTAGTTAGTAGTATTTTTGAACCCATAGTCGTCTGCGTGCGTGGGTCCTGCACCTGCTGAGCGCCGGTCAGTACTGTCAATTACTGACTGCATCTGCTCAGGTTTAGTGGCTTTCTCCTTTCTTTCTCTTTTTCTTTATCATAAATTTTATTTTAATTAATTCATTACAAGCCCCCTCACGTGTTAAATCACTACATATACCCCCTGGACACTTTTTTTTTCACTTTACATATACCAATAAAAATATCCAATTCATCCCAGAGAATGTACTCCACTGAAGAGGCATATGCCATCCTTGCCTCTGAAACGGAGTCTGCAAGTGAGGGAGTAGAGGATGCCACATTCCTCTACTCTACGCATTCATAGTCATCCGGTGATGAGGGACCCTCAAGGAGATGCCCCAGGAGAGATGAAGTAGCGCACCCCCCCCAGTGATCCCCCTATGGTCCACACCGCCTGAGGATTATGAGCCCCAAATTCCAGAGTTTGTGGGAAACCCTGGAATCCAGATTGACTGACTGTACGGGCTTCACAGAAATAGATTATTTTATTTTTTCAAAATCTATTTCTCTGACAATCTCAAACTTGATCGTGACCCAAACTAATTTCTACGCCCTGGAGTTTTTCCTCAAAACCCGGCATCCTCATATGCTAGACCCCTAGTTTGGACCCCTGTAAATGCAGCAGACATTATGAAGTTTTGGGTGCTGTTGCTACATATGGACCTGGTTTAAAAAAAAAAAAAAAAAAAAACTGAAATGAGACAATATTTCAGTTCAGATATCTTGTACCACTCTCCAATTTACAATATGGCCATGTCCCGCTCAAGATTTGAATCCATTTTGAAATTCATACATTATAATGATAATGCACTATTCAAAATAAGACCCCTCCTGGAGCACCCCAACCCAAAATTTACAGAGGTGTTCACCTCAGAAAAAGAAATTAGCATAGACGAGTCCCTTGTACATTTTAAAGGAAGGGTTAAATTTCACCAGTACCTGCCCAGCAAGCGGGCACGGTACGGAATAAAAATGTACAAGCTGTGTGAAAGTACCTCCGGGTACACCTACAGGTTCCGGGTTTGAGGGGAAAGATTCCCGGATACAACCCCCTGAATGCCCCCCCGTCCTAGGAGTTACTGGCAAGATTATGTGGGACTTGCTTCACCTGCTGGATAATGGTTATCACCTCTGTGTAGATAACTATTACACCAGTATCCCCCTATTTATTTCTCTAAAAGCCCAAGGTACTGTGGCTTGCGGCACAGTGAAAAAAAAATCTGAGTGCTCCCTAGATCCCTGGTAGGGAAACTACTCTGAAAAGGTGACAGTAAGGCTCTCCGCCATGAGAACATGCTGGTGGGTTACTACAAGGACAAGAGGGATGTCCTTGTACTAACAATCATTCACACAAACGGCAGTTCTCCTGCCCAAGTGCGAGGTACCACTACCCCTGTCAACAAGCCTGACTGCATCCTTGATTACAAGAGACACATGGGAGGGGGTTGATCTGTCCGATCAAGTTCTGAAGCCCTACAGTGCCATGCGTAAAACTAAGGTTTGGTACAAAAAGCTTGCTGTATACGTTGTACAGATGGCAATGTACAATGCGTACATTTTACATCAAACTGCAGGCCACACAGGAACTTTCCTTCAGTTCCAAGAGGCGGTAATCAAGGCCCTAATTTTCCAAACCAAATTGATCGTGACACAAACTAATCGTCGCATAATCTTTTCTGTGAGACACCTGTTTGGTAAAAAGTTCCCTTTCCACCACTTAAAATGTTCGTACAGGGGTGCCCTTTCCGAAATGGTCACTTATTGGGGTTTTTGATTTCTGGGGACCTCTGGAACTTTTTTTATTTTTTTATTTCTGGGGACCTATGGCCTGAATAGGCTAAAATCCATGTGTACCTATTCAGGCCTGCAAAAACTATATTTTGCACTTTGCCTGTAGAGGCCTGCTGTGTGCCAATACAGCAGACTATGAGCACATATGGGGTTTTCGCAAAATGGGGAGAAAATGGGGAACGTATTCTGGGATGCATTTTCTCCTTTACCCCCTTGTGAAAGTGAAAAATTGGGGTCTACTTGTAATTTTTCATTTTTACAAATGTGTGCTTTGAAATCCTCTCTGGTATTTCTGCCTTCTGTGAGACACCTGTTTGCTAAAAAATACCCTTTTCACCACTTAAAATGTTTGTACGGGGGTGATCTTTCTGAAATCGGGTCCCTTCTTAGGATTTTATTTCTAGGGACCTCAGGAATTTTCTTTAATGTGACATAACGTGACAAAATCCATGTCTGCCGAATTAAGGTCAGCAAGATCCGTATTTAGCTTTTTGTATCTAGAGCCCTGCCTGTGTCCATATGTCATTTTATAAACACATATTGGGTGTTGGCATATTCGGGGAGGAAATGGGGAACAAAATGTGGGGTGCATTTTGTCCTGTTACCTCTTGTGAAAGTAAAAAAAAGTAAACTGTTTCTTAAAATTTTTCTTTTCTTTTTTTTCACAGCCAAGCGTTTCTTAATTCTGTGACACGCTTGATGGGTCTAAGTACTCACTACACACCTTGAAATATTCCTTGAGGGGTGTAGTTTCCAGAATGGGGTGACTTTTTCGGTGTTTTCACTGTAGGGCCACCTCAGAGTGTCTTAACATGTGACATAGCTCCCAATTACCATTCCAGCTAAATCAGCTCTCCAAAAGCCATATGATGCTTCTTCCACTATTAATCCTGCTGTGCGCCCATACATCAGTTTTTGAGCACACATGGGGTGTTTCTGTAAACCTCAGATTCAGGGTAATAGATTTTGAGTTTAGTTTGGCTGTTAACCCTTGATTTGTTACTGGAACAAATGGATTAAAATGAAAAATCTTCCAAAAAGTGAAATTCTGAAATTTCATCTCCATTTGCCATTAAAGGGTTTCTACCACTTGAATATCACATATTTGGTGTTCAGACACTAGCGATTCGCTAGTGTCTGTTCTTGCCTACAAGCTAATTATCACATTAATCCGGGCTGCCGATACCTCAAAAAAAGCACTTATATCTTTATGCAAATGAGCCTCTAGGTGCTATGCAGGCGTTTTTCTAAGCACCTAGAGGCTCCGTCTACCTTGCATTTTGCCGCCCTGCGCCTCGCTCCAGCACGCCCATCTCTCACTGTAATCGATCCTCCCCCTGCTTCAGCCTTCCGAAATCCCGCGCCTGCGCCGTCCGTCGCGGCATTCGGAGGCATTCGGCGCAGGCGCAGTCAATGTCTGACCGCTCCCTGCTCAGACATTTCAACTGCGCCTGCGCCGATGACGTCACAGAGCTCCGTGGGACAGACGAAGCCCAGCAGCAAGCGGTCAGACATTGACTGCGCCTGCGCCGAATGCCTCCGAATGCCGCGACGGACGGCGCAGGCGCGGGATTTCGGAAGGCTGAAGCAGGGGGAGGATCGATTACAGTGAGAGATGGGCGTGCTGGAGCGAGGCGCAGGGCGGCAAAATGCAAGGTAGACGGAGCCTCTAGGTGCTTAGAAAAACGCCTGCATAGCACCTAGAGGCTCATTTGCATAAAGATATAAGTGCTTTTTTTGAGGTATCGGCAGCCCGGATTAATGTGATAATTAGCTTGTAGGCAAGAACAGACACTAGCGAATCGCTAGTGTCTGAACACCAAATATGTGATATTCAAGTGGTAGAAACCCTTTAACTCTTGTGGAACACCTAAAGGGTTAACAAAGTTTGTAAAATTAGTTTTGAATACCTTGAGGGGTGTAGTTTCTAAAATGGGGTTATTTATGGGTGGTTTCTAATATGTAAGCCCTAGAAAGTGACTTCATAACTGAACTGGTCCTGAAAAATTTGGGGTTTGGAAATATTGTTAAAAATGTTAAGATTTGCTGCTAAACTTCTAAGCCTTCTAATGTCCCAAAAAAATAAAATGTCATTTTCAAAATGATCCAAACATGAGCAGACATATGCGGAATATAAGGTAATTGCAATTTTTGGAGGTATTACTATCTATTATAAAAAAAAAAAATCCAAATTTTTGGTACGTTTTTTATTTTATTTTTTAAATATTTTTTATTACTCCCATTTCACCAGTGTCATAAAGTACAATATGTGGTAATAACTTTAGAATGCTTTTACTTATACAGGCCATTCTGAGATAATTTTATTTATAAATAGCAAATTTTTCAAAATTTTTGGTGAATTTGGATCTTTCAATTTCTCTACTTTTATAATGGATAGTAACTCCAAAAATAGTTATTGTACATTCCCCATATGTCTACCTCATGTTTGGACCATTTTGGGGACATTAGAACGCTTAAACGTTTAGAAGAAAATCTTAATTTTTTCTGAAAATGTACAGAACCCACTTTTTAAGAACAAGTTCAGGTCTGAAATCCCTTTTGTGAGGCTTGCTTAATAGAAAACACCCAAAAAATGACCCCATTTTACAAACCACACCCCTCAAGGTATTCAAAACTGATTTTTACAAGCGTTGTTAACCTTTTATGTATTACACAAGAATTTATGGAAAATGGAGATGAAATTTCAGAATTTTTATATGTATTGGCAGATTTTCTATTTTAATACATTTTGGTTTTTTCCCCGCTAACAAAGCAAGGGTTAACAGCCGAACAAAACTAAATATTGATTGTCCTGAATCTGTAGTTTACAGAAACGCCCCATATGTGGTTCTAAACTGCTGTATAGACACACGGCAGGGCGCAGAAGGAAAGGAACACCATATGGTTTTTGGAAGGCAGATTTCACTGGGATAATTTTAAGCCTCCATGTCACATTTGAAGAGCCCCTGATGCACCCCTAGAATATAAACTCCCCAAAAATGACCCCATTTTGGAAACTACGGGATAAGGTGGCAGTTTTGTTGGTACTCTTTTAGGGTACATATGATTTTTTTTTTGGTTGCTCTAAATATATATTTATATATAATTTTTTTTATAATTTTTTTTCAGTATGAGATAACTGGTACTATTTTTATGGTTTATATGACTTTGATCGCTTGGTATTACCCTTTTTGTGATGTAGGGTGACCAAAAATGGCTTTTGACACTTGTAATTATTATTATTATTTTTTTTTTATGTAGTTCACCTGAGGGGTTGGGTCATGTGATATTTTTATAGAGTCGGTCGATACGGAAGCGGCTATAGCGAATGTCTATTTTTATTTTATTTATGAATATATATATTTTTTTTTTATATAAATCTGCACATCAAGGGTGCTGGCTCATACAGCACCGATGCCGGCTCATACAGCTATCAGTGACTGCCGGGACCCTGCTGATGATTGGGTGTGTGCAGCTCCTGCACCCGCCTGATCAGCATGCTGTAATAGTACTGCGCTCGGTGGCAAGTCATGTCCTGCTGCACCGTACTATTTCGGGGCTGGTCAGGAAGGGGTTAAATCGTAATCGCAACACAAACTACCCATATGACCCTGATCAAAAGTTTACATACTCTGGTGATTTGGCCTGATAACATGCACACAACCTGACACAAAAGGGTTACAATGGCTATTAAAGGTAACCATCTTCATCTGTGATTTGTTTGCTTAGTGTGTTTGTGTGTGTGTAAAGTTTAAGGAGTTTCTTGACTCCTGACAGACCCTTGCATCTTTTTCATCCAGTGCTGCACTGATGTTTGGATTTTAAGTCATTGGGAAAGCAAAAGAATTGTCAAAGGATCTGCGGGAAAAGGTAATTGAACTCTAAAATAGGGATATAAGAAAATGTCAAAGGACTTGATATTGCCAATCGGCAGTGTTCAGACTCTAATTAAGAAGTGGAAAAGTAGTGGTTCTGCTTAAACAAAACCATGGTTGGGTATACCAACTAAACTTTCAGCCACAACTACCAGAAAAATGTTTGGGATGCAAGGAAAAACCCACAAATAACTTTAGGTGAAACACAGGACTCTCTGAAAGAATGTGTTGTGGCTTTTTCAAGATGCACAATAATGAGGCACTTGAAGAAAGATGGGCTGCATGGTTGAGTTGCAAGAAGAAATCCATTACTATGCAAATGCCACAAAGTATCCCTCTTACAATATGCAAAACAGCACAGAGACTCGCCTCAAACCTTCTGGCACAACGTCATTTAGAGTGATGAGACTAAAATTTAACTGTTTGGACATAACCATAAATGATACATTTGAAGAGGAGTCAACAAGGCCTATGATTACAGGTACACCATTCCTACTGTGAAATATAGTGGTGGATCGCTGATGTTTTGGGGATATGTGAGCTACAAAGGCACAGGAAATTTGGTCATAATTGATGGCAATATGAGTGCAGTAATGTATCAACAAATAGTGGAGGAAAATGTGCACTTATCCCGGAAGCTACCCATGGGACGTACTTTGACATTCCAACATGACAATGGTCCAAAACACAACGCCAAGTTGACTTGTCATTGGCTACAGCAAAATTAAAGTTAAAGTTTTTGGAGTGGCCATCTCAGTCTCCAGACTTCTATCAGTGAGCCATTCTGGGGAGACCTCAAAAGTGCAGTTCATGCAAGACAACCCAAGAATTTTGGGGAACTGGAAACTTTTTTTTTCCAGGAAGAATGGGCAGCTTTACCATCTGAGATGATAAAGAGCCTCATCCACAACTACCAAAATACATAGTATTAAGAACTGCGTCTGCAAGGGTATGTAAACTTATGAGCACTACCGTGTATGTGTGTGAAAGATAGATATATATATATATATATATATATATATATATATATATATATATATATATATATATATATATATATATATATATAATTGCGGCACTGGAAAAACACAAGGAGGGTGCTAGGTCCAGGGATGTAGCAGCTTACCCCGTCTTGATAAAGATGAAAAACGGACAGCACTCCAAGTAAAAGATAATGGTGTTTATTCACCCATGTGGATGGCGACGTTTCAGCTCATACAAGAGCCTTTTTGAAGCAATGAACACAGTGCAAACGTGGGGTATATATAGTCCAACCCCTGTTACATCACAGTATAATCAATTAGCAAACATATACAATAGAGAGTGCAAATAGTGCATATATAGAAAACAGGCTGTATATATAATAGTGTCATATACGTCAGTATCAAAATACATCACTGGTGTGTACAAAATACATTGTAAAGTGAATCAAATATGGCATAAAAGTATATTCATCAATTAGTGCAAACCAGGTGCAGAAATAGTGGGAGGAGCGAGAAGACATGATGCTGCCAAAGGGAGGGGGGAGCGACGACCTACCCGGTGCCATTATCCGTGCCACACATGTCAAATACCGCCACGTCCGGCGTTCAGATGGAGACAGTGCGCAGGCACCAAGTCGCATGAAGATCATGATGTGGCTTTCTCTGATGACATAGCCGGAGCATGCGCGCAAGTGTGGAGGAGCTTCGTCGGGCATCTTGAAAGTGGTACAGATACTTCCATATGTAAAACAGCACAGACACTAGATCACATCCGCGATGCGATATAGTGTATTATCCTCACATATGACAGCGAGAGTATGCGCAAAGCGAAAGAACAAGAAAAACACACATCATGATCTTCATGCGACTTGGCGCCTGCGCACTGTCTCCATCTGAACGCCGGACGTGGCGGTATTTGACATGTGCGGCACGGATAATGGCACCGGGTATGTCGTCGCTCCCCCCTCCCTTTTGGCAGCATCATGTCTCTTCTCACTCCTCCCACTATTTCTGCACCTGGTTTGCACTAATTTATGAATATACTTTTATGCCATATTTGATTCACTTTACAATGTATTTTGTACACACCAGTGATGTATTTTGATACTGACGTATATGACACTAATATTAATATATATAAATATATATATATATATATATATATATATATATATACATATAGCCTGATTTTCTATATATATGCACTATTTGCACTCTCTATTGTATATGTTTGCTAATTGATTATACTGTGATGTAACAGGGGTTGGACTATATATACCCCCACTTTTGCACTGTGTTCATTGCTTGAAAAAGGCTCTTGTATGAGCTGAAACGTTGCCATCCACATGGGTGAATAAACGCCATTATCTTTTACTTGGAGTGTGTGTATGTATATATATATATATATATATATATATATATATATATATATATATATATATATATATATATATATATGTATATGTGTGTGTGTGTGTGTGTGTATATCTATTTATATACACACACACACACCACCTACCCCCCCCCTCCCCCCTCCTTTTAATGTGATTTTATAAACTGTGCAACTCAATTGAAAAACAAACTGAAATCTTGTAGGTAGAGGGAAACAAATATAAAAATAAAATGGAGATAGTCAGGTCCATAAATATTAGGACATCAACGCAATTCTAAAAATTTTGGCTCTGATGTCCCACAACGATGGTTTTCAAATGCAACAAACAAGATGTGCTTTAACTGGAGACTGTCAGCTTTAATTTGAGGGTATTTACATCCAAATCAGGTGAACGGTGTAGGAATTACAACAGTTTGCATATGTGCCTCCCACTTGTAAGGGACCAAAAGTAATGGGACAGTTGGCTGTTATCATCTGTTCTATGGCCTGTTGTGTTATTCCATCATTATCCCAATTACAATGAGCAGATAAAAAGTCCAGAGTTCATTTCGAGTGTGCTATTTGCATTTGGAATCTGTTGCTGTCAACTCTCAAGATGAGATCCAAAGAGTTGTCACTATCAGTGAAGCAAGCAATCATTAGGCTGAAAAACAAAACAAACCCATCAGAGAGAGCCAAAACATTAGGGGTCGCTTAAACAACTGTTTGGAACATTCTTAACCGCCTCACGCAGGATCGCGTTCCGGAGGCGGCTATCCCAGACACAGTCACGCATATATGCGCCATCTCGCGAGACTTCCTGTGAACGTGTGCGTTCACGGGATCGGAAGGTAAGAGAGTGGATCTACAGCCTGCCAGCGGCGATCGTTCGCTGGCAGGCTGTAGATTTTTTTTATATTTTTTTAACCCCTAACAGGTATATTAGACGCTGTTTTGATAACTGCGTCTAGTATACCTGCTACCTGTCCTCTGGTGGTCCCTTTTGCTTGGATCGACCACCAGAGGACACAGGTAGCTCTGTAAAGTAGCACCAAACACCACTACATTACACTACACCCCCTGTCACACATTAACCCCTGATCACCCCCCTGTCATTGATCACCCCACTGTAAGGCTCCATTCAGATGTCCGTACGTGTTTTTTCGGATCCACGCATCCATGGATCGGATCCGCAAAACACATACGGACGTCTGAATGGAGCCTTACAGGGGGGTGATCACCCCATATACACTCCCTGATCACCCCCTGTCATTGATCACCCCCCTGTAAGGCTCCATTCAGACGTCCGTATGTGTTTTACGGATCCATGCATCCATGGATCGGATCCGCAAAACACATACGGACGTCTGAATGGAGCCTTACAGGGGGGTGATCATCCCATATACACTACCTGATCACCCCCTGTCATTGATCAGCCCCCTGTAAGGCTCCATTCAGACGTCCGTATGTGTTTTACGGATCCATGCATCCATGGATCGGATCCGCAAAACACATACGGACGTCTGAATGGAGCCTTACAGGGGGGTGATCACCCCATATACACTCCCGGATCACCCCCCTGTCATTGATCACCCCCCTGTAAGGCTCCATTCAGACGTCCGTATGTGTTTTGCGGATCCGATCCGTGTTTTTGTAAGAGAAAAAATAAAAATAAAAAAAAGTCTCATATTCCACTAACTTGTCAAAAAATAAAATCTCACATGTACTCACCATACCCCTCACGGAATCCAAATGCGTAAAAATACATATTGAGTCCATGAAAGATTGAAATTTTTGTCCCAAGTTAGCGGAAACTTTGTGGAAAAAAAAAAAAATCAATTTCCGCTAACTTGTGCCCCAAAAAAATATTTCTATGAACTGTCCATGCCCCTCACGGAATACCTTGGGGTGTCTTCTTTCCAAAATGGGGTCGCATGTGGGGTATTTATACTGCCCTGGCATTTTAGGGGCCCGAAAGCGTGAGAAGTAGTCTGGGATCCAAATGTCTAAAAATGCCCTCCTAAAAGGAATTTGGGCCCCTTTGCACTTCTAGGCTGCAAAAAAGTGTCACACGTGTGGCATCGCCGTACTCAGGAGAAGTTGGGCAATGTGTTTTGGGGTGTCATTTTACATGCTGGGTGAGATAAATATCTTGGTCAAAAGCCAACTTTGTATAAAAAAAAATGGGAAAAGTTGTCTTTTGCCGAGATATTTCTCTCACCCAGCATGGGTATATGTAAAATGACACCCCAAAACACATTCCCCAACTTCTCCTGAGAACGGCGATGCCACATGTGACACTTTTTTGCAGCCTAGGTGGGCAAAGGGGCCCACATTCCAAAGAGCACCTTTCGGATTTCACAGGCCATTTTTTTACAGATTTTGATTTCAAACTACTTTGCACGCATTTGGGCCCCTAAAATGCCCGGGCAGTATAACTACCCCACAAGTGACCCCATTTTGGGAAGAAGACACCCCAAGGTATTCCGTGAGGGGCATGGCGAGGTCCTAGAATATATTTTTTGTCACAAGTTAGCGGAAAATGATTTATTTATTTTTTTTCCTCTCACAAAGTCTCCCTTTCCGCTAACTTGGGACAAAAATTTTAATCTTTCATGGACTCAATATGCTCCTCACGGAATACCTTGGGGTGTCTTCTTTCTGAAATGGGCTCACATGTGGGGTATTTATACTGCCCTGGCATTTTAGGGGCCCTAAAGCGTGAGAAGAAGTCTGGAATATAAATGTTTAAAAAAAATTTACGCATTTTGGATTCCGTGAGGGGTATGGTGAGTTCATGTGAGATTTTATTTTTTTACACAAGTTAGTGGAATATGAGTCTTTTGTAAGAAAAAACAAAAACAAAAATCTATTTCCACTAACTTGTACCAAAAAAAATGTCTGAATGGAGCCTGACAGGGGGTGATCAGGGAGTGTATATGGGGTGATCACCCCCCTGTCATTGATCACCCCCCCTGTAAGGCTCCATTCAAACGTCCGTATGTGTTTTACGGATCCGATCCGTGGATCCGTAAAACACATACGGACGTCTGAATGGAGCCTTACAGGGGGGTGATCAGGGAGTCTATATGGGGTGATCAGGGGTTAATAAGTGACGGGGGGGGGGGGGGGGGGTGTAGTGTGGTGCTTGGTGCTTCTTATTACAGAGCTGCCTGTGTCCTCTGGTGGTCGATCCAAGCAAAAGGGACCACCAGAGGACCAGGTAGCAGGTATATTAGACGCTGTTATCGAAACAGCGTCTAATATACCTGTTAGGGGTTAAAAAAAAAAATCACATCTACAGCCTGCCAGCGAACGATCGCCGCTGGCAGGCTGTAGATCCACTCTCTTACCTGCCGATCCTGTGTGCGCGCATTCACAGGAAATCTCGCGTCTCGCGAGATGATGCGTCTAGGAGGAATGAATTGACCGCCGCCAGGACGCATCCCTGCATTAGGTGGTCGTGAGGCAGTTTACTTTTTTTTTTTTTTAATGTTCTCTTTCCTTTGTGGCGCTGGGATAACACTTGGACACTGGGGTTGAGGTCGGTCCTCTTACCAGTGTGCCCATGTGTGCTCTTCAGGGCACTGGGACTTAAGGTTTGAATAAAGTAGGCTACTAATAGTAGTTACATTTTCCTATAGAAGAGTGCGATCGTGCGAACGGTTTGTCCCGCAATCACTCTCTGTACTCTACGAAGTTATCTACGATTGTGTACAGCGTCTCCATAGTGCTTGTGGTCACGTGATCTTGTTGTGACATGTGATCGCTCTCCGGTGTTGCTGTCTCTATATACATATCGTCTCCATGGAGTTTGTGGTCATGTGACTCAGATTGGGCATGCGTATTGGTGACATGGAGAGGCCAAGTTACAGGATTCCATACTGGCCAGGTAGAGTCCCTCCTTCATCCATTCATTCATCCATCAAGTTTTTAATGTAGCACATATGGGTTAGCACAAATGTTTGCACTTAATTAATTGTGTCATTACTAGGCCTGCACAATATATCGCCAAAGCAATCACAATAAATCACCATATCGCAATCGCCAATTGGCCGACCTAAAAATGCTGCAATTGTATTACCATATTTTTCGCTTCATAAGACGTGCATCTTATAAAGCAATGGTTGACTTTTTACGGGGCTGACACAGATGTTTCGATGGCCGCTATGCTGCACAGCGCGGCCGGCGAGACATCAGTTGCAGTGCGGGGAGGGAGGAGGGGCTGGAGGCAAGTCGTTATTTTAATGAACAAATGTTCTTCTATTTATTCTATTTTATTTATCTGTTCTGTGCAGTGCTATTAAGAAAATGGCAAGTTTTGTATTTTGTTCTTTTGCAGTAATGCAAATAATGTTATTTAATTTAGTAAAATGTTTTATATTGAAAAATGCTGTGCATTTCAGTTCTTGAGTTAAGCATAACAAAATTTCAGAATTATCAGTAATTTCTATGTGCTTTTGCCTTGAAAATCCAAGCAAATGGACCTCTAGCACAATTCCCTTTTAAAATTTCGCATATCGTTATCGCAATTTTTAGGACCCCAATTGCAATCGCACAAAATCCCCATATCGTGCAGCCCTAGTCATTACCTATATATTTTATGGATGAATACACTGTACTATTGTAAGATGTATATTTATATTTCACATTAATTTATTAATGTGGGAAGGATTGGACTTTATTAGTTTATTACTTTAATTGTCAGATCGCCATCTGTATTTATATATGCACTATGCACCACTGTCATTGCTTAAGAAAGGTTCCATTGAGAGGACCGAAACGTTGCATCTGGTGGAATAAAATACGCACATTATTTTTGGAAGTGCTGTAGAGTTTCACGGCTGAGATCGAGGAACCTGTTATATTTATAAAATAGTCCAAAATAGTCCCAAGCTTCGGAGCTTATTTCAGGACTATACCAATACATGCCACTATGTGGCAGCATTGTATTGGTATAGTGCAGAGATGCTCAACCTGCGGCCCTCCAGCTGTTGCAAAACTACAACTCCCAGCCTGTCCAGGCAGCCTACTGCTGTCAGCCTACAGCAACACATGATGGGAGTTGTAGTTTTACAACAGCTGGAGGGCTGTAGGTTTGGCCTTACTGGTATATTACAAAGGAAGTGTTCAATGATGTCTATATAAACATCAATAAATACAATTGGCAATCTAATGATTGACAGTTATTGTCACCCAAGGTGACTTAACCACCTCCTGTCACACTAACGCCGATAGGCGTCAGGACGGTGGTGCTCTCAGGTCTCTGACGCCAATAGGCGTCATTTCGTGAGCCCCGAGATTTCCTGTGAACGCGCGCGCATAACGCCAGAGCCTCGAGAACAATTTAAACTACAGCCTGCCAGCAGCGATCATTGGCTGGCAGGCTGTAGATTTTTAAAATAACCAATGAAATTAGTATATCAGACACTATTTTGTAAATGGCGTCTGATATACCTGGTCCTCTGGTGGTCCCTTTTGCTTGGATTGACCACCAGAGGACACTGGTGCTACTTACAGAGCTGCCTATCACCACACATAAACTACACACACCCTCACTTATTAACCCCTGATCACCCCCCTGTCATTGATCACCCCCCTGTAAGGGTCCATCACCGCCAGGTAGTTAGCGCCCAGCCCAATGCGCAGCAATCACTGATTAGTCTCTTATTAGCGTCATCACTGTTGCTAATCAGCACTTGTACTATATAGTATCTGTAAGTGATCAAGACTGATCGCAATCAGCT
The DNA here is from genome assembly GCF_014858855.1 of Bufo gargarizans. Lineage (NCBI taxonomy): Eukaryota > Metazoa > Chordata > Amphibia > Anura > Bufonidae > Bufo > Bufo gargarizans. Next base: position 392,828,919 of record NC_058082.1, on the reverse strand, counting down.
CTATATCAGTACATTAGTGTCACCTTAGGCTCTACAAAAAATGCAGTGTTCGCCCGATCAGGCCTGATCTTGTGCGCACACTTGCGTTCAGTCTGCCCCACCGCAGTGACAGAATATTTTTTTTTTTCTGATCACTGCAAAAACACCGTAAAATTGCTGCGCCGCTATAAAGATCACTTTTGAGCTTTTTGGATCTTTATTAGCGATCGCAGCTTTACTTCGCAAGCACTCCTTTTTACTAGGCAGGTGTGCTCTTTTTCCTGGGTAGTCTCAGAGGAATACCCCCTAAATTTAGTTAGTCCAACATGGCAAAAAAGGTATTATACTGAAGAGGGCTACAGGATTCTGGCCGTGATGGATGAAAGCGATGGGGACGCCTCACCTTCTGAATCCAGTGGTTCAGAATATGAACCTGTAGACAGCAGTGGCACTCTAACCGCTAGTGAAGATGACGAGGTTAAGGTCCCTGCTACGTTCAGGTGTACCCGACCCCATGTCAATGTTCTGCCTACCCCGCGTGATGAGCCTCATTTGCAGCAGAGTTGTGCTATCGCTGATCTTTTTTTATGGTGCGGCATACACCAGCAGCGCAGCACATCCTGGACCTTCTACCAGCATTGCCGTATTCCCTGGTGAAGTGGCGAGCACCAGAAGGGCAGTTTAAGCTGGTATGGTGGCACGTGCATTAACTCCCCCATTGCAGCCACCACGTTCACAGGCCCGTAGAGCCCCAAGTATGCCAGAGGTGCTCGCAATCCCCTGCTTCTGCCGCACCCGTATTGCCCCTTTTCACCGCCCAGTCTGGAGTTCGCATGGAGACAGCTCATTTAGGATCGGCACTTGAGTTTTTTGAGCTGTACTTCACCGCGGATCTCTATGACTTAATTGTGGCAGAAACCAACTGCTACGCCACAGACTGTATAACCGCCAATCCGGAAAGCTTCTATGCCCAGCCTTTCCGGTGGAAAGTTTCAGTTTCCGAATTTAACCCCTTAGCGCAGAACGCCGTACATGTACGGCGGGGATGCATTGCCAGAATGCATTCCGCCTTACATGTACGGCAGGATGATCGGGCGGGCACCGGAGCGCTGCGCACCCGATCACTGCAGGGGTCCGGCAGTCCCTGGTAGCCGGGCCCCTGCTGTATCCGCCGGCATCGCTGTTTACAGCGATGCCGGCGGATTAACCCTTTCTATGCCGCGGTCCGCGACATAGAAGTTGTTTGCGGCAGGTGAGTGATCGCATCGAGTCCCCGCGCTGCTGTGGCGGGGACCCGATGCGTGACAAGGCAGCCCGATGCCGTGCAGAGGCTGCCCAATGCCCTGCACGGCATCGGGAACTGCCTTCTACGGGAGCCGAGGAGATCCAGCCTCAGGCTGGGTCTCCTAGGCAACCAGTTAGTGTATGACTCAGTGTCATACACTAACAGGCAATGCATTACAATACAGATGTATTGTAATGCATTGCAGAGGGGATCAGAGTGGGATAGAAATAAAGTTTTAAAAAAAAGTTTAAAAAAAGTGTTTGGAATAAAAAAAATAAAGTTTCAAGTAAAAGAAAAAAAATATATTACATGATCCACCCCATCCGATAGGCACCATAAAAAATAAAAACTGTGTATAAAAAAGCCATTTTTGTCAACTTACATCACTAAAAGTGCAACACCAAGCGATCAAAACGGCGTATGCCCCCCAAAATAGTACCAATCTAACCGTCACCTCATTCCACAAAAAATGAGCCCCTACATAGTACAATCGCCCAAAAACTGAAAAAACTATGGCTCTCAGACTATGAAGACACTAAAACATTATTTTTTTTTTTCAAAAATGAAATCATTGTGTAAAACTTAAATAAATAAAAAAAAAAATTTATATATTGGGTATTGACGCGTCCTGATTAACCTTCTCTATAAAAATATCACATGACCTAATCCCTCAGGTGAATACCGTAAAAATAAAAAATAAAAAACGGTGTAAAAAAAGCCATTTTTTTGTCATCTTACATCACAAAAAGTGTAGTAGCAAGCGATCAAAAAGTCATACGCACCCCAAAATAGTGCCAATCAAACCGCCATCTCATCCCGCAAAAATCATACCCTACCCAAGATAATAGCCCAAAAACTGAAAAAACTATGGCTCTCAGACTATGGAGACACTAAAACATGATTTTTTTTTGTTTCAAAAATGAAATCATTGTGTAAAACTGACATAAATAAAAAAAAAGTATATATATTAGGTATCACTGCGTCCGTAATAACCTGCTCTATAACAATATCACATGATCTAACCCCTCAGGTGAATACCGTAAAAAAATAAAAAATAAAAACGGTGTAAAAAAAGCTATTTTTTGTCACCTTAGATCACAAAAAGTGTAATAGCAAGCGATCAAAAAGTCATACGCACCCCAAAATAGTGCCAATCAAACCGTAATCTTATCCCGCAAAAAATGAGACCCTACCTAAGATAATCGCCCAAAAACTGAAAAAACAATGGCTCTCAGTCTATGGAGACACTAAAACATGATTTTTTTTTGTTTCAAAAATGAAATCATTGTGTAAAACTGACATAAATAAAAAAAAGTATATATATTAGGTATCACTGCGTCCGTAATAACCTGCTCTATAACAATATCACATGATCTAACCCCTCAGGTGAATACCGTAAAAAATAAAAAATAAAAACGGTGTAAAAAAAGCCATTTTTTGTCACCTTAGATCACAAAAAGTGTAATAGCAAGCGATCAAAAAGTCATACGCACCCCAAAATAGTGCCAATCAAACAGTCATCTCATCCCGAAAAAAATGAGCCCCTACACAAGACAGTCGCCCAAAAAATAAATAAAACTATGACTTTCAGAATGTGGAGACACTAAAGAATCATTTTTTTTTTCAAATGCTTTGTTATGTAAAACTGAAACAAACAACCCAAAAAATTGTCATATTTGGTATTGTCGCGTCCGTGACAACCTGCTCTATAAAAGTACCACATGATCTAACCTATCAGATGAATGTTGTAAATAACAAAAAATAAAAATGGTGCCAACACAGCAATTTTCTGTTACTTTGCCTCACAAAAAGTGTAATATAGAGCAACCAAAAATCATATGTACCCTAAAATAGTACCAACAAAACTGCCACCCTATCCCGTAGTTTCTAAAATGGGGTCACTTTTTTGGAGTTTCTACTCTAGGGGTGCATCAGGGGGGCTTCAAATGGGACATAGTGTAAATAAACCAGTCCAGCTAAATCTGCCTTCTAAAAGCCACACGCCGCACCTTTCCCTCTACGCCCTACCGTGTGCCCGTACAGTAGTTTACGGCCACATATGGGGTGTTTCTGCAAACTACAGAATCTGGGCAATAAATATAGACTTTTGTTTGGCTGTTAACCCTTGCTTTGTTACTGGAAAAAATGGAGCAAATAATAAATTTGGCAAAAAATGTAAATTCTCGAATTTCATCTCCATTTGCCAATAACTCTTGTGGAACACCTAAAGGGTTAACAAAGTTTGGAAAACCAGTTTTGAATACCTTGAGGGGTGTAGTTTCTTAGATGGGGTCACGTTTATGGAGTTTCTACTCTAGGGGGGCTTCAAATGGGACATGGTGTAAATAAACCAGTCCAGCAAAATTTGCCTTCTAAAAGCCACACGCCGCACCTTTCCCTCTGCGCCCTACCGTGTGCCCGTACAGTAGTTTACGGCCACATATGGGGTGTTTCTGCAAACTACAGAATCTGGGCAATAAATATAGACTTTTGTTTGGCTGTTAACCCTTGCTTTGTTACTGGAAAAAATGGAGCAAATAATAAATTTGGCAAAAAATGTAAATTCTCGAATTTCATCTCCATTTGCCAATAACTCTTGTGGAACACCCAAAGTTTGTAAAACCAGTTTTGAATGCCTTGAGGGGTGTAGTTTCTTAGATGGGATCACTTTTATGGAGTTTCTACTCTAGGGGTGCATCAGGGGGGCTTCAAATGGGACATGGTGTAAATAAATTAGTCCAGCAAAATCTGCTTTCCAAAAACCACACGGCACACCTTTCCTTCTACGCCCTACCGTGTGTCCGTACAGTAGTTTACGGCCACATGTGGGGTGTTTCTGCAAACTACAGAATCAGGGCAACCCATATTGAGTTTTGTTTGGCTGTTAACCCTTACTTTATTGCTGTAAAAAATGGGTTAAAATTGAAAATTATCCAAAAAATAGAAATTTCTAAATTGTTTCTCCATCTGCCATTAACTCTTGTGGAACACCTACAGGGTTAACAAAGTTTTTAAACCCAGTTTTGAATACCTTGAGGGGTGTACTTTCTTAGATGGAGTCACTTTTTTGCAATTTCTATTCTAGGGGTACAAGGGGGGGCTTGAAATGGGACATGGTATAAACAAAACCAGTCCTGCAAAATCTGCCTTGCAAAACCCATATGGTGTTCCCCTCCTATGTCCTCCCGTTCGGCCAAACAGTAGTTTACGACCACATATGGGGTATTGCTGCAAACTACAGAAGCAGGGCAACCCATTTTGAGTTTTGTTTGGCAGTTAACCCTTGTTTTTTTCCAGGAAAAAATTGATTATATTGGAAAATTTTCCCAAAAATCAAAATTCTTAAAATGTATGTCTTTTTGCCATGAAGTCTTGTGGAAGACCTAAAGGGTTAAAAAAGTTTGTAAAAACAGTTTTGAATACCTTGAGGGGTGTAGTTTCTAGAATGGGGTAATAATTTTAATAATTTTTGGGAGGTTTCTATTATCTAAGCCTCACAAAGTGACTTCAAACCTGAACTGGTCCATAAAAAGTGGGATTTTGAAGATTTCTGAAAAATTTCAAAATTTGCTTCTAAACTTCTAACCCTTGTAACATCCCCAAAAAATAAAATATCATTCCCAAAATGCTATAAACATGAAGTAGACATATGGGGAATGTAAAGTCATCACAATTTTTGGGGGTATTACTATGTATTACAGAAGTCGAGAAACTGAAACTTTGATATTTGCTAATTTTTCCAAATTTTTGGTAAATTAGGTATTTTATTATGCAAAAAAATTAATTTTTTTGACTTTATTTTACCAGTGTCATGAAGTACAATATGTGACGAAAAAACAATCTCAGAATGGCCTGTATAAGTAAAAGCGTTTTAAAGTTATCAGCACTTAAAGTGACACTGGTCAGATTTGCAAAAAATGGCCTGGTCCTTAAGGTGAAAATGAGCCTGGTCCTTAAGGGGTTAAAATATTTTTGGGCCTTATCCTCAGCATGGGTCTAACAAAAAAAAAAAATGTATTGCGGTCCTATTGGTCTAAAGACCCAATACATTACATGCCCATGTTCTCTGCTGCTATGTCCAGGGCACGTTTTTGAGGTCATCATGCGCTTTATGCATTTTCGCTGACAATAAAACCCTGCTTATGACCGGCTCCACAAAATTTGGCCCCTCAGACCATTTGTCATCCAGATTTGCAGCTGCGTATACCCGCAATCAGAACATCTGCATATACCAGTCCCTTATACATTTTACCGGGCGCCTTGGCATCAAACAGTACATCCCTAGCAAGCGTGCCCTGTATGGGGTCAAACTGTATAAGCTCTGTGAAAGGGCCACAGGCTATACATATCATTTTAGGGTCTATGAGGGAAAAGACTCAAAACTGGAGCCGGTCAGATGCCCTGACTACCTGGGGAGCAGTGGCAAGATTGTCTGGGACTTGGTGTCACCCTTAGTCCACAAGGGGTACCACTTATACGAGGACAATTTTTTACACAAGTGTGGACCTCTTTCGGCACTTATCGGAATTCAATGCTGTGGCCTTCCCGCAACGGCTCATTAATACCCGACTTGCACGGGGGGAGAGGGCTGCCTTGTGTGACCAGGAACTGCTCGCGGTGAAGAGGAGGGACAAGAGGGACGTTTACCTTCTGTCCACCATTGACGCAGACATGACAGTACAAATTGAAAGGGCAACTGGAGTCATTGAAAAACCCATCTCTGTCCACGACTATAACCTTCACATGGGAGGGGTGGACTTCAATGACCAGATGTTGGCTCCCTATTTAGTGTCCCGCCGCACCAGACGCTGGTATAAGAAGGTGTATTTAATTTTAATTGGCCGTATATAATAGTTTTGTTCTCTACAGTAAGGCTGGGAGAACGGGATCCTTCCTAAAATTCCAGGAAGAGATCATTTTGGAAATCCTGTATCCAGGAGGGTCCGTGCCCCCAAGTCCCTGATGTATTGAGCCGACTACATGCCAGACACTTCCCGAGTGTCTATCCTGGTTCCCCAAGAAAAAGATGTTGTGTCTGTAGCAGGGCTGGAATAAGGCGTGACTACCGTTTTTTGTCCTGACCAGCCTGCCCTATGCAGTTTTTCTGCAAGTACCACACACAGGTACACTATTAGTGTAGGGATCGCGTGACACAGGACAGGCACACAGGGGTCTTAGGGCCGATTCACACAGAGCTGCCACAAACCTCTCCTTTCACCTGGGCCAAAGTGCATAATGTACTTTGCCACATCTCTGGGCGATTTGCCCCCCCCCCCCCCCCCCCCTAGGTGGACCAAGCGATCAACCAGCTGCAGCACTGATGTGCATTCTGACAGAAGCATTGCGCTGCTATCAGGTTACACAAAAGTCTGTGTATGCGGCGCTGCAAGACGATATTTCTCCTCTGCAGTAAAAAAAGATACGTTTGCCGAGGCTTATGAGCTGAGGGGCGGTGTTCATATGCTTTGGCAAACACTTTGTATATAAAAAAAAAAATCTGGCAATGATTCATTCATCCAAATCGATTTGACGTGAATGGAGAAATCGGGTTTGCCAGGGCATTCGAGCCGAGTGGGTTTGAATGTGGGCGGAGACTCCTTCCCCCCCCCCCCCCCTTTTTTTTTTTTTTTTTTTTTTTTTTTTTTGGGCAGAGATTTTTTTTTCATCCACATTGATGCGAATGAAGAAATCTGTGCCGTTCATTTTTTTTTCTTTCAGCCCTGAATGGAAAAAAAAAATCTCATTACCCGTATGCTCAATATAAGGAGATTAGCAGAAACTCCTAATGCTGGCCATACATGTAATGATTGTGGAGACCCTCAAATGCCAGGGCAGTACAAACACCCCACAAATGACCCCATTTTGGAAAGAAGACACCCCAAAGTATTCGCTGAGGGGCATATAGAGTCCATGAAAGATTGAACTTTGAAATCCAAAAGGTACTCATTGGAATTTGGGCCCCTTTGTGCACCTAGGCTGCAAAAAAGTGTCACACGTGGTATCGCAATGTGTTTTGGGGTGTATTTTTACATATACCCATACTGTATATGAGAAATATCTCTGTAAATGACAACTTTGTATAAAAAAAAATTGAAAAGTTGTAAATTTACTGATATTTCTCTCACCCAGCATGGGTATATGTAAAAATAAACAAATAAATAAACACTTATTGGATTATTATTTTTTTTTTAAATCGAAGACATGTAGCACAATAAATTCTGACACAAACTTGTATAGAAATGTAATTATATTTGAACAATTTAACCAGAGAAATTTAAAAATACACTTTTTTTTTTTTTGGGGAGAAAATTGAGGTCTTTTTTGTTATCAGAAAAACGAAAAATCTCAGCAGCAATCAAATACCACCAAAAGAAAGCTGTATTTGTGAGAAGAAAATGAGGTAAAATTCATTTGGGTGCCAAGTTGCATGACCGAGCAATAAACCGTTAAAGTTGTGAAGTGCTGATTTGTAAAAAAAAAAAAAAAAAAGGGCCTGGTCACTAGGGGGTAAACCTGTGGTCCTAAAGTGGTTAAAAAAAGTCGATAACATTTCTTACAAATATATATTTTAAAAAAACATAAGCTCAGATCTCTCCCCTTTCTTTAAAATAAAAACTTAACCAGTAAAAATTTTTTTTTTTTAAATGATAATCATGGGCAATGCTTTGTACGAAAATGCCCATACTATTAAAATATAACAATATTAAGGGCTTATGGCGTAACGCAGGAAAAAAAAAATTAACATTTTGTCACTTCAACTCTTCAACTGCCCAATATTTTTTTTATAAAATGATCAAAAAGTTGCACACTCTTTAAATTGGTATAACTGGAAAAAATAGATCGTCCCGCAAAAAATGAGCCCTCACACAGCCCCGTTCACAAAACTGCAAAAAAGTTATAGGGGTCACAATATCATTTTTTTTCCTTCCAAAGGTAAATTTTTTTTATTTTCAGCATTAAAACGCAAGGAAAATTATAGAAGTGTGATATTGTTGGAACCGTACTGACCTGGAGAATGAAGAGAACGGGTCAATTTTACCGCATAGTGTACACTGTAATAAAAAAATAAACCTTGACTTCCGGTTCCGGTGCTCTCCCATGAGGAGGTAGAGAGCCAACACAGAGTGCTCGAGTACATCAAGTCGGGGTTGCGAGTGTTAAACGGGGAGACAGTTCCTCTAAAACACCTCCGGTGGTGGAGATACCGCAGATGGAAAGATACATCGTGCGCGGCGGCGGCACCCCGACACCAGTATCATCACTCTCACAGCTCACAGCAAGACACATCGCCCTGGGGACAAAGTAAGATGGCGGACAAGCGCCAAAGACCCTCCCGCTCTTCTTCACCGCCTCCTGCTCAGCTAGCGGAGAACGAGGCACAACATATGAAGACCCAGACCCTCTCTCAGGCAAAAGGTCTGGAGCTCCCTTGCAAGGAGCTGGCTATAGAGGTGGCGAACCTGCTAGCACCTGATATTAAGGCATCCCTGGAAGAGACGGTGGCCACGTGTCTTCAAAATATACAGTGTGAGATAGCACAGCACACGCTCCAGTTGCAGGAGTTAGAACAAAGAGTAGGAGATATGGAGGACAGGCTTGACAAAACACAGAGCTTGGCAGAAAACACCCTCAAAGAAAACCAGATTCTCAGAAATAAAATTGACTACCTGGAAAACCGTTCACGACGGAACAATCTGAGAATCGTGGGGCTCCCTGAATCGATCCCCCCCCTAACCAATTCGCACAAATATGTTCAACGGAACTTCCACAGACCCTGGGCCTGCAACAGCAGATGACCGTTGAAAGAGCACACCGGGTTGGTCCTGCTAAAGAGACTTTTAAAGAAGACCCAGAGCTGTAATAGTTAAATACTTTAACTATGCTGAGAAAGAGGTTCTATTAAACACATACAGAGAAAAGCAGCGCGCCCGCCACAAATTCGTGGACACAAGATTTTACTATTTGGGGACTATTCAGCAGAAGTAGCCAGGAAACAGAGAGTGTTTTCCACGATTTGCACACAGCTTGTCCAGGATAAGGTTAAATTTGCGCTGATTTATCCAGCTACCCTCAGGATCTTTAGAAAGGAGGGTACCATTGAAACATTCCACACTCCGGCAGATGCAAGAAAGAGCCTAGAGGATAGACATGAAAGTTATGTCTCCCAGAGGGGGAATCATCATCAAGGACTTCCACGCAGAAACCGTCCGGGATCCTCTCCGGACACCCAGCCAGAAGAACAAAGCCAGACATCAAGCCCAGAATGGGAATGATACCGGTATAAGGAAAGGTAACTGGCTGAATACCTACATGAAGGACTTGGTCTCGATAGAGAAAAAGCAGCACCGGTCCTTAGAGAGTTAAACTTTTATACTGTTTAAGAGCACTAATGGTAGATTGCGATCTAGATTATAATGCATTCTGGTCATGGTTATACCAGCAACCTTGACCAGAAGAGAGCGAAAAAAGAGAAGTCTATAATAGTACACCGTTGGTCGATTCAATTTCCTGACAGGAGAATTATTGTTGGGAGGGGGGAGAGATTTATGTTGGCGGTATTCCATGGGTACAAAAATATTTCTTTATTGATGTTAGTTCATGGAGGTCGGCGTCCACCGCGTGTGTCTCCTACTAGATCAAAAATTGTTAAACCGGCATGAAAATCGTGACCTGGAATGTTTAGGGCTTAAAGGCCCCAAACAAGAGACTATCTATTTTAAGGCGCTTAAAGAAATTGGAGGCTGATATTGCTTTACTGCAGGAGACTCACCTGGGGAGGTGGATTTCTGGCGAATTAAGAGAATGTGGGTGGGTCAAGTGTATGGTTCACCAGCAAAAGGGAGAAGGGCAGGCGTTCTAACCTTAATACACCGACGTTTGCGCCATAATCTGATAACCTGCCACAACGATGAGGAAGGAAGGGTGTTGATGACTAAATTGGAGACTGACGCAGGAGAACTGACCATATTTAACATATGTGGTCCTAATGTGGGGCAGTCAAGTTTTTATAAGACATTAGTTCCAGTTATCTTGAAGGAGGGTAAGGGACAAATTCTAGTGGCAGGGGATTTCAATGCAGTAGGAAGATTAGAAGATCGTAAGCATTCCTGTCCTGATACTTTGCCTAAAACTAAGGGGACCTTTACTTTAGAACCCTTTTTTGGAGGATACTGGGCTAAAGGATATGTGGAGATTTTTTCAATCCAATGGAAAGAGAATTTACTCACTTTTCCCATGCTCAACGCTCATGGGCTAGGATTGATTATGTGTTATCCTCGCATCTAATGATGCAGAGAATAGAAAGGGTGGAGATTTCAGATTTAATTATCTCAGATCACGCTCCGGTAATTGCTCATTTAAGAGAGATAATGCCTAGAGGTAGTGACTATACGTGGCAGATCCCTAGTCATTTGCTATTAGATGAGGAATTCCAGGATAGGTTAAAGGGCTGGTGGTGGGAGTTTCAGGAGAATAATAAGACACACACAGAGGACCATTTCCTGTTCTGGGAGACGGACAAATCTGTTCTAAGGGGGAATATAATATATGAATCAGCCAAAAGGAAAAAAAATACTAGAGAATTATAGACGGGCAACTGAAAAGGTTCGACAAGCGTACACGTTATTTTTGACAGACCCCTCGTCCATAAACAGGATCAATTGGGTCACTACAAAACACTCATATGACCATTATTTAGAACTAAAAACGAGGATGTTTTTAGACCAAAAGTCGGCGGAATTCTTCAAATATGGAAATAAAGCAGGTAAAATGCTAGCTAACCTAGTTAAAACTCAGAGGGGGTGGAGGACCTAGTAAAAGTATAGAGGAGGATGGAGAGGTAATAAGAGATCTAAAAACCATTACACAGTGCTTTGGAAAATTCTATAAACAACTGGGGTCTCGGGGCAAAGAGCTTCTAACAATGGTCCAGCTACCTCGATTGACAGAGGAAGCACTAACATGCTTGAACTCTCCTATTACAGAGGGTGAGGTGAATCTAGTGGTGAATAACTTAAAAAAAAAACGGTAAGGCCCCAGGACCTGAAGTGTATTCAGGGGAATTTTTCAAATCGCTAATACCAGAACTCGCGCCAACTTTGACCAAGTTATTTAATTTCTTCATGGTAGGCGGAGAGATGCCTACAGGGAACATGGCATATGTTAAGGTTATTTTAAAACAGGGTAAAGACCCGAATTTAACTAGTTCATACAGGCCAATATCACTAATCAGCCAAGATCTGAAGATCTTTACTAAGATCTTAGCAGACAGAATGGCAAATTATATGCCAGACCTATTAGGCCCACATCAAGTGGGATTCACTAGGAAGAGAGCGGCAGTGACAAATATCAGAACTGTGCTTGCTGTACAGGACTACATAGCTCATAATAAAGTGAGCAAAAACCAATTAGCCTTTCTATCGTTAGACGCCGAAAAGGCTTTTGATAATGTAAATTGGAGATGGTTGGGATGGACCCTGGACGCCTTTGGAGTAAGGGGCCAGTTTCGAACCGCAATAGATGGTATGTATAGAAAGTCACAAGCAAGAGTCAGTCTTCTAGGTTTCCTTTCTGACCCATTTACGCTGGCGAAGGGAACTAGACAAGGATGCCCCCTTTCTCCCCTCCTATTTAATTTAGCTTTAGAGCCACCAGTGAAATATTTGATTCACTTGGATACTTTTGAGGGAATCAAGGTAGGCGGGAGGGAAATAAAATAAATATGCTTTGCAGATGATGTTCTGATGTTCATGTCTGACCCTCAGAAACATGTACGGAAAATAGTGGAGAAAGTGCTCTACTTCGGCTCTGAGACTGGGTATAAGATCAACATCAGCAAAAGCCAACTATTATTCCTGTCAGAGAAGACTCCTCACCATAACCCTTTTGAGGGAGTGGAGGTGGTTCCACAATTCTTGACGTACCTGGGTATTAAAATAGGAAAATCGCCAGCCTCTCTATATACACTGAATTATATACCTCTTATACAGAAGATAGAAAAAGAATTGGACAGATGGTCTAACCTCCCCTTATCTTTATTCGGAAGAGCCCACCTAATAAAAATGATTCGTTTTGCGAGATTATTATACCCAATGCAGACGATCCCCTTGCTAATTAAACACACTGACGTAAGAAGGATAAACAAAAGCTTTATCTGATTTCTTTGGAATAAAAAACGTCCGTGAATTAGTTTATGAGAAGCTGACCCTGACAAAATGGGAGGGAGGAATCCACCTGCCTAATATTAGAAATTACAACCTGGCTGCCCTAACCAGACACATTAGGGATTGGATCTGGAACACCTTTTTTTTTTTTTCAAATAGAGCTCTGGAGAGTGCTTTGGTAGCCCCTTGGGATTTAACAGCACTTCTACACTCCAAAATAAGAGATTTGCCATTAGGGGTAAAATCTTATACTCTGATCAAGGATACAGTTGCGGCATGGAGAGCGATCAGAAAACTTTATAGGTTACCAATGTATGTTTCTCCCTATATGCCTCTCTGGACGCTCCCAGCCTTCCCTTCAGGAAGGGAGTCAAAAATGTTTCATAAATGGAAGGAAAAAGGGATGATCAGACTAAGAGATATATTTTAAATCCTTCGGGGTCGGAAATGCTATCTTGGGATGTCATTAAAAACAAGTTTTCATTCCCAGACTCCCAAATACTGTCATAATATGCAGATTAAATCCTATTGTAAACAACAAACCTCAAAACTAGGAGACAGTGACAGGTTGGCTTGGTTCGAGGGACTAATCGGAAAAGTAGGATCAACCTGTTCTCTTTCGGATCTATATCTGAGAACTCAGAGTACTCATACCTTGGCCTTGGGAAAGACAGTTTTTAAAAAAATGGGAGAGAATTGCAGGATGATTCCCTGACGGGGAAAATTAGAGCAGGCATGGAGAGAGTGAGACAGGCTATTAGCAGTGAGACATGGAGAGAGATGCAATTTCGTATTATTCATAAAGCTACATACGCATTCGATATCTCCTACAAGGACGCCCCTGCTCATTACCTTAGGAGTTGCCCTAAGTGTCAACTCCCAAAGGCTAATTTACTTCATGGTCTGTGGGACTGTCCAAACATCTCCCAACTTTGGAGTCAGGGCAGGGAGTTTATTAAAGAAATCTGGAGGGTAGAGGTGAACCCTTCTCCACAACATTGCATATTCCAGTGTATCCCGAGAAGCCCAGAGGGAGATCAAAACCAAGCTATTGGAGTTAAGGGAGTACATCTATTTTTATTGGCTATTAAGAAATGCCTACTTAGACACTGGTTACTCCCCACCATTTCTAGTTTAGACGAGGTGATTGGTACAATGAAGTATGTTCTATACATGGACCGATTGGAGACAGAGAAACCATAAAGGAAAGACGACGAAAGCATTTTTCCACAAGTGGAAGCGATTTGTGATTTATGTACTTCCTCAAGAAGAAATAAGGGAAATAATGCTCCCATTTTGTAGTACATTATGGTATTTGGAGGAACAGGCTAAAGGCACCCTAGGCAAGTTATCCGTGAGCTAGAATGAAAACATTGAAGCATACTGGAGATTATAATCTCAAATAGACACTAAAAGGAATAAGTATCTATGAAAAGGATATCGCAATTTTTTCTGTTTGCTTGTTTGGGAAAGGGAGAGGGTGGGGGGTGGAGGGGATTATAATAAAATGAATAAAGTCTGGAATGTTGTTTCTGCTTTATTGAGAATGACTTATACAAAATATATTCTTATTTGGTCACTGCAGGTAAAACTTAATATGATGATAATGTAAGAATGTCCTTGTGGTATTTGATTTGTACATGTACATTCTTTTTCTTCTCTCAAAGTTTATTGGAAAAAATAAATAACCCTTTTATCAGAATAGTTTTTTCCCAATTCTACTGCATTTGGAATATTTATTTATTTTTATTTTTTTCCCGCTACCCACTACATGGTATGCAACTGTAAATGGCACCATTACAAAGTATAACTTGTGCCTCAAAAAATAAGCCCTCATAAGACTATGTGAAAAAGAAATGGAAAAATAAAGTTAGGACTATTGGAAGGCGGAAAGTGAAAAACAAACGCAAAATAGCGCAGACCTGAAAGGGTTAATAACTATTCTCCTTAAAGTGCTAGAACCCTTGTCACTGCTCCACCAATGAAGATAAGTTGCCCCTAAATACAAATATAGGCTATGGGTACCAGCCGTATCACATTCCCTGTACCCTGCCTCAATGACGAGGCGCGGTGATTAGCTGAACCGCGGCAATTAACCCCTCAGGTGCCGAACCTGTGAGGTTAATTGCCCCAGTTCAGCTGATCACATTCCCTGTTTTTGAGGCAGGGTGCCGGGTATGTGATACGGCTGGTACCCATAGCCTATATTTGTATTTAGGGGTAACTTATCTTCATTGGTGGAGCAGTGGCCACATCCCCTCCCCTCCTCCTCACTGCACTTGATATTTGTGGCAGCAGCGTCACAGTGGGGATGGAGGGACTAGCTCCTTCTTCACTGTGCTGGCTGAGGATGAGGAGAACATGGCACGGGCGTGTGGCATGTGCCATTTTCTTTAACAAATACTAGGCTGCAGAGTAGCGCAACCTTGTATTTGTAAATTGCAAATCCTGGTATCAAATCGATCCGGGTCTAAAAGTTTTGATAGTTGGATACCTGCTGCAACCCTAGCACCAGCACTGCACCCTGACATTGCCTTCTAACAGTCTGCACAAAACTGCCTCAGGAGCCCCATGTTTGAGACCCCTGATAAACAGCATTTATGACCTTTCCAGTCACTGCTTTACTAAATATATACGTTTATTATAACCCTTTTAACATATGCAACTTTTTTTGAAAGTGTGATGTGTTGTGTAAATATTATTATTTTTTTTGTGCCAAACCGAAGGTATATGAAATGTAAATTACTTTGTTTTAGTGGAACCACCTCAAAAACTGTCACAAATAGCTTTTCTGACACCACCGTAATATTTATTTTTGTTTTTTAGGACTAAGCTCAGTGGTATAATTGAAGCGATTCCAAAAAGCAAAAAGAATAAAAGGTGTCAACTACATTCTCTAGACACACACAAACCAAAACCTTTGGGGTAAGTTCTTAAATAATCATGTGTTTGGGCTGCAGAGGGGGCCACTTCAGAGGGGTGTTTATTGGACTAAAATTAAGCTTGACAATCTAAGGTTTAAAATTAGAATGGTTCATGGTGCCAGCTGCCATAAATCCTTAGGTACAGCAATTAGAAATGGTTATCAGTGAGGGCTGCATAAACCTCACTCTTGATTTCTAAAGGCTATATCTCTAGCTTTATGGCAGCTAATACTGTGTTTTAAATAGATTGTTTCCTGCATCAGTACTGCAATTAAGGAGTCTAGATTGGTACTTTTTTCTTTTCCTGCTCACCACCATTCCCACCACTGTGGGCATTGAAACCTGCAATAAAATACATACAGGTGAGACTCGATAAATTAGAAGATCGTGCAAAAGTCAATTTATTTCTGTAAGTCCTCATGAACACAGCCGTTGTGCGGCTGTTTCGTGCATTGGGGACCGCAATTGCACGGGCAACATCCGTGCAGCGGGCCGCACCCGTTCAACTTGAATAGGTCCGTGGTCTGTCCGAACTGCAAAAAATGACATGTCATATTTTGTGCGGTGTGGAACAGAAAAGAAACGCCACGGAAGCACTCTGTAGTGCTTCTGGTGTTCCGTTCTGTGACTCCGTTCCGCATCTCCGAAATTGCGGACCCATTCAAGTGAATGGGTCCACATTCGTAATGCGTGGTGCACGTGGCCGTGGGTGGCTGGCCCGCTGTTTGCGGACGCAATATGGCCACGGCCGCCCAACGGCTGTGTGCATAAGGCCTCCTGCAAATTTAAAGGAATTGCATTAATGCAGCTTAAAATTTGAGTTTTGTGTAAAGGTTCAATATTCTAGGCTCAAAGTATCACACTGTAGTCAGCTAATTAATCCCTACCCCCTGAGAAAAGTGTACCTCAAATTTGTGACTTTTTGGGGTTTCATAAGCTGTAAGCCATAATTGTCCAAATTATAACAAATAAAGGCCTTGAAATATTTTGCTTTGCATGTAATGGGTCTATCTCGTATGTTAGTTTCACCTTCAAATAAATTAACTTTGCACTATATACTTTTTCGAGTTTCACCTGTGTGCGAACAAATACATTCCACTTTTGTGGCGTGTATCTGGCATAGATTCTGTGGCATGCCATGTTGCGGCAGAATTTGCAACTTCTTCCCCGCTCACATCAGGTCCCTAAAAAAGGGAACACTGTGTGGAATTGGTCGGGCCAGGAGCCGCTTCTTATTCATCAATTTCTACGCCTGGTTTAGGCGTAGGAAGGGGTCTAAATGTAAGACAACAAGGAAGCTTTCTTACATTTCGAATTAGTGGTGGATACACCGAAGTTATGGAGAAACCTCTACATATCTTTGGTGATCCAGTGCAGGGGCTTATTAAGACCGGCATTTAAAACGCCTGTCGGAATAAATGTGCCCCATAGTTCGGAATGCTGTTCATGTGCACAGGTGTCAACTCTATTATTTTGAAACTGCAGACAAGACTGGGTATTTGAGTGCTCACAGCAGGGAAGTGGGAAATTTTAAGGAAAATAAAAAATGTATGCCTGGGCTCTTTTATGTGCAGTACTAGTCATGTAGACTCCTTTTCAACTTTAAGATAGTCAGGTTTCAAGCGAAATAAAGACAACTCTAGCTCACTGTAGCTTGAGATATTAAGGGTTAAAGTAGTCTTTTCTCCTTCACCTGAATGTGATCTGGGCTATTGTGGAAGAAGGCAGGAGGGTTGATGCCCTGATATGATCTGTCTCTCTCCTCCCTAGAGCTTATCTCACTGTTTAGTTGTACAGCTGACAGTAGGGAAGGGTCATTGAATTCTTTGCTTATCAATTCCTGTCTGTCATGTCGGAGAATATACTTGCTTTCTGGTTGTAACATGGAGGGTAGTGGGTTTCATAAAAATTAGCGGGAAAATGTGCAAGAAGCACTTGCTCATCTAATCACCCTCTACACCGAAATTAGACCATTTATTGATTCATCAAATAAGTGACCCCAAACCTAAGGGTTTGGGCTTATTTTTGTGGGAGATAAATAATAATAATTATATATATATATATATATATATATATATATATATATATATATATATATATATATTATATTTTTTTTATGGTACTGTTTAATTTACTAAGTCTTGTACTGGAAAACGGGGGAGAAAGATACTGTACTTTGTATATTTATTACTTTAAAAAAAATTAAAACCTTTCTGACAGTCAACTTTATTTTTTTTATATATTTTGATTTTAAAGGCTGTATGAGGGCTTATTTTTTGCTGAATAAAGTAGATTTTATTGCGACCATTTTTGTGGTATCTTCTTTTTAATCACTATGCAGTTTTTTCGGTGGACGAGGTGACTAATGGGGAATGGTTTGTTTTCACTTTTTCCTCTTACGACTTTTGGACGCGGCAATGTCTAATTTATTTTTTATTTTTATATTGTTTATATATTTTTATATGTGAAATTGGAAAAGGGGGTGAATTAAACTTAAAGAAAAAAAAAGTTAAAAGTAAAAAAAAAAAAGCTTTGCCTCGTTAACAGCTTCACAGGGAGGTTACTATGACAGCCCTAGGAACCATTGGCAGGCCCCAGGCTGTCATGGTAACCGATCAGAGACCTGCAATTTCACTGCAGGGGCTCTGATCGTAAAAGCAGTAGCCGCATCCCTTTGCCTTACCTCACAGATGCTGCATTTGCTGTTGAACACATTGAAGAAGTTAAGTGATTGGGTTCGGTTTGATTCCTGTTAACAGTCTTTGCAGCTAAATGCCTGCTGTATTATATAGCTGGCACTCACCATGTATGGAGCAGGCTCACCACAGCAGCCTGCTCCATATAATTGCGGTTGCATAATGCTGTACATGTATGGCAATATTCGCTAAGTTCGGAGCTGTGGTGCGTTTATTTTGGCAGATGGACTGCGAGAGGATGTGCTACCTTTTGCCCAGTCATAAATTAAGTGCATGCTCTGGCAGCACAGGGGATATCATAGACAGGTATAATACATTAGTCTATGATAAATTCCCCTCTATTCTGTGTTGCTGTAAACAATAGCTATCAGTTGGTTTTGAAAAACAAACCAGTATGGCAATCTGGGCTAAGCTGGCTCCTGTACAGGCGCTCATTCAAATACACCTGTTCAAACACGAGGCCTTTGCATCATTTTTAGATGCTTTTTAGTATTAAGCCATCCCCTTGAAACCACACGTTTTTACAAACCGGATTCCAAAAAAGTTGGGTCGCTAAACAAATTGTGAATAAAAACTGAATGCAATGATGTGGAGATGGCAAATAAATGTCAATATTTTATTTGTAATAGAACGTAGATGACAGATCAATCGTTTAATCCGAGTAAATGTATAATTTTAAAAGAAAAATACGTTGATTCACATTTTCACTGTGTCAACAAATCCCAAAAAAATTGGGACAAGTAGCAAGAAGAGGCTGGAAAAAGTAAATTTGAGCATAACGAAGAGCTGGAAGACCAATTAACACTAATTAGGTCAATTGGCAACATGATTGGGTATAAAAAGAGCTTCTCAGAGTGGCAGTGTCTCTCAGAAGCCAAGATGGGTAGAGGATCACCAATTGCTCCACTATCTTTCTGCGCAACATTGTGGGAATATCAGAAAGGTGTTACCCAGCGAAAAATTGCAAAGATTTTGCATCTATCATCATCAACTGTGCATAACATCATCCGAAGATTCAGAGAATCTGGAACAATCTCTGTGCGTAAGGGTCAAGGCCGTAAAAGCCATACTGGATGCCCGTGATCTCCGGGCCCTTAAACAGGAATGCTACTGTAAAGGAAATCGCAGAATGGGCTCAGGAATACATCCAGAAACCATGGTCAGTGAACACAATCCGTGCCATCCGCCGTTGCCAGCTGAAACTCTACAGTGCAAAGAAGAAGCCATTTCTAAGCAAGATCCACAAGCGCAGTCGTTTTCACTGGGTAAGGGATCATTTAAAATGGAGTGTGGCAAAATGGAAGACTTCTGTGGTCAGACGAGTCACGATTCGATGTTCTTTTTGGAAATCTGGGCGCCATGTCATCCGGACCAAAGAGGACAAGGACAACCCAAGTTATCAACGCTCAGTTCAGAAGCCTGCATCTCTGATGGTATGGGGTTGCATGAGTGCGTGTGGCATGGGCAGCTTGCATGTCTGGAAAGGCACCATCAATACAGAAAAATATATTCAGGTTCTAGAACAACATATGCTCCCATCCAGACGTCATCTCTTTCAGGGAAGACCCTGCATTTTTCAACAAGATAATGCCAGACCACATCCTGCATCAATCACAACATCATGGCTGCGTAGGAGAATGATCCGGGTACTGAAATGGCCAGTCTGCAGTAAAGAGGAAGGTGCAACAAAGAAGGCCCAAGACGATTGAACAGTTAGAGGCCTGTATTAGACAAGAATGGGAGAGCATTCTGATTTCTAAACTTGAGAAACTGGTCTCCTCGGTCCCCAGACGTCTGAGTGTTGTAAGAAGGGGAGATGCCACACAGTGGTGAAAATGGCCTTGTCCCAACTTCTTGGGGACTTGTTGACACCATGAAATTCTGATTCAACATATTTTTCCCTTTTAAAATGGTACATTTTCTCAGTTTAAACTTTTTTGTTCCGTGATTTATGTTCTATTCTGAATAAAATATTAGAAGTTGGCACCTCCACATCATTGCATTCAGTTTTTATTCACGATTTGTATAGTGTCCCAACTTTTGTGGAATCCGGTTTGTATCTGTGTAAATTTGTGTGGCACTTTTTTGGGGGGAAATGGGAACCATAATGTCCTGTACTATAAACATATACACAGAAAACATGGTAAAAAATACCATGATTGCTGCTTTCTAGTCATCTCACCTTCCAAAAACAGAAAAAAAGGTTCCTCTCTCTTATATTGGGTGTTCCCAAGATATCACCCGGAGTGGCGAATTGAGCGTTTTGGTTAGTTTTCTATTTAAGGCCTACTCAAGACGCGGAGCACCAGCCTTTCCTGACTCCTGAGGTCGACCGGAAGTGAGGGCTGAGCCCACAAGTCCTGAAAAAATTGTTGATAGCCCCAAAACAGCCAGCTGTGACTACAGAGGTACCCTCTCTTCTGCCTCCTCACATGAATAAGCCAGAGTCTGGGCAGGCACTGTGTGGACAAACCTGTGGACGCTGTCTTGTAAGGGGCATTGCTCTAACATCTCTCCACCAGCGACCATCCACAGTACTATTTACATCCCTGTATACACCTAAGGCCTCATGCACACGACCGTTCCGTTTTATTGCAGTTTGCGGAGTGGAACAAGCAGCTCATTGTAGAAAGGCCTATTCTTGTCCGCAAAACGGAAAGAATAGGACATTCTATATATAAATATTATTAATTATAATAAATAATACATTCGTTTATTTTTATTTATTTTTTGCGGGGTCAAGGAACAGAGCAACAGATGCAGACAGCACACAGAAGTGAATGGGTCCGCACCCGAGCCGCAAAAACTGCAGCTCGGATGCGGACTAGAATGGTCGTGTGCATAAGTCTGGGTGAACCCGTTTGTGCTTCTGAAGATTACTACCATTTTGTTTATCTCTCTGTTGCCTAGAACAGCCATCCTCTGACTATGTAACTACTATTGTGACACCACATAAATTTCAGAAGCACATGCGTATACTGCGAAGATGTGCTCCTACTATGCCTCGCACCAAAATACGGAAAGCATCCTAAGGCGAATACCACAATAGCAATTTTTTTCTATACGCCTCCCCAACGGCACTAAGCAGAAGGGTACCACGCCTCCCAGGAACAGGAAACAACGTGGAGAAACTTTTTTAAAAGCCTCCTCACCTTTACCTTGACCAGTTGTTTCCTGTCCCTTGGGATGAAGCGGAGAGATGCGGCAGGGGTTCCCTCCTGCTTAAAATCTCACTTGGCCTTGATGTAAGTTGCCCTGATTGAGTCTGGAGGGCTCAGGGCCGTCTTTACAAAGGGGCAGCTGCCCTGGGCCCAGTTGCTCCTGGGGGGCCCAAGGCAGCTGCCTCTTGAGCCCTGCTAGCTACTGCCCCGGGTGTCAGGCTGTCGGCTACACAGGCATCATGATCTTACTGTGTTAATGATCTTAATTCTAGGACCTTAATGAGTTTTGATCTAGGACCTTAATGACATCATTACCATGTGACCAGTAACCTAGCAATTACTGGTCACATGGCTATGAGGTCATCACAGGTCCTGTGGAGTGTTGCAGAAGTTAACTGTGGAGCTTTTTTGTGTAAAGATTACACCAGAAAAAGGTGACAGGGGCTGTTATGTTAATATACTGTAAACTACTGTATAGTGTGGTGGGCTGTATATTGTGTGGTGGGCTGTATATTGTGTAATGGGCTGTATATTGTGTGGTGGGCTGTATACTGGGGGGGGGGGTGACCTGTATACTCTGTGGTGGGCTGTATAGTGTGGGGGGGGGGGCCTGTATAGTGGGGGGAGTGCTGTACTGTATAGTGTGGGGGGCTGTATACTGTGGGTGCGGTATAGTGTGGAGTGCTATACTGCTGTACTGTATGTGTGGGGGGGCTGTATCGTGTATAGTTTGGGGTGCTGTATACAGTGAGGTGTTGTATACCGTGAGGTGCTGTATACTGTGGGCTGCTATACTGCTCTACTATATACTGTGGGGTACTGTATAGTGTGGGGTGCTAAACTGCATACTGTGTGGTGCTGTATACTATAGGGTGCTATACTGCATACTGTGGGGTGCTGGGGTGCACTGTAACACTAGGGTGAGCCGAGCCCTGGTCTCCTTCCTGCAGAGCGGTGCCAACTTCCAGCCTGAGCCCAGCTGCCCCGAGCACTGATCCTGAGCCGCTGGACTCTTCAGAACTGGAAGTATTTACAGTCATTCACTGGACTCTACCAGATGTGTGGATTTTGTGTGTGTTGTGGTGGAGGGTGTGATTGCCTGCTAAGGTGTGGGAAGGCGGGATCCAGGGGGCCCAAGTAAATTTTTGCCCAGGGTCCAATCAATATTAAAGACTGCCCTGGGAGGGCTGACGCAGGGCGACTGTCCCCGGGACAAGATAGAGATCCTTTTGTCTGCCTAGGCCTAAGTCTTGCGTGTGACGGACTTCCCTGGGTGTCTGTGCGCCTTCAGTTAAGGTGGCTGGGAGAGTGGGCCGGCATTTGCGTGGCTCCAGGGGCCAGAGTCTCGTGATACTGGATCACATGGGGGATGTGCGTAGACGTGGTGTGCGGCAGCGCCCCATGTGACCCGGAAGTTTGAGTTGGCGTTCTTCATCGGCGCTCGTGTCTGGATGGAGCATGTCCTTTCCTGCAGAGAAGTCAGCCCAGTAAGTCGCCTCCTGGGTGAAACTTTTTTTTGTTTTTTGTTTTTTTCCGCGTGGTATCGACTATCACTATACCTTTTTTTTTTTTTATGGTATTGAAACTGAATCAAAATTTTGGCATCGAAACAACCCTAATTCCCTCAGAAACCCTCTACGTCCAGATCTAATCCTGAACCGAACTTTGATGTGGATTTTGACCTGAATTTCATCATAATCAGACTTTGTTTCTTCTTCTGACTAGTCTGGTAGATCCTTGTGTTCTATAGAAAAAACAGACTCTTTGCTTAAGGGCTCATGCACACGACCATTGTTTTGTGGTCTGTTTTTTTCACAGATCTGTCCGTATCAGTTTTTTTTTTCTCTCCGATTTTTAAGTTCTCTTCCGTCCTATTATTCCACAAAACATATCTAACCCATCACTCACAAAAAATTCCAGATGGAGACTGTCATGTCAACAATCAACCTACTACCCCAGGTCTATTATATGGTAACGCTAGATTTAGCAGATGCTTGTTAGTGTCCCCATACACAAAGATAATCAGAATTACTGTATCTACGTTTTGCAGTCTACCTAAAAAAATTGCCTGGTTCATCTACAATTTCAAGTCCTCCCTTTCGCTCTGTCATCAGCAACCAATATTTTTACAAATCTCATGGTGGCGGTTTCAGGTTTTCTTTTTCAAATAGAGATCCTATTCATTCCTTATTTATTTGGACTTCTTATTGCAGCCCATTCTCTGGAAATTGTACTCGAGAATCTGCAAATAGTCAAAGACATCCTTCAGTCCCTAGGTTGGAAACTAAATCTAGAGAAGTCAGACTTGTCTCCCAGCAACAGTAAGATTTTCTTAGGGCTTCTTGTGGACTCTCACCTTATGAAGTCTTTTCTTCCAGATCAGAAGATACGGGACGTAATATCAAGGATATCTTCTTTTCGGTCACATCTGAAGATGTCTTTCAGGGATATAATGGTAGTTCTGGGCCTAATTGCCTCAACCATCCCAGCAGTAAGGTGGGCTCAATTTCATGGAAGAGGTTTTTGCAGGATTTTCTCTTAACCGCCTGGAATAAGAGCAAATTCTCCCTGAACAACAGAGTATCTTTATCCTACTCGGGTGAGTATTTCTCTACAGTGGTGGTTAGATCTAGACAATCTGAACCAGGGAATTCAGTGGCGATCGCAGATCAAATGAACATAATGGATGCAAGCGAGTCAGGCTGGGGGGGCCCATTCTTGACATCAGCTAGTGCAGGGAGTCTGAGTCTACTTCTGCTATCCTCAAACTCAAAGGAATTTTTTGTATTGTGTAGCCTTGAGACTTTCTTCCAATCATCCGTTGGAAAGACGTCAAAGTTCTGTCAGACAGTGAGGCCACAGTAGCCTGTTCTGGTTCTGGCCAAGCTGCAGTTCGGTTGATCAAAACTGAGACAACCCACAGCTCGGAGTTAAACAATATCTCTGGTTTATTTCTGAAACAGCAGACAATACATAGGTTTCACGACAGGAAGGAGTGGGAGTGGGGGTGTAAGATAAAGTATATCTTTTCTATTGGCTATGAACTCTATACTTTTCTGTAACCTTGACAGCCAGAGGAAAATCCTCCCCCTCCCCCCTTGCTCCTGGGTGAAACCGTTACTTCTTCTTTCTTTGTAACTGCTTGCTTGAGCTGAATGGAAACCACAAAGAAACACATGATAAAACACAAAGTAAGATTCTAGTTTATAGGTGTTGGCTGAATGCCTGGCCGCCATCTTAGCTAAACATAGTCCTCAACAAGCAAGTATCCATTTTGTATCAATAGTCCATAACAGTCCCCCCTTGGAAACTTGATTGTAGACTTTCCCTTCGCCTAGCGAATCCCCTGGGCATACCATTCGTATCCTCTTCACCCGCAGTGGCGACAACCTACCCCTTATAGGTAGGCTCCCGGTTGCTCGGACTTGTGGTAATACCCTGGGATTCATCTCGCCCTATCTCAGCCAGGCATCATTGTGAGGAGGGGGAGCTGTGTTGAACGATGTTTCCTTCTGTCCTTCCTCATCGTAGAGGAGCATAATAGGTCGTTCATCAGTTTTCTTCATTCTTTTTGAAAAGCAGGTCACACAAATAAGAACGAGCTTAATCACTACATATATCACCAATATTATTAGGGCTACCTGCAATATTACCTGGACAATTCCCATGAGCCAACCCCCAATACCTTTGAACCAGTTATTGGGGTTAAGGGAAGAGAAGGTATCAGACCACCATGTATCTTTATCAGCTTTATGTGCATCCAGCCATTTATCTCTTAAATCCGCCATCTTCTCTATATCCACCTTAACTTGCAAATTACCCTGCGCGTCTATGTAATGGCAACAAGAGGGTCCCACAATCTGGCACATACCTCCATCTTTAGCTGTAACATAATCTAGAACTAATGTGTGTTGGTTGGTGACAATGATTAACTGGTTTTGCACAATGTTTGAGGTATTCATAAGTCTCATCACTTCCCATATTTGGTCATCCAGGTAGTCTGTTGCTACTACCAGATGATCCCACATCTGCGCTATCATGGGATATATGAAGATGGAACTAACAATTGTGTTGGTAATGCTCATCTCTACTACATGTGGCTTGCCATTTGGTCTGGGTGTGTTATCTTTGGCCCTACGATACAAGGTGTGTTTAGGTACTGCATTTATGTCAATTTCAGAGTGTGGTACTATAAAGATAGCAGGAGTAAGCCTGGCGATGGTGCACAGTCCTGTGACATTCTCGGATAACCATTTGTATGCTTTGTGTCAACAAACTAAGTATATGTCGTCTGGAACTGCTACTGCTGTGCCATTGAATAATCGGGTAATTAGTTTGGCTAATTGTGTCCCTTTCGCCAACTCCTATCCTTTTGACTGACTTTCGGTGTCGTTAGCTAATATACCTGTCAGGAGATCCTGTACAGTACGGTTGTTACAGGGCAGATCCTTTCCGTTCTCAGCATCTACACCAATACACTGCACGTGGCTCTCTGTTTTTGAATCATTGCAACCTGAGTGTATGTGTGGACTAAATGTCATACCTTTTGGTTTGTACTTGGAGACAATAACAGTGTGTCCAGCTAGGAAAAAATGTGACATTAGCCAAGTGTCCCTCTTGCCAAGGAGTAGAGCTATAATCTACCGAGGGTCCTGATCTGTTTATCATGAGCCATGGGGCAACTGCCCACCCTGCAACAGGTAAGGCTACTTCCCTGTCCTTGTTTGTACTGGATTTAACTTGGTGTATACTAGTGAGAAAGATGGTAGAATTAGACACGTCAATCAGTTCAGAAAGGTCCAGGGGTATTGCAAAATAAGGCATACTGGTTGAACTCACGGGACTGTGGGTACAGATCCAACAATCTCTCAGAGTTTGTCTCCTTCAACCCCTGGACTAAAATTTGATGGTGCCGTATCAGTGAATTGTCCCATTCATCACCCAGTAGCGTGAATACTGCAGATATGCCCACTGTCAAAGTCATGATCAGTATGTGAATCCTTATGGTTCCTGGGACGGTGGGACAGCCTTCACTCTTTTACAATGTGAAGCGTGGATCCAGATGGGTCTCCCTTCGAGTTTCACAGAGGTTGGAGTGGTCAGCAACACCTGGTAAGGTCCCTCGTATCGTGGTTCGAGGGTGCTTCTGACGTGTTTCTTGACCACCACCCACTCTCCAAGTTTGAGAGTGTGGCTTCCCTCTAGGGAGTTAGGATCTGGAATGGAAGAGAAAACTTGTGCATGTATATTAGACAATTGCTTGCTCAAGGCTATCACATATTTTGCAACAGATTCATAATGCATTTGTAACTGTTGTGGGAAATACTGTCCCATTCTTGGCCCTGTTCCAAATAAGATCTCATATGGGGTTAGTTTGTGTGGGGGCCTTGGTGTATGCCTAACTGAAAAGAGGGTTATAGGCAAACACTGAACCCAATTAAGCCCTGTCTCCCTGGTCATCTTCAGCATTTTAGATTTTAACACCCCGTTCAATCTTTCGACTTTGCCGCTGCTTTGGGGCCTGTATGGGGTATGATACGCCAGGTGTGACCCTACCATCTTCCAGACCTCTTGGGTTAGACTAGCAGTGAATGCTGGGCCCTGATCACTCTCAATGACCTCAGGTACTCCGAACCTACAGACAAGCTCCTGCATCAGTTTTTTTTGCAGTAGTGGTTGCTGTCTGGTTTCGGACGGTGTAGGCTTCTGGCCACCCAGAGAACAAGTCTATCACTACTAGCACATATTGAAACCCTTGGCACATTGGCATCTGGATATGATCTATTTGTATCCTCTGAAAGGGATAGGCTTTCGGGAGACATTTTCTGGAAGTGGGCTCGGTTCTGCCAGGGTTACACTCTGCACAGATGAGACACGCTTGAGTATGTCTCACCAGGACAGGGGTTATCCCTGGGGCCACCCATATTTTGTCAATTAGTTCTTTCATGATGGTTTTGGATTGGTGGGTGGGCCCATGGGCCACTGAGGCTATTAGGGGATAAAGAGCTCTGGGTAGGCAGACTCTCTTTCCTTGTGTCCAGATTCTTCTTCGAGGGCTGATTCTTTCAGCCAGATTTCCTTTTCCCTGAGAGTGGCCTGTTTCTGCATTTGTTTCAGGAGGTCCCATGTGATTTCTTCTTGTTCCAGGTCTTCCTGTGTTATAATAATCTGGTCTATTCATATAAACCACGGCACTCGAAGTGTTGCAAGATAAGATTCTTTTTTATTTATTGTCCATCCCAAATGGATCTTTTTATAAGTACACTGGCCAACGTTTCGGTCTGTTTAGGACCTTGATCACGGCCTTAGTGCGGGAGACCTGATATCTCCGGTCTCCCGCACTAAGGCCGTGATCAAGGTCCTAAACAGACCGAAACGTTGGCCAGTGTACTTATAAAAAGATCCATTTGGGATGGACAATAAATAAAAAAGAATCTTATCTTGCAATACTTCGAGTGCCGTGGTTTATATGAATATACTCTGATTGACCCCTTCCACTGAGCACCGACCACCATCAACAGGAGTGCCATCCACTACATTCATAATAATCTGGTCTGACTGGACTCTTTCCTCTTTCACTGCTGCTTCCTTGGCCGCTTGGTCAGCTAGGGCGTTTCCTCTGGCCTCAGGGGTGTCAGCGCGAGTATGGGCCTTTACTTTGTTCACTGCCACTTGGTTGGGCAGCAGTACTGCTGCCATTAGGGCTGCTACTGCTGCTGTAATCCCGAGCCTTCCATATTAGTCAAGTCATGAACCACTCCAAAGGCATATCTAGAATCTGTGTAGATATTTTGCCATGAGGCAGGCTTCAGTGAGGGCAATGAGTTCAGCTTCTTGTGCTGACTGGTCTGGGCGCAATTGTCTTGCACACAGCACTTCATGCTCAATTGTGACTGCCATGCCTGTATGGAACTTCCCCTTGTCATCGGCATACCTTGAGCCGTCCACAAAGAGAATCCAATGAGGGTTTGTCAGAGGAGTGTCTTGGACTGATGGTGGTGTCCCTAATTCAGCTTCCATCATTGTGATGCAATCATGTTCTTGTTCCTTGTAAAGAGAGTCGGTTGAGGCCCATAGTTCTTCTTCCTGAAGATCCTCTTCAGCATGTAGATCAATAAAATCTTCAGAATCTCCATTATACTCCCCCCTTGGAAGAGGAAGGAGTGCAGCAGGATTGAGGATGTGGCACCTCTGAATGGTGACATTATCTGGCAGAAGCAAACTACACTGAAGCCGGAGGTGGCGCTGTGCAGTGAGGTGTTTAGGTTGAGTCTGCTGGAGGATGGCAAAAATGTCATGGGGAGCCAGAATAGTGAGGGGATGACCCAGCACAACGTCAGATGTGACGTTTAGAAGAGAGCTGGCAGCATGGATAGCTCTGACACAGGAAGGGGCGGCTCTGGCTACCGGGTCAAGACGCTTAGAATAGTAACCCAAGGGTCGATTGCGGCCACCATGAGTTTGAGTGAGGACGCCAGTAGCGTGACCTTGGCGTTCCATGACATACAGCCGGAAAGGAAGGTTGTAATTGGGGATTCCAAGCGCAGGGGCAGATGCAATGGCGGCCTTTAATGACTGAAAAGCCTCTCCGGCCTCCATTGTCATCTGGAAAGGAGTAGCAGCATTACGAGGTATACAGTCATATAAGGGCTGCATGAGGACAGAAGCATCAGATATCCAAGGCCTGCAGTAGGAGATGGGTCCCAGAAAGGTTTGCAGCTGAGTAGTGTCCGGGAGTTGGATGTCAGAGATAGCCTTCTTCCTCGCCTCAGTTAGGTGCTTGTGACCTTGAGAGATGCAATGACCTAGGAAGACAACTTTGGGGAGACACAGCTGTAGTTTGGCTTGTGAGACTCGACATCCAGCAGAGGCTAAAAACTGGAGAAGTGAGACAGATTTTGTCATGCAGATTTGGGGAGAGACCGCACAGAGGAGAAGGTCATCCACATACTGGAGGAGTTCCACATCCGGGTGATCTGCTTGCCAGGGTTGCAGAACAGAGGACATAGCCTTGCTGAAGCAGGAAGGGCTGTTTTGAGCCCCTTGAGGCATAACAGTCCAGGTGTACTGTTTGCCTGCATGTGTGAAAGCAAAAAGAAACTGACATTTCTCATGTAAGGGAACAGAAAAGAATGCATTGGCCAGATCAATGACAGTGAAAGTAGTGGCAGTGGGTGGAATGCCAGCAAGGAGTGTGTGCAGATTGGGGACAATAGGTGTCTCAAGAACAGTAGCCTAATTGACAGCTCGGAGGTCCTGCACCATGCGGTACGTTGGAGGCTGTCCTTTCTCCCTTTTCTTCCGTACTGGGTAAAGGGGTGAGTTACAGGGAGAAGTAGTGATCTTGATTGCCCCATTCTGCAGGAGGGCCTGCACCTGGAGGGTAATAGCATCCTGTTTTGAGATAGAAAGCGGATATTGCGCTTTGTATGGCAGAACCTTGGGATCCTTTAGGGTCACAGTGACCGGTGGGACATTGAGGCGTCCGATACTCTCTGGATCAAAGGACCCCAGGATATCGGGGATGAGGTGCAAAATGGTTTGCAGCGAATCCCCTTGTTCATATGAGTCAGCGTCCCTGAAGTGTGGTTAATGCCATAAGGAGGCAAGTATCCTCCGGGTGTAGGGCTGTACCGAAGGTGACTGTTCCATCCTCTTTGAACTGTATGTTAGCCTGGATTTTCTGAAGAAAATCAGAGCCTAACAGATTGAAGGGGCATGTTTGGCTGACAACAAACTGCGACATGACTCCTGCAGGGAGGTGGAGTTGGGGGGGGTTTTAGTCCGGGAGAATCTAGGGGAAGTGACTGTGAGTGGCTTGGTCACGGAGTTATGTTGCACAACCCCCTCTAGTCCAGAACAAGGTAATTGAATGTCAGTGAGCCAAGAATGAGGTACGGCAGTCTCACATAATACACTGCGGGCTGCACCAGTGTCCACAAGAAATGAAAGTTCCTTCCCTGCAACCTCGAGAGTCACTCGAGGGGTGGGACCGGTAGAAGGGGTAGAAACTGTCATATATGGAATGTCCCCTCCCTGCACTGGTTTGCCAGCGTCCTATTGCGATGAAGGGGGCTGAGTGCCCCCCTGTCGCTGTTGATTGGTTGGCCACAGATGTTTGCTACGGCAGTGCCGTTTCATGTGTCCGGGCTTGCCACACCCATAACAGACATAAGGTGGTGGGTGTTCTCCACCATCTTCTCCTGACATTACGACTATCACAGCAGCACGGGTTTTCTTTGTGTTACTCTCTAGACCCTTTGCAATCTGCTCCAGCATATCTAGTGTCAAGGATTTCCACTCGGGGGGACAGGTCACAAGGGCTTTGTTTATCTCTGATCGTAGACCATCGACAAACGAGCGGGCCAAGAGTCTGAGATGAACAGGCTCATTCTGACTAAAACCCATGTCTTTGTAATTTTGTTTAATCCTCTGAGCAAATTTCTCGACAGTTTTTCAACTTTTTCCTGTGTCATATCCTGTAATGTCGTGGATTGGTCTGCTAATCTTGCTTTCGCCCATTTCTGTAGTTGTTCTATAAAGAATTCTCCAGACTCATGATCCCGGGGGTCAAAGTTAGCACCTTTAAGTTCAGGGATGTGGATTTGATCCATTATCAGTGTGGAGTATTCACCTGTCTTGTTTTCCACTATACTTTGCAGGTCCGACCATGTGCACCCATAGGTTTGATGCACTTGGGACAGTTTCCTGAAAAAGGGCATGGGATGGGTCTCGGGGTCAGGCAGTAAATTCACTATGGTGAATAACTGTTGTGGGGTGAAAGACACATATTTTGGTGGTCCCTGTGGCCGGTTAAGTGCTAGGGCTTCTTTCAGTGTCTCAAGGTTTCCCTGCTCAATTTTCTGTAAGTTCTTTTGTAACTCTGTAATCTGACCCTGCAGTATTTGATCTTGTGAACGTCGTGATGGGCGCACGGTCATGGGTACAGTCCACTGTGGTGCCAGGGGTAAAGTTGGCGGATCACCGTAGTCTGTTGGGGTACCCCGTGAAGGAGTCTGCATATTACCCTTTTGTATGCCCATTGTGGATTCTGCAGCACCGTCTGCATCCCCCTGTTCTGCTTCATCAGGTTGCCCCCCTACCATTATAGGAGTAAGGGTGGCAGGTGAGTGGGGTAGCATGAATGTACCATCCGGGTTAACCATGGGGTACAAGGTAGTAGGAAGGGGCAAGGGTGACATAGGAGTGACGGGGGGTTCCAGACCGAATGATATTAAAGGTCCGCTCATGGGCGTTGCCTGGGGACAAGATGGCGCTGTAGCTAACACGGGAAGTGATGGGACGTGCCGGGGAGTAGTTACCAAGGTGTGGTTTTGTGGGTGGGGAACCCCACAGGGAAGGCACGTATCACGGGAGGAGGGATTCTGTTGACCGCATGTTTTGCAGGTCCACCCACCTGCTTTCTTCCCGGCGCCATTATAGGGTGGTGGCAAGTCATGTATCAATGCAACACCAGGCTTACAGAAATATCTGTCTTTTCTCATCAAAATTTAGTTCCCCCCCGGTCTGTTCAAATTCTTTACTACAGTCCAACCACACACGGACCATGTCTGTCAATTTATCATCTTCTAACTTCCCCCTCTTCTCGTTTAACAACACTTGCCAGGTGGCACTACATAGGATGCCTCCTTTACAGACACTATAACTCTTCTCCAACTTAGTTAATCCTTTTATGAAACGTTTGCCTCTCCTGTCCGCCACGTACTGTTCAGGTGAACAGTAGCCCTTCGGGACACTTTCCTCATTTCCCATTATCTCTTGTACCTACTGAAGCCGCCTAAAGACCTCTGTATAGAGTAATCACTGGACGTGAAGACCTTTGAGTCCCGATCAGCACACTCTGGGCTACCGCGAACCGCTCTCCACCCATCTGGATAGTCCCCTTTATGGAGATTCGAGTCAGACACCGGGCTGAACTCCGATACAGGCACACAGGAGAACTCCGTGTCTCAGTCAATGATACTTGTCAACAGGGTCTTCACAACTTATAGGCACAACACAGTACATCAAGACTTTAAAAAAAACATATGGGGTTCTTACTTTCATGCCCTCGAGGACGTCCCAGACTGCTTCCGCACCCCTCCCTCAGACAAACACCAAGAGGCTACACCAGGGGACACTTTATGGGCAAGATGACTCGATTTTCTTACCTCATATCACGGGTTACGATCCCGGTGTCTGTTAGTGCGCCTCTCCTCGTCTGGTCTCTGGGGGTACGGGAACAGAGGGTCCAATCCTCGAGCCCCACGATTGGCGCCAAAATTGTTCTGGTTCTGGCCAAGCTGCCAGTTCGGTTGATGTACTGCTCCAAATTAATTAATGTACGTGCACGGAGAGATCAAAACTGAGACAACCCACAGCTCGGAGTTAAACAGTATCTCTGGTTTATTTCTGAAACAGCAGACAATACATAGGTTTCATGACAGGAAGGAGTGGGAGGGGGGGGGGGGGTGTAAGATAAAGTATATCTTTTCTATTGGCTATGAACTCTCTACTTTTCTGTAACCTTAATGGCCAGAGGAAATTCCTCCCCCCTTGCTCCTGGGTGAAACCGTTACTTCTTCTTTCTTTGTAACTGCTTGCTTGAGCTGAACGGAAACCACAAAGAAACACATGATAAAACACAAAGTAAGATTCTAGTT
This sequence comes from Bufo gargarizans, assembly GCF_014858855.1. Classification (NCBI taxonomy): domain Eukaryota; kingdom Metazoa; phylum Chordata; class Amphibia; order Anura; family Bufonidae; genus Bufo; species Bufo gargarizans. The sequence goes on along the minus strand of NC_058082.1, from coordinate 392,796,049 downwards.
TATAGGTGTTGGCTGAATGCCTGGCCGCCATCTTAGCTAAACATAGTCCTCAACAAGCAAGTATCCATTTTGTATCAATAGTCCATAACAGCCTATATAAACAAATACGGGCACAAGGAGCAAGAATCTGTGTCAGACGGCGTTCGTTATTTTCCTGGGTTTAAAAACACACACGTTAATTCTCGGTGGTTCATCTAAAAGAAATAGAGAATACCGTGGTAGATTTTCTGAACCTACAGTCTCAAGAACAAACGGAAAAGTGGATCAGTTCTATTCCTTATCTTACAGGCACAATCCAGTGAGAGTAGATGTAATTTCGGGTCCTTCGCCAGCATCCAGGTGTATGCCAGTTGAATCTAGCAGCCTGGATGTTGAACGAACCATTTTAAGGTCCAGTGGACTTTCGGATACAGTCATCAATACGCTAAAGAAGAGTAGGAAACTTATCACTTCAAAAATGTATCTTAGATATTGGAATGCTTTTCTCTGTTTTTCAGGGGACTCCTGGAATCCCACTTTATCTCCTGACCTTAAAGTAATTCTGGACTTCCTGCAGAAAGGCCTTGAAGATGGATTAAGGGTTAATACACTAAAGGTCCAGGTGGTAGCCCTTAGTGCCTTCATAGATGTTAAGTTGGCTGCAATAGGTTCAGTCGGACGTTCTTTACGGGAGCTTTATAGATCAAATCCAGCAATTAAATCCACTGTTCCTCCTTGGGATCTTAATCTGGTGTCCTTAGTACTCGTGGATCCTACTTTTGAGCCTCTTAATGAGATCCCTCTTAGGTTACTTAACCTAAAAACTGCTTTCCTGATTGCCAGTACCTCGGCTAGGAGAGTGAGGGAGATCAAGGCCTTATCTTGCAGGCCACCATATTTAACCGTCCTAGATGACAGAATAATTCTAAAACATGAACCATCCTTTTTGCCAAAGATATTTGCAAAGTTTTACTGCCAACAAGAAATCTCATTACCTTCTTTCAGCCCACAGGCTAGGTCCAACAGAGAAATTAGTTTCCGCAACTTAGACGCCAGGAGCTGTGTCTTGGCCTACCTGCAAGCTACTAGGCAAATAAAATCTGATCACCTTCTACTTCAAAATGCAGTGCAGAACAAATATCAGGGGGCTTAAAATAAATAAACTATCTGCCGTTGGATTAAAATGACTATTGCTTACAGGGAAAAGTGTGTTCCCCTCCTTTGCATCTGAAAGCTCATTCGACAAGAGCAATGTTAACCACCTGGGCAGAAGGTGCATCTGCTTCCTTGGCCCAGGTTTGTCAGGCCCATCTGGTCCACTCCGTCCACTTTATTTAAACATTACAGATTACATGTCTCAAATGGGGACCTTTCCTTCAGTCGTAAAGTCTTATCTGTTTTCTTTGTTAATCCTCCTGCTTAGTGCCGTTAGGAAGGCGTATGGAAAAGATAATTACACTTATTGGTAATTGGATCTTCCATTTGGCCTCCACAGCAGCACTGGGAGTTCCCACCCTTTATGTTGCGTATTTTAATATTGTCTTTTGTTGCATTTTGTTAACCACTTCAGCCCCGCTAGGTGAAACCCCCTTCATGACCAGGCCACTTTTTACACTTCGGCACTACACTACTTTCACCGTTTATCGCTCGGTCATGCAACTTACCACCCAAATGAATTTTACCTCCTTTTCTTCTCACTAATGGAGCTTTCATTTGGTGGTATTTTATTGCTGACATTTTTACTTTTTTTGTTATTAATCAAAATGTAACGATTTTTTTGCAAAAAAATGACATTTTTCACTTTCAGCTGTGAAATTTTGCAAAAAAACGACATCCATATATAAATTTTTCGCTAAATTTATAGTTCTACATGTCTTTGATAAAAAAATAATGTTTGGGCAAAAAAAAAAATGGTTTGGGTAAAAGTTATAGCGTTTACAAACTATGGTACAAAAATGTGAATTTCCGCTTTTTGAAACGGCTCTGATTTTCTGAGCACCTGTCATGTTTCCTGAGGTTCTACAATGCCCAAACAGTAGAAAAACCCCACAAATGACCCCATTTCGGAAAGTAGACACCCTAAGGTATTCGCTGATGGGCATAGTGAGTTCATAGAACTTTTTATTTTTTGTCACAAGTTAGCGGAAAATGATGATGATTTATTTTTTTTTCTTACAAAGTCTCATATTCCACTAACTTGCGACAAAAAATAAAAAATTCTAGGAACTCGCCATGCCCCTCACGGAATACCTTGGGGTGTCTTCTTTCCAAAATGGGGTCACTTGTGGCGTAGTTATACTGCCCTGGCAATTTAGGGGCCCATATGTGTGAGAAGTACTTTGCAATCAAAATCTGTAAAAAATGACCGGTGAAATCCGAAAGGTGCACTTTGGAATATGTGCCCCTTTGCCCACCTTGGCATCAAAAAAGTGTCACACATCTGGTATCGCCGTACTCAGGAGAAGTTGGGGAATGTGTTTTGGGCTGTCATTTTACATATACCCATGCTGGGTGAGAGAAATATCTTGGCAAAAGACAACTTTTCAATTTTTTTATACAAAGTTGGCATTTGACCAAGATATTTTTCTCACCCAGCATGGGTATATGTAAAATGACACCCCAAAACACATTGCCCAACTTCTCCTGAGTACGGCGATACCAGATGTGTCACACTTTTTTGCTGCCAAGGTGGGCAAAGGGGCACATATTCCAAAGTGCACCTTTCGGATTTTGCAGGGCATTTTTTACACATTTTGATTGCAAAGTTCTTCTCACACATTTGGGCCCCTAAATTGCCAGGGCTGTATAACTACGCCACAAGTGACCCCATTTTGGAAAGAAGACACCCCAAGGTATTCCGTGAGGGGCATGGCGAGTTCCTAGAATTTTTTATTTTTTGTCGCAAGTTAGTGGAATATGAGACTTTGTAAGGAAAAAAGAAAAAAAAAGAAAAATCATCATTTTCCGCTAAATTGTGACAAAAAATAAAAAATTCTAGGAACTCGCCGTGCCCCCCACGGAATACCTTTTGGGTGTCTTCTTTCCAAAATGGGGTCACTTGTGGCGTAGTTATACTGCCCTGGCAATTTAGGGGCCCAAATGTGTAAGAAGTACCTTGAAATCAAAATGTGTAAAAAATGGCCTGCGAAATCCGAAAGGTGCCCCTTTGCCCACCTTGGCTGCAAAAAAGTGTGACACATCTGGTATCGCCGTACTCAGGAGAAGTTGGGGAATGTGTTTTGGGGTGTCATTTTACATATACCCATGCTGGGTGAGAGAAATATCTTGGCAAAAGACAACTTTTCCCATTTTTTTATACAAAGTTGGCATTTGACCAAGATATTTTTCTCACCCAGCATGGGTATATGTAAAAAGACACCCCAAAACACATTCCCCAACTTCTCCTGAGTACGGCGATACCACATGTGTGACACTTTTTTGCAGCCTAGATGCGCAAAGGGGCCCAAATTCCTTTTAGGAGGGCATTTTTAGACATTTGGATCCCAGACTTCTTCTCACACTTTCGGGCCCCTAAAAAGCCAGGGCAGTATAAATACCCCACATGTGACCCCACTTTGGAAAGAAGACACCCCAAGGTATTCAATGAGGGGCATGGCGAGTACCTAGAATTTTTATTTTTTTTGCATAAGTTAGCGGATATTGATTTTTTTTGTTTTTTTTTCTCACAAAGTCTCACTTTCCGCTAACTTAGGACAAAAATTTCAATCTTTCATGGACTCAATATGCCCCTCACGGAATACCTTGGGGTGTCTTCTTTCCGAAATGGGGTCACATGTGGGGTATTTATACTGCCCTGGCTTTTTAGGGGCCCTAAAGCGTGAGAAGTCTGGAATATAAATGTCTAAAAATGTTTACGCATTTGGATTCCGTGAGGGGTATGGTGCGTCCATGTGAGATTTTATTTTTTGACACAAGTTAGTGGAATATGAGACTTTGTAAGAAAAAACAAAAACAAACAAAAAATGTCCGCTAACTTGTGCCAAAAAAAATGGCTGAATGGAGCCTTACCAGGGGGGGAGTGATCAATGACAGGGGGGTGATCAATGACAGGGGGGTGATCACCCATATAGACTCCCTGATCACCCCCCTGTCATTGATCACCTTCCCTGTAAGGCTCCATTCAGACGTCCGCATGATTTTTACGGATCCATGGATCCATGGATCGGATCCACAAAACGCATGCGGACGTCTGAATGGAGCCTTACAGGGGGGTTATCAATGACAGGGGGTGATCAGGGTAATCAGGGTGATCACCCCCCTGTCACTGATCACCCCCCCTGTAAGGCTCCATTCAGACATCCGCATGATTTTTTACGGATCCATGGATACATGGATCGGATCCACACAACGCATGCGGACGTCTGAATGGAGCCTTACAGGGGGATTATCAATGACAGGGGGTGATCAGGGTAATCAGGGTGATCACCCCCCTGTCACTGATCACCCCCCCTGTAAGGCTCCATTCAGACATCCGCATGATTTTTTACGGATCCATGGATACATGGATCGGATCCACAAAACGCATGCGGACGTCTGAATGGAGCCTTACAGGGGGGTTATCAATGACAGGGGGTGATCAGGGTGATCACCCCCCTGTCACTGATCACCCCCCCTGTAAGGCTCCATTCAGACATCCGCATGATTTTTTACGGATCCATGGATCCATGGATCGGATCCACAAAACGCATGCGGACGTCTGAATGGAGCCTTACAGGGGGGTTATCAATGACAGGGGGTGATCAGGGTAATCAGGGTGATCACCCCCCTGTCACTGATCACCCCCCCTGTAAGGCTCCATTCAGACATCCGCATGATTTTTTACGGATCCATGGATACATGGATCGGATCCACAGAACGCATGCGGACGTCTGAATGGAGCCTTACAGGGGGGTTATCAATGACAGGGGGTGATCAGGGTAATCAGGGTGATCACCCCCCTGTCACTGATCACCCCCCCTGTAAGGCTCCATTCAGACATCCGCATGATTTTTTACGGATCCATGGATCCATGGATCGGATCCACAAAACGCATGCGGACGTCTGAATGGAGCCTTACAGGGGGGTTATCAATGACAGGGGGTGATCAGGGTAATCAGGGTGATCACCCCCCTGTCACTGATCACCCCCCCCTGTAAGGCTCCATTCAGACGTTCGCATGATTTTTACGGATCCATGGATACATGGATCGGATCCGTAAAAATCATGCGGACGTCTGAATGGAGCCTTACAGGGGGGTGATCAATGACAGGGGGTGATCAGGGAGTGTATATGGGTGATCACCCGCCTGTCATTGATCACCCCCCTGTAAGGCTCCATTCAGACGTCCGCATGATTTTTACGGATCCATGGATACATGGATCGGATCCGTAAAAATCATGCGGACGTCTGAATGGAGCCTTACTGGGGGGTGATCAATGACAGGGGGTGATCAGGGAGTGTATATGGGTGATCACCCGCCTGTCATTGATCACCCCCCTGTAAGGCTCCATTCAGACGTCCGCATGATTTTTACGGATCCATGGATCGGATCCGTAAAAATCATGCGGACGTCTGAACGGAGCCTGACAGGGGGGTGATCAATGACAGGGCGGTGATCAATGACAGGGGGGTGATCAGGGAGTTTATATGGGGTGATCAGGGGTTTATAAGGGGTTAATAAGTGACGGGGGGGGGGGGGGGGGGGTGTAGTGTAGTGTGGTGTTTGGTGGGACTGTACTGACCTTCCTGTGTCCTCTAGTGGTCGATCCTAACAAAAGGGACCACCAGAGGACCAGGTAGGAGGTATATTAGACGCTGTTATGAAAACAGCGTCTAATATACCTGTTAGGGGTTAAAAAATTCGGATCTCCAGCCTGCCAGCGAGCGATCGCCGCTGGCAGGCTGGAGATCCACTCGCTTACCTTCTGTTCCTGTGCGCGCGCGTTCACAGGAAATCTCGCGTCTCGCGAGAAGACGCGTATATGCGTCCAGGAGGAATAAAGCAACCACCTCCCGGACGCATATACGCGTACGGCGGTCGGGAGGTGGTTAATGATGTATACCTTCTCACCAGAAAATTATATAAATATTCCTACTCTGCATCACCTATGTTTCCTTGGATACTTACTGGACAAGGTAAAGGGGAGGAGGCTTTTAAACCTTGTTTCCCCACGTTGTTTACAGTCCCTGGTAGGCGGGGTAACCTTTTGCTTAGTGCTGTTGTGGAGGCTAAATGGAAAATCCAATTACTGGTAAGTAATTATCAACTATCACAGTCCCTCCCTGCACTCTTCCATACACAGCACACCCTGGCCATGGCTGGCACAAATTCCCAGTCCTCCTCTCCACCTAACTCGCCTGAGGAACTGAGCAATACAACAGCATCAGAAAAGCCCAGGGGTTTAATGCCACTGAACTGTATGAAAACATGAAACAAATGTTCAGACAAGAACTTGAAAATGCTGTATCAGATATCTCTAAACAAATGCACGATCTTGGCCAAAGAGTAGATGGAGACTAAAACAGAAGAAATAAGATATTCTTGATGCTGATAAAACACATCTAGATGACGTCGAGCGGAAACTGGCACAATTGGAACTGCAAAAGGAAGACCTAGGAAATGGCTTAAGACGGGCTAATAATCTTCGTGTTAGATGCCTCCTGGAGAAGAGTGTGGCTTTGAAAGACACGGCTCTAAACCTATTTCACGCCCTACACAAGCTGACCACCATAATTTCTGTATAGATCGCATACATGGAGCGCTGAATAAACCAAGAAAACACTCCTTGCCACTCGAAGTCGTCCTTAAACTGCACTACCTTGAGGCTAGGGATATGCTCCTTGCTGCAGCAAGGAACATCTCGCCCTTACCATGAATAAACTGTACTGTTCAACTATTTGTTGATCTTGCACCATCCAAGCTAATTCGCAGACGACAATTGCAACCAGTTGTATTAGCCCTACAGAAAGCAGAGTTTTGATATCGCTGGGGCTTCCCTTTTCAGCTATCCATTCCAAGTTAAAGGCAAAGACCAGAGTATACGGTCTCTGGAAGAGGGACAAGAAGCACTTTGGCTAGCAAACATACTGATGGGCTCTCATCCACAGTCCAACTCACAAGCCATGCTTCCTCAGCGCCCAGCAAGATGCTGGGAGAATAGCAGACAGCCACAACATTCAATATTGGCCAAACCAGCTACCTGAAATCACTGGACTGATAAATATTATATACTCACTTCAGCTGTCTATATGGTATATACAGTCAGGTCCATAAATATTGGGACATCGACAAAATTCTTACATTTTTGGCTCTATACACCAGCACAATGGATTTGAAATGAAACTAACAAGATGTGCTTTAACGGCAGACTGTCAGCTTTCATTTCAGTGTATTTACATCCAAATCAGGTGACCGGTGTAAAATTACAACAGTTTGCATATGTGCCTCCCACTTGTTAAGGAACCAAAAGTAATGGGATAGAATAATAATCCTAAATCAAACTTTCACTCTTTAACACTTGATTGCAAATGCTTTGCAGTCAATTACAGCCTGAAGTCTGGAACACATAGATATCACCAGACGCTGGGTTTTATCCCTGATGATGCTCTGTTAGGCCTCTACTGCAACTGTCTTCAGTTCCTGCTTGTTTTGGGGGCATTTTCCCTTCAGTTTTGTCTTCTGCAAGTGAAATGCATGCTCAATCAGATTTAGGTCAGGTGATTGGCCATTGCATAACATTTCACTTCTTTCCCTTAAACTCTTTGGTTGCTTTTGCAGTATGCTTTTGGGTCATTGTCCATCTGCCCTGTGAAGCGCCGTCCAATGAGTTCTGAAGCATTTGGCTGAATAGGAGCAGATGATATTGCCGAAACACTTCAGAATTCATCCTGCTGCTTTTGTCCGCAGTCACATAATCCATAAATATAAGAGAACCAGTTCCATTGGCAGCCATACATGCTCACGCTGTGACACTACCACTCCCATGCTTCACTGATGAGGTGGTATGCTTAGCATCATGAGCAGTTCCTTTCCTTCTCCTTACTCTTCTCTTCCCATCACTTTGGTACAAGTTGATCTTGGTCTCATCTGTCCATAGGATGTTGTTCCAGAACTGTGAAGGTTTTTTTAGATGTCGTTTGGCAAACTCTGTAATCTGGCCTTCCTGTTTTTGAGGCTCACCAATGGTTTACATCTTATGGTGAACCCTCTGTATTCACTCTGGTTTAGTTTTCTCTTTATTGTTGACTTTGACACACATACACCTACCTCCTGGAGAGTGTTCTTGATCTGGCCAACTGTTGTGAAGGGTGTTTTCTTCACCAGGAAAATAATTCTTGGGTCATCCACTAGTTGTTTTCCGTGGTCTTCCGGTGTTTCTGAGCTCACCAGTGCGTTCCTTTTTAAGGATTTTCCAAACAGTTGTTTAAGCCACGCCTAATGCTTTTGCGATCTCTGATGGGTTTGTTTTGTTTTTCAGCCTAATGATGGCTTGCTTCACTGATAGTGACAGCTCTTTGGATCTTATCTTGAGAGTTGACGACAACAGATTCCAAATACAAATAGCACACTCGAAATGAACTTTTTATCTACTCATTGTAATTGGGATAATGATGGAATAACATAACAGGCCATACAACAGCTGAGAAGCCAATTGTCCCATTACTTTTGGTCCCTTACAAGTGGGAGGCACCTATGCAAACTGTTGTAATTCCTACACCGTTCATCTGATTTGGATGTAAATACCCTCAACTTAACTTAACCCCTTCACGACTGCAATCTGTATATATACGTGATAGCTGCACATACCCCGTGCAGCTACCACGTATATATACGTTCTGGCAGCTCTTTAATCCAAGCGCTGCAAAACGCTTGGATTAAAGCTTCTGCCCCTGCCCTGTATGCTGTCACGGACAGCATACAGTGCAGTAATGCCGGCAAGGGACCAATCAGAGTGGCCCCTTGCCGGCAATCGATCCGATTGGTTAGTCTGTGCAGACTAACTAATCGGATCGCTGTGTGAAAAAAATGCCGGTTTCAGGCTCTGATCTGCGGTCTGCAGATCAGAGCCTGAAATCGGTAATGTGTCCTGAAGCCCCCGTGCCCCCTTGAAGCCCCCGATCTGTGCCCGTTCTTGTCCTGCCCCCCCGATGCGGTCCGCCCCCTCCTGCCCCGACCTGCGCCCCCTTCTTGTCCATCTTCTCCTGCTACTTCCTCCCGATGCGGTCCGCCCCTTCCTGCAGCCCCTTCCTGTAAGTAATGAAATGCTGCCCCCCTCTCCTCTCCCCAGTTTCCAGCGATGCCCCGTCCCCTGCCACCGATGCGGTCCCCCTTCTGTGTGTGATGGCGGCGGCTCCATTCCTGAGCCGCCGCCATCAGCAGCGTGTGTCAGCTCTATGCTGACACTGCTGTAACCCCATAGATGCCGCAGTAGCGGCATCCATAGGGTTAATAGAGGGAGAGGGCTCCCTCTCTCTCAACCATCAGGGCTGCTGCGATCGCAGCACCCGATGGTTGCCATGGCAACCGGACGCTTTGCAAAGGCGTCCGGTTGCCATGGTATAGGCGTCCAGTGCTGCCACCTACAGGCATCTGATTGTATTATACTTTGCAATGCAAGAGCATTGCAAAGTATAGTACAACCATCAGCCCCACTGGATCTTCAAGATCCAAGAGGGAACTGATAAAAAAAAAAAAAAAGTGAAAATAATAAAAGTAAAAATAAATAAATAAAAAAATGTAAAAAATAAATTTCCTTTTCCTATAAAAAAAAACACATTAGGTGTCACCGCGTCCGTAACGACCATCTCTATAAATATATCACATCATCAACACCGTCCAATAAACACCATAAAAAATAAAAACATCAAAAAAGGCGTATATACCCCAAAATAGTACCAATCAAACCGTTACCTAATCCCGCAAAAAATTAGCCCATATTTAAGACAATCGCCCAAAAAATAAAAAGCTATGGCTCTCAGACTATGGAGACACTAAAACATCATTTTTTGGGTTTCAGAAATGCTATTATTGTGTAAAACTTAAATAAATAAGAAAAGGTATACATATTAGGTATTGCCACGTCCGTAAAGATCTGCTCTATAAAACTGTCACATGACCTAACCCCTCAGATGAACGCTGTAAATTTTTGGCCACCTTGTCCCATAAAGTGTAATAATGAATGATCAAAAAATCCTTTGTACCCAAAAAAACCTCAACTCTTTCTGCAAAAAATGAGCCCCTGCACAAGACGATCGGTAGAAAAATAAAAAACATATGGCGTTCAGAAAACCAATCCAGCAAAATCTGCCTTCCAAAAACCGTATGGCATTCCTTTCCTTCTGCGCCCTGCCGTGTGCCCGTACAGCAGTTTACGACCACATGTGGGGTGTTTCTGTAAACCGCAGAATCAGAGTAATAAATATTGAGTTTTGTTTGGCTGTTAACCCTTAATGTGTTAAAGAAAAAAATTTAATAAAATAGAAAATCTGATAAAAAAGTGAAATCTAGAAATTTCATCTCCATTTTCCTTTAATTCTTGTGGAACACCTAAAGGGTTAATAACGTTTGTAAAATTGGTTTTAAGTAACTTGAGGGGTGTAGTTTGCATAATTGGGTCATTTATGGGGGTATACACTATGTAAGCCCCACAAAGTGACTTCAGACCTGAACTAGTCCTTAAAAAGTGGGTTTTGGAAATTTTCTTAAAAATTTTAAGAATTGCTTCTAAACTTCTAAGCCTTGTAATGTCCTAAAAAAATAAAATAACATTTCCAAAATGATGCCAACATAAAGTAGACATGTGGGGAATGTTATGTAATAAATATTTTATGAGGTATCACTTTCTGTTTTCGAAGCAGAGAAATTGAAGTTTAGAAAATTGCAAATTTTTTATTTTTTTTTGGTAAATATGGGATTTTTTCATAAATAAAGGTGATATATATTGACTCAAATTTATGACTGTCATGAAGTACAATGTGTCACGAGAAAACAATCTTAGAATGGCGTGGATAAGTAAAAGTGTTCCAAAGCTATTACCACATAAAGTGACACATGTCAGATTTGTAAATTTTGACCTGGACATTGGGGCATCAATGACCCTTGGTCATGAAAGGGTTAAAGCAGACAGTCTCCAGTTAAAGCACATATTGTTTGTTTCTTTTAAAATCCATTGTGGTGGTGTATAGAGCCAAACATGTTAGCATTGTGTCTGCCCCAATATTTATGGACCGGACTATGTTTCTTGTATTTAAACCTATCAATAAAGGCTACCTAGTGTAGTCCATGTGAACAATTAATGTATGATATGTAGTCTACCTTTGCAGAATGTTCTGCATTTTATTTTTATTTTTTAATATCCTTTTTAGATTTACTATCCCTTAATATTGGAGGTTTTGCTCTGTTTTACAGGTTGTAATGTAGTTTATGGATTACCATGTTGGCTTATCTAGTTAAAGATACTTGTATGGTCATACTGCTTGACTATCTAATATCTGCAGGTCAAACTCAACCTTATGTTGGTCATATTCAACCCTATTCTATTCTATTGCAATTTTATATTGTTCCCTTTTTTGGGGTAAAACTATACAGGCTTTTATTGTTCTACATACTATACATACACCACCATTTTTGCTTAATATTCCTATTTCGCAACCCTAGCATTTAACATCCTGATACTATGTGTTAGGGTCCATTCACACATCCGTGTGTGTCTTGCGGATCAGCAAAATACGGACACCGGCAAAGTGCATTCCACATTTTGCGGACCGCTCATCGCCAGCACTATGATAGAATATGCCTAAACTTGTCCGTAGTTGCGGACAAGAATAGGATGCGAATGGAAATGCGAATCCGGGCTGCACATTGTGCGGCCCCATAGAAATGAATGAGTCCGCAATTCCGGTCCGCAAAATGCGGAACAGAATTGCAGATGTGTGAATGGACTCTAAGACTAGAAGTCACAATTTAATTTACCACCTAAAAGGTGGAAAGATTTCGCAGACTATTAGAAACACACACAACATTATCCATCTCCAGAAACCCCTTTTCCGAACTCTTCCCACCGAATTTTTTTTAACTCCAGATATAGGGTGAATTACCCCTCAATGTTTCAATTTAAAAGCAGAGTAGTCTCCACATTCATCCAAAATGTCCTCCCATTTCATGTTAAGAATATTAGTGACACTCAAGGCCGTTATTTAATTTAGTTGCACGAACTGTACAATGATAAGCTATGTACTGTTAATATGTGTGTGTGTGTGTGTGTGTATATATATATATATATATATATATATATATATATATATTACACATATATATATATAGATTACACATATATATATATATATATATATATATATATATATATATATATATATATATATATATATATATATAAAAGGAAAAAGAGATGGCAGCACCGTCACAAATAAAACAAGTTGAATACAGGGTGCACGCAGCCCAGTTTGGATATAAGCCAATCCAGCAAATGTAAATGATGAAAAGAAGGGCAGCACTCCAATGAATAAAAATTGAAAAAAACTTTAATTACCCATAAGGCTATAGCGACGTTTCGGCTCCTTACATCTGAGCCTTCCTCAAGCTTGAGGAAGGCTCAGATGTAAGGAGCCGAAACGTCGCTATAGCCTTATGGGTAATTAAAGTTTTTTTCAATTTTTATTCATTGGAGTGCTGCCCTTCTTTTCATCATTTATATAGATATAGATATAGATATAGATATAGATATAGATATATATAGATTACACACACATATAGATAGAGAGATAGAGAGAGATATATATATATATATATATATATATATATATATATATATATATATAGATATAGATATAGATATAGATAGATATATATAGATATATATATATATATATATATATATATATATATATATATATATAGATATATAGATTACACACTGTATGCGATAAACTGATCCTACTGGAATACACAAGACTGATCCGGTGTGGTGACTTCACTTTTTTACATTGAACCCATCTATTGATTTGATATCCACTTTCTCCCAGACCAGATCTGAAAAGCTGAAAAAAAGACCTGCTGGAGGCATTTCAAATTTTCACACATGGAGACAATTTAATCCTTTAGTGAAAGTATATACCTACTTTTCACGGGCACATCCCCATCACTATAGACTAGACTGGATCCTCACTAACTCGATCACACTCGCGTGCTTAGTGTATTCCAGGCATTTAATATGTGTATGGTCTGATCACGATATGGTGTTAACCGAACTTACTCAGGACCTTAACGCTAAAATTCCTTACACATGGATACTTAATGAAGCCTTACTGTCAAAACCCGAAATAACTGCTTAAGTTAAAGAAACATTAGAAGAATATTTTCAGCTTCACTCCTCACCTGCCACTACCCCGGATATCTGCTGGCTTGCTCACAAACTGGTCATTAGGGGGGTTCTCATCTCAAAGGTCTCAATGCTGAAGGAGAGGTCCAAAGCGCCAGATAATTTAGAATACAAATTTTTTTTAACTTGAATTAACCTATATAAGAAATCCCTCCAGATACTTTCAAAAAGTGATTAGAGACACACGACTTAAGCTTGATGCCTTATTCACGAACAAAACCGAAAGCTATGGCGTGTACACAAGCCACATTTTCAGTTGACTGACAAACTATTAGCACATAAACTAAGGGAATGACAAGCCTTAAACACGGTTCACAAAATTCTAATTCGACTGGGACACACCTCCTCCAACTCTGAGATATATTACTCTTCAAATATTATCATAACTTGTATAAAGCTCAAGTAATGCACCCCGACTCCATCACCAATTCTTTTTAAGATGATTTTCAACTATCGAGAGATGCATATGACCAATTAAATGCTGATGTTACACAGGAAGAGATAAAATGGGCTATTAATCGTCTCAAACTGGACAAAGCTTCGGGACCAGGTGGACTGACTGCCAAATACTATAAGAAATTGATGCATACACTTGCGCATCTCCTCAAACTATACAAACACATCATTTTATTTATTTTTTGAGTATTGGATTGTGGTGATTAATATCTCCTTGGTGGCCCTATTTAAACTTTTCACTGTGTATTCCATTACCCCTTAATTCCACAGTTTTGTTCCCTGTACTGCCTACTTTTACCTCTGCTTAAAATCCAGTTGCTATGCAGGTCCGGAGGAAGCAGAAGCACTCAGTGTGCAAGGTCAGATTACAGACAGCCAGGGACGGAGTGTAAATCATTAAAGCCAGGTTTTCCCCAGCAGCTGATAACAGTGCCTGGGCTGTGTGCACTTCTCCCTGTCCCTGCGCTTGGCAAACTTTCCCTCACTCAGCAGACTTGGACAATGCAGAGCTGAATCAGCGCAGAGAAGGGAGATCTGCCGTCTGCTCAGTGTATAAATGAAAGCAACATGTGGTAACTGGACCCCTTTGTGCTACAAGAGATTAACCATATAGCGGGGAGGGCACTGGTTACTGACACTTTTGGGGGGCTATTGTTACTGGCTAGTGAGGGCAGGCGGCAGCCGTCTTAACTGAATAGTGAAATTGCAGTTTTATGCAGACTGGTTGCTAAGGGCTAAATCTTATTAAATATGGGGTAAGTCAGTCTAATAGTAACCGATTCTGGAATATCATGTTATTAGTAACTACATATATGAAAATTGAAATTGGGGTCTAAGTGTGACAGTTATCCTTTATGGTCAACCCAGACTTTCTCAGTCTTAATCACCACAATTCCCAAACCTGGCAAAGATTGCTACTTTAGTTACAAATTATTGTCTTGTTTCCCTTTTTGAATATAGATTTGAACACTAGTATTCACACAATGAATAGATCCAATATTCCCTGATCAGTCTTGGCTTTGGACATGGCAAAAGCATTTGATAGTTTATCATGGTCATACCTACAAATTGTACTCCAAAAGATGAGATTTGGAGGCTCCTTTTGTAAAGCAATTGGCATCCTATATTCGAACGCCACAGCCTACCTTAAAATTCTCTCTACTATTTTGCCTATTCAATTTAAAACATCACATTAACTTATTTCATAATTTTTTAATCCGGTAGAATTTTTATAAACTTTTTTTGTATTGTCCAATAACAAAACAAATATTTCAAAAAAGAAATAAGTACTGCGCATAGTGTATACAATTTCACAGCGTCATATGTAGTAATATCAATTTACACAGATCCTTCCATAATACCATTTCCCACCCCAACAACCCTGCAGAGAGACTAACCCAATGACCCACTTATTAAAAGGTAAATCAAAGAAGTAGATTCATTGGTATTGCGTTGCATGGGTAAGGGCAAAGGAATATCAGGTATGATGATGGTTGCAAACAAGACTCAAACAGACATAAACATTAAACTATTTGTCCTAAGGTGGTAGTTAAGTTGCACCTTTGGGTAGTCTCTTGAGTGCCTGTGACACCAGTCCTGGTACTGTTAACCATCCTTGCAACATGGATGTGAATTTAGCTGGCCATCCCAGTTTCATATATATCCCTCTATCAAACCCAAGTATGGAATTTATCCGATTCACAAATTCCCGTAGGTGGAGCATGTGATATCCAGTGCTTTGCTATTAGAATTCTAGCTTGGATTAGCAGTCTATGAATGCCTAAAGACACCTTGTCGTCACTTCCTGGGGGGTCTATGAGGCCTAGTATGCACACCCTAGAGCAGTGTTGGCGAACCTATGGCACGGGTGCCAGAGGCGGCACTCGGAGCCCTCTCTGTGGGCACCCGCACCCTGGAAAAAGTCTATGGCACACTAATATGACTTAGATTTTTCCTGCCCTTCATCAGCGCAGGGCTCGCTATGAACAGCACAGGCAGCGCACTGTTATAGCTAAATGATAGAGTACATAGAAGATATACTATGTTTGACTGTAGAATTCAGGTTAAATTACCGTGTTGGCACTTTGCGATAAATAAGTGTGCTTTGGGTTGAAGTTTGGGCACTCAGTCTCTAAAAGGTTCACCATCACTGCCCTAGAGTCAAATGGTAATTGTATTTGAGTTGTCTGCGTTATAATTTCCACACAGTAAGCTCCAAGCTCAGAACACTCCCAGAACATATACATCAAAGAGGCATCCTCCACACTTCAGTGGGGATGTTTTGATTCTGCTCAAAGGCCTATTTTATACAGATATAAAGTAGTTTTTATTTACCCAATGTCAGGGTGGATTTAGTGATTTAAATCACTAGTCAATAAATCTTGATTTAAATCATAGTTTTCTATTTCTTGCTGGTATAACTTATAATATGCAAGTAGATGAAGATTTTGAGTAACTTGTCATATTAGTTTACTTCGGTTGATTCTGCATTCATGGGTTTGTAGAAGTTAGGATTAAGGTATTTTTCTCAACTCTGTTCATGTTATAACATTTTTGCTGTGAAGAAGAGGCATGTGATCTCTGCTGCGTCAAATTCAGTTTTGAGAACTGCAAAAGTAAACCAAGCATTTGTGATAATGTCTTGTAGGCAGAGAAATAGGCAGAGAAACTGCCCAATAATCTTACAAAAACCTCTGGAAGAGCATGACATTGTGAATGGATTAATGGAATTTATTTACCAAAAAAATAACACATATAGAAACATAGAATGTTAAGATGAGAACCATTTGGCCCATCTAGTCTGCCCAATATACTGAATACTATGAATAGCCCCTGGCCCTATTTTATATGAAGGATGGCCTTATGCCTATCCCGTGCATGCTTGAACTCCTTCACTGTATTTGCAGCTACCACTTCTGCAGGACTGCTATTCCATGCATCCACTGCTCTCAGTAAAGTAATACTTCCTGATATTACTTTTAAACCTTTGCCCCTCTAATTTAAAATGATGTCCTCTTGTAGCGGTTTTTCTCAATTTAAATATTT
The DNA here is from genome assembly GCF_014858855.1 of Bufo gargarizans. Lineage (NCBI taxonomy): Eukaryota > Metazoa > Chordata > Amphibia > Anura > Bufonidae > Bufo > Bufo gargarizans. The sequence goes on along the minus strand of NC_058082.1, from coordinate 392,779,172 downwards.
TCTCCTTTTACCTTGTTGATTCCCTTTATGTATTTAAAAGTTTTTATCATATTCCCTCTGTCTCGTCTTTCTTCCAAGCTATACATGTTAAGGTCCTTTAATCTTTCCTGGTAAGTTTTATCCTGCAATCCATGTACCAGTTTAGTAGCTCTTCTCTGAACTCTCTCCAAAGTATCAATATCCTTCTGGAGATATGGTCTCCAGTACTGCGCACAATACTCCAAATGAGGTCTCACTAGTGCTCTGTAGAGCGGCATGAGCACCTCCCTTATTCTACTAGTAATGCCTCTCCCTATACACCCAAGCATTTTGCTAGCATTTCCTGCTGCTCTATGACATTGTCTGCCTACCTTTAAGTCTTCTGAAATAATGACCCCTAAATCCCTTTCCTCAGATACTGGGTTTAGGACTGTATCACTGATTTTATATTCTGCTCTTGGGTTTTTACGCCCTAGGTGCATTATCTTGCACTTATTAACATTAAATTTTAGTTGCCAGGTTTTTGACCATTCCTCTAGTTTTTCTAAATCCTTTTTCAATTTGGTGTATCCCTCCAGGAACATCAACCCTGTTACAAATCATCAGCAAAAAGACACACCTTAGCATTGAGGCCTTCTACAATTTCGCTGATAAAGATATTAAACAATATGGGTCCCAGAACAGATCCCTGAGGTACCCCATTGGTAACAAGACCATGGTCTGAATATACTCCATTGACTACAACCCTCTGTTGTCTATCCCTCAGCCACTGCCTAATCCATTCAACAATATGGGAGTCCACGTACAGCCTTATTCTACATAATTAAAAAACGAACCTTTTATTTTATGATGGAATATCCTTTGGATGGTAATATATTTTCCTCCAAAAAGCATTTTATATAAAAAAAAAATCTGGTTTTAAATAAATCATTTTTATTTTTTAAGTCATTGATTTATTTATTTATTTTTTTTATTTTTTTTATCCACCCTGCCCTATGTACTAGAAGTAACTGGGGCATTCTTTGAGCTACACTAAGTATTAGGCCAGGAATTAGTGCGAGAATATTGTCTCATTGCTCTTGAGAGATATTACTAATGTCTAGTTCCCATTTATCCATAGTGCCTGATAGGCATGTCGCAGTTGTAGGAACTGATAAAATAGTGTGTTAAGGAGGCCGAATTCTGTTTAACAATCTCATCTGTTTGAATCTGATGAGGAAAGCTAATACCCTTATCTTTCATGGAGGAAAAGCCCTCTAGTTTAAACAATTCCGATAGAATAGATTCAACAATAAACAATTCCGATAGCTTCGGATTACGCTATAAGAGGGCGTAGTGTCCTAATATCCCTTAAGTCCTAGCAACTCCTTAAACTTAGACCAGTTTATTTATCTTTGTAGGATTTCCCCTGACCAGGATTATCTTGTGTTTCATAAGAAAGGTAGCTGTCCTGGCCGAGGGCCCCAGGTCTGAGTGTTGCCCCCATCCCTTAAGGCGTTGCAGCTGTGCAGCTATAAAATAGAGCCATGAGTTGAGAAGAGAAAGACCTTCCTCCTCTTTACTTTAGTGTGGAAAAAGCAGCAACCTAGATTTCCGATTGAAACTCTCCAAAGAGCGAAATTAATTTTGTGCAATACTCTTTGCGGAACCCAGATTTGCTTTGTGTTGCATAACTCCCAATTGAGGCATAAACATAATTTTTATTAAGTTACGTCGGCCGCTAACTGATAGGGGTAACTTACACAAAGTATTGCAGAGGGTCTATATTGACTTTAACCTTATATGTAATTGTCTGTCTAATCACAACACCCAAATATTTAAAGCTTTGGGACACCTGTAATTGTGTTTGAGACAGGTGTATCTGTGGCGGAAGGTTATCTCGAGGGAGAAGTTTGGATTTGTCCCAATTAATTGTTAACCCCAACTAGTGGCGTAGCTAGAAATGACTGGGCCCCAAAGTTAATTTTTGAATGGGTCTCCATCCCACAGTAATTTTTTGGCGACCCCCCCCCCCCCCCCCTCCCCTCCTTTCATGCCGTCCCCATTCCTGTGGCCAGTAAAGATCGCGCTCTCAGACCAGGGCCGGCATCTGTTCCATCAGTTTTATACACTGTCTATACTGTCACTGTATATAATTTCATTGTGTAATACTGTTGTGGGGGTCCCTGACCAAATCCTTTAGTCCTCCTCCTCCTGAATGGACCCCTTCTGGGTCAGGGCCCCAAAGAAGCAGCTTTCCCTGCTTCCCCTATAGCTACGCCCCTGTCCCCAACCATTTCAAGAAGGAGTGCTCTATAATATATATAATTAATTATAGCATGTCATCAGCATTCAAAGAAACTCTCTTCCTGAGAGCCCAGTAGAAACCCATTCAATCAAGAGAGGAATGCAAAAGACAGGCCAGGGGCTCAATGGCCATAGCAAACTGTAGTGGGTATAATGGGCATCCTGGCCTTTTTCCCCTGTGCAATGCAAATTGTGTTGAGCTTCCCTTCCCTGAGAAAGCGGAGGAGCGAAACGTGCGTCGGGGTGCGCTCTCTGCCAGACCTGGGTTTGTTCTATCTGTGCCTCCTATCAACTCTAGGTAATGTTATAGTATATTTTTTTTATTTTTTTTCCTATTCAACGTTTATTACTACTATCCCTCCATACTGCTTATGGGCTAGCTATAGGTGCTGTTATTTCACCCTTTTTTCTGGCTCCTATTTTGCAGTTATTGTATGTTTATCTATGGGGGTTGGAGGCTTGTACATGTATTGGGGTTAGGGTTTATATTGCCTGCTCAGTGCAGCATACACTGTTTCCCTATTCCTCTTTTGGATTTTTGGATTCATTTACCCAGAGTGAGGCAGCTGAGCTGCTTATCGCAGTGCTTGTCTGCACTGCTGCTACTCATTGTTATATTTGGTCTGTTATATTTATTATTCAATAAAATATTTGATATAATTGTACATGTGTCTTTTGTTTCAATTGGTTGTGTTATAACTCTTCTGCACACATAATCTCATCCTTTGGATGATTTAATAGGTGGTAGTACTTTGTTGGGCATAAAGCCTGATTGGTCTTCATGTATGAGTGAGGTAACCTTGTTTAACCAGTTGGCAAGTACTTTTACTAATATTTTCACATCTGTTGACAACAGGGAGATGGGCCTATAAGCATAGGCATAGCTGGGTCTTTTCCAGGCTAAGGTAGTACTACCTCTACTGCTTCATGCATAGAAAACTTCAATGATGCTTTATTGTTGGGAAAAATTCCTGCCTCTAACATATGAGGTAAAGAGTTAAATGGTATCTCTTTAAAAATCAGATGGTAAGCCATCAAAACCTGGCCTTTTTTTTTTATTGGGGAAAGAGCCAAGAGCCAGTTCTAAGGGCTCATCTAGGTATCTGGTAGATTCCGATGACGGCGTGGGGGTAGGTATGGTGGCAAGATAGGATTTTATACAACTTACATCCATTTAGAGGTCTATAGATCTTTATGGATGACTCAAGTTATCCTTAATGAGTTCCATAGATATTATGGATTAATCCCCCCTCCCCTAGACTTAATAGCTACTATTCTAGATGGACTTTCCTACAAATGTATCACTCTTGCCAACTTGCTGCACGTGCTTTCACCTTCTTCAAAATATCTCTGCCTCAGGAAGAAGCTTTTATTAGCAAGTTGCTTCAAATAGTCATTAAGGGCTCTTTCACACTTGCGTTGTCCGGTTCAGTCGTGTACTCCATTTGCCGGAATTACACGCCGGATCTGGAAAAACGCAAGTGAACTGAAAGCAGTTGAAGACGGATCTGTCTTCAAAATGCTTTCAGTGTTACTATGGCAGCCAGGATGCTATTAAAGTCCTGGTTGCCATAGTTGGAGTGGGGGAGCAGTATACTTACAGTCCGTGCGGCTCCCGGGGCGCTCCAGAATGACGTCAGAGCGCCCCATGCGCATGGATGACGTGATCCATGCGATCACGTCATCCATGCGCGTGGGGTGCCCTGACGTCACTCTGAAGCTCCCCGGGAGCCGCAAGGACTGTAAGTATACTGCTCCCCACTACACTTTACCATGGCTGCCTGGACTTTAGCATCCTGGCAGCCATGGTAACCATTCAGAAAAAGCTAAACGTCAGATCCGGCAATGCGCCGAAACGACGTTTAGCTTAAGGCCGGATCCGGATGTATGCCTTTCAATGGGCATTAATTCCGGATCCGGCCCTTCGGCAAGTGTTAAGGATTTTTGTCCGGAGCAAAAGGCGCAGCATGCTGCAGTATTTTCTCCGGCCAAAAAACTTTCCGGTCCGGAACTGAAGACATCCTGATGCATCCTGAACAGATTTCTCTCCATTCAGAATGCATGGGGATAATCCTGATCAGGATTCTTCCTGCATAGAGCCCCGACGACGGAACTCTATGCTGGAACAGAACAATGCAAGTGTGAAAGAGCCCTAAGTTTATCCTTTATTTCTACACAGATGCAGTCTGTATGGTTGGTTCTCACATTACCGGCCTCAGAATTTCTCACCTCCTGTTGCAGGGAGTCTGTAAGACCCCCTAGTTTGTGCAAGACACTTAATTTTTTGTATATAGACACCCCGGAAATATGCTTTCTTAGTGTTCCAGACCGTCCCCATTGACGTGGACCCTATATTAGAATTGAATAATGATGGGACCGAGAAAGACAGGAATATTGGTGCACATGGGGATACTCATTACTACAGTTGTGGCCAAAAGTTTTGAGAATTACATAAATATTGGAAATTGGAAAAGTTGCTGCTTAAGTTTTTATAATATCAATTTGCATATACTCCAGAATGTTATGAAGAGTGATCAGATGAATTGCATAGTCCTTCTTTGCCATGAAAATTTACTTAATCCGAAAAAAAAAAACCTTTCCACTGCATTTCATTGCTGTCATTAAAGGACCTGCTGAGATCATTTCAGTTATTGTTTTGTTAACTCAGGGGAGAAGGTTGACTAGCACAATGCTGGAGATCATTATGTCAGGCTGATTGGGTTAAAATTGCAGACTTGACCTGTTAAAAGGAGGGTGATGCTTGAAATCATTGTTATTCCATTGTTAGCCATGGTGACCTGCAAAGAAACGCGTGCATAAAAATGGCTTCACAGGCAAGGATATTGTGGCTACTAACTTCAAGGAAAGAGGTTTAATTCTTGTTAAGAAGGCTTCAGGGCGTCCAAGAAAGTCCAGCAAGCGCCAGGATTGTCTACTAAAGAGGATTCAGCTGCGGGATCGGAGTGCCACCAGTGCAGAGCTTGCTCAGGAATGGCAGCAGGCAGGTGTGAGCGCATCTGCACGCACAGTGAGGCGAAGACTTTTGGAAGATGGCTTGGTGTCAAGAAGGGCAGCAAAGAAGCCACTTCTCTCCAAAAAAAATATCAGGGACAGATTGATCTACTGCATAAAATATGGTGAATGGACTGCTGAGAACTGGGGCAAAGTCATATTCTCCGATGAAGCCTCTTTCCGATTGTTTGGTGCATCAGGAAAAAGGCTTGTCCGGAGAAGAAAAGGTGAGCGCTACCATCAGTCCTGTGTCATGCCAACAGTAAAGCATCCTGAGACCATTCATGTGTGGTGTTGCTTCTCATCCAAGGGAGTGGGCTCGCTCACAATTTTGCCCACAAGCACAGCCATGAATAAAGAATGGTACCAAAACACCCTCCAACAGCAACTTCTTCCAACAACAGTTTGGTGAAGAACTTGCATTTTCCAGCAAGATGGAGCACCGTGCCATAAGGCAAAAGTGATAACTAAGTGGCTCGGGGACCAAAATGTTGACATTTTGGGTCCATGGC